>NC_140593.1:503787173-504387173 GCF_964204655.1 Triturus cristatus
TCCCCAGGTAGCTTTATTTCAGGTCAAACCTGTAATTTAGGAAACAGTGAAATTTATCACATCTGGTAAATGCAAACCTCAGAATATTGAATTTAATCAGGTGCAACAATTATCAGCTGTATGTCCCTGGCGATACTAATTAGGAATAAGGTGTAGGATTAAATAGGTAGCATTTAAGGGGTGGGAATTCGGTGTGTGGTTGGTGGAAACTTTGAACATATAAATCTGGTGGCTGCACATGAATAGCTAGGTGAAACATTGGTAGTTAATTCTAAAACAGGGTGGTATTATTAATATAATTATTAATAATATACGAGTTAACCTCACTTCTGGTAAAGTATGCACAAATAAGGTCTTCAGACAAAACCACATTCGAGGTAAGCACTGTAAATAAGTGTATTCCGTGAGGAATTCTGGTCATAAGGATGTCAGCATCTTAGATACATGCACTCAGACTTTTGATGTATTTATTTTCCAGGTTGTGACTGGACGCAAGCTACAGTGTAGGACCAGTGCTTAATTTGAGTCGGTGGTTTTCAGTGCTCCGCACCGCCACTTAATTGGTTTCCGGAGCTCGGCACCAGCTCTTAATTGTCAAGACTGCACTTATGACAGTCTGCCACAGGGTGGCGCTGCTCATCTAATTTAGAGATGAGCATAACAAAGGGTGTTTATGAATACAATACACAATAAAAATTACTAATACCTGCCTCCCCAACCATTCCTTTAGCTGTGGGGACCTGGAATAATTTTAACTGTCACACTTGCAGGCGAGAGAGATGGTTAGTAGTTGTTTTTGCAGCGATGACAGAGGCAATGGGTGGAGTAAGCTGCAGTGCCTCCTGGTCAGAGCCCTGGCACTCATTATTGTACAAATTAAGCACTGTGTAGGACCAAAGGCAGTTCTAGGCACCAACTAAGGGATCAGGGTCTGTGCTGCAGAGGACTCAACCATGGTGGATTGTGAGACATGGGAAGAAATAAGGAGGAAGAGAAACAAAGGAACATAGTGACAAAGAGAGAACATAGAGATGAAGAAGAGCAGAGCCAAAGAGACAGGAAGTGTGGGGATGATGCAAGAAAGAGGCAAGAAATGGCAGCCTTGGTATTTTGCAACACCAGCAATTTACAGTAATTGTGCTGGACTCCTAAGAATAACTTGTAGTCCATACGCTTAACGTTTGCTTTGTTTTTTACTTTATAAATTAAGTACTGCCACTAAGGCACATCAAAATAGTCTATATGTGTGTTTCCACACATGCTTTTGACCTACTACAGGTACTAATAAATGTGTGCCCTTGGTACAGCATTTTGTAAGTGTTTAGCTTATCTTTGCCCTGACAGAAGGGAAATCTGTGGCCAGATCAGATTTACCCAAAACAGCTTTGACACACCCTATCCACTCAGCACGTGTAGCCCCAGTTGTGTTTCTGCCTTTTTGGGCTCCATCAGTGTGGTTCAACTTAAGTAGAGTCTTTGAATGTAGCAAGCAAGTGACCCCAGTTGGACAGACCCATGCTATGTCTTGAAACTCAATATACATATTTAAATGGATCGAAATGCTTCAGCCGACACTTCTTAACCATAAGATCAAAATGGAACCTAAACCCAAAATGTCACTTACTGTGCAATTTTCATGAAAGTGGTAAATGGTACCTCCATTTGAAATCCTTCATTCAAAGACTACTTGCTTTAGTGTAACTTTCTTTATTTCAAAACTAATATTTGCATACATCATGTGTCATACCCGGGGCCAGAAATAGGATGCTTTCCTTCTTAATTTTAGGATGTCTTATTTTAAATTCACCAACACTAAACCCTATCACATAAATTTATTGTTTGACATTTGAGACACCATTTTAGCAATTAACAAAGAGCTCCAGTTCGCAATCTGTGCTCTGTATGATTGCAAATTAGAGTATGTAAAACGCCCTTGTGAAAGCATCATTGACTTAAAATAATGTAGAAATATAGTGACATTAAAGCCACCAGAATACGGCACGGCTGGTCCATATATTCTGGGCTATCAGATGTATTTAGTCACGTACATGGCTCAGTTGAAGCCTTAGAATGGAATACAATTGTAAAATAAAAGATATAGCAAGGCTTTTCCAAAGACTATATGTTTATCACTCAAAATAATCAATATCAGGCAGTGCTAAGAATTGTAATTAGTTATTTCGACATCAGCTTGTCATTTTAAATAGTAAGGGCATCTGAAAGCTGAAAGATTTCGCCCCAGCTCTACAGGACTTTCATGTCTGCTGCCTCTGCATTTATTTTATTAAATGTTGTGCATTTTAAAGTTGGAAGGGAGTGAAACTAAATGCATATCATATGGGACAAGACAGAGAAGTGAGAACAAATTCACCTTACCAGAAGCCTCTTGCATATTTCCTTCCACATGTTAAGAGGCAATGAGTGCTCGCCACCTATTCCCTTATCTCCTTAACTTTGAAGACCTATCAATAATGCATCAGAAGAGAGTAAGAGAAAATGATCAGATCTTCAAGCCCCAGAATTCTCCAGAATTTTTCAAGGTGTCTCAAATTGGTGGTAGGTAGATTTTGGTTTCCTTCAATGTCCAAACTATCATAGCACATCTATCAGGAGTTGTGTGGAGGCAACCAAACACATTGAAGCTCTTGAAGATTTACAATTTGTATGGTAAATGCTATCTAAAAACTCATAACGTAACATTTTAGATAGTACTCAAAGCAATTACATTTACAAATGTTTCAGGAATATGTTCCTGAGGTCAGAGAACATTGTAGAAAACATCTTCGCATAATTTGACCTATAAAGTTGTTTGTCCAGAGTCTGTCTTAGCACAAATGAACACCTTTCCGTCCTGTTATGGATACATAAATTAGGGCAGTATGAAATGTCAGCCTAAGGGGAACAAAATGAGCTAAATATCCACCAGGCTTAACAGGTCTGAAGCACATTGGCACAATGTCATTGCATCCAGTCCTGAGGATAGATTTTAATTTAAAAATGTGGGCTACTTTCTTTTCATAATGCTGAGACAGTTGTTAGTTCACATGAGGAGCGTGAGTCAACCATCAGATAACTGGGTAAATTGGTTAATTAGTAGATTGAAAGACTATTTGATAGATGACCGATCTTGCATATTAAGTACAATATATTTGTTTTGGAAGGCTATGCAGGTCTGGCAACTTGGTGACTTTTGAATGCTATTGTTATCCATGATGGCGGCATATCTTTTTAGGCTATGCCAAAATTTGTGATCCCAGACATTTCATGATTCACCTTGTTGCTGGAGTGTGAATTTACCTTAAAAAAACAAAAGACTCTAAACAATTGACAAAACAGGAACATTTGGTTTAATCAAATGCTTCGGCTGGGAAACATCCACAGAAACGTGTATGAGGACTGTCTCAATATACATTCATTCTGAGTGCATTGTTATACATTCTTTGGAGCATCGTGAAGCGATTTAGATCTTTTTTTAGAGAAGATAAAGGAATGTAGGCCGAGTCATGGGGGTGTAAATCAGGCCACCTGATAATGAATGCAGGTGGGTCTTGACACTGCGTGGACACAATGAGGGTCAGTGTGTGAAGTGTCCTGAGGTCTGGTATAGGGAGCGTGTGATCGCTGCGTGTACTGTGTGTGTTGTGCTATGATTGCCTGAGTGCTCCTAAATTCATGTGGCATCTATTTCTATGGTGTTTAGAGAACCCGGCACCCCTCCGGCCATATGTGCTTTATTGGGGGCAATCTCCTGGGATCATTGTGGTGTTGCTACCTATCTGTGGGACTAATCTGGGTTTTTCTTGTTCACATGTTTGCCCGGCTGATTACATGCCACCCCACCTGTGATCCGTCAATCAATAGCCTCAGGCCTAGGTCGCAGGGCCTGTCTGACCATGCATTTCTTACTCAGAGTTGATGGAGATGTCATCTCGGGAGATTTCGACAACAGTGACTTGATCTCGTTTTTGAATATGCATGTATTGTCACATAAATTGACATCAATATTAACAGCCTCAGTTGAACTTACTGCAAGTACAACAAATTTGATTTTCTCAGTGTTGACCTTAGCGAGAAATTATTCCGTGGCTGTCAAAGCAAATGTGGTTTCCTAAAACTTAATTTCTACATTCTGTTAATGTTCTCAGTCAAGGACCTTGATTAAAGAGTCAAGGACCTTAATGAAAGAGAGACATCTTATGCCATATTGATGCCAAAAGCAGAGAAGTTGGTTGCTACAAATTAAATCTGCACTGTGAGATAAACCCATTGGTGGAATCACCTTAGAATTTCTTTCTCCATACAAGCAACAAACCGATGAAATTTACTTCCGGAAAAGACAAAAATGTCCAAAATCACTAAGAGTGCAGGATGGAAGTAAAGACCCTACATTTTCCTAACAAAAGATTCAAGGTCACATTGACCAATAAAAGATGTCTGTGGGCCACAGTAATACAAACCTTAGATTTATTTCCATCAATCATGGTAGACAAGACCACATAAACAACTTTCTCTCATTTGAGTGCATTCCATTTCAGACATAAGCACAGCTATATGATGTCAGCAATACACAATGTGTATTTCACTGCACATCATACACGAGTCCAAAACACTTCTCACATGGGTCAATCTCACAGCACATAACCTTCCAAACCTACTCTAAAATCAATGTGACATAAAACTCATGCTTTCCATCCCAAGCACCTTTTCCCTCAACTACTTCCTTAAGAGAAGTGACCAGTGTTACAACAATAAGTGCACTACACTGGTCAGCACATACAACACCAGAACCTTGTGACACACTCATGTTAACATTTAAACCCTAGATATAGATCCAACAATACAATATATCTGAGATTATATAAGAGTTTGGGAACACAGAAACCCTCCGGTGGTCCTGAAAATGTATGTTTATTTGATACAGTTGTATATTAATTTTCATGTCCTAGAGAAAGATATTATCACCACCACACGTAGGGGCATATCAGCAACAACCGGCGATAATTATCACTAAGCGCACTTAGCGCTAGGATAATTATCGCCGGCTAGCTCGGATTTTTATCCCTGAGATAGCGTGCTATTAGCAAAGCTTATCTCAAAAGCGATAAAAATTCTAGCGCTAACTGCCAAACGTGAGATTATCTCTGGAAACCCAGCGATAATCCCACGAAGTTTGGCGATAGCTTGCTGATAGGGCCTCACATACTTAGCCATGATATCCACCTTACATAGAATATCATGGCTAAATCAGTTTCAAAGCAGGCACAAGGAAAGTAGCGATAACAGAGGTTATCGCTACTTTTCTTGTCGCTATGCTGCTTTGCGTGAGGCTTGATAATAGGAGAAATGTCGCTTAGCGACATTTCTCCCGTTATCCTGGGGAGGAACGCCCACTTTGCATCTCATTAGAGATGCAAAGATGGGCGTTAGGAATTAAGGCGCTAAGGCAAGGTTTCACGATAGCGTGACCTTGCTAATATAGCGATAAAATTATCGTCGCTTTTCGGCTGAAAACGGCCGCAAAAGTGGCGATAATTTTATATCGCCGCCTTGTAGATATGCCCCAATATACTTTAACTTATAACAACAGCTTGTTTCGTTTTTGAAACCAGAAGGACAAAATGGTGGCAGCTGACAGAACTTTGGTATTTTCGCGCCTTTACTTCACTCTAGTGCCAAATTACACAGATTTCCTTTCAGAAAGGTTATTTAGTACAAAAGGCCGTTTTCATCGCATGGTCCCTCATTTTCACCACAGCCAGCAGGGGACCCTGTAGCACCAAACATTTCTGTGGCATAAAATGTGTATCACAATGCTATATTTTTGGCCCCATTTGTGGGCGATTTTCCGGAAACAATGAATACAATTGCATACACCAAGGGTTGCAAAAGTAAAAATTACACCCACCTTCTCGCGCCAATCGCTCTGAGCAAATGTTGCTTGTCTGGTAATTTAGACCCAGTTTTGCAAAAAAGATTGCATGGTTTAAAGTACATATGCTTAATTAGTTTAACATTTTCATTGCACTCTCTCGGATGAATAATGTAACAGTACAAACTCTACTCAGTAATGGATTTTGCAGTTCAAGATATTTTTACAGTATGAAGCGTTTTCTCTTTCTTCGGTGTCTTTCATAATTTTCTGAAGCTATAATAACCCAATTATCATTTTGAATATGTAAGTGCAGGGAGGCGTGATGTAACTGGGATTGTATAGTTCTCCTGCTTACGCATGCTAGTCAGGTTCGGAAGTGAATGAGTGGCCACCACCTGGGGTGAGCTCAGAAATAGATGATAGGATTGGAAAAATGCTTTCTCCCTTTCCCCACTGTGCACGATGCGGCTGAAGGTCAAAGCAGCTGGACTCCGCGTGGGGCGGGGAGCTGCGCATCTTCCAAGAACTTCCGCAGGGTCGAAGTGAACTTAGAATGCACTGCGTGCTTTAAAAGGGAATTCGTAGTCTTTTTTTTTCTTAAACATCATTTTAGTTTCTTGTAACAGTGATTTGAAACACAATCCTGAAACGCAGAAATTCAACATGTTCATGTGCAAGCCATGAGCAGCTCAAAGTGCCACTTAGATGCTGGGAATCAGCATTTGAATTTGAATGTAATTTATAAAGCGCGAAACTCATGCCAGAGGGCGGCTTGGCGCTATTGGAAGAGGTTATAGGTGCAGGACTGTTGGAGAGAAAGCTTTCTTGCAGGGAATCGAGAGCCTCTTAATCTTGTGAAAAAAGCCAGCTCTTCAAAGCCTTTCGGAAGGCAAGTAAGGAGGAGGCGGTTTTTAGTGTCGGTGGTGGACTATTCCAGAGCACAGCGGTGATCCTGAAAAAGCTCTTTCCACCCCAGGTGGTCTTCCTAAATGGAGAGACAGTCGGGTTCTTGGCAGAACCTGAGTGGAGAATCCTCCCTGGGACATACCATGTGAAATCAGAGAGGGGCTCTTTGGTAGATTAGGAATTAGTGCACGTTCCGGAAGGGCCAGTTCTGCTGTTTCTTAGTCAATACAATGTCAGTTAGAGGTACTTGACATTATAGATTCTGCTCTAGTCAATTGGCCTGCCAGAGTCTTGCTGTAATTTCTAGACTTCCCTGTATGTCACTGTGACTCTCCCAGGCTCCATTTAAAAACACAACTTTTTTTACTAACGTTTTTAACAGTTACAATACAGGGGGCAAGCTATACGATGGGGCCTGCTTTGTAAGTGTTTCGATGGATGCACCAGCCTATTAAACAATTTTACAATAGTGCGAAGTCACTGTTGGAGTTTTGTGCTGTGTAGGTAGACGCGCCCATATAGTGTTGTTATCCATGAATGCCGTACATGAACTAGAATGGAGCTGATTACAACCATATTAAGTGTATCACACCTGCACTCTCTACATGTGACAGGGGTAGTGTCCCGACAACTGAATTAACAAAACTTTCACATGAGAGTGTGAGCCTGGAGGAGTACTACAGGTAGACAAGTGCACAACCATTTGCGGCAGGCGTTATTGAGCTGGGAAACATTCTGGGTCACGTATTAGAATGGCTGTTCTACAATTTGTTGACAACTTGTTGACCATCACTGAGTTTCTCTAAGAGGGTGGCCCAGGTGACTCTACCAGGCTTCATGACTTATTGTTCATGTTTTTTAAGTCGCAGGGCCATGTCGCCTGCAGTGCATTGGTCATGCATGCTTGACTTAAAATGGTGAATCAACCATTCTCAGCCTTGAAATATTATACATTCCAGTAGCGGCTGCCAGGGAATGAGGGTGGAGGGGCGGGGTGAGGGTGGCGGGGTGCCAAAATATATATTTTTTAAAAACACTTACCTCCTCCACTGGCCAGGTCTCTTCTCTGCTTCTCGGCGAGATTGGAACCAGGAGGCTTCCCTAAGCCAATCACAATGCTGCATTTCAGCGTTGTGATTGGTCTGAGCACTGTGGATCGGCGCTCAGATGGGACTAGGGTCCTGGACATGTTCCCCACCACGCTGCGTAATAGAGCCTGGTGGGGAACATGCAAAGTGCGCATGACTGTTTGGCCGGCCCGAGATGGCTGGCCAAGCAGTCATGCGCACTTGGAGTGCGCAAACAACTCCTCCCCTTGTATCTCCAGCCCAGCCCAGCCCCACCCTAACCAAGCCCTGAACCTGCTAAAAATAAAAAGATAATAACTATGTTATTATTATTTTATTTTTCCTGCTCAAAGAGCAGTGGGTGACGTTCCTCCCCCTTAGCGGAGGAGCCGACCGCCAGAGCTGATTATTTTGAGTATTTGCTTTAGTTTAGACTGATATATATGTATACAATGTGTGTACTGAGAGAAACAGATCACAGTAATAATAGTGAGGTAGGAAATCACTCAAGATTATGTACCAAAAGTGGGAGGTAGTTGGGAAGTGGGACCGCTGAGCACTCTGCAAAATTTGGCCCTGGGGCAGATTGAGATAAGAAGTTCCTTTTCTCAGTAGATGAAGGATACATCGAAAAGATGAACTTTCCTTGACTTTCTGCATTGGAGGACCAAAGGAACGAGATTGATTTGGGAAGGTATGTTGTTCAAGATTCTGAGTGCAAAACATCAGAAAGCTTGTCTTCCAGTTGTCTCATTTTTGTCCCACTTTATTTCAAGAATGGCATTGTAATGGATTTATTTGTTCCATTGCTTCTTTAGGGGGAAGTGATTTTCTACCTAGTAGAGTAGTACATTGATTGTTCTTGCATTGTATGTGATAGATCCGTTTTTTAAATATTCAGCAGGCCTGCAGGGCCAGCCCGCAATGTTGTATGAGGAGGCTGTAAGCTTTTTGTACTTCTTTAGCCCTTAGATAAATAGGATGGTGTCATGCAGGATGTTCCTCAGATTTGGGAACAGCAGTAAGACATTTATTACCAACATCCATGTAAGGAAAAACAAGGTCTTGAAAGGTAATTCTGAGGACTGGATCAGAACAGGATTTTTTTTATTTTGCACAAAAGTGATCACTGGTTGAAGGCAGTTTCATTGCTGATGTGTGTGCTGAGTGGTCACAGTTGATGAGGTGTCTGAGTGATTTTATGCAGACAGGTAGTCATCCTCCTCCATGTTGCTTGGTTTTATTAATATCAAGTTTGCTAGAACTCCAAGAATATAACACATTTATTTCAATGAGGTCCGTCAAACCTTGGCAACAGCCATGATCCTGTACTCAAAAAAACAGTATAGTGTACATTTGACCACATAGATAAAAACTTTCTTTGAGCCCAGAAATCAGTTACTATTTCAATAAAGCCATTGAACCAGCAAATTAAGACTTTTTGTCCAATTGAGGGGTTTATCTACCTGAGTGCTGTGCAAGAAATCAAGATTTGTATTTCCGTACAAAAGGAATTTGGGTTAGTGTATGAAATTAGGTTGTTGGTTGGCTGGGGTATGAGCCCTGGTCAAGAAGCTACCACAATCCCTGTCAGTGTAAAGCACAAGCATACCCCAAACTGTGCTCAACCCCCATGGTACCTTGACACAGAGCAGTCAGGCTTAACTAAGAGGCAATGTGTAAAGTATTTGTGCAACACTTCAAACAATTGCAAGGAGCCTGAAAAAAAGAGGGATAATTAATAATATAACATGACCAAAAAAACAAAAATATGATTAGTAGAACCGGACATATTGAATTTTAAAGTTTTTAGAGAAAGTAGCCCCAAAAGGCGTAAAGCGCCAACTGTGAATATCGGTTATGCCAGACCAGGACAAAGTCACAAGTTCAGGTCAACTGCAGGAACGCAGGCAGGCTACAGGAACCAAGTAAGGCCTGCTAAACAGAGTGCCTTAAATCCTGAGTTGCGAAGCGTTGTGTGCATCTGCGTTGAACATGTATCGCGCAGCAGAGGCGATGCGCTGCTTCAAAGATGTGGCTAGGGTGTGGTGCGAGGTCCTGTTACATAGACATCGAGGGCCCCATCGACAGGGCTTGCAATGGGAAGTACAGCACTGAGAATGCAACATGCAGTTGGGGCATTGCATCAGTTCTGAAGGGCTGCGAGGCTGCGATGCGGAGTCAGTGTCACCATCGAGGCTGCCATTGACAATATATGTGAGGGTCTGTGCTGAGGATGCACCACAAAGTGGCAATTCAGAAGAAAATGCAAGCTGTTGTGGAAATGTGAGTCTTTGCGATGGGTCCAATCCACACAGTTTGGAGATGTATCATGCTTGGGGTTGCACCATGCAGCAGAGGTGATGCGTCAGTTCCACTGGGTCCACAGAGGCTAGGAAAGCACCTTAAGCCCACTTCCAAAGGTCCAGGACTGAGGAGGCACCACTTAGCATGGTAGACTCACAGATGGCAGAGTCCAGGTGCAGATGCAAGATTGTTGGAAGCCTGTTATGCCCCTGAGGCTTCAGGATCAGGAGCTAAGCCAACTAGCCCTTGGCGTAACTCTGGGTTCTAGGTTCAAGTGATGCAGGTTCAGTCTTTCTCACCCAGGCAAGAGGGCAGCAGGTCAGCACACCAAAGCAGGAGTGAAGCAGAATGCAATTCAGCAGAGTGGCAGTCCTACAGCAGCACTGCAATCCTTCTTCCTGCTAGAGTATCCACTGGACCATAAGCTTACTGACTTTGTGGTGTCTCAGGTCCACCTTTTATACCTTAGAGTTTTAGTTCTGAAAGGTGGGAGAGGCTTCTAGACAGTGGCCTTGAAGTACAAGGAATTCCGTGCCTCCCAAGTCTAAACTGGCTGAAGTGACAATACAGGATTTTTAGCCCTTAGTGTGGAGATAGAACAAAGCCTACTCAGGTGTAACTGAGGCCGTGTCCATCTCCTCCTTTTCATCCTGCCAGTGATGACCCATCTAGTCACACCTAAGTCCCATTGTCTGTGGCTGTATAGGAGGATTACACAAAGCCCAACTACCAACTACATCCAGTCATGTGACCAGAGACAGGCTGCAGGCACCAAATGGCTAAGGCAAGAAAATGTAACTTTCTGAAAGTGGCATTTTCAGAATTGTCATTTAAAATCCGACTCCATCATAAGTTAGGATTTTAAATATTAGGATTCCAGAGACACCAACATGAACTGCTATATCTCTCCATTTGGAAATTGCACTTATAAAATGTAATAAAGAAACTCCAATGTTATACTATGGGAGAGACAGGCCTTGCAATAGTGAAAAACGAATTTAAGAGTTTTTCTCTACCAAGACATGTAAAGCTTAAAAGTATGTCATGGTTTTTAAAAATATTTCACCCTGTCCTCTGGTTTGTCCAGGGCCTTCACTAGAGGTGACCAATATGTAGTAAAAAAGAAGGTTTGTGCCTGGCAAAAGGATTATTTTGTCAGGTCGAAGTGGCAATTTAAAACTGCACACTCAGGCTCTGCAATGGCAGGTCTAAGTCGTGGTTAAAGGTCTACTTATGTGGGTGGCACAATCACTGTTGGAGACCCACTAGTATCATTTAATTTACAGACACAACTAGTGCCCCTTTACTGGGGAGTTATAATTAAATTAAATATGCCAATTGGGGATAAGCCAATATTACCAATTTGTAGAGGAGAGAGTACAAGCACTTTAGCACTGGTTAGCAGTGGTAACGTGCTCAGAGTCCTAATACCAGAAAAAACAAGTTCATAAAAAGTGGAGGAGGAGGGCAAAAAGTTGGAGGTAGACCAATCTAAGGGTGACAGGTCTGAACGTTATGGATTCTCCTTTGGTCTTTCTGATGAAAAACAATTAAAAGATTGTCGGCCATGCCTGCGGACACATGTACAAGCATGGCACACACACATGAGCGGCCATGTTAGATATTTTCTTTTTTAATTAATATTGGTGAGAAGCAAGCAGTCCATTGTCAGTATTTGGGGAGATGCCAGGCACTGTCCAATATTTAAAAAAAAATCTTGGCTTGTAGCAAAAAATATTTTTGGGGTCTCAAAAAGCACACATTGCCAACGTAGCCACTTGCATTGAAGGGAACTACTTTGTGTGTGGTTGTGCAAAATATCAATGGATGAAGAGGGTTGAGTGAAAGCCCCTACTAGAAAGTATTCTAAACAAATAATTATAGTAAAATTTAAAGATCTTGACTAACTCCAGACCTAAAGCCTCGAGGGTAAGTTTGGTCACAGGTGGGAGAAGCCAACTACACACGTAAGGGCACAACATTCATTACAGGGCTCAGAGTTTTCCATTCTGTCCATTTATTAGCGCAACTTGGGATACTGTGTCAGCAGAATAAATGGTGATAAAGATATTTTACACTTTTGATCAATGTTAATTTGACGTGGACAAGGAAAAATGAACCATCTTCCTTCCCCTGCCAAAATGTGACTTGCCTGTTTATCACATTTTAAGAAAATCCCAGCATAGCATGGAAAGCATTGTCTACAATGACAAAGATGCCATGCTGGAGTCAAATGAAAGTAAGAAAATTATCATGGAATAAGAAAGTAAAAAATGAGTCCTAAGTGTTTTATTTGATGTGAACTGAGAAGGCTTCATACTGCATTCTAACTACCGGCCTTATTGCAAGTGGCTTGGGCAAAGGCCAGTATTTCCCCAATGTTACCGATATGAGAGGGTACCGTTACCTCCAGTAGAGTGAAAAATACAGACTATCACAAGTTGGAACCTGAGTATCCTCTTAAAAAAGAGGAATTAGCAGGGAAAATGGTAATTCCATATCTGATTCTCCTGGCCATTTACCCAGGTATTTCACTTGTGGATTTTGGCTGCTTTTAGTGAGACTGTAGGTCTTATAACACCGGCGGGGCTTTAACTTCCATTAACTGCCCCATAGGAATTTAATGACCACTCATAATGAAAGACACTGTGGGGCATATTTACAATAACTGGCGCATCCCTGCATATCAGCATGGATGCGCCAGTTATTGTGCGCCACAGCTCCGCCACCATGGATGCGCCGCATTTACAATGCAGCGCACCATGGGGCAAAAACGGCACAGATGCGTGACGCATCTGTGCCGTAAAAGTGGCGCATTGCTGGAGTTGCGTTGCAAGCATGACGCAGCTCCAGCAATGCTCTGGGGGCCCTATCTTGTTAATGCTGCGTCAATCCTTACGCCTGCTTCAGGCAGGCGCAGGGTTTTGACGCAGCATGGGCCTAAAAGTGACTGAGTGAAATCTTGTAGATTTCACTCAGCCACTTTTAGGAGGCGTTCCTGCGTCGGAACGCCCCCCCCCTGTGCAGGAACGCCTACATGTTGCGCAGGGCTTTACAACATGACGCATCTCCCAGATGCGTCACGTTGTAAATACCCGGCACCATGGCGCAGGATTTGCGCCGCCGCTGCGTCACAAAAGTGACGCAACGGCGGCGTAAATGAGGCGCAAGGGGCTTGTAAATCTGCCCTTGTGTATTTACTAGTGACCAATGACAAATAATCACCCATTTCATACTACTATTAGAATTTAAATTCCATCATGGGTCTCTTTTGGTTACCAAATCTAACAAGATTATATGTGAAACTGCATTGCCTTCTATAGAAAATGCAGTGTGAAGGACAGTTATAGATCTTCCAATTACAGAAGCCTGAGTAAATTACCTTCGTCTGGTTTCCTAATTAAAGCAGGACCTCATTACAGGTTGTAACGGTAGATTTACAAAAATAGCATCAAGCGAGAAGATTGAAGTATTGATTTCCCTGTTTAAAATGCTGTTTTATTAAAAAAAAAAAAAAAAAGACGAAATTAACAATGATCGTTTGCGGTTCAGCTCGTTTACATAAATAGAGTGTGTGACACATATCACATTTACACTTTATACTGTCTTCACAAAAATAAAATTTCAAAAGCGTACATTGGCTGATATAAAACAAGGCTGTGGAAAATTCTTTCAACATACGTGTAAAAGTATAATCAGTCTTTAGTATTTCTGCGAAGAACAAAAGGAGCAGCAAAGACAAAATAAACGGCAGAAATAACAACAAACGTGTAGACCACGCGGGGGGTTTGTAAAAAGCACTTACAATGTCTCACAGCAATGATAAAGAGGGCAAAACATGCCCTGCTTTAGAGCTGTTGCAAACATATGGCAGAAAAATCCTATTAGGATTTTCATTTTCTTTTTAAGATGTGTAAACAGCATAAACTTCACATGAAGGGCAGCAGAGTACATCACTAGTCTAAAAAGGTGAGGAAAAAGACATTTTAATAATAATTAATCAATAACTACATTGACATATCTCTGTAGGTAATAATGTGGGGAATTATTGTGCCAATGGCAGAATCATGCAGGAGCTGGAAGCGGAGATTCTTTTTACGTCACCAAAAGTATCCGGTCAGCATGGGCTTCTCTGGGCATGAAATTCGAATTTCTGCTGCTCACAACTTTCCTGCCAAAAACCGTCTGTTTCACAGGGACCTCATCTAACAACTATCCGACCTCGTGGAGACCACCCGAACTTCAGACTGCTGCATTGCCCTCTGAAGATTTTTTAATTCCATTTTTGAGACTTAGGAGCTGATTAGGATGACGGTCAGACACCCTATCCTAAACGGGACTGCCCATCAGGCTGTCGGCGGTCCCGCCAGAGGCATTAGGATGCGACTGCCACCACGGTGGTCGCAATGCCTTTGTTTTGCATTGCGGTGGGTGCTGCAGGCTGCAGCACACACCGCAATGCAAAAAGGGCACACTTTACATATTCCTGCACTACATGGCACACATGGTGCAGGGATTTGCAGGGGGGCACAATAAATGTCCCCCAAACCCACAGCTTAGGGCCAGGGGCGAAGGGGAGCCTGCTACGGGCCCCCAAAGTCCCTTTATGCCTGCCTTTTAATGGCGGAATAACCGCTGTAAAAAGCAGGTGGATAGGGACATTATAATCCCTACGGCGGTGCCTAGCAGGCACTACCACCATTGTAGGGAATACAACACCCTCTGCCACAGCAGCGGGCCAAGGAGCATGTCAGGTGCATGGCGGGCAGGCTTTTGACCACCAACCATCCACCCGCCATTGTAATGTGGCGGGTGGATAACATGGTTAAGATGATGGTGGGACCACCACCAACAGGCTGTCGGTGGCAGTCCCACCGTCATTGTAATCAGCCCCTAAGTCACAAGGTAAAACCTCTGACCAGACCGAACCAGCTTTCTATAGCTTAACCGCCCTCTACCACAGTTGGTCTCAAATCATGCTTGGGTCCCGGTCTACAACAACCAGTTGACAGCTGTTGGTGCCTTATGCTTTTTGGTGCTATTTTTTAATCAAACTTTTAAAATTCATATCTCCAGTTACCCTTATTGGATTTTTGTTGTTAAGTTGTCATTTCTGTTTTTTAAAACGTTCTCTATTTTTCTAAATTGGTTTGCGATTTTTATTCTGTTGTATTTTTAACTTTATTACTGTTTTGGTACTGCAAAAATGCTCTACACATTGCCTCTAAATTCATCCTGTCTGCTGTGCGCCATAGCTACTAGGGGGTTGAGCTCAGGTTAATTTAGAGACTTTAATGGTTCACTTTGATGAGAATTTTGTTGATTAATTAAGGTGGGCAGTCACTATCATCAACTAATAACCCAATTTCTTACAATACTGAACTAAGTGAAAAAAGTTGTGTCTTCAGTGTAGAAAAACTAAGGAGCTTTCTCCAAAGCTTTAGAACTACATATGAAGGACCAGCACAAGGACATTTACAAAACTGCTAAAATTAAAATTATTAAAAAAGTCAAATTTGAAAATATGTTAAAATATAGGCATATGGTTTCAAAATAAAAATTTCAGAAAAGTATAAAAATGGTTCACTAAGTTGACAAAAGTTAGCTTGGCTATAGATTGTGCCTAAAAACAAATTCCTAATAATGAAAAATAATAAAAATAATAAAATAAACGAAAAAAAATATCATCAATTAGCAAACACCTGCATAAAACTACCTTTTCACACAGTTACTGGTGCTGTGCAGAAAGGGTAGGCTTGAGTTTAAAGGATTAGATGCAGTTAGAGACTCAAAGACTGACCCCCATTCACTAAGTCAGTGCACATAGATGTAGGTTGTGCAACATGGTAGTTACCCGCCCTACAGTGCTTCTACACATACAGTGTTTTTACACATACAAGAATTAAAATATGATTAAACAAACAGAAATTCACAGAGGAAACCATGACTTTACAGTTAAGTGTTGAAATAACACCTTAACGTATGTAAAAAAAAAAAGATTAAAGTGACATTGTAGGTAGGTGGCACATTCACACAATACGTACTGTTCAAAAACAAACAAAAAAACTCCTGAAATTCTCCTGTTGTAGTTCAGTGAGATAACTATAAAGTGCGCTGCCATTATAAAATACTTATGACCTCACAGATTATGCAACTCATGATGTTAAATTTCATGTTTGATGACATTTTCCAGTCTACTACTACTAAAATTACTCTGTAAACCCTTAGATAATTTCTTTCTTAAATGTCGTTGGTAGTAATTGGCTTACAATCATATACAGCATAGCTTGACTATATGTATATGTGTTGCACAAATAGAAGAGAAATAGGAAGTCCCGGAGACGTCTGTTTCAGTATGATAAATTATATGATTCACACTTCAGCTAACAGTAACATTTTGAGTGCAAGCAACCCTTTATTTGATCACGGCAGAGGCTGAGCGCAACTAGTGTGAGATGAAGACTCATGTTTCAAATTGGTTGTGGCTTAAATAAAAGGCCTGTTTCCAAAGATATGTGAGAAAAGGTAAAGTTTCTGTTTACAATATATTAATCAAAAACAACAATTAATGGACAGAATGCAGAACAATGTCATACATTCACCCCAGTACAGAGATCTGGGCCTAAATCCATCGCTTTTTTGCTCACCATGCCATTCCAGTTTGAACCCAGCCATATGCAAATCAGTCTTGACCCTGTGCCTCATGGGAACAGTCCAGCCCGAACTGCCAAGCCAGGTCCTCCCTGGACTGGAAACAAGCATCCTAGGACCGGTTTCGGGGTTTCACCCCTCTTCAGCCAGGATAGCTTGATTCCAGTGGCATGGAGAGCACGGGACAAACGTCTGAGCACATCCGTCCCACTCGGGGTGACAAATGCAAAAACAACAATTGATGGACAGAATGCAGAACAATGTCATACATTCACCCCAGTACAGAGATCTGGGCCTAAATCCATCGTTTTTTTGCTCACCATGCCATTCCAGTTTGAACCCAGCCATATGCAAATCAGTCTTGACCCTGTGCCTCATGGGAACAGTCCAGCCCGAACTGCCAAGCCAGGTCCTCCCTGGACTGGAAACAAGCATCCTAGGACCGGTTTCGGGGTTTCACCCCTCTTCAGCCAGGATAGCTTGATTCCAGTGGCATGGAGAGCACGGGACTCACGTCTGAGCATACCCGTCTCACTCGGGGTGACAAATGCAAAAACAACAATTGATGGACAGAATGCAGAACAATGTCATACATTCACCCCAGTACAGAGATCTGAGCCTAAATCCATCGTTTTTTTGCTCACCATGCCATTCCAGTTTGAACCCAGCCATATGCAAATCAGTCTTGACCCTGTGCCTCATGGGAACAGTCCAGCCCGAACTGCCAAGCCAGGTCCTCCCTGGACTGGAAACAAGCATCCTAGGACCGGTTTCGGGGTTTCACCCCTCTTCAGCCATGATAGCTTGATTCCAGTGGCATGGAGAGCACGGGACTCACGTCTGAGCATACCCGTCCCACTCGGGGTGACAAATGCAAAAACAACAATTGATGGACAGAATGCAGAACAATGTCATACATTCACCCCAGTACAGAGATCTGGGCCTAAATCCATTGTTTTTTTGCTCACCATGCCATTCCAGTTTGAGCCCAGCCATATGCAAATCAGTCTTGACCCTGTGCCTCATGGGAACAGTCCAGCCCGAACTGCCAAGCCAGGTCCTCCCTGGACTGGAAACAAGCATCCTAGGACCGGTTTCGGGGTTTCACCCCTCTTCAGCCAGGATAGCTTGATTCCAGTGGCATGGAGAGCACGGGACTCACGTCTGAGCATACCCGTCCCACTCGGGGTGACAAATGCACCCCGAGTGGGACGGGTATGCTCAGACGTGAAGATGGCTGAAATGCCAGAAACCGGTCCTAGGAAGCTTGTTTTCGGTCCAGGGAAGGCATGGCTTGGCAGTTCGGGCTGGACTGTTCCCATGAGGCACAGGGTCAGACTGATTTGCATATGGCCATGTCTGAACTGGGGTGGCAGAGTGGGCTAAAGAACGGTGATGGATCAAACCCAGATCTGTTGACTGGGTGTGAGTGTTTGATTGGTTCTGATGCTCCGTCCATCACCACCCCCTTTTGTACCGCTTTGTTCGCCATAAGTTGGCAGGGTATGCTCAGACGTGAGTCCTTTGCTCACTTTGCCACTGGATTCAAGCAAGCCTGGCTGAAGACGGCTGAAATGCCAGAAACCGGTCCTAGGAAGCTTGTTTTCGGTCCAGGGAAGGCATGGCTTGGCAGTTCGGGCTGGACTGTTCCCATGAGGCACAGGGTCAGACTGATTTGCATATGGCCATGTCTGAACTGGGGTGGCAGAGTGGGCTAAAGAACGGTGATGGATCAAACCCAGATCTGTTGACTGGGTGTGAGTGTTTGATTGGTTCTGATGCTCCGTCCATCACCACCCCCTTTTGTACCGCTTTGTTCGCCATAAGTTGGCAGGGTATGCTCAGACGTGAGTCCCTTGCTCACTTTGCCACTGGATTCAAGCAAGCCTGGCTGAAGACGGCTGAAATGCCAGAAACCGGTCCTAGGAAGCTTGTTTTCGGTCCAGGGAAGGCATGGCTTGGCAGTTCGGGCTGGACTGTTCCCATGAGGCACAGGGTCAGACTGATTTGCATATGGCCATGTCTGAACTGGGGTGGCAGAGTGGGCTAAAGAACGGTGATGGATCAAACCCAGATCTGTTGACTGGTTGTGAGTGTTTGATTGGTTCTGATGCTCCGTCCATCACCACCCCCTTTTGTACTGCTTTGTTCGCCATAAGTTGGCAGGGTATGCTCAGACGTGAGTCCCTTGCTCACTTTGCCACTGGATTCAAGCAAGCCTGGCTGAAGACGGCTGAAATGCCAGAAACCGGTCCTAGGAAGCTTGTTTTCGGTCCAGGGAAGGCATGGCTCGGCAGTTCGGGCTGGACTGTCCCCATGAGGCACAGGGTCAGACTGATTTACATATGGCCATGTCTGAACTGGGGTGGCAGAGTGGGCTAAAGAACGGTGATGGATCAAACCCAGATCTGTTGACTGGGTGTGAGTGTTTGATTGGTTCTGATGCTCCGTCCATCACCACCCCCTTTTGTACTACAATATATTAATCACCTGTGAATGTCAGACCACATGCTGACGATCAAGAGTTTTCATATAGTGCTACAGTAAAGCCATACCCATCTGCAGATGCAAGAGAAGACCTACAAGGTGGCAGCCATATCAGCACAACTTGGCCTCAACATTCACAGAGGAAAAACCAAGATCCTGAAGGCTAACACGGCCAGCACATCTGCAGCCACTCTTGATGGCATTGCACTGGACGAGGGTGAGGCCTTCACATACCTGGGCAGTGTCATAGACCAGCAGGGTGGCACAGACAGCAACGTCAAGGCAAGAGTAGGCAAAGTAAGATATGCTTTCCTTCAGTTAAGAAGGATCTGAAGCTCCAAGGACCTAGCGCTGCAAACCAAGATTAGGCTTTTGAACACTAACGTAAAATCGGTCATTCTGTACGGAGCAGAAACTTGGAGAACAACAGTGGCTACCACCAACAGAGTCCACCACCAACACCTGCCTCAGGAAAATTCTCCAAATCCACTGGCCAAAACCTATCAGCAACAGCGACCTATGTCAGGAGACATTCCAACTCTCTGCTCATAAAGAAATCATGAAAAGTCGCTGGGGCTGGATAGGTCACACCCTCCACAAATCCGCACCAGACACCACCAGGCAAGCCCGAACCTTGAACCCTCTAGGAAAAAGGAAAATATGAAGGGTAAGAAACACCTGGCGCGAAGCCTTGATGCAGACTGCAAGGAGTTGGTTTACACCTGGAGTCAGATTGAAAGTAAAGCCCAGGGCAGAGGTGGCTGGAGAGCCCTTGTTGATGCCTATACCCAAGGAGGGATAGTAGGCATAAGCAAGTATGTAGTGCTATAGTCAATTTCTGTATAAACAGGAGGTTTATAAAGTGCAGATATTTATTTCCATTATACATTGTTAACAAATGTGTATTGTATTGGTTACCCATTTACATATGAGTTAAGTCACAATAACTGTAAGCATTGTTCTAAAAGTGTACAGTATTATGCCATTCCAAGAACATATGTTTTTTTATTAACTATGGAGTGTTGGCCATAGGGATTGGCAGTACATGCTTTATCTGTGGTTAATGCATAGCCTCTGAGATAAAATTGTATTTGAGATTAGGTATGTAATAAGCACTTTCCATTCATTTAAATAAAGAACAAACACTTTTTTGGAGGGTATTCAAGACTAAGGACCTAATTACAAATTCGGCGGTCTACCCGCCGTATTACAACTACAGCATTGAGACCACCACAGGACTGCTGCAACCGCCAGAGATCCCTGGACCCGCAGCGGTGGCGCAGCGGTTTGAGGCTGTAATATGCTGGCGATGCCGCAGCAACACTGCCAAGCATATTACAAGTTTCCTCACTGCAATCCTTTACATGGTGGTGAGCCTGCCATGACGAATGTGGCAGTGAGGAACCTAAGGGGGGTTACAGGGCCCCCTGCTTGCCTCTGGACCTTGGGGTGCATGCAGTGGGGCAGATGGTGGGCCTCCTGTCTGTATGCACCCTCTGTTCCTGCACAGCATGGACTTCACAGTCCATGCTGTGCAGCAATGCGCTTTGATGGTCCCACTGCACTGCCTTGAGCCTTAGAAGACATCGCCATGGGACCACCAAAGAACCACCCACCAGACCACTAATAAGCTCGTAAGCTGGCGGGCAGTCTGCATACAGGTTTGGTGGTCTTCAGGCCGGGGCGCTGGCATGGCGGCCCGCTTGAAGACCGTCAAATTTGTAATCAGGCCCTTAATATGTTGGTGATCCCATTAATGTTTATAGAGCCATTAAGGAGCGCACATTACAATTACTTCAATAAACTATAAATGGTGAATTGCAGTAGTTTTTTTAGTTTAACATTTAACTGACATTTCCCCTTAACTATAACATTATTTTAACTCTTGTTTTTTTTACTTGAATTACTGAGAGCTGCTTTTTTTTAACCATAAATTAAGATATTATTACCAGACCTAACCACAACATCACTTTAACCTTTGGCTTTTTCAGTGAATAGATAGATAGATAGCCAGACAGACAGACAGACAGACAGACAGACAGACAGACAGACAGACAGATAGATAGATAGATAGATAGATAGATAGATAGATAGATAGATAGATAGATAGATAGATAGATAGATAGATAGATAGATAGATAGATAGATAGATAGATAGATAGATAGATAGATAGATAGATCTAAGAAAGTATAATATGTATTTTAGTATATCTATATTAAGATGAGATTACTCTATTTTTCAAAAGATTAATTTAATAAGAAATACACCAATTGCTTAGAGCATAAACGAAGTAAATGCTAATTGATACAGCTCCATTTGAAACACCCGAGGCTCTTTCCCTGCAGTGGTGCCTGAGGCAGCATAGAGAGTACGTTCATCAGAATTGGGTAACTTGTGTAGGTCGTTGAAAGCAGTTTTTTAATAACAAACCAAAGTTAACCACCAAAAATACTTTCTGAAGTTATGGGCAAGTTTAACACTAATGTGAGTTTCTAAAATGCAGTTTATGTTGTTGAGTGAAGATTTACTGTACAATTACGAACTTTTACCTTATTTTGTGCTACCCTCACTGTGCTTACTTAAATGAGGTGCTGGTGTGTTTTTTCTACTGAGAAAATTACCCTTATGCAGCAGTTGTGCAGTTTGTTCGGTTCAGAGACATCTGCAAAACAACCCACCGAGGAGACCTGTAAATGCAAATATGTGTATGGGATAAATGGTGTGCATTTATGGTGTGTTAGCTTAGTAATGCATCTCTGCAGACACATCAACGTCCCATTTTGTTGTGAACAACTAGTGTGAGTATATGTATGCACATGTATATAGCACAAGACTAGATATATAGCAAACAAGCACTGACAAAACCATTAGGTCTGGCCTTGGCTGCCAGCTTTTTCACTTTGTCGATGCCAGTTTTATTTTGTAATGGTTTTTGCAAAATGTGGCTGGTGGGGAAGCTGCAAGGCAGCTAAGACCTCATCAACTTAAACAAGCATTTGCAATGCAATTGGTCTCGCCTTTGGGACCATATATGTATGTGTTTATGCAGCACATTAGCCTGTGTGCTGAAACATCTACTGTTCTTTAACGTGGAGGGAAAGTAAGCACCAAACTGCGTGACACACCAGGAATGGAACACATGGAGAGAAATATTCAGTAAGAAATGGTATAGTCCAAAGCTCTGTTTTTAATATAAAAGCAGGGCCTTCGGTGGTCATATCACTGAAAATACAAGATTTGAAAAAATATGATTGTCTATGAGTGCTCGCGGAAAACAATTCCTATGGACTGGAATCTAGAGAATGCTAAAGTGATTCTGGTATTTTACTGACCTCTACTGGTCGTTTTCTAGCAAGAAAGTTAAATAAAGGCAGTTGAACAGAAAAAAGTCCCTAAAAGGAAGCAGACAAGTCCTAGGGCTGATCTCCAGAGCCCACAAAGTACATACACATATAAGTATATAATAAGTATATACTAAAGTATATACAAGAGGTCTCAAATGCTTGACCTAAAAACAGTGGCTAAAAGCAAAGGTGTATATTTTGTCCCAAAAAGCACACTTTGTCATAGAAGTTCCTGGCAACGTAGGGAACTGCTTTGTATGCAGGCGTGCTCCTTGTGAAAAGGCAAAAGGCCTTCACTCACAGTGAATTTAGCTAATGGCTGAAGTAGGCTGCCCCAGTGCCACAAGCTCTATGCTGTAAAGAGCAAAAAAGTGAACGACAAAATATCAGACCAATGATAGATGAAGGATGGCTGAAAGCTCCTGTATGTAAATATATAATGGAAATAATTTTTGAGAAATCAAAAGGTCTGGGCTAATGCACTGTAAAAAGGTGACAGTAGAGGGGAGTAGTACAGAGTAGGGGAGTGAAGGAGATGATGCAGTCAGGATTGCCAGATGGGGGTATCATCCGGAGAGCTGTAAATTGATAAGATATGGCTTGAAGTGCAGGAGCCACGGAGCTTGCTGGATATAGTTGAAGATAAAGTTGCAGATCATCTGTTTATAGTAAGAGAAGGCATGGAAACTTATTAGGAACAAGTTCTGCGCACTGGTGCAGAAAGTGGCTATACACCCGTTTAGTAAGGGCTTTTCAACAACTCTGAACACTCGCTCATGTGTGTGCTTTTGTTTATTAACACGTGATTGGCCTTTGCATGCGTCTTTCTAAGAAAGACAGCACGCTATTGGCCCAAGGCGGGTGCATGTCCCACCTTCTTTCTCTCTTGGCTTAGGGTGCTCGGGAGCGAGCATCAGCGCCATCTGTTTCCAATTATCGCGCCCACTCTCGCGTTCGCGTTAATTGGAAACAGATGGTGGTTGTGCTGGCCCTGATGATCACGGCGCTTCCACTTTCACCACCGACCTTGTTGCTCATGGTGTCAGCGTTTCTCGAACCCTGGCTGTCGACCCTGGATGCGCGTGCATATCTCATATTCCCTTTGATTAACAGAGCCGCAGATTTGACAAACGAGCATGGGTGGCCGGAAAGCAGCTTCCCGCTTCACTCCGGTTTTAAACGCGGTCTGCACTTGGGCAGACTAGTCCAGCTCCTCTCGTGCAGCACTTCTTAAGCGTTAAACCTCGTGCCAGACAAGACAATTTAACAGCCCCTCTCGCAATCTGTTAATAGGCTGCCATATTTCCCTCCGGAACAGTTCCTGCCTCTCTGGCATTTCTGATGCCCTCGCTAGAACTGCGTCTTTTCCATTTCTCGCAGGCTAGCTGTACGCAAAAATCCATGTTTGTGAAGTGCATGCGTGATGGATGCAGAACGTGGAAAAGGAGGCATTTAATAAAGCACGCTATATAGTCTAAGGGCAAAAGAGAAACCAAGGATTTGAAACGCTGCAAAAGTTAACACGCCACCCAATTTGCCGCCTCCATATGCACACCTCATTGTTTAGAAAGACGTCCCCCAATTAATCACGGCGCCCTTGCACCAGCCGAAGCCTCGCTATAGCAAGCTTCTGTTTACTTGCTGGACGCGCTCGAATGCAGTTCTCCAAGAAAATGGTGACAAAAAACAGTCAACAGAGTTGCTCTCTTTGGCTGCAATATAAGATGCATTGTAGCTACAAATAGTGTATTCGGTAAACACGGATTTGTACAAGGAAGCCCCATGGTTGAATGCCGATTTCTTAAGAGGATACTACTCAGAAGATTCAAGACTCACCTCGCCCCCCCAAACAACCTAGGAGTGACTTGTCCGGTGTGTGTAGTATGTGGGTCCCTCACAAGACTGATGGTGCCTCAGTGTCTCTTGGGAAACTCCCTTGGAAGGTGGCGGGGCGTTCAGTGGGGTGACCGGAAAGCAGCTTCCCGCTTCACTCCGGTTTTAAACGCGGTCTGCAGACAGACAGACAGACAGACAGACAGACAGACAGACAGACAGATAGATAGATAGATAGATAGATAGATAGATAGATAGATAGATAGATAGATAGATAGATAGATAGATAGATAGATAGATAGATAGATAGATAGATAGATAGATCTAAGAAAGTATAATATGTATTTTAGTATATCTATATTAAGATGAGATTACTCTATTTTTCAAAAGATTAATTTAATAAGAAATACACCAATTGCTTAGAGCATAAACGAAGTAAATGCTAATTGATACAGCTCCATTTGAAACACCCGAGGCTCTTTCCCTGCAGTGGTGCCTGAGGCAGCATAGAGAGTACGTTCATCAGAATTGGGTAACTTGTGTAGGTCGTTGAAAGCAGTTTTTTAATAACAAACCAAAGTTAACCACCAAAAATACTTTCTGAAGTTATGGGCAAGTTTAACACTAATGTGAGTTTCTAAAATGCAGTTTATGTTGTTGAGTGAAGATTTACTGTACAATTACGAACTTTTACCTTATTTTGTGCTACCCTCACTGTGCTTACTTAAATGAGGTGCTGGTGTGTTTTTTTCTACTGAAAAAATTACCCTTATGCAGCAGTTGTGCAGTTTGTTCGGTTCAGAGACATCTGCAAAACAACCCACCGAGGAGACCTGTAAATGCAAATATGTGTATGGGATAAATGGTGTGCATTTATGGTGTGTTAGCTTAGTAATGCATCTCTGCAGACACATCAACGTCCCATTTTGTTGTGAACAACTAGTGTGAGTATATGTATGCACATGTATATAGCACAAGACTAGATATATAGCAAACAAGCACTGACAAAGCCATTAGGTCTGGCCTTGGCTGCCAGCTTTTTCACTTTGTCGATGCCAGTTTTATTTTGTAATGTTTTTTGCAAAATGTGGCTGGTGGGGAAGCTGCAAGGCAGCTAAGACCTCATCAACTTAAACAAGCATTTGCAATGCAATTGGTCTCGCCTTTGGGACCATATATGTATGTGTTTATGCAGCACATTAGCCTGTGTGCTGAAACATCTACTGTTCTTTAACGTGGAGGGAAAGTAAGCACCAAACTGCGTGACACACCAGGAATGGAACACATGGAGAGAAATATTCAGTAAGAAATGGTATAGTCCAAAGCTCTGTTTTTAATATAAAAGCAGGGCCTTCGGTGGTCATATCACTGAAAATACAAGATTTGAAAAAATATGATTGTCTATGAGTGCTCGCGGAAAACAATTCCTATGGACTGGAATCTAGAGAATGCTAAAGTGATTCTGGTATTTTACTGACCTCTACTGGTCGTTTTCTAGCAAGAAAGTTAAATAAAGGCAGTTGAACAGAAAAAAGTCCCTAAAAGGAAGCAGACAAGTCCTAGGGCTGATCTCCAGAGCCCACAAAGTACATACACATATAAGTATATAATAAGTATATACTAAAGTATATACAAGAGGTCTCAAATGCTTGACCTAAAAACAGTGGCTAAAAGCAAAGGTGTATATTTTGTCCCAAAAAGCACACTTTGTCATAGAAGTTCCTGGCAACGTAGGGAACTGCTTTGTATGCAGGCGTGCTCCTTGTGAAAAGGCAAAAGGCCTTCACTCACAGTGAATTTAGCTAATGGCTGAAGTAGGCTGCCCCAGTGCCACAAGCTCTATGCTGTAAAGAGCAAAAAAGTGAACGACAAAATATCAGACCAATGATAGATGAAGGATGGCTGAAAGCTCCTGTATGTAAATATATAATGGAAATAATTTTTGAGAAATCAAAAGGTCTGGGCTAATGCACTGTAAAAAGGTGACAGTAGAGGGGAGTAGTACAGAGTAGGGGAGTGAAGGAGATGATGCAGTCAGGATTGCCAGATGGGGGTATCATCCGGAGAGCTGTAAATTGATAAGATATGGCTTGAAGTGCAGGAGCCACGGAGCTTGCTGGATATAGTTGAAGATAAAGTTGCAGATCATCTGTTTATAGTAAGAGAAGGCATGGAAACTTATTAGGAACAAGTTCTGCGCACTGGTGCAGAAAGTGGCTATACACCCGTTTAGTAAGGGCTTTTCAACAACTCTGAACACTCGCTCATGTGTGTGCTTTTGTTTATTAACACGTGATTGGCCTTTGCATGCGTCTTTCTAAGAAAGACAGCACGCTATTGGCCCAAGGCGGGTGCATGTCCCACCTTCTTTCTCTCTTGGCTTAGGGTGCTCGGGAGCGAGCATCAGCGCCATCTGTTTCCAATTATCGCGCCCACTCTCGCGTTCGCGTTAATTGGAAACAGATGGTGGTTGTGCTGGCCCTGATGATCACGGCGCTTCCACTTTCACCACCGACCTTGTTGCTCATGGTGTCAGCGTTTCTCGAACCCTGGCTGTCGACCCTGGATGCGCGTGCATATCTCATATTCCCTTTGATTAACAGAGCCGCAGATTTGACAAACGAGCATGGGTGGCCGGAAAGCAGCTTCCCGCTTCACTCCGGTTTTAAACGCGGTCTGCACTTGGGCAGACTAGTCCAGCTCCTCTCGTGCAGCACTTCTTAAGCGTTAAACCTCGTGCCAGACAAGACAATTTAACAGCCCCTCTCGCAATCTGTTAATAGGCTGCCATATTTCCCTCCGGAACAGTTCCTGCCTCTCTGGCATTTCTGATGCCCTCGCTAGAACTGCGTCTTTTCCATTTCTCGCAGGCTAGCTGTACGCAAAAATCCATGTTTGTGAAGTGCATGCGTGATGGATGCAGAACGTGGAAAAGGAGGCATTTAATAAAGCACGCTATATAGTCTAAGGGCAAAAGAGAAACCAAGGATTTGAAACGCTGCAAAAGTTAACACGCCACCCAATTTGCCGCCTCCATATGCACACCTCATTGTTTAGAAAGACGTCCCCCAATTAATCACGGCGCCCTTGCACCAGCCGAAGCCTCGCTATAGCAAGCTTCTGTTTACTTGCTGGACGCGCTCGAATGCAGTTCTCCAAGAAAATGGTGACAAAAAACAGTCAACAGAGTTGCCCTCTTTGGCTGCAATATAAGATGCATTGTAGCTACAAATAGTGTATTCGGTAAACACGGATTTGTACAAGGAAGCCCCATGGTTGAATGCTGATTTCTTAAGAGGATACTACTCAGAAGATTCAAGACTCACCTCGCCCCCCCAAACAACCTAGGAGTGACTTGTCCGGTGTGTGTAGTATGTGGGTCCCTCACAAGACTGATGGTGCCTCAGTGTCTCTTGGGAAACTCCCTTGGAAGGTGGCGGGGCGTTCAGTGGGGTGACTGACAGCATTTTTGAAAACTCCTTCACAACTGCACAGCCTGTGAACTAATCTGTAACACAACATTTCGAACAGCTCCAGATACTTCACACCTAGAAAATGGTTTTGCCACCCAGAAGCGCTACAGAGTGAACATAAAAGTGGCCCCATAGCATGTTGTTTGGAATAATTGTATTAATAAATGCAAGAGTACAGAGGAAAGAATCCATGTTATTATAACAGTACAGTGTAAGTGGCAGGAGAATACCCTGTTTTTTTGTGTCAGAGAATTACATTAGTGACATAACATATCATGTTACCTTTGACAAGAATACAGTAGAATATTTTGATTGCATGAGTTATTATTTAATGATTTTGTTTTGTTATGTCCGTTTGTTTATTGGTTAAATGTTGTGAGTTCACAAACAAACCATTTCAGGGCAATTTTTAGTTTTGATAGTTTTGCTTTGTGCAGTGGACTACAACTTGTGACTGTCAAGGATTTTTTTGATTTTGATGTGGAACTATAGGGTCACCTTAACTATGGTTTTTCAGGGAAATTCCTAGCTATTTTAACATCAGTGGCACAGTGCTTGTACTACCTGCCCATAACGCTATTTTAAATAAGTTTTTTCAGTGAATTTTTTAGTTTTCTTAAATGAAATAATAGTGAATGGATCAAGGCCCACCACGTTTGTGCCCAATCTCCATTGTGCACTGTCTTCAACCTGGTCCAGGACCCAACCACCAGCGCATCAGAAGAGGCCATACAGCCAATCACATGCACATTAGTCAATCCTGAAATCATTTATCTTTTTGGGGAGAAATTCAGAATTTCATTAAACTCTTGATATCGGACTCACACATTTGAATTTACTTAGGAGCTTGGGCTGTATGCAGGGCCCTGGAACATGCAGCAAGGGAGCACCGAATTATGTGGCAGGGTTTACTAAATTATGCGACAAGAAAGAGCAAATTATGTGGCATAATTAGGCACAGTTTTTGATATTATTGCTTTATTATTTTGTAACTTTTACACATGAAAATACTGTCTGGGCAAAGTTTTCCCCTCATTACTACCAGTTTAACAACCAGACACTCGGGAAACAAGCATTGGCATAGCCAATAGGTTGCGCCTTTGGGACCTTATAAGTGTTTAGCCATGCAACAGTTGACGTTGTTGCACCAAGGATATTGTGCTGGATAACTAAACACTTATAAGGTCCCAAAGGCGAGACCTATTGGCTATGCCAATGCTTGTTCTAAATATGTTGTTGTTTACTGCTCTAACCATGCGGGCCCTAACCCAGCAATTGTTTTGTTATAGTATGAGATCCAGTAACCACAATATGCCATCTAATTGTATCAAATGGCAATATACAGTGCTATAATGATTTACTTGATATATATACAATTATAGATGGGTAATGTGGAAGCAAAACCATACCCCAAAATTTGGACAATCAAATATTTTACTTCATGTGGTTCTCTCACAGATTGAATTTCATGTTAGAGCACCCCTTAAACATCGATTAGCAGGGTCAAAAGTTCAAACAAATATAAGGGCCCACTCAATAATTAAGTTCTAAATCAAAAATAAATTGCTAGATGGTTTTATTACAGAATTGAAAAATAAGTGGTACAGGGTAAATGCCATAAAGGCTCTCAGGAACAAAGCTAGACAGAGTAAGTAAAGACAGCAATCATTGTAAGTCCCAAATGAGAAATAAATTAAAAAAGTTGGCTAGCATCCCTAGAAAAGTCTTTTTGCTCACTCCCTTGCCCCTAAAATTCAAGGGGTTCTTATATACAATGCTCAAATAACAAATCAGACAAACTGCAAAATCATGATGGTCCGACCAAAAGTAATAATTTTGTTAGCAAATCAGAATACAAGGGAAATTACATTTCATTACATATCATTACCTTGACACATAAGCACCATCCCATTAAAAAAAATAATCTTAGGAAGCA
The DNA here is from genome assembly GCF_964204655.1 of Triturus cristatus. Classification (NCBI taxonomy): domain Eukaryota; kingdom Metazoa; phylum Chordata; class Amphibia; order Caudata; family Salamandridae; genus Triturus; species Triturus cristatus. The sequence goes on from NC_140593.1 coordinate 503,817,051, forward strand.
CCTTCCGGAAATGTTCTAACAAATATGAAACATTTTTAAAAAATGGAACTTTCAGCAAAGGAAGGAACCATTATGCACAACAAAAGGGGCCTTGATAACGTTTTGAATCATAGCGAAAAGAAAAGTTGAAATTTCACCGATAGCAGTGTAATATAACAGTGGAAATAAACAATTACACATCAACTAGACTGAGCCCAGCTTAGCCTTTTAAGAGAAGATGCACTCGGGGAAGGGGGCAAACAGGAGCAAGTGACAGTAATGGCATCCATCTTGTCTAAGATGGCGTCTAACAGGAAAATGTAGCATAACTAAAATGCATTAATGAACTCACTTCTATTCATCATATAAATTAGTTTATACTATGATCATGCAATTTTATTCTATGTATTCAAACAAATTGAATGTGAAAAGTCATATTAATCATCATCATTAATGCACAAAATAAAACTCCCAAAAACAATCTAACTTTTACGGTGAATTACGGGTATCTTTTTCACTGAGGGGGTCTTAATGACATCAAATAGACAATAAGAGTGATGCTGGAGTTGTCTCTGATGTCACTCAGAAGCCCGAGCTGCCCTCCTTTGCATGGTTTCCAACCCCAACCTGTCCTCCTTCATGTGGTTTCAAAAATTGGCTCAAAACAATATCATGCTTGGGGAACACTGACCTATGGGAACCTGCCCACCCCCTCAGGGCTTAAACAAAAAGCCTGAAACCGAAATAATTGGCCCTCAAACTTCAACTTGCTTCAGGGCCTGCCAAATCTTGAGTAATCCTAAAGTTCAGGTAATGCAAACTTGACAACATTTGATTTACCTGGGACTCATAGGAATCAGCATCTTAGAGAACACTGGTAAAGCCCCATAAAGGTGTAAAATCCACCCCAGCCATGGCAAACTCTTAACATTAAACACCAAGCCCACCCATTCCTCTCTCCATCAGGCAACACTGCAATGCCACATCCGAGGCCTCAATTAGAGGAAAAGTAAAAACATAGGTAAATAAAAATTGCTAAGTTCCTGGCAGTGGTTTTGCATCATTTGACAAAGGAGCACATACCATAAGTGGCCATCCGTTACTTCCTGCGTCAGATGGAATTACAGTATGGCACTGTATTATTCCTAAAGAGAAATTAACCAATATGTAACACTTTTGGAGAGCCTTGTTTTATAAAAGATGCTGCCAGCCTAAGCAGCAAGTACACTTTTCAAGCGAGTGACAAGCCTCAGTGTAGACGTGTTAACAAAGAAAGTGCAGTGCTCCAGAGGTGCTCAAAGCATAAATTATACTGCTGCTCAGTTGAGGGTTTTCTGCTACCTTCACCATAGATGAGACCACTGGTCTAGATTTGCACAGTGTGTACCCTTCCAATTTTGTACCTCAGTGGTATTCAAGGTTGGGGATAAAGGATCAAACTTCATTTACCAATTGGATGCCACCATGGAAATGTGGACTGTCCCTCTTGCCGTGTGCCTGTCGTGACAACCTACCAATTACGACCCAGCAATATGTAATGGGCAGGGTCTACTGCCAATTGGTAGATACTTCACACTTTGGTAATTTGGGCCTAGATGTTCCTAATTCCAAGTTTAGTGATTTATTATTAATTTTGTTCTCTTACCTATCAGCATTCAATGCCATAGAACATTTCAAGAGGGCTATCCTCAGTTTTTGAAAATGTACGCATATTGCAAATTCTGCAAATCCAACAAATCGGGACACACGGAAACACTACCCCCACACAATATCTCACAACATACACATGCAAAAGAAAATCATGATAATCCTTTATGAAGGCATGTTACCCAGAGACAGCATTAATTACCACATTCTTGTTCTCATGGGCTCTTTTCATTAATAACACTAAGTTGTAGTGTAATGATGCAATAATGTATGTGTTTTTTTATTATATGTACTTTTTAGAACACAAGATTGATCAAATCTGGGGATTTGTTTTATTAACATATAGGTATTGTGTATATGAATTACATGTTTGTATAGAATAATACAAATATCTGACTATTTGGTAATTGTCACATCTATATATTTTGACACAGGTGCCAATAAATATGTTCATATTGCCTAGAGAGAGCAAAAAATATTGACCTGAAGAAGGTGGTTGGAATTAGTTAAATTCCGCCGAAATGCATCAACGCATTTTTAGAGCTAAATTTAAAGAACATACAGGCACAATAAACAAAAAATATGAATCATGTGGCTGTACTGAATATTTACACAAATTAGCTAATGAATTGATGACAAAGTGTATTGTTGTGTGTTTTCTCTCTCTCTCTCCTTCTGCCCCTTTAAGGTGGAATACACATTTGGATTGTGGTGTATCAACATTTATATTAATCAATGTTAATTGTTACCATGTATTTTTGATAGAATGATATTGGCACTGGTTTTTAATAATACATCTGTTTTTAATAAATATATTTTTATATGATTTATGATCTTGTGGCATTATATACTCCTGTTGGTTGGGCCATATGTATGTATATGTGAGCATTTTAGTGGCAAGTGAAGTGTGTGGTAAGTGTAACATGTGAGCACTTGTGGTTGAGGAATAACCGGTAGCCTAAGGCAACATTTTCAGATTTGATAATCTAATACGGAGCCCTGTCCCTTTGGTCAATAGGGTCCCTCTCATACTATTTTCACATTTGTCACATAATACATAACCTGCTGTTTAATTTGAAGATTTTACCCCAAAATATAGTTTCTACCGCACACGTATCGAAAGTTACTAAAAGCACTGTGACATGCACTGTTTAACAGTGGTCTGTTCTTGCAAGGTTGACTGGTCACCTTTCAGTTGCTTTTTGATTAAACTGGGGGGCATATTTACAAGGGCATTGTGCCTCCGGAGCTCTTTTGCTACAGTGACCTGCTCCATATTTACTAAACAGCGTTAAGCCACTTTGTGTGGATTAATGCTGCTTTGTAAATATTGTAACCTCTCACGCAGGTATCTGCGTGAAAGGGGCATGCAATGGGGGTTGCTGTGGGTGCTCCACCACAATACCTATTGCTTTATGACACTGCCCCAGATTCACAAAGATGTGTATTTCTGAGGGAGCACCAAAAACTAACGCCACCGAAAAGCAGGCATTGGATTGGCCCAACAAGGAGAAATACTTTTATTTCTCGTCGTTTTTCTATGTGTGCTGCATTTTGCAGCACACATAGAAGGAGCAAATTGCCTTTAATGAAGCGACACCTTCCTGCACATAAACAATCATCCGTGTAACACATACACCCTTGCTCCATGGTGCAAGGGTGTCTGTGTTGGCACTAGACAGCTTTTCACAGCCGCAGCGCAAGGTGTTTTTTTAAATGACGCAGCACGTTGCTGCTAAATTGCGTGCAGTGCTGTGCTGCGTCATTTATTGTTGGGTGCTTAACTGGTACTGATGAGGTGAAACCTTTCCCAGAGAAGGTTAACTTTTAAAAATGACTAAATAATGAAGTAATATTATCACGAAATGTGAATGTGCCACGTTATGAGCATAATTTGCCTCTTCTTGGCATATCATTTAGTCAACGCTGCCGCATGATTTGGTCCGCTCTTGTCGCATATTTCCAGATGCCCTGCTCAGAAGCAAGTAAAACACACTTTACCTTTGGGTTCCATTTCTCAGTAAACTGCAAGGACACAGACTCCATAGGATCGTGTGAACCTGTGGCGATATATCATTAACCTTGTGCGGGAAGAGGCGCTGTCCACACGCTGGAGGTGGCGAGCTTGATCAATACTAGCGCAGAGGTGTTAGTACAACTTACTTGGAAAGAAATTATGTGATACGCTCAGAAGACAAAAGCGAGCTACGTGATATACAAGTTGGATTTAAGAGAGAGAGTGGAAATATATGTCAAAAGATCTGTCTTCCTTGCTGTCACGTCTAAATTTACGGCACTGAGTGGAAGGAGCGCGCCTTAAGTTTTATTGACCCTGAAGGAGGGGGCCTTGATGCAATGGGCTGTGAGAAGACATAGAACTGCGGGGCAGCCATGGAAATTTAGGTTCATGTGCCCGACTGCAGCAGCATATACTACGCAGACGCTTGTGGTCCTTAAGTAAAAAATTTTAGACTACAAAAAAAAAAAATTTGCAATCCAATTGTATATCCGAGCTCTGACTTGATTTAGCATACATATACTAATGATCATGGGGCACAATGCAGGCTCCTGCAGACTGTGGGCACTGGTAGGGCCTCTGGGGGGTGGGGTGAACTATACAGCACAAAATATATGAATATTTGAGAGAGATGTGGGGGCTAACTTCAATTTTAGGGAACAGCGTTTACAACCAGGGTGCATTCTATTTTTGCATCCACAGTTGTTATTGTTGGTGCTGATACAAAACAAAATCTCATTCCCTTAAGCAACCATTAAGGCAGGCAAGATGTAACACAACATGTTGTAAATGACGTTCCACAAACATCGCCGTACTGTAGCATTAGAGCACTGACTGATGTGAAGGAACTAACTGTAAAGTGGTGGGGCCCTAGGCCCCCATATACTAACAAGGATGAAACAGACACCGTAATGTAGTTACTGGAACTGGCCCATGGCACATGCACCCGGTCCCTTTTATTAGCAAGGTCACATGTCCTGTGACACCTGTGTTGGAAGGGTGTGGGTTGGACTTTAAAAGAGCCCTCAGAGAGTGGCTGGCACAACAAACACTAGAAGAGTGACCAGCCGGTCACTACACTAACGTGTACGCAGCATGGCCACTGCTGTATCTTTCTCATTGTGGTCATCCTGCCCGTTGCAGGAAGCTCTGTATCCCACCGTTTCCCATGGTTTTTAGGCTTGTCCATGGTTGGATGACTTTTATGTCTGTTTCAATCTTCTGCTGTGGATTTGATGCATTCCTGCTTATTCTCTGTTATCCCGCCCCTCTTACTATGCTTTTGTTTGGATGTGATATAACCTTACATAGCTTACCTTCCCGTCAGACACTTTTTCCTTTATTTCCTTCCTGTGGTTCCAGATCCCCGTTCCTTCTTTTCAGCCTTCTTGCGGCTCCAGATAGCCCCAGTTCTTCTCTTGTTCCATCGTCTTATGAATACTTTTCTTCCCATCTCTTCTGCTGCTCTTCTCTTGCTCCACAGTGGTAACCACTATTGGCTTTGACAGTGCCGGAGGCGTTTTAAAATCTACCAGCATTAGCAAAACAGTAGTAGCAACCAGTCATATTAAAAGTATAGCAAACGTTGTTTTCTGTACTTTCAAGATAGTCGCTGCATTGCATCATCAAGTTGCATAACCCAACACAACAGGCATGGAGAACGTAAAGATAACAACTTTTCTTTACTTTCTAAATTGCAGCTGCTACCTGTGAAACCAGTCATTGACTTACATTGCATAGTCATGTTGCATCATGAAACACTGCTGCCATCCTGAAAGTACAGAAACCTATTTTCGATGTTTTTAACATAACCAATCAGTCATTGGCAAAGCCAACTACATCTCTCAGTCAGCTTTTACAGAGTGAGACGGATTGGTTTTGACAATGCTTGTTTTTAGGGTTGGCTTTATGAATGCGGCTTAGTTCTTATATCAAACTCTCTTAGAGCTGTAATAAGAGGAAGGTGCTCTGGTATCTGGCTTTGAAAGTGGCTGAATGAGAGGAATACAAGCATCATCCTTCAAGAGAAGAAATTTCCCTTGTAAGCATTCAAATTTTGCATCGGCACATGTCATTGGTAGGACTAGTAGAGAAGCAGCCTGTTCGTGTAACAAAGCTTTCAGCGGCAAAAAGTAATACAGCGCATGTGCATTTGAATATCAGTGTTAGTAGGTGACTAACATAATAAGGGATCCCTATCAGCGCTCACAAGCTCATTATTAACTGTTAGATACACTCTTCAAATCTGTATTTCTTAGGCAAAAAAAGAACATTCATGTGTGTTACAAGCTACAAAGAGCCACACCTATAGGAAACATTTATCAAAAAAAATAAAATGTATTGAAATTGTGAATGCCAATGTTTGGTTAAAGATACAAAATAGAAAGTATAGTTAATGAACGCTCACTGCAGTGTACAACTATTTTTTCCAGATCCTTACATAGACACTAAGGGCCTGATTTACAAGTTGGCAGACAGCCCGCTCTTCTCAGAGGCAACAGAGTAAATTACTTCATCGCCCTGACAGAGGTTCCACCATAAAAATGTATAAATTTCTGCTGGCCCATTTCTAGCATTGGCAAGACAGACTTGCCATTTTTTTTTTCAAAAAGAAAATCCCAAAGCGGGATTTACTTTTTGAAAATAAAAAAAAGTCCCTCTCGCCATCAGAGCTTTCTCCCATGGCATAAGGGGCATTGAGCACTTTTGAAAAACGGCTGTATGTCCTATACAGCCAAACCTCCGACAACCCTTAATCCATCAGATCATCAAAGGGGTTTGACCACATGGGAGATGGAGTAGTCGCTGCCGTTTCCATCTCTGCTTTTAAATCTGGCGGGCAGACTATAATATTGGTAGTAACGGAATTCCGTTGACGTTACAATGGGTGTTTATGAGTGCTGCCCTATCAGCTTTTGTTCTTATAAGTCTCATCTATGTAAATCTCTTCATGAATGTTGTGTATTTCTGTGCTTTCACTATATAATACCTAAACCTACTGTCTTTGGCAGTGCTTGTTCTACATTTTCGCACACATTTGGACACGACATTACTCCATTATCCTTTTTAATTGAATGGCCTACATTATGAAAAGATTGAGCTAAGAGAAACATACACTTGTATAGATAAGAAGAATGAAAATTAATGACGTTTACCAGCGAAAATTGTGTCTGAGTATCTAAATTAACAGTAAACATCCAAAAAAGAAATACAAAAATACATGCATATATATTATCTACTGGCGGTCGCCAGTAGACAGTTATAGTTAGGACCGTGTTTCCATAGGAAATCTGAAAATTCTATTTTGAATTACTTTGGCGCCAGTTGACGAATCCTCGTGAATTTTTCAAAATAGGTGGGGCTCTCCGCTCCGCTCCTACCCTGAAAGTCTCGGGGTGATTAGTCAAGCGGGGGCCGAGAAAAAAGGGGTGTCCCAAAACGCGTTTTCCCCTTGCATTTTTCCATAGGGACCTTTAGTCCAAGGTACAGCCCGAACGGCTGAACAGAATTATTTGAAATTTGGCAAAGAGAAAGTCCTCAGGTCAGGGATGTGCCTTTCGAATATCTGGAGTCAATCTGTTCAGTAGTTCCTGAGAAAATTTCAGTTAAAAGTACATATATATCTATAGGCGCGCACCGTGCGCGTACGGTCAGCATACCGTACGCGCACGCTGACGTACGCGAGCGTAATTCTGATTGGTGGTTACATGACAGTAAACATTCCAGTCGGTCGAAATCAGGAAGTGTCGGCCGCCATTTTGTCTCTCGCAGTCTGAGGCAGTGAAAAACAAAGGTGGAGAATGTGAAAAGGGGGCAGGGTGGAACGTTCCTGACCCCCTAGCCTTTGTCAGGGGGTCACTGGAGGACCCCCAAGGATGAAAAAAACATTTTTTTTTTTTTCGAAAAAGCGCGGGGTGCGCGCACTGTGCGCGCACGGCACGGACAACGCATCGTGGGTGCTCGGTGCGCGAAGCGCACCGAGCGCCCACAGCGCACGCACGGGGCGCGAAGTGCACCGTGCGCGCACGGTGTGCGCACGGTGAAGAACCTGAAAAAAAAAAATATTAATAAATACATAACTTAGCATTTAAAAAACCGTACAAATTCACTTAAAAAACCATAGGTTTCACACACGTTATAGTTAGGAATTAGCATTTAAAAAACCTTGCAAATTCACTTTAAAAACCATAGGTTTCACACATGTTATAGTTAGCTGGACATTTCCCTCGTAAAAAACCAATGAAATTCCCCCATTATAGTTAGTGCAGGCAACTATAACTCACGCGACCGCAATCCTCTGCTGATGACGTCAGATATTACATCACTGATTAAATATGTGTCTTTCTGAAAAATAAATATTTGTAATATATGTATAGCTAAAGATTAATGGAAGAAGACATGGGTAAATAGGTGTCTAAATACAGTGATGTAATATCTGACGTCATCAGCAGAGGATTGCGGTCGCGTGAGTTATAGTTGCCTGCACTAACTATAACGGGGGAATTTCATTGTTTTTTTACGAGGGAAATGTCCAGCTAACATGTGTGAAACCTATGGTTTTTTAAGTGAATTTGCAAGGTTTTTTAAATGCTAATTCCTAACTATAACGTGTGTGAAACCTATGGTTTTTTAAGTGAATATATATATATATATTCACCGAAAAAACCATAGGTTTCACACACGTTATAGTTAGGAATTAGCATTTAAAAAAACCTTGCAAATTCACTTAAAAAACCATAGGTTTCACACATGTTATAGTTAGCTGGACATTTCACTCGTGAAAAACCATTGAATTTCCCCCGTTATAGTTAGTGCAGGCAACTATAACTCACGCGACCGCAATCCTCTGCTGATGACGTCAGATATTACATCACTGTATTTAGACACTTATTTGCCCAAGTCTTCTTCCATTAATTTTTAGCTATACATATATTACAAATATTTTTTTTTTCAGAAAGACACATATGTCATCAGTGATGTAATATCTGACGTCATCAGCAGAGGAATGCGGTCGCGTGAGTTATAGTTGCCTGCACTAACTATAACGGGGGAATTTCAATGGTTTTTCACGAGTGAAATGTCCAGCTAACTATAACATGTGTGAAACCTATGGTTTTTTATGTGAATTTGCAAGGTTTTTTAAATGCTAATTCCTAACTATACCGTGTGTGAAACCTATGGTTTTTTCAGTGAATTTGTGCGGTTTTTTAAATGCTAAGTTATGTATTTTTTTTTTTTTAAGGTGTTTCACCGTGCGCGTACCGTACGCGAACGGTGCGCTTCGTGTACCGTACGCGCACGGTGCACTTCACGCACCGTGCGCCCACGTTACGCAGTTCGCAGAATTTTTCCGTTTCCACCGTACGCGCACGCTACGCGTACGCCGTGATTTTTCGCAAAAAAATTAAAGGAAATTTTGGCCCTTGGGGGTCCTTCTGGGACCCCTTGACAAAGGCTAGGGGGTCAGGAACTGTCCACCCTGCCCCCTTTTCACGTTCTCCACCTTTGTTTTCACCCCCTCAGACTGCGAGAGGCAAAATGGCGGCCGACACTTCCTGGTTTCGACCGATTCGAATGTTTACTAAGATCTAACAACCAATCAGAATCGCGCTCGCGCACGGCAGCGTGCGCGTACGGTAAGTTTTACCGTACGCACACGGTGCGCGCTTATAGATATATATATATGCTTTTAAATGCTATTTTCTCAGGAAATACTGAACAGATTTACACCAGACCTGCAAAAGGCACATCCCTGACCTGAGGACTACCTCTCTGCCAAATTTCAAGTAATTCTGTTCAGCCGTTCGGGCTGTAGCTTGGACTAAAGGTCCTATGGAAAAATGCATGGGGAAAACGCGTTTTGGGACCCCCCCTTTTTCTCAGCCCCCGCTTGACGAATCCCCCCGAGACTTTCAGGGAAGGAGCGGAGCGAAGCGCCCCACCTATTTTGAAAATTTCGCGAGGATTCGTCAATCGGCGCCAAAGTTATTCCAAATAGAATGTTGCGGATTTCCTATGGAAACACGATCCTAACTATAACTATCTACTGGCGACCGCCAGTAGATAATATATATATATATATATATTATCATAAAATAACATGAGCTAAAGCAAGTTAAAATCATTTTAGAGGTGCATCTATAGCTTTCATTTTTTCGATATTTGTGAAGCTGTATCGGCTGGGAAATAGAAGTCCAATAATCAAAAGGCAAACAAACTGTAAAATATAGTTGCTGTGAGGGTTGTAAAAGTACACAGATGCATTCATTCCCCTTTTACCGTTAATACATATGTGCATATATTTAATACATATGTAGATGTGAAGAGTGTAATATTCTATTTATTACCTTTGCTGTGTGTGGTGAAAGGCAATGACACATTAGAACAATGGTAATAAATAGTATATTATATTCTGCACAACTGTTTATGCCGTGGCATTTTCCTTGTATATTTGTTTGAAAAAAGTTATTTAACCAAAAGCAGGATTCAATGGATTACATTTGTGCAACAACGTAAAATCGCATTGCAAAGGCGTTCTGGCTGTTATAAGAGCTATTGCCCTGTGTAAAAGAATTGTTAAATTAATTGTTTCAGGAAGTTATCAGTGTTTTTCCAAAGTCAATTTTGCTGTACTGTGGTAATAAGCTAGAATTTAACCTTTGCACTGTTGCAGTAAATGTGTGAATGTGCATTAGTGCAGTTGCTGTAAATACTTTATTTTACATGTGTGTGTGCATGTGTGTGTTATGTGTCTGAACAACGCTGAACAAAGCTCCATCAGCTCTACTCTTCACACTGCAGCACTGACCCCTCACAGGGACTACCATCGCAAAGCTCCAGCATCGCCCACCAGCGATGCTGGCCAGCTCGTTGCACTTCGCTGACCACCTCTCGCGACGCTCTTCCTGCTCCTTGCGGCCTGCTGCAACGTGAACAGGACTTTTGGCACAAACATAAGAAGGTAAACTTCTGCAGGCTTAACCTGGTGACTGTATCTGACCTGTGCTCCATTGTGGTCGTCCTGAAATTTCAACTTTGACCCGGTCCAGCGCGACCAGATATTCGCGTTGGTGCTTTGTACTTTTAGGCACTATTTTACACTTTATTCTTTAAAACATCATAAGTCTGGTTCTATTGATTGGATTTTCGTTGCTTTGGTCTTGTTTTAGTTATTATATTTTGCTCTATTTTCTAAGTTGGTATGGGATCTTTGTGTGGTGTTTCCACTGTTTTACTCTTTGAAGTGTTGCACAACTACTTCACACATTACCTCTAAGTTACGCCCAACTACTCTGTGCCAAGCTACCAGGGGGTTGAGCACAGGTTAATTTAGGGTTTTCCTGTGCTTTGCAATGACAAGGATTGCGGTTGCTGCTTGATCAGGGCTCACATCCCAGTCAACCAGTAACTCAATTTTGCACAGTATCTTACATAGATTCAGCCTCCTAAGGAACAAATATGTAGTAATAATGAGTGTCAACATATTTTAAGGTATGGTACAGACAGAATGAAATACTTAAGCTTGGAATATCACTTTCAGTTCGACTGAGTTCTCTTTCTGATAGATTTATTACCCTTTTGCCCTCTTCCTATAATTCTTTTTGTCCTCGGCTTCGTGAATTCTTTTTCTGCTGCCCTTTCAATGTGTTCCAATTGCTTTTTTTGTTGACCTTGTTTCTTTCTTCACATTGAACATCTTGCCTTTTCTGGCTCCTGTTTGCCTTTGCTGCCTCCTTTTGGATGTTTCTGGGCATTTGCTCCAATGCTCTGGCTCTGAATTTGTCAAGAAAGTCACTCTTTTTAAACAACTGCTATGATGGTCTGCTCTCTTCAATATCTGTAGAGTCTCTCTCGGAGCCAGTTTTTGAACTAGAGTTAACATATGTTCATTCCTGTAATATTAAATGTTGTCCTTTATCCTAATTTCTTACAACATTGTACTTTTGACAATTGTGAGAATGTTCCTATTTTCATAATCTATTCTGTCCCTGTAGAACCTTCCATGCATTCATAGCTTCATGTCTTAATCAATTTCTTCAGTATTTTCAGCTAACTATTTAAGAGTTCCTTTTGCATCCTCCAATGCATATTTAGTTAGAATTTGGAACATTACTTTGGAGCATGAAGCATTCATTCATGGACTGGGATCTTCATGTGATGGTCGAGTAAATATTTGAAGATTGCCTACTACCACTCACTGTTATATACATCATCCGGCGCCGGGGGGGGCCAAACCTGGGAGCATGCAGGGTTATTATAATAAAGGAGGGGGCTCATGGGGCCTTTTGTAAAGCCTCACAGACCGCAACTCCCCCGGGGCAAATAATGCTAAGAATATAGGGGAGCCCGCCCAGCCCACCAGAAACTCCGGGGACTTCCACCTCCCTAGGGCAAACAATAGTAAAAATGTCTTCTGCCAGTAAGTTTTATTTATTTATAGTTATAATATATATATATTACCTACTGGTGCTCACCAGTAGGAAGTTACAGTTATGACCATGTTTCCATTGGAAAAGCATTTTTTGTTTTGCCAATAACTTTGGCGCCGCGTGACGAATGTTCACAATCATCAAGCGGGAGTTGAGAAAAAAAGGGGGTCCCAAAATGGGTTTTCGCATTGCATTTTCCCATAGGAGTTTTGAGCATGAATTACACCAAATTTGGCAGAAAGCTAGATGTTGACCCAGAAAGCATGTTTTTTTGTGATTTGGTGTTAATCCATTAAGTAGATTTAGATATATTTAAGTTTAACAAATATAGATATCTGGGGGCACAGATCCTTGCAGTGGACTTATGGATCCACAGTCCCCATGCTGAAATTTGATTGGCTGGGAGCACTTCGACCAGGAAGGGTTGGCAGCCATCTTGGGACTCAGCTTGAAACCAAACCCCACAAAAAAAATTAAAAATAAAGAAAAGGGGTCAGGGTAGGAATACCGTGACCCCCAGATATGGTGGGGGGGTCTCACAGGGAGCCCACTGAGGCTTAAAATTATTTTTTTAGTTACCTTTTGCTGTGAATTAGCAGCTGGACCCACGGCAAAACTGTGGGAAAAAAGACACGCGATCTCCCGTGCCTCTTTTTCAGGAAGTCCCAGGGTGGGTCAATAAGGGTGAATAAGTGGCTGTGTGAGTAGCTGTAAGGGTGAGTGTATGGCTGTGTTAGTGGCTGTATGGGTAAGTGACTGGTTGTATGAGTAGCTGTATGAGTGAGTGAGAGGGTGTGTGAGTGGCTTTATGGATGAGTGAGTGGTTGTGTGAGTACTTGTATGGGTCTGTCAAAGGGTATGGGAGGGGTTGTGTAGATGTGTGAGTGGGTGTATGAGAGTCTGTATAGGGGTGTGAGTGGATGTGTGAATGCTTCTGTGGATGATGTCATCAGTGATGTCATTTGAGATGTCACCACTGATGTCATGACTGAGTAATGTCACTGGCAATGTCATGAGTGATGTAATTTGTGAGATCATAAGCAGTGCATTGCGGGGGCGTAATTACACTGGTTTTGTATGAGTGTAATCTGAGCTTACCTATAATGTCCCCTCTTTCTGCTCCCTTCTGACCTTTATTCTGCCTCTTTCTCCTTGTTTCTCACCTTTATTTTGCCTCTTTTTGCTCATTGATGATCATTATTTTGCCTCTTTCTGCTTGTTTCTCACCTTTATTTTGCCTCTTTCTGTTCATTGCAGACCGTTATTCTGTCTCTTTCTTCTCATTCCTCTCCTTTAATTTGCCTTTCTGCTTTATGCTGACCATTATTTTACCTCTTTCTGCTCGTTGCTGACCTTTATTCTGCCTCTTTCTTCTCATTGCTGACCTTTATTCTGCCTCTTTCTGCTTGCTTCTGACCTTTATTCTGACTTTTGCTGCTATTTTCTCACATTTATTCTGCCTTTTTCTACTATTATCCCCAGGACCGTGGGTGGAGTCACAAGGCCCCCACAGTCCCTCCCGCCTCTTGCAGAAGCCGGCATTGCTGCTGCACAGAGGGAGCTGCAGGAAAGGCAGCTCCCTCTGTGCAGGAGCAATTGTTTAATCTCTTTCCCTACCCACATGTCTGCGGGCAGGGAAAGAGATGAAACCCACGCTTCCAGCGGGAGAGAACAGTTTGGCAGCTCCTGTCTGCTGGAACCAGAATGTTTGCTTTTGTTTGGCAGGAGCTGTCAAAGCTCCAGCCAAGCAAATGAAAACAGCTATGTCCAGGGGGTGGACACCTTGGGACATAGAAGCAGCTGGCCCCTGGGGGTGGCAGTCCCCAGGGCTCTGTGTGGCTCCAGGAGGAGGGGGTCACACGGCCCCCCTCCTTCTGTCTGGGATGCTGCATGGCCCCCTCCTTCTTAAAAGAAAAAAAAATGGGGAGCTGGTGGTCCCCAGGGGTGTGTGTGTGTGTAGGTGTGTGTGTGTAGGTGTGTGTGTGTAGGTGTGTGTGTGTGTGTGCGTGCGTGTGTGTGCATGTGTGTGTGTGTGTGTGTGTGTGTGTGTGTGTGTGTGTGTGTGTGTGGGTGTGGGTGTTTTTCTACAAGTTATAATTAGGACCACGTTTCCATAGGAAAAGCATTTTTTCATGTGCTTATAACTTTGGCGTCGTTTGACGAATCTTTATGAAATTGTCCAAAAAGTTTCTCTTTTTTGATCAGCTCCTATCGTGAAAGTTTCGGTGTGATTGGTCAAGGGGGGCTGAGAAAAAAGGGGGTCCCAAAACGTGTTTTCTCAATGCATTTTCCATAGGAAACTTTAGACAAGGCCACAGGTCAAACTGATGAACGGAATTACACCAAATTTGTCAGAGAGAAAGGTCTTGTGTCAGAAAGCACGCTTTTGTTTAAATGGTGTAAATCCGTTCAGTAGTTTTTGAGAACTATCGAATTTGACAGATATTGATATTTGGGAATTCTGACATCTGATTGGCTGAGGGGTTACGAGCACAAGCTTGCGGCTGATTGGCTGTGAATGAATGAAACTAGGAAGTGTTGGCAGCCATTTTGTGATTCAGTCCGTCAGCTCGCATCTCTCCGTCTACAAAGCCATTGGGTCCGTAGTTCTACCTCTGCAAGGCAACACTGAAAATATACCGCAGCTCTCTGTGTGCGAGATACCCCTTTCACGGTCCCTCTCCCCACATCACCGGCTTGCTCTCCACATCACAGGAAACCTGGACCTTGGTAAGATGTGGTGTACCAAAAAGACGCCTCAGTGCACAGAAACCCCTATTTGGCTAGCTGTAGTATCTTATTCGTTCTCCGTACTACAGCGGAGCTACGAATGATTAGATATCCTAGAACAATGCGACTCAGGTCCTCTCAGAATTCATGGGAACAAGACACTCTTTCGCTTAGACACTCATACCTGTTCACAATGTGAGTTACCAGAGACTTTTTATAGTTTAAAATGTTTATTTCAACTAACGAGCTCTGTAATGTAGTACACGTGCTAAGGTGAGGAAAGAAATGCATGTAAACAATACTATCAGCATAGTTTCAATTCCCTAAAGTATGAATGGGGAAAGTATATTATAATGTCAATGGATTAAGTCATATAGCGCTTACCACCCTCCCCATGCTACGAGCTATGTTTATTATATCAGTGAAAGACCTCTGGGCGTTGACAGCAGAACCCCCTACCTCAAGTCTTATTTGATAGGATTTACATCTCCGGACAAGCACAGCTCTTCCTCTGGAAAGATTGTTCTCCAAGAGTGTGTAATTTGCATCCTGTGCAATATTAAAGCACTCGAAATTTCAGAAGCGGAGGTTTGTTCCATGTTATGTCTATATGTGCGTGGGACGGGCCAAAGCTAAATAACCTGCAATGTTGTTTTCTGCTCTTGAACACAGCGTACAGACGAGAACTCAATGCACAGCAGAAATAGCGAAAGGCAGACAGTTCCCATGTGAAGCAGCGAAAACAGAAGTGTTTACGAGAACCAATGCATTTAGAGTCGTGCGGAAAAAGCGGCTAAAATGGCTGTGATGCAAGGTACGAACTCATGCTAACTTAGCAACGTTCGTTGGCACCTCCTAACCCCCACGAAACCCTCCCCTTTGGGCGGTCCTACGCACAGTGAGCAAAGTAGAACACAGAGACCAAAAAGTCTGAGCCAAGAAGAGCAGATATCCAATATAGGAAAATGAAGTAGGCGAAGAATGTCAACAGGGTTGAAAAGAGAAAAATTTAATAACACCATGGTGAGAGGAAAAAAAACAACAAAAAAAACATGTGGCACCGCCAAATTAATCCATCAGTGTGTAAGAGCAGTAAGTTGCAACAGCTTCCAAAAGGAAATCATTATTTTCGTCTGAAAAAGTAGACGCCATCCTATTCAGCAATTCGAAGGAGCAAACGTGCTCATTAATTATTGGTGCTTCCAACACCATAGCAGGGCAACTTGCGTGGTACTTGATGTAATTCTGTTGCTGGAAATCATGTGCAGCCATACACACATCCCACTGAGCTAGCACACCAAGTGCAGCAGCACATACCATGAAACCAATACCGGAACATTCACGCTCATGATTCACCAAAAGGTTCATCAGGAAAGGAAAATCGGGGTCAGGCCACGCTGTGTTTGTGAGTCATAGATCCAACACCCATTGGAAGGGACACGACATGCATGAGAAAACTGGTTGGATGCAAGTATACCAGGGATAGTGAAAAGACAAATTGTAAGCCACGCTGAGAGTGGCCAGTGGCAAGGTACCATAGCAGTCAAGCATGCGGTTGCAAAGTAGCTGTAGTAGGGCTGGGTTGTGAACGAGCACAGGTGGAGCAGCCATTTCTGAGCATGCAGATCAAGAGGAAAAGTCCGGCAGCCAAAGCTAGTCAAAGTGGCAACCTGCCAAAAACACTAGAGAAAATAGAATGAATGAAAGCAGGCATCACACCAAAAATAGTTTGAAAAGACGTTACAAGGCCAGATCCCACAAGCTTAAAAATATGTGCCAGCCCTGTTGTATGCGAAGCATTGAAAATAGAATGAATTAGCTCACCAAAATGTTGTGGGAGATCAGTGTTTAAAAGATTATGAACTTCTGTTCTCGTGTTGGCCACCTGCAGGGCATAAGTCACACGGGCAGAAGTGAGAGAAACTTCTTTCTGGGACAATAAGGCTCTTATTCGGCTCAGCTTGTCGAACTCTGCCTTCAAGGTCGGAATCGAGGTATCGAAACTCCCCTGTGAGGGAGGAAACAGCACGTTTTTACAGCAAACTACACGTTGTGAAACAGTCACAATGAACGGAATATCTTTTAAGATGCCGCAGCGTTTTTCATTATTCACGAAAAAATAACTGCCATTGCACAACATTGTTTCGTCTGTTGTTGATATTGTACAGGATGATGTATCTGTGTTATATCATGGTCAGAATCAATTGCGGCTTGCGGCTATGCCTTTAGAAACCAGTCCATCGGCTCTCAGCTCTGCGCCAGCGAGCTGTCGGGCCCGCAGCTCTACCTCTGTGAGCCAGCCCGTTAGCTTGTAGCTGTGTCTCTGCTAGCAGGCCCGTTGGCCTGTTGCTCTTCGTCTGCGAGTCAGCCCGTCGGCTCGCAGCTCGGGCCCGCAGCTCTACCTCTTTGAGCCAGCCCGTTAGCTCATAGCTGTGTCTCTGCTAGCAGGCCCGACGGCCCGTTGCTCTCCCGCTATGAGTCAGACCACAGCTTTCCCTCTGCAAGCCAGTACGCTACTGTGTCTTTGCTAGCTGATGGCCCTTAGCTCTCCCTCTGCGAGCCGATATATATATTCACTGAAAAAACCATAGGTTTCACTGACGTTATAGTTAGAAATTAGCATTTAAAAAACCTTTGAAATTCATTGAAAAAACCATAGGTTTTACAGATGTTATAGTTAGAAATTTGCATTTAAAAAACCAATAAAATTCACTGAAAAAACCATAGGTTGCAGGGGCGCTATAGTTAGCTGGCCATTTCACATGTACAAAACAAGAGAAATTCAACCGTTATAGTTAGTTCAGCTAACTATAACTCGCGCCCCCGCAATGCACTGCTCATGATGTCACATATTACATCATTCATGGCATATTCAGTGACATCACTGATGACATCTCAAATGACATCACTGATGACATCACCCACGTGAAAATCTGATTCACCTATTCACAGTCTAATATAACCTTTGATACATCCACTGTAAAATACAGAAAACCATTTTCGAAATTGTTAACACACCAATACCAGTTACTACATACGCACTCACTGATTGCTAGGTCTAGACACACATCTACTCATTCATCCATACAATCACTCATACACGCAGTCACTCATAAATACAATACTATCAAATGCACGTATATACCTTTACAGACAATCCCACACGGCTGCTCATCCATGCAGTTACTCACACACCCACTTAGTCATGCAAAGAATCTTTCACAGTCCCATTTACTTACCTATACAATTATATACACACCACCTCACTTATTCATACAGATAGTAATGCATACTTACTCTCTTATATAATTGCTGATACAAGTACACACTCATCCATACAGCCACTGTCAGAATCACTCACTCTCATATATAGTTGTTTATATACACCATCACTCACATATGCTGCCTTTAACATATGTAGTTACTTGGACATGTACCACTGAGACATCCGTTCACTCAACAACACACTCATACAAACACTCACCCACCCATACAGCTTTTTCCATATGCACTCTTGAACCCATACACCCAGTGAATCAACCATTCACACAGAGTCACACAACTCCCACCCACCCACACACACACTCAGTCTCCCACACAAATTCTCAGGCAAACAAACAATAACCCATTATGATACTCATGTACCTACTAACCAACCTATGTAGCAATTTACACAACAACAGACAGACTGATACAGACATTCACACAGTTTAGTCACTAACCGATGCATTCAGTAAGACACGTTTAATCACTCACTTATACAATCAGTCACACACCTGCTAAATCGTCCATCCAGACACTTATACACCTACTCATTCTTCAATGCACCTTGGCATATATATAAAACATATTTAAACTTTACAGAAACACACAGTCACTGGATGATGTCATCAGTGATGTCATTTGAGATGTCATCAGTGATGTCACTGACCATGCCATGAATGATGTAATATGTGATGTCATGAGCAGTGCATTGCGGGGGCGTGAGTTATAGTTAGCTGAACTAACTATAATGGTGGAATTTCTCTGGTTTTGTACGTGTGAAATGTCCAGCTAACTATAACGCCCCTGCAACCTATGTTTTTTTCAGTGAATATATATATATATATATATATATATATATATTTATATATATTTCAATCAATCAGGCAATTTCAAGCGCGCTAGTCACCCGTGAGGGTCTCAAGGAGGCGCTGGGTGGGGTGGAAACAACTCCGGTCAGTCCAAGAGCCAGGTCTTAAGGGTCTTCCTGAAGATGTGCAAGGTGGGGGCATGTTTGATGTTGATCGGGAGCTCGTTCCAGGTCTTGGCCGTGGTGTAGACAAAGGGTCTTCCATCCGTTTGTGCTCTGCAGATTCACGTGGGTTTGGCAAGAGCGAGGTTGGCGGATCGGAGGTTCCTCTTGGGTACATGGAAGGAGATTCTATTGTTGAGATATTGGGGTCCAGTGTTGTGGAGGCATTTGTAGGCATGGGTGAATATCTTGAAAGATACTCTCTTCTCAACGGGGAGCCAGTGAAGGTTCTGCAGGAGTTGGGTGATTTGTTTGTGTCGAGGGATGCCGAGGACGAGTCTGGCTGCGGTGCTCTGAATGGTCTGGAGTTTGCGGAACATAGACTTGTTGATCCCGGCGTGGAGGGTGTTTCCGTAGTCCAGACTGCTGGTTATGAGTGTGTGAGTGACGGTCTTCCTTGATTCAGGGGGATCCTGTTGAAGGTCTTTCAGAGGATGCAGAGGGTGTTGAAGCAGCTGGAGGCGACGGCGTTGACCTGTCGGGTTATGGAGAGGGAGGAGTTGAGTACAATGCTAGGGTTTCAGGCGTGGTCCATGGGAGGTGGGAGGGCTGCCGAGGGCGGCGGGCACCAGGTGTTGTCCCATGCACAGGGGGAGGGTCCGAGGATGAGGGCCTCTGTCTTCCCCGAGTTGAGCATCTGGCAACTGCTGCTCAGTGTGCTCATACATACACATACATACACACACACATATATATATACAAATATATATATATTGTAGTTATTATAAGTTGGAAAACTTCTATTTCATTTTTAAATTTGCCAAAGAAATCAGTTTAGGGCCAGTATGCTCTGCAGTGGATAAAGTTCCTTCTTCGAGCAGAGCCTGTGCTACCTCTCGGTGTCTAGTGTCAACCTCATTCCCAATCCTTTCAAAAGACACATATTATTGTATCTCAGTACCAAGCTGCTGCTTTCGTAAAAGATGACAAAATGTCTGCTATAGCCATTGTGCTGCATACTGTTAATCCATGGGAAGTGTGGGAGTTTGCCATTAGGTGAGCATCCTCGAAGACATACTCTACTTCAACACTAGATCCTAAACAGTAGATGCGGCAGAGCTGATAGGGTTTTGTTGTCTGGAGAAAACAGTATTTTTCAGTGTAAATTGTACAGCTATAAATTGGTGAGGAAATACATCACATAAAGTGCCAAATAAATGGGCTGAGGACAAATAAGAGTCTTTTGAGTCTCCTTAGACAAGGGAGGCATTTTCAGAGAGGACAAATTTGAGTGTCACTCTTTGTGATAGATGATTCAAGATGATGAAAACCTTTAGAGGATATCCACATAAGCAGGTTTGGCTCAACTAGCAGACGAAAATGGGTGCCTGTGCTATTGAATGCTGCAGAGAGAGATCTTACATTACTAGTAAGCATCCAGCACCACCATTCACCATATGGGGAGTTCATCCTAGAAGATGACTACAGTGATCTCCATACTTTGCTCAAGTCTGAAATGGGTATAATAGGAGAGAGACAATGGAAGGTTCACAAATGCTCTTGTAGCTTGGTAACCACAATGTTAATAAAGCTTTTACCAAGACAAAAAAGTGGTATTATGACGATAACTCTGTGGACGGAATCATCACATTTAGGTTTCTTGAAAATTGAACACATGAACCCTTTTCAAAGAGTAAGGTACAAAACCATCCTGAATGGACAGGTTTATCAGGCTGTCTACTAAAGGGGCAAAGAGGATCACATTAACCATGAAAGCCAGAGGGTAGCTGAGTTCATTGGCTTGGTTTGAGAGAATTCAAAATGCTGTCTAACATCTCAGCAGAGGGAACTTCCAGTGCAAATCACCCTGAAGAGGAAGACAAAATATATTCTAGACTACGAGCTGTTCAGCCGTAGCAGTCATCCCCTGGCTAATATTTGACATTTTGTCTTTGAAGTGATTTAAATTCTTCTCTTACTTTTGACTAATTAATTTGTTTATAATATATCTTTTTTACTTTTCTGTTAATTATTAGTAACTTCTGTTTTATTAGAGTTATTTACAAAAAATGACATTTCTTTTTCGATTTATCTCTAATAGATAAATATACATGAAGAGATAAATCTATAGACATATCTATAGACGTGTGTAAGTGTTTAGATATAGAATATAATTAAGTTATTATTGCAATGAAACAGACTCCCACTGTAATAGCATAAATACTTACCATGTGATGTAATGTTTCTACATGTAAAAAACACGATGTAATGGCTCTCAATGTAATCTCTGTGAAGTAAATGTAGCACATCACTCTTCCTCAGTCCTGACCTCTCCTGATGATATTGTGCATCCGTAGACTGCCCTGAAGCCTTGCCCCGCTGGCCCTTGGCTGGCATTGTGCCACCATTCATAGCTTTTCCGAAAATAATTTGTAAAGGCACTGATATTAAAGTGAGCTTTTTATAAGTTAAATTCTTAAAATATAACATATAACGTTTGTTTGAAACGTCATTGCAGTAACATTCTCATTCTCATTTTTCCCCATGCATTATATTCCCTCACCTTCTTATATGTCCCCTCTTCAGATACATGACACCTATTTAAATAATTTGTATTCAGGCACTTTGGAGCACATTACGTAAAGTGCGGACAGTGTGGAATTGTGCTGAGGGCTTCCTAGAGCATGTTATAGTTGGTATGTAGCATAACCTCCATCTAGAAAGAATTGCTGCAATGCCAGATGAAGACTCTGGCCTGTTGGAGTTTGGTCATAAGTGTACATCCTCCAATTTTGGAGGAAATGCTGAATCTGGAGTAGAATCTACCAGCTGAATATCAGCAATTTCTGGGATGGCCTGCTGGAGGAAAATGGATGTGTATGTAACATTTCTTCCAGAAATAGGAGTTTTTTCAGTCTCTATCAAACAAAAGGTGCTTAGGGGTTTTGGTGAGGTCATACTCATCCATCTGTTGATCCCCCCCCACTTTCTCATCCACAGATGGTGAGATAAATCTGTTCCTGATCTTCAGTAAAGACAGGAATGTTAGACATATGCTTCATTCTGGAAGCTGAGAGAATAGTAGTGAGAATAAGCTCACTAGTTCAGGAGGGGAGGAAGTGGTGTGAGAGATCTGAGGTGAGGGCCAGAATAGCTTCTAAAGTATTTGGATTGTGAATAACTCTTATGGTCATTAGCACCTTTATAACACCTTTTTAGATGCGACTATAGAGTGGTACCTGTCTTGGTGGAGAGGTGTGGCTCACTGGTTAGAGGCGGCAGATCCGTAAGCAGAGAATCGGCCAGGGACCAGGGTTCAATTCCCGACGCGGCAGGGTCGTGGACCAGGGTCAAAACGGACTCGATAATTCTCGCCTCGGTACCTACTCTAACCAGGAACACACTCGGCAACTCTGGGCATTAGCTTGCCTCATCTCCACAACGGCCCCCCACATTCGCTGGGGATGCCTGGTTTCACCTTGGAGATACCCTGGAGGGACCATCTCACAGGGATAGCCAGGACGGGTTCCCCAGCGGTCTACAGCGCCAGCGCCAGGACGCCTCAGGGAAGCAGTGCGCTTTACAAGACACATACATTTACATTTAAAAGGGCCATTTCTATTCTTCATGGACTGCTTTCATAAGGTTGTGTAAATCAACAGTGCTTGGTCCTGGAGAGTAGTGCAAGTATCATGCACGTCTTGGAGTTTCAATGTTATACTAAGATCATAGTATATCTTCCCATGTCATTAATGCACAATCTTTTGAAACACATATGTTTTCAGAGATCTTGTTTAGAGATGTAGGAAGACGCTAAGCTATCAGCTTTGATACTTTGCTTTATCAGCACTTCATGTAGTGGGACACCATTGCGGCTGCCTCTTGGGGCCTCTAGTGTGCTGCACTCAATGGCTGTACTTCCCTACTACCAGCGGTTCTGCCCTTTAAGGGCCAGACGATTTGAAGTTGCAGTAACGAGGAAATGTGGATCTCGATGGTTGAGCTTCCAACGAATTTCTCTGAACCTTTTTAGTTATTGACTGGATGAGGGGGTGAAGAGGCAGTCACTTTAGCCTATTGCAACTATTGGGTCAGTTCATCACTGCAGGGTGTTGCACTATTGCTATCCTTGCTAAGACAAACTTCTCAGATAATGCCTCTGGAGCTATACTTCTTTTCCATAGACATTTTCTACCCATTAAATCACATGGGACTGGCTGTTCCCATTGAACATGCCTGCTTTCTCACTCCACCTTCTTTTTCTCTTCTTGGCCTAGGTATCACCTTCTATGCAGCCTTAGCATCCTTGTGTAAAACATTCTGTCTGAAACACACATACACACACACAAGAACAATGTAGGACATTCACTCTGAAATGCACATACACACACAAGAACAATATAGAACATTTATTCTTAAACACACAAACACACACAACAGAACAATGTAGAAAATTCACTCTCAAACACACATACACAAGAACAATGCAGAACATTCACTCTCAAACATGCACACACAGACACCAGAATAATGTAGAACATTCACTATAAAACACACACACCAGAATGATATAGAACATTTACGCTCAAATACAAGAACAATGGAGAACATTCACTCTCAAACAAACATATACACACACAAGAACAATGCAGAACATTCACTCTCAAACATGCACACACACACCAGAATAATGTAGAACATTCACTATAAAACACACACACCAGAATGATGTAGAGCATTCACTCTCAAACACAAGAACAATGCATAACATTCACTCCCAAACACACATACACACACACCAGAACAATGTAGAACATTCAATCTCAAACACACACACACCAGGACAATGCAGTACATCCACTCTCAAACACACAGCAAACAATCTAGGACATTCACCTTCATCCAGGCATCAAAGACATTCTTCACATTCACCCATGCAAGACACAAGCAGGCATACACATACGCACACATGCAACAAACACACGATGTAAAGGCACTCACATGCATACCTTTACACGCATATTCCTTTCATACATATTTCCATGGAGAATATGTGACGGCATCACTGATTAATTTGCTTTTAAACTTGTTGTCTAGGTTTACATGTGCCCTTGGTTGTGTCTATGTCCTAATACATGCCTGTATGTGTTGTATGTGTGTGTTCTCTATTTGCACCTGCATCCATGTAGTATTGTCATTCTGTAGATGTTTGAATCCACTATAGGAAAGACATACCTGTTGGCTTTGTCAATACCTGTTTCAAATTGTGGGACTTGTGTTTTGCATTTTATATTTATACACATAGCCCAATGATTTTGAAAGTTATCTGAGGAGCCCTGCCCCACTAAGCCTCTTTAACCTGTGAGGAGCGAATGGTATAAGCACAGACAGCACATAGGCAAATATTAAATGCCGGTGATAGCTGCCAACGAGATAACAATGAGTTCAAGGTCTTGTAATCTTTTTTCAGAGAGGCAGCGCCTGCTCTTGCTCGGAGCCTTGAAGTGTTTATGTTGTAAAAAACATGATAAATTATCAAGCTGTCACACATAAAATGTGTAGCAATCTGAAAATCCATCATGAATTCTTAAGAAAATCTTTTTGAAGCCTGCATGACCTTGATATTCAGTTTTAAAGCCCCATATTTGCTTTAAAGCCTCCTTTGTAGATTTACGGGCAGATTGATTATCTCCCCACAGCCAGAGGATAACTTGACTTGCCAATTCTTCTTGCTTCCCTCTTATCAATGCCGCAGGTTCAAGGGTTCTGCCATCCTGCGAGAAGTGGCATTTCCCCATCCTCTTCCCATGTGCATTTTTTGTTTGTAGGGGCAAACGAAAAACCCAGCCCCTCCCCCTTGTGGTGATGCTCTAGGTGTCAGTAACATTGCCTTACCTTGGTCTGGGCCAGTTCTTCAGCACTCTTCTGGGGAATCATTTAAGCAAATTCTGATTCATAGTTTGTCTTCTTTGGCCATGTGTGTTTTTCTCTACCATGTTACTTGTTATCATTACCTATCTTTTGTATTCCACTCCACAGGGTTTCTTTCTTTCCAACTGTGCATCCATTCAAGCCAAAGCCATGCATCTTATCTTTTGTCTTCTTTCTATTTTTTTGCCCCTGTCTTTCTACACTCTTCTGTTCTGTTTGTGACCTCCTTGTGGAGTTGTCCTCTTTCCAATTGCCCTCGAATTTCTGTAGAATTCCCCAATCATTGGCCTCTAAATCTCTGTCGCATTCTCCTTTTTAATTGTGTCATCACTTCTGTCTACCGCATGACTGGGATTTCTTAATGATGAAGAGCAGGTGTAGCATTAGAGAGACAATGAAGTAGTGAAGGGACTTGAGCATCCCCTACAACAATCTGTGTGGAACATGCAGGTCCCAGATTTGTATCTTGTCAGACTCACCATTTCACCATTGTGTATGCCAATGGGTTGAGCAGTGGTATCAGTTTGTGGGAGCATTATTTAAATTGTTACTATAAAACTCATTATCATTATCATGATCTGTTGTGGTTTTATTCTGTGGCATCTTTGAAGGCTTAGTGGTCCAGCCAATTTTACACTACAGTAAATGTCTACGTGGCGATTATCACTTTCACCCATAACACTAGAGTGGAACTCTTGGAAGTGCCAATAGAGAGGTCATTCGCTGATTGCCCACACAGACTTGATTTGATTTCACTACCACCTACTTTTGTAACCGTGGTCATAGTATTAATGTAGCAGACAAAATTCAGCAATGAATCCTCAATTTTGAAAGGTGTCAGTATCTGGGTCTTTCAGCTCAGTGATGTCCTTGTGTACTGTACTCACACCTCTCGGCTCACCTTCCCCAGACTCATATTCACCAAACAAGCAAGCAGAACAACTCAACATCAGTGTTTTCACCCGCTCTGAAAACCACCCTCACCCTCAAAAATGTTTTTAATTTCCTCTGGTTTCATTGGAATCACCCCCTAAAACTACTCAATCTCACTCTCATTGTAGTCTCAAAAGAGTGGGAAGTATGCGGTATCTCCCTCCTCAGTCCTCTTGAAAATTCAGATGGGAGCAGCTCCAAAACAGATAGTAAGGGGAGTACTGCGCCTGTAAGGGCTTGCATGCTACAGAGAGGCAGGCACGCAAAATGACAATGTGTACTGACAGCACAATCATGGTGCCTGTTTGGTAATGAAATGCTCAGCACTGTTGTGTTCCAACACATCGCCTTATACACTGTAACTAGCGTTAACATTAATGCTCCCATTGTTCCATTCATACTGATGTTTACATATTTAAATATTTAACTATTGATTTATTAATATATATAAGTGTTTATATAGCATGAACATGATCCTTGAGGGTAACAGAGCGCTTTACTGATGGCCAGGAAAGAAGAAACAGATAACATAAACAACAACTTACTCAAGAACGATACAGGATGTAGCAGCTCCCAAGGTGAGGGAAGAGACCACCTCAACATCCCAGCCAACAAATCAACAAACAAGATTCTCACAGACAAGTGATAAACATGGGTGTAGACACTGATTCATATCAAAACCCAGAGAGTAAAGTTTGTGGGTTGTAGAGCACAAATGTATTCACAATAGCACTTTAGCTTCTTTTTTGAATGATTCAGTTGAGGGGTTCAATTTGATTTCTGGGGGCAGGGCGTTCCAAACTCTGAGGGCAAGACCCGAGAAGGCTCAGTTGTAGGTTTCGTTTTTATAACATTTTTGCTGTTTCAATAATAAGGTGCTGGTGCTTTTAGAGGATCTGCAGCCACCAGGTAGCTACAGGTTTTGTGTAATGTACCTCAGTGTGTTGAAGTGTAGGGTTTTATGGATCATGCAAGCACTTTTTAACTGTATCCTTGCCTCATATGGAAGCCAGTTTAGAGATTTCAGATCAGTAGTGATGTGGCTCTTTCCTTTAGAGTCTATGATGAGCCGTGCAGCAGAGTTAAGAGAGGCCCTTAGTGGAGCCAACTTCGAACTCGGTATGCCTCAGAGGATTGCACTTCCATTTCCAACCTGGAAATCACTAGAGCTTGAACAGCTGACTTGAAGTTGTTGATGGGGAGGAAGAGTTCTATTTTTCTTAGGATGTTCACTTGGAAGGTCACTGCTTTGGTGGCTGTGCGGATGTGCTCCTGCATGTTCAGGTTCTTGTCTAACGTTATTCCTAGTGATCTTGTGGAATCTATAACATGTGGTAATAAGTTAAGAGCTGCTAGTTGCTTCATCCATTCTCTGATATAAGGTGACTGTTTGGTGGTGCGATTAAGAGAAATTCAGTTTTGAGAGCATTTAGTTTGAGGTACTTGCAGGTCAGCCATTTTTTTTGTAGAGTTGTATTTCGAGACCTGATATCTTCGGGGGAAGAGAGTTTCAAGTACAGTTGGGTGTCATTGGCGTACATGTGATACTGGTTGTTAGATAATTTTAGGGGTTCATTTAAAGGTTCTGTGAACAGGAAAAAGAGAGTAGGTGAAAGCGTGGACCACTGTGGGGTCCCTAATGTGACCGGTGTGGAATTGGACAGGGACTGATTAACCTTGATTCTTTGAGTTCTGTTGTGTAGAATTGAGGGGAACCAGTTTAGGATGGACCCTTACAGCCTCATCCTACATTCCAATAAGTCTAGGAGGCTGTTGTGTTTAACCGTATTGAAGGCTGACGAGAAGTTGAGGAAGATTAGTAGGCAAGATTCATTTTGATCCATAATTTTTAGCTTGTCATCAACTGTGTGCAAGACTCTGCACAACAAAGGATCAGCATACATCAACAAATGCCTGACCTTCCACCAACTTACCAGACACCTTCAATCAGCTTCCTCTTCCTCACCGACACCCCACAGATCCGTCGAGCCAACAGCAGAGGATACTACTTCTCACATCTGGCGGTCAAGGGTTTGAAGCACTTCCCCCTGCACCTCATGACTGCACTGCTGCTCCAGCAATTCAGAAGAGAACTAAAGACCTGGATGTTGGAATGATCAAACCTCCACACAGCAGCAAACAGCTCCAGCACCTCGAGACCATCCTGGGTGATTAGCTGCACTCTATAAATGTTTGATTTTTTGATTGATGTGCTTTAGTGCTGTGGCCCTGCCAGAAGCCAGATTGGAAGTGGTCTAAAAGTCAGAATTGTTCTATGAGGTTGCATAAGTGGACATGGACACATTTCTCAAGGAGCTTTGCCTGAGTCAGAATGTTGGAGATTGTGCGGAAGTTGTTTAGGTCCGTGTGAGCCGCCATGGGTATTTTCAAAATAGGGCTAACCTGCCCAGACTTTAAGCAGTCTGGTAAAGTGCTTTTAAGTAGCATATAGATGCACACAATGTGTTTCCTTATCTGTATTTTTTTTTTTAATGGAAAATACAGAAATTAGGTCTTTCGTTGAGTGACTCTCATGCTGTCAGTCGTACCTGCCACAGTTTCTGTGCAGATTGGAAGTATTTGGAATTGAGAAAGGAGTGAATTGTCCTTAAATAACTTCAAATGTGAACACGTGTGTACTGTAATGCTAATGATTTTTTAGAGGGTTTTGCAGTATTTGTTTTAACAGATATTTTATTGGGTTTTACATCACAACTAAGCATAATCCACACAGTGACTAACAGGTTAGTCAGCTCATTACTGCTGAACCTCTATATCCTATTGTAACATGAAACAAAACCCCTAGCCCCCTTTCACCCGTTTCTCCCCTCAGTCTTGTCCTTGTGGCCCGTGCTATTTGATAACATGTTCTAGTGTCCCACCTGGAGGTGTCTCATTTTCTAAAGTAAAGTGCACAAGGTCATTACCACTTTCTCCTTTATTAGTATATGCAGTGATTCACTTCATCGTCTCAGTCAGCAGTGCCAAGGGTCCTCCCTGGTGAGTTATCTGGGAACATTGCCACTGGTGAGGTATCTGGGTCATGCATGCAATCCAACAATCCCTTCCAGGCCTTGGCCAAGTTCAACGAACTTCACCCCCTTCTTGTATCTCTAAGTAGCACCGAGCTCTCGTATCCTGCCCACCTCTCAAGTTCTTTGCAGCACGTTTCCACTCTGGGTCCCTCTGGGGTTTTCCAATTTTTTTGTCATTCCATGCTTCCATGCATCGTTAGGATGTACACTAAATCCTGGAATCTGCTTGTCTCTTTATTCTTGGCTGTTTGTGGGAACTAACTTAGGAGGCAATGCCACGGTCTGCAGGGGATGTCTCTGAATGTAATATCTGCCACTCATTATCCTATCCCAATACTCTACGAGCACCAGGCAGCTCCACATCATGTGTAGGAACTGCCTTGCTTCTCTACCGCTTGGGCATACTGCACCCACTATATGGAAGTGTCTGTTTAGCTTCCCGGGTGTGAGGTATGCCCTATACAATATGTAAAAGGTTATTAACTTGAACCGAACATTTTGGTATACCTTAGGGACTCTTTCCATTATGGCCGCCCAATCACCCTCCGGTATAGAGAGTCCTAAATCTTCTTCCCATCTAGTCCTTAGGGCAGTGGGAGTATCACCATGATGGCTATCAGTATATCTGGCGAGTATGGCTTTCTCCCTCTTGTTCTCTGCAAACATCTATTCCAACTGCATTGCAGCAACTGAAATTTGGTGGTGAAATTTGGTGGTGTTGCATTCTTGCAGCTGACACATTCTCAGAAACACTCCAATCAGGACTTTGGGATCGTCCATATTAGATGGTAGTTCTCCTCTCACCTATTGTCTGTCTGCTATCTACTGTGTTAGTTATTGCAGCTGTGCAGTGAGAAAATATACTTTAAAATCAGGGAAGGCTAGGCCCTCCTCTGCAACTGGCCTCTGTGAAGTAGTTAAGGCTATCCATCTGCGGCCTGTCCCTCTAAGAAAAGCAATAATTACGGAATCAATTTCTTTGAATAATGCCTTAGGGACTCACCCTGGCAGTGTCACAAAAAAGTGGAGTAATCTGGAGAGTGCCACCATCTGGATTAAGGCTACTCTTTCTGTCACCGAGAGAGGGAGTGTCCTCCAGAACGCTATGCTCACTCTGAGGACTCTGATCACCTTTACTACATTCCTGTCTAGCAAGTCCATTAGTGTGTGGTATATGTTTACCCCAAATATGCCAGGCGTCTAGGCTCCCATTGTAGCAAGGGCAGCACTGCTGGAGGTTCCGGATCAGTGGTCACTGGGAGTAAGTGTGGCTTCTGCCAGTTGATTTTAGTCTGGAGAAGGCCAAGGATTTAAGAATATGAGAAGGTCGTCCACTTATAAGGCAATGTGATGGGTTTCTCCTGAGACTTCTATCCCCCACTAACAGTCCTTCATTCTGGCAAACAAGCTAATGGTTCCATCGCCAGGGCGAATATCAATGGGGAAAGGGGGCAGCCCTACCGAGTCCTGTGGCCCACTTTGTAACTCTTGGAAATGTAGCGGCCAGTACGAACTCTAGCTGTGGGTTCCGTATAAAAGAGTTGAGTCCAGGCTATGAAGCCCCACCCCAGATGGAAGCGCTCTATTACCAAGGCTATCAAAGGCCTTCTCCATGTCCACTGCAAAATTTCAGCGGCTGCTCAATTGTAAGCATAGGCTTATATGATCATTAAAAATCTCCAGATATTAAGTGCAGTGTTGCACCCCAAAATAAATCCTGTTTGATTTGGGTGAATCAGGTGCATCATGTGCAGGAGGAGTCTGGTGGCTAGGATACAGCTAAGAATTTTGTAATCTATAGTGAGCATCGATAAAGGCCTATACGCTCGCATATCATTTGGCTGCCGCCCAGGTCTCAGGAGTGGATTTACTAGAGCCTACCTGGTGGAGTTGGGTAGGGAGCCGGACTCCTTACTTGCCTTGTACAAGTCTACTGATATCAGTGCCATTTTATTCAAACGGTGGTGTATAGTTCAACCGATTCCTGGTGTTTTACCTCTGGCCAGGGCCTTGATAGCAGCTTAGATGTCATGGACTGTAACATCCCCTCCCAGTTCCTTCCTCCTCATGGGTTTATTGTGGAAAAGGCAAGGGTGCCAGGAACTCTCTGATAGTATTCTCTGTTTGTGCAGATGTGCTAGTATATAAAGTGGAATAGTAAATGCTGAATTGTTGGTTTATTTATGCGTGTCTAATAACAGATGATTTATTCTTGGATATAGGATATTATCAATCAACACGTTTCGTGGCCTTTAAGTGAAATAATATGGATTTCTCAAAATTGGTATCTTGCTGTATCATTCAAACTTCCAAACAACTTGCCTTCGATCCGTCGGGGTTGTGTTGCCACTTTACACATTCGTATCCATAACGCCTATGATACGAATGTGAGAAGCAGCAACGAGATGCCCCTTGGAGCGAAGGCAAGCTATTTGGAGAGATGGTGAGGAAGCGTAAATGTAATGGGAATTCAAATGATACAGCAGGATACAAATTTTGAGAAATCCATATTATGTGACCTAAGATTACTATTGATTATCTACATGTGTTAAAAATCGCACCAGACAATATTTTATATTTCTCTTTGTCTATCGAAAGTTGAGGAGCACATTGTAATCTGGTGAATCAGGATATTAATGGTGTAGAAAATTGTAAATTGCATGGAGTATCAAAAAAACATTGAAAGGGGAATAATGTTACAATACTATGAGTAGTATTACTAGAAAAATCATGTAATACTGATATTACTAGCCCTGAAGAAGCGGCAGTTAAACGCTGCAAAACACGTGTTGGCTGAAAATATCCTATATCCAAGAATAGCTCATCTGTTATTAGATTTCTTATCAAACATAAACTTTTATGCCGTTGAGAAATCTCATGGAAAATAAGTATTGTTGCGAGAATAATGGATTTTGATGTGGCATAATGCCTCAATTAAATTTGACTGTAAATTGATGCACCATATTTGCATATTTTTAGTGGTGAATTATTTGTTAATAGCTCCCTATAAAAATCTTATGTACTGTATAATGCACAACCACAACAAGAATCCCAGTGAGTGGGCAGATTTATCACCTAAATAAATGTTTAAGCATACTAATTATAACTTCATGTTTTACCAGAACGCAAATTAATGTCACATTCAAAAAATGTAAAAATTAAAATGGAGATAGCATTATGAAAATATTATAAAAATATATACCACTAAAGGAGATCCTAGAATAATTTGTGCAGAGCACCTGTTAGGTAGGGTAGTTCCTAAAAGAGATTCACTTGATGGGGTAAGCGAAGTATGCATTTTCCGGCACATAATAACAGTAATTGACCACAAAACCTTCCAGACCTGAGATGCCTTCCTGACTTGCCTCTTACATATCACTTCAGTTCCTCTGATACAATGCAGGTAATTACACCAACAAATAAGCACTAGCAAAGCCAAAACGTTGTGCATTTCGGCTTTAGCATTGTGGACCCATTGTCTTTGCCAATGCTTTTTTTTTTGCCAATTACATTCAGGATTGGTAAAAACATAAAAATGGTTACTGATGTAGAACAGAAGGGAAGTGGGGAGTGATGGAGGGAGCTGTGATGTGGGAGCTTTTAAAAAAAGAAAAATAATACAGTGAGTCTGGGAGCAACAGTGAATCAGACGAGGGAGGGGTGACGTAAGCAGTGATAAGTTGATCTTTCAAAAAGAAAAACTAGATAGCGAGAGGGTTGCGACAGTGGAGCTGGATAAGGATAGAAGTTAAAAAAATATCTTTAAAACAGAAAGAAAACTGAACAGCACAGAGCAGGAGACAAGCTTTTCTATTTTTTTTCAGCTCTTCATGCGAGTAGGGTGGAGGAATAAGGTGAGTGGGGATTTCAGCGGGGAAGCAGTGCATGAGGGAGGGAGCAAGAAACCACATAAACTCAAAGAAAAAAGTAGCTCCTTGAAAATAAGCAGCGGAAGGATACAAGTCATCCAATCAAAGTCAAAAATACCTTTCTTTTGGCAACTAAGGCCATAAAAGTGTATATAAAATACATTAACATAATAATAAATAGCTAAAACAGGAGATATTCTCATAAATACAACAAATGTGTACATAAGTGCAATATTTTTGACAAAGCAAATCATGTACAAGAGAAGCTTCATGTGGTTATATAAGAAAAACTGGCTGATCGCAGAAGATAACAGCACAATACAATGGTCAGTACAACTAAAAGAATACATAGGAACAGCCATATGTATTGGTTGAGCAAACATTAGCTTGAAAAAATGCAATATAAAAAAGTGCTGGTAAATACAGATAAATTAGCAGTGAGGTCCGCTTCCTCACTAATGTAGAAGAAGTAGCTTCCTTCCTACAAACCTCATTGCGCCTAGATATTTAGCAACCACACAAGCTTGTGGCTGGCAGTCTGTTCTAAGAATGCGAAAGGCAGCACAGTAACTACGTGTGCCTAACTTCCTACAAATGGGCAATAGCCGAAAGGATCATGGATGGGCATAAGCTGGGCATGCGAAAAGGACCTGAGGAACAGTTTCCATGAAAGATTTACATGCTAAACAGGCCAGAGATTCCAATATCAGTCATTTGGAAGTAAAAGATTTCAATGGTGATGAATTGAAAAGTATAGCTTTCTGTCCATTGGAACAGTAAGGAGATCCCAAAATTGCTCAAGGGAAGAAGAACACTTAAAATCAAGAAACTCCCCTGACAGAGTGGCACTACCAGCTTTTTGGAAGTCATTAGACATTGTTCTTAGCCAATACTGTTTTTGCAGAGACTATTTTGATGGAATTTGATAAACAAGTGGAGACTCCCAAAAAACAGTCATGCCAAAGGAACTCAGCATCTTTTTGAGAGCCAGGTAAATTTGGTTAAATTGGTCTGCCGTGATAACATCCTGCAATGCAGCGGCATAATGAGGAAGCTCAGGGGTGGTCCATAGTCACCATTGTCTCCTTCAATACAGAAATGGACACAACCTAGCTTTTCCTTCCATCCTTTTCACACCCACATCCAGGGACAAAGGATAAGAGGGGGTGCTAGAAGGTAGAAGGGCAAGAGTTCTTAGAAATTTGTTTTCATCAATTCATTAATATTGGTGGAGCCCAGAGTTCTGCTCCGTGAAGGGCAGAGCCCAGCGCTTTACCTTAATAGATCTGGAGAGCAGGTGCTATAGGTTTACCAAAAGAAGCACAATTCTCTTTGAGGATGACACCTACAATCTGTCTATAGTTTGCTGGTTGGTTCCAGCCGCGGCCCATGGAGGGAGTTCTGTGGGGCGGTAAGGCGGGGCGGGGGAGGGGCAGGGTGGGGGGGGTTCTAAAAACCGGAATAAGGATAATTACAGGAAAGTAAACCATTAAATAAATAAAACGAATTTCGTAGCGCGCGCTGCAACGTGCGCTACGAAATTCGTTTTATTTATTTAATTGTTTACTTACCTGCAATTATCCATCTTCCGGTTTTTAGAACCCCCCCACCCTTCCCCTCCCCCGCCCCGCCTTACCGCCCCACGGAACTCCCTCCACGGGCCGCGGCTGGTTGGTTCCTATTGCCCTTTTTAGGTCTCACCTACGCAGCGCGCATGCGCCGCTTTGGAGTGACCTCTTGGAATCACTCCGGGCTTTATTGGAAACTCGTGCATGTTTTGCACTGTTTCCAATGAGCCCTTGTGCACGTATGGCATTTACCTTGTGGGAGCGAGCAGGGGCACCATCTGTTTGCAATTATCGTGCCCGCCGCTGCTCACTCCCATAAGGTAAACGCTGTAGATGTACTTTCTCTTTCGCGGCAGCGGACAAGAGATTCGAGGGCAGCTATTCCATTGCCACGGCGGAGGTATCTTTTTTTAAGAACATATTGGAAAGAGTGTTTAGCACTATTCGTTGCCTTGGTACACATTTAAAATATGACATATTTGCTTCTTCGTCACTTCTTCATTCGTCTTGCATCACGGAAAGTATCAGACAAAAGGCAATGTACCCCGAACCCCACTCTATGGTACAGCCTGGGCCAATTCTGTGCACGTAACTTCCAGCTCTCGTTCCAGTACCTTTTATTCCTGGCAGCACCCTTGAGTCCTGGTTGATGCGGCCGGCCTTGGCAAAGAACATGAAGCTGCTTGTTGCTGCTGCGCTCTTCGCAGGGTCCATTATTTTCTTTCTCTCTGACTTCTCCGATGCCGAAGCGAAGAAGAAGGGACCGAAAGTTACCCACAAGGTGAGTCCGTAAGGCAGAGCTAAGTGTGAGGCACGTGATTCAACAAGGGTAGGGCCCTTGACAGGGGGAAGTAGAGGCGAAAGGTACCAGGCTTTTAATGCATTTGTAAGGTCTGGCGGCGATTTTTGGCTGGTAGCGGGGTAAGTGTACTTGGCTCTGCAGGGTTCTACAGTAAAACATTGTAACCAACTTGGTATATATGCACCACCACCACTGAAAACAGCCTTAACTTGCTGACCATAATCGTTTAATTCTAATCCATTTAATATAGTATCCCAGTGAGCATGTGTGAACACTATAGCCTGCATCGTCCAAATTGTGTAATAGGCTACATATAGCTGACCGCTTTCTCCGCCGCCACATCTGTGAGATTTGGAGACCTCTCAATCCAAAATCGGAACTATTGAGTGATGTCGAGGCCACTGCCCAAGTCTGTTCTCTCAAGCGCGTTGCAAACACAAAAACCTTAATTATGCAAGACAGATCCCTCCATGTATAATCTTCCATCATTGGTGTAGATGGAGCCTTGCGCTGGGTTGTTCGGCCATAGTGACACGTGTCAGTTTCAAGTCCGTCTAGTCGATGCGTTTTCACCTGCAAGGGGGAATGCCTCTAGGGCAGAATATGTGCAAGTTCTTCTTGTTGATTTTGTAATTTGTTCTGTTACGACTAATTTGTTATGATGGCTTATTACAGTGGTGTACTGGAGGGGAGACCTACCTAGTGCCGGCTGACCGTCTTCACCAAAATGTGTGATATTCGGAAAATCAATTTGTTTCGTGGCCTCAGTTTTGTGCCCTCACCCGCCATTTCTCACAGTCAGAGCAGACTGATCTCTTCTCAATACAGGCATTCGAGACAGAGGCAGCCTGAGAGAGTGTTCACCATGTGATTAATTTAACACAGTCTCTAGATTGCCTCTTGCTTTAACCCTTGCTTACTCTCTCGGTCTGCACTGTCGTTGCCTTTTACTGCCCTCTCCATTTGAATAAATGTGCTCATTGGCAATTTTTGTTTGAACCAATTCTGCTGGGAGGGGGGAGCAGGCCATAGAACGTGAGTGCATTATCCAGAATATACACAAACAATGCATCTAATTAATTTCTCCCAGTTGCCTTCTTGTTTCTCTCCTCCCACTACCTCTTCAGTTTTGCACATTCTCAGTTCCTGCCTCTCCCTCCCTACCCGAGACCTGCTGCCCACCCCGGCCGAGCACCTCCCTGCTCTCGCCCAGCCCTCTTTCTAGCTATTGTTAGCGTCCCTGCGAAGCTCTCCCTGGTAGACGCATTCTCTCAAGCAACCCCCCCACCAAGCCCCCACCCTGTCCAGCTGTCCCGGTGGCACCATTCACTCACCCCGTGTCTTAGAGAGTGATTAACTACCCGGCAGAGTTCAGAGCCGGGCCTGGGCCAGTGAACGCTAAAGGGGCGGGACCATTCATGCCAAAGGGTTTCTATGTGCGCGGATATTTGCACACCTAATTACAGAACACGCTTGGGCCTACATCTACTGGGGGTTTGTTCCTCAGACTGATTACATTAAGCGTGAAAAACACACTCAATAATAATTCTTAAGTCTTAAGTCGTTTTGAGGATTTCTCTGGAGTGCTTTATAGTCAGTACATTATGATATATTATGTAAATCCAGGTTCCTACGGTAGAGTTAAGAGCCTAATTGGACTAACGGTGTAGGCGGAGTTGAGTCGCAAAAATATGTTGCTGCCGGTAGTAGCTGCTATGCACAGTGTAACTGTAACAATTTGGTGGTGTTATCCCCTTTTTATGTTTCCTAACTGGTTCTTATGCATGGCCATCTTTGCTAAGGGAAAGCTAAGTTGTGTAGCCAACAATGTTTGAGGAGTTCTACTGTAATCGGAAAGCGTCTGCCTTTTTTATGTTGGAGGCAAAAAAAAAGGAAATAGACACTCCAGTAAGATACTACTTTAATTTAGGAGTACTAGTTCCATTACAGAAATCTGCCCGGTGGGTGATAATGTGCTGCATGCTAAACACTTATGAGGTCCCAAAGGTGAGACCTATTGGCTATGCCAATGCTTGCTATATATTGGTGTTACAACAAACAAATGATGGACGGAATGCTGACAATGCATACATTCTCCCCCAGTCAAGAGATCTGGGTTAAATCCATCGTTCTTTTGCCCACTACACCACCCCAGTTCAGACATGGCCATATGCAAATCAGTCTTGACCCTGTGCCTCATGGGAACAGTCCAGCCCGAACTGCCAAGCCATGTCTTCCCTGGACCGGAATCAAGCATCCTAGGACCGGTTTCTGGCTATCAGCCGTCATCAGCCAGGATAGCTTGACTCCAGTGGCGTAGTGAGCACGGGTCCCACGTCTGGGAATACCCATCCCACTTAGGGCGAAAAGCGTTACAATAATTCGCTGCTATATATTGGTAGCACTACAGTACCCTTCCAGGAATCCGGAATGGGCGCTCCCCTAGCAATGGCATTAGCAAGGGTGAGTACATATTTAGACCAAGTTTCTACGTCATTGGTGAATATATCGTCTGGTATGCCATCAGGCCTCTCATAATAGCATTAAAGGATTCTTGGATGCCAGTTAAATCAAACATAGGAATAGCATAACTCATAGATTCCATAACCAAGGAAGACCCCTCAAGTAGAACCATAGTGCCATCATGGTATAAGTTCTTATAGTAATCAAACCAGTCAGATCGAGAAACATTGGGGCATATCAGCAAGGCGAGGCGATAGAATTATTGCCCCTTTTGCGGCCGTTTTCGGCCGAAAAGCGGCGATAATTTTATCGCCTAATTAGCAAGCTCACGCTAACGCGTGAAAACTTGCGTTAGCGTAGGAATTCCTAACGCCCAGCTTGGGCATTCCTGACCCGACATGACAGGAGAAATGTCGCTAAGCGACATTTCTCCTATCATCAAGCCCCACGCTATGAAGCATAGCGGCAAGAAAAGTAGCGATAACCCCTGTTATCGCTACTTTCCTTACTCCTGCTTCAGAACTGACTTAGCCATGATATCCTATGGAAGGTGGACGTCATGGCTAAGTTTGTGAGTCCCTATCATCAAGCTAACGCCGCATTGCGTGAGATTATCGCTGGGTTTCCAGCGATAATCTCACGTTAGGCAGTTAGCGTGAGGATTTTTATCGCTTTTGAGATAAGCGTTGCTAATAGCACGCTATCTCAGCGATAAAAATCCGCGCTAGCCGGCGATAATTATCCTAGCACTAAGTGCGCTTAGCGATAATTATCGCCGGTTGTTGCTGATATGCCCCATAGTTTGTTGGTTCAATTGCTGAAGCATTGCCACCCCAGTCATCCAACTAAAATAAGGATAAACGAGCTATGTTCCATAGAGGGAGAATCACAAGAGGAAGAAGGAAAGTCATGGAATTAGGAGGAAGCAAATTAAATTAACATAAAAGTGACCCAAAGGTAAGCAGTGGGATCACCCAAACTCCACTGCCCACAACAGGTCTTGGGTAACAGACATCAAAAAGCTGTCTTCAAGCATTACATAAATATACACTTCTCCTAATAAATGTTTGAGCTACACTGTCCTGCACCCCTCCTCCAAACCAGCCCACCTCATATCAATTACAAGGATATTTAATCAAGAAGACTGACAATATAGCACAGAAATTGACCATTTCTGTCCCTTCCTTCACCACGGTGAACCAAACCCTGCCGCGAATGGAGATCCAAAAAGGTTATGAGAAGATGAATGATAGAGCAAGAATTCACTGTCTATGTAATTGAACTGTAAAATTAACCGCCTGTGCGGATTGGTCATGCTCCTGCCAAGTGTCAGCCATACTTGACCTCTCTAATTCCTGTACTGTCAATAATCCTACTTCATGCACCTTCTTGACTTTCCTTATTCACCTCAAACATTATAAACACTCTTCTAAATCATCCCTCCACTGCCATCCATGTGTAAATAAAAAATATGCATTTAATCACCATGTACCTATGTATTCCAAACTGCACTACCGGATCCAATATATGCTGAGTATGTTGAGTATCTGTAGAGCAGGCATGCAACACAAAATGTTTACAAAGCTGTTTGAAATCACAAACATTTTACCAAGGGCCTTGTCTTCAATTTGCATTGAGATTATGGCAACATTAATTAATAATGGCCATCACTAACTATGACCCTCAACCATATGCCAGGCTATTGCCAAGAGCGTTGATAACATTTGAAACCCTCTTGCTTTGAAACAAAGCCAGGAAATTAGCATCACTCGAACTGATTCCTATGTCTTGGGGATA
Organism: Triturus cristatus; assembly: GCF_964204655.1. Taxonomy (NCBI): domain Eukaryota; kingdom Metazoa; phylum Chordata; class Amphibia; order Caudata; family Salamandridae; genus Triturus; species Triturus cristatus. The sequence goes on from NC_140593.1 coordinate 503,856,485, forward strand.
TAGTAAATCTCTAAATAGACTTAATATTTAGGAAAATTGTAATACATCAAATATTTATGCTGTAAACATCTGTATGTAACTACAAAATTTTGCATAAGATGAACAGTTGGTTCAAAAATGTCCTTGCAATTATTTTATTTCTAACATCACTTTTCAAGAATTTTCTCATTTTTTAATTATCTGGAATTGCAGAGAAAGCACAGATAAAAGAATAAATTGAATGATTTTCCCATTAAATTACTTAACAGACGATGGTTTTCAGAGTCTGCAGATTAAAATGAAAAATCAAAGCCTATATAACTTTTAACCCTAGCATTTTTATTTTAGTAACATGCATCTGTTGGCTCTAAAATGAAGTGACTGTGCACATCTGCTTAGAATTCAGAAGGTATTGACTTGAACTGCAACCTGTTTCCTATATGGAAGAGAAAACATGCATTTGGACTTTCATGAAAAGTACACAAGTGTAGCAAGTCCCTGCCTAAATAAGGGAGGAAAACTGTGTGCCATTTAGACCAATGTGGATAGGCAACGTGTCATATTCTCAGCCCTCTTTTAGTTGCAGCATGAATATTTCCTTGAAGAAAGTGTAGGAACTTAAATTTTAAAGAAAGTTATGGGAAAGGGATCTTAAGGGTGGATGGTTTGCCAGGCTTCCTTAGATTCTGGAATTCGAAGAATAAATGCAAAAATGGGTAAACGAGTAGACGGTGCCCCAGTGAATGTATCTGCATCACATGAAGGCACTTAATTTGGAACATCCAAGATTATATGACTTTTGGATGCAAATATCTGTAGCATTTATTACAAATATTGTCTCAAGAGTACAAAAGAAATTGTCTCAATATACACCTTACAATAACAATCATCTCAAGGAACGATCCAATTTGCCTACATTTGTATATATAGAATACGTGCAAAGAGACTGTGAGATATTTGAAATTCTGTAAAATATTTAAAATCCTTAATAAGATTTTCAGAAGTGAAAATGTAGGATTGTTAAAAACACCCTTTTACAGTAGACTAGATTAGTGATCTTTTGCTGTCTTCCAATGTTGAGTAGGTGAGTAGGCGATTAACACATTGAAAATTTGCATTACTAAATGATGTACAATATGGATCTTATTCTTGGAATATCACGGCATGCACCTGAGGATTTCTGTGCCATGAAAGAGAAGAACATCCATTGAAGTAAAACCCAAGAGATGTGTGGGAAGTGGATGTTACAATGTATGGTTTGCGTCTTGCATTTGTAAAACGTCCACAAATGTGCATTTGTGTCCATTCACAAATTGCAATCCAACCCCTTTCCCACCCTGGAAATTGTTGGAAAGTGACTTCCTTCCAAGATGGGAAAGGGAACAATGACCTCCAGATTTGGTGGGGGTGTAGAGAAAAAATGTCCATTTGCACAATAGATTCCAATCTCACTCCGCAGATACCCACGCTATGCAGATTTCTGCACAGGGGAAATAGGAGTGTGTGGGACATTCCCATTTCCACACTCAGCAACCTGCACTTGTCGCAGCTTTCAAGGCATACCTCTGGGAATATTGTGACTTGGTAAAAAGACATACATGCACAGTCAGGCCGAGATGTAGTCTCTTCCTGTACTTTTATGTTTTCCCATGAATAGGCCACACAGTGGCCAATTAGCAAAATCATTAATGAGCAGGGAAAGTAGTACTACAGGAGTACTCTTTTGTGTAGTCTTACATGCCTTTGTGAATCAGCTTCAAAACGTAATACAAGTGCAAAGAGGTCACAGTCCTCTCTATTTGAACTAATTATATATGAATTTTCCTTGAATAGTTCCATTTTAGATGTTTTGCCTATTCACAAATGTATACAATTGTACATTAAAAAGAGGACTGCTAGAGTACTACTTTACGTACGCCAAAATGCCTTTTGCCTAGGTCCCAGAGGTTTTAGGGAAATATTCACTGACTGCTACTCTGGGCTAAGGTAACAGTTGAGGAACTGTTCTTGACGTTTAAGTGGCTAAATTAATGTCAGCAGTGCCCTTGATAAAAGATTCAGATGTATCAATTGTGTCATGTATTGAATCCCGACAGCCGCGGTCCAATGCAGGTAGGAGCGGTGGGACCGGGTTAGGGGGGGGATTTCGAGGGACGATGCTCAGGGAAAGTTAAATAAATAATTAATTTCCCCTCTGAATTGTCCCTCGAAATCCCACCTAACCCAGCCCCACCGCTGTTACCTGCACGGACCGCGGCTGCATCCCGATGAAGGCAATGTGTTGCTTTTTTAAATATGTTTTTTTAACAGGTTCTTTAGCTGCGTTTTATTATTTTGTTTTCAGCAGGAGGAGAACATTTAGTTTATTGCCAATGCTTAAGAAAAAGTGGGGAAAAACCTGTGTTTGTAATCTATACATCTCTAAGCAGTTTAGCGGCTTACATCGGTATGTTCCACACTGTAATCAAATTCCAAATTGAATAAGTAGTTAAACAATAAAATATAATTTGTGGTTAGTTTGGTCACTCGATCCAGTAAAGTAAACAAGACATCAGCCTCCCATTCGGCCTGGAAAGACCGAAAAACTAATAAAGCATTTGAGATCGTAAAGGCACATCAAAAATATTTTTCAGTGATGCCAAACAAAATGCAAAAGCATACAGTAAAATATATAGGGGCAGATTTATGAGCCCCTTGAGCCACTTTTGCGTCACTTTTAACATGTAAAAATTGTGACGCAAAAGTGGCGCAAGGGGCTCATAAATCTGCCCCATAGAATATATGGTACCTGATTATGAGTGGGGCGTTTAATTCTGACCTATGTGTAAACCCCTGTTTACGTATCCGTTGGTATTACGAGTTTGAAAGTATTTAAAACAGCCAGTAATAATCGAATGTGTTAAATAACTCAAGCCTCATTAAATTTCAGCAGGTCAAACCTGCAGACATTAAGTGGGGGAAAAGCATACACAGAATTTACTGTATCGTGGATTTTGGTGCATTGAACACAGAGGGGCTTATTTACAAGCCCCTTGCGCCGCCAGTACGTCATTTTTTGTCATTTAAAAAGTGATGTACCAGCGGCACAAGGGGCTTGTAAATAAGCCCCCAAATCTGCATGTTATTCCGCAATGACTCGTAATAGAGGGTTTCTGGTATTCTCAAGGCAAACTGAAATTTTAAAAATTCTCTTAAACCGTATTTAAGTATTCAGAATAAGAATCCAGAAATGTAAATATTGAAAATAGCAATTTGTAATAGAACTGCAGAATACCAGCCCCAAAAGGACCTCGATGGGTATGGCATGCAGGGAGTGGTAAACTCGACAAATGTTCATTTTCCGTGGCAATAGTGAGATAAATATACCATGTGGTTCCTGTCAGATTTTCTCCCCCCCTCCATCCGCCACTTTGCACCAAGAAAGAAGTACTGTGTGGATCAGGTCAGGGTTTGTACAATGATTGCTAACACCTTAAAGGTAGTTAATACCTTATGGGTAGTGACATTTGCCACCCCATTCTCTCAGCAGGCCAAGAAAATGGTATAGGCTATGTTGCGTTGCTTGCAGGGGCAAAGAAATGCCTGTTTGGGGAAGCTGGCGAGCTAGGACCTGCTCTATTACTGATCCTGGGAGAGGTTCCTGTAAAAACACAGCCCTGCTACACCTGCTAATTCCATAAATAAAAATCCCACCAGTAAAGGTGATGGAAGTTCACAGTTACAAACTATCCCCCTTGGAATTATATTTAAAAAGTGCATTGCTCTCAGAAGCATTCAAGCTAGTGGTCCTCGGTTCTCAATTATTTATTTACTGCTCTTAGATCAAATGGACATCTTAGTATCAGAAAAAATATGCCTTTACCTGAATTGGTGTACATTATTCCTATTTAGTAAAAAAGCGGCTAACCTAAGTTCCCAGGTAATCTAAATGTAAGGAACATGAAAGTGCCGGGGTAACGACCTTTGTCCACTACAGTGCATGTGGCGTTAAAGGAGGGAGGGTCATTTTAGTCACATTGCATTTGAAACCTCAGTACGACTCAAACACATTTTCCACATAATTATACATTTATCACTCACAATCTCAACATAATTGACCTTCAACTGAATAACTTGCAGCTTTTCACAAAATAAAATTTCTAGCTCAAAGGGATCAAAAGTAACTAAACAAGCTCTGATAAAACCAACAGGTAGGTCTGGCATGAGCTACAAGTCTTTTGGCTTTGTCAATGCATGCTTTTTCTGGGGGGGCAGGATTTTTGTAAGGCTGTATTGTGTGGTCTGAAACCATGCATTGCCACAGAAGCCTTTTGTACTGTAGGTAACTACCTTGTGTGTGGACGCGCTCCTTGTAAGATGTTAGGATGCTGTAATTCAAGTTAAATTAAAAGCTGAAGAGAGCTTACATAGTTGCACCATGCTGTGGGGGTGGAGAAATAGGTGAATGGAACAATAACAAGCCGGTGGATGAAGAGGGCTGGCCCAAAGCCTCTATAAGCAAGTACATTATTCAGATACTTTTACTGAAATCATATCTTTTTGGCTAACATTGGACCTAAAACGAGTGCCACCTGAATACCAAGGAGTTGCTGACTATTTACAAAGGTTAACTAGGTAGGTTTCAGCTGCTGATTGTTGTATTTCAATGCCAGGTACTAATAAGGTGAAACATTTGCCCAGCGGTATTAACACAGAATTACCAGGTGGTAAAATCACAGTCATTCTGTTACTGCACCCTGTGTTTTTTCCGCAGGGCAGCTTTACTCTTATTTTGAATTTTTTAAGTTAGAATGAGAAGAAAATGTGGATAAACAGTTTTATAACACCCTATTCCTACACATTTCACCTTGTTCCCTTATGTTTTCCCCTTGCATCATTCAAATAGTTTCTTGGAAAATTTGTGTGCAAAACCATCAGGGTACCCAATTTGTAATCTCGATTACCTGGCACAGAGAAATATACACCAGTGCTTAGTTTGAGCTGGTGGTTAGGGTGCCCAGATTTACAGAACATTTTTTTAAGACCCCCCGAATCACCCCAAAACTATCAAGACAGCAGCTGAAGTAAGCAGCAAACTAGTTTTGAAAATCTCATGAAGGTTCCTCAAATGGCGCCAAAGTTATTAGCAAAACAAAACATGCTTTGTCTATGGAACCTAGGTGCTAACTATAACTAACTTCTGGTAGTTGGATGCCTGTGGCCAACCCCCCACTGTGCCCGGGTTGGGTGCTTGCGTGGGGGTGGATTAACATAAGGTAATTAAAAATGATTTAACATTTAAAAAAAGATCACTGAAAAAAACAAAGGTTACAGGGATGTTATAGTTAGGAAGTAGAATAAACAAAATAGAAATTCACTAAAAAAAACAAAGGTTACATGGACATTATAGTTAGATTCAGATTTTACACGCACAACACGATGAAAATTCAGCAGTTATACTTATAGTTATCTGAAGAAACTATAACCTGTGTCCTAAGATAACTATAACTCGCACCCTCGCCATGCATTGCTGATTTACTCACATCTATGACATCATTGATAATATCACTGCAACATTTGCAATAACATTATTGGTGAGAAAACTGTGCATGGCAGGGGTGCTACTTACAGTTACCTAAGATCCTGAGTTATAGTTTCTTCAGATAAGTATAACCGTAACTGCAGAATTTCTATGGCTTTGTGTGTGTAAAATCTGAACCTAACTATAAAGTCCCTGGAACCTTTGTTTTTTGTGAATATATGTGTGCGTGTGTGTGTGTGAGACACACATGTGACATGCTTTGATTACATACAAAAATGACCACTTGGACTGTCTTGTGCCTGGTTTCATTTGGAACTTGGTTTTAATAAAAAAAGGTAGGTCACACCATTATAGTAGATTTGACTAAGTGTCCAAAGCTAGGGATGTTTGTGCTGCTCTGCCCCAGACCCGGACCCTTTGTATACATTAGTAGGGAACGGCCCTGGCAAAGTGGTTTTGGTGTGGTTCAAGGATACCGTTTTGCCACTTAGAAAGTTTAACACTGAAAAGATGATTGCTACTGCCATTTATGACTCTTCATGTGTGTTGTGCTCAAACCTTTAGCTGTTCAGGTTCTATTGTTATCCGGCAGCCAAGAATCCACCCACCTTGCATATTCTACGCTAAGCTCCTAACGGATCCACCATAAATCTCAAATGGGTATTTGACATTGTTCTTATAATGAGCCTCATAAACTCCGCTCTGGTCTTGCACTACCAGGTTTACGTTCCCATCCCCATTATCACTAATTGCGTGGAATACATGACCAGGGCGAGATCTGCCTTTTTTGAATATTCTAATTTTCATTTAATTTGCAGAGCGAAAGTGGTACGTGGGCCGTAGAGTGGTGAAAAAAGCAAACCTAAGATGATTTCGCTATTGAACGTTTAAACATGTATTGCAATCTACTCTTTTATCGCTATAATAATGGGAATGGAAGGTGAAAGGTCACTGCAAATAAAGATCAGTGATTATAGAAGAGATGGATAGGGGAAGGCGGGATGGACACAGTGGTCTTTAGAGGCCTTCAAATTACATGTTCCTAGTTTGGCTTTTATAGTGTAGACATGTATTTATAATGGGCTTATCTTTCACTGGAGCATTTTTTCCAATGCTATTTGCTTGAGAGGGTCTTTCTTCCCTGGTTGCTCTAGTTTTTCTTTTATGTTTTTTCGATTATGCCATGACTGTCAAGCATTCATTCTTTGCCTATTGTATTTAGGTGCCATTTAGTTCCAGTTAAAGATACACCTGCAAAACCTTTCTGGTGCACATAGTATTTGCACTGGGTATTGTGTGTGATTTTATGCTAGACTTGCATTTTTGTGCAAACAAATGAGGTGGAACAGCACAACCGCTTTTTGCACTTCTATTGCATGACTTGGAGCACTTGTTACATTTTAACGTTTCACTATTGGGGGGTCTAAATGCCTTGGATGTGTTGTAAAAAGGAGTCAGTCTCAAGTGAACTTGAAACTTCTGTGTAAAGGCAAAATAGCAACAACAGCATGCCTTATTTCCCATTCCAAAATAAAACTTTTTGGCTAGCCATCATTCAGCACAGCACATCTGGTCTAGTGATGACAAATAGGAAACACCAAATATGAGGTGCTGCCTTTCTCGTGATATTTTTATTATTGTGTCCTTTCACAATGGAAGATGTGTTGGCAGCTTTGGATAGCTCTCTCAAGCATGCTGGGGTTTGTTGAAAAAAAAAAAAAAGGATCCATATTTAGTTTTTACATGCCTTCCGCCAATGCTGCCAAATACCAAGGCTGCCTACTCTTGATCTCATACTTATTTTTATGGCACACTTATAGAGTTCTGTTTCAATGTGCCATTTTATTGCGCCTTATCTTATGCTCTTGTCCCTTTCCCATTCCCTGTCCTACCTCGTGTATGTGCGTGTGGCGATCGCTGCGCACTGTGTTTAGGATGTTGGGAGTACAAAGGGCAATGAGGGATGGTTAATGGGCATTCTTTGAGGAGTAGACTTACAATAATGCAATGACTGAATTTGTCTTCTACTTCCTCATTACAACACGGTTTCTTCTGGTGACAAGTGTGGGATACCGATGCTTCCTGCCCCTACCATGCTTGTTGGCTACGTCGCGGCAGTGTAGTGAAGTGCTGGTTGCTCCCTTCTGATCCTCACCCGGAGTCGCCCTTCGACGTGATGAGGTTAGTCGTCTACTCCCGGCTACAAGCCACTGCACGTCCACGCCGGCCTCCAACTCCTTCTGCCCTCTGCCTGAAACATCTTTGCCCCACTTTAACCGGCCCCTGGGAGGAGTTGTGAAATGAAGGGTGAGCTAACTGGCTCACATTAATATTTGCTTTCAAGGAGTTATGATTTAAGCGGACACCAAAGGGAGCCAAATCCTCAAAAGTGACACTGAGGAGTGTTACATGGACATCAATGCATATGTGAACCTGGTACCGGTTATTGAGTTTGGCTACAGCAATTGCTAATCTTTGTGGAACGGTGTCACTATGCCTGACATAATGAATGCAGTGGCTATGCCTAGCATCTTCCTGGAAGTGCCTGGGCCCCCTGCCGAAAGTTGGACCCAATAGGTTAAACGTTTTGAAAAACATCTGGAGGTTACTGATGAGACAAATTACAATCCAGCCTGTGAGCAAGCCATGATGTATAATTGTTTGGGGCAGAGGGAAGGAGGTTGCTTGATCACATAACCACTGTTGAGAAAGAGGAGGAGGATCAAGAGTGGGATATATTCATTGAAGTCAAAACGACAAAGAAGAATTATTTTGATACCACCATGAGTGTTATAATGGAGGGATACAATTTTTTACTACAGATACCAGGCACCTGGTGAGACAATGAAGTCTTATGTAGCAACCCCAAGGATGTAGCCCACAATGTGCGCATTTAGGGACATGGATGAAATGAACTGCGGTCAGGTGGTAATGGGCACCACGTGAGTGAAGGCACAAGAGAAATCATTATGTCATAGGAACCCAAGTCTGGAAAGGGTGATACCAACCATTAAGAGCATGGAAAGGTCTGCTAAGGAAGTGAAGTTGCTGTGCAAACTAGACAACCCCCAAGTGAACATCAATCTAATCCATAAAGAAGAAGAGTCATCACCTGGGCGATTCGGGAAAGTAACACAAAAAAGCCTCTAGCACATGCAGCGACAAATCTACATGTTATCGTTGTAGGTCCAGTATGCACTTGTCATCTAACAAAGTATGTCCTGCATTGGGCCAGGTCTGCAAGGGATGTGGGGAAACTGGACAATTCTTTAAGTTTTGCAAAATATTTAGTGAAAGGAAGGTCTACCCAGTGGATGAATCCAAACCAGAAGAAGACTCTGCTGTGAATGAATTGATCGAGAACTTGGTGTAACTGGTGGCCATCATCAACAAAGAAGATATACAGAACCAGTTCAGGTGCAATATCTGTGTGAATGGCAAAAACATGGAGATGTTGGTGGACACTGGATCCAGAATCACAATTTTGTCAAAGAACGCTTGCAATAATTTAAAGTGCAAGACTCCACTAGAAGCCAGCAGAATCAGGTGCCTACGGTAGTCACAACATAAAACTAAAAGGAGTATTTAACGCGGATTAAGCATTCAAATAGGAAAACACTTTTACAAGAATTTTCGTGGTGTATTACAATGTCAACCTCCTTGGCTGTTTAAAAGAACAGATGCAGAAAAGGATGATTAACTCATGCCAGCCTCCCTTTATGTTTAGCATACAAGAGGATGACTTGGAAACAATCCTTGAATAGTTTAAAGGGGTGTTCAGTGGGTTGCTTAAAGAATTTCAAACATCAGATCATTTTGAAAAACAACACACATGCTGTCGAACAATGCATCAGAAACATACCCTTGTTATCTTGTGCTGATGACAAAGCCATTCTTAAGAGTTGGTGTAGCAGTGGAATAATTGAACGAATCAATGCATCTGAATGGTTATTGCCTGTGCTCATTACAAAGAGGAAGCAGGGAGTGACCCGCCTATGCATCGACCTTTGCGAGTGTAACCACCATGTGGAAGCAGATTGTCAGCCCCTACCCCTAATAAATGAGATGGTGATGATGTTGGAACAGGCAAACATCTTAACAATGATAGATTTCAGCTCAGCGTGCCATCAAATACAGCTGGATGAGGGGTCAACAAAATATACAGCATTTATCTCTCTTGAAGGAGCTTATCAGTTTTACAAGTTACCTTTTGGGCTTTGTTCAGCATCTGCTGTATTCCAGCATATAATGAATCAACTGTTCCATGACATGGAAGGTGTGAGATCATTCTAAGATGATTACAGCAAGACGAAGGAAGAACACACAGCCGTGCTAAGGAAGGTCCTACAAAAGATTCAGGACAGTGGTCTCACATTGCAAATGGACAAATGCAAATTTTTCAAAGGGACTGTTGAGTATTTAGGTCACCTCATTGATGAAAAAAGAGTTTGACCAAAACCATCTTTGATTTATGCAATCTGTATGTCACTAAAACCGACGAATAAGGAAGAACTTACATCATTTTTAGGCATGTGCAAATTTCACTCCAAGTTCATACAACATAATGTGGTCAAAGTCGAACCACTCTGGAAACTGATAAAATAGAATGCAGAGTTTGTATGGGATGACAAAAGCGAGCAAAGCATAAAGGTCATAATAAAAGAACTTGAGCATTCACCACTACAGATGCCAGTCAAATTGGACTGGGGCAGTGCTCAGCCTGAAAACAAGCTAAGAGGCCCAGAGACTAAATACTCAGTAATTGAGTGCAAATTATTGGCTTGTGTTCAGCAGGTAAAGAATTAAAAAGTTTACTTTGTGGCAAAGAGTTCATTATCCGCACTGATCACAAGTACTCTGTCAGCATCCTAGAAGGAAAGGGTTCTAGTCGACCCTCCCCAAGGATAGCAAGGTTGGTTTGTAAATTGCAGGAATATCAGGTTAGGATGGAGCACATTCCTGGCAGAGTGAATGTGTCCAATAATTACTTGTCACGCACCCGCTGTGATAGTGTATTGGATTGTGATGAGGGGGTGGATGATGACCTGCTGGTTGCATGTTTCCTTGACTGTGAGGAATCTAATGGTACTATTACCAAACCAGAGTGGTTGGTGGCTGTTAAGAGTGAAAATATGTAGTCGAAGAATGGCCTCGAGAAAGACGGTATTGAAAAATAAAAGTTGGCATCAGTGTTGTAGAAGATGTCATTCTCCGTGGTGAAACGTTGATTGTACTGACATCCTTGAGTGGAAGGTTAATAACTTTAGCACACCAAGGCCATGTGGGGATGACTGGTACTAGTCAAAAGTTAATGAAGAGATACTGGCAGCCCTCCATGGTTCATGATGTTGATGTGTATATCTGTCATTTTTCAGTTTATACTAAGGCAGATAAAACCATGACTACACACTGATGCCCCATGACATCTGTGGAACTGCTTGAGGGTCCTTGAATAAAAGACGGCATCAACTTTATTGGACCAATGAATGCTTTACCCTTAGAGATGCGTTATGCCATGGTTATAACAGATTATTTCAGCAAATGGGTAGAAGTTAAATTTGTGTCACAACCTACGACGTCCGAAGTGGTGAGTTTCTTGAAGAATTCTTTTGCAGAGAGGGCTTCCCAAATCAGTTAGTTACCGATGATGTAGTGCAGTTTGTGTCCTCAGAACTGGTTTCCTTCATGAAAAGGAATGGCACACAAGGCAATGGCCAGGTTGAACGAGCCAATCACCTAATTAAAGAAACCATCCAAATGGCTTTAAGATCTCACATCCCTATCGAGGCAGCCCTCAGTACTAGATTGTGGTCATATATAACTACTCCACACATCACCACAGGCAGAAACCCCTTTGAGCTGATCAGGGGGAGAGTAGCTGTTACACAATTGCAGCAATACTGGTCTTTGGCTTGGAAGAAATGTAAAAACGAGAAGAGGAGGGAGATAAAGATCGAGATGAGAACTCTGGTGGACAAAAGACAGAAGCGCATGCACCACAATTATAACGCTAGGAATGTGGTGAAGAAGATGTCTGTGAGAGCAGGTGATGTGGTGAAAGTGAAGTACCCAATGAAAAGAAAAAACATGAGCAGATACAGTGAACCAAGGTATGTGGTCAAGACCAAGAGTACTGCTGTTGTACTAGACAATGGTCAATGGTGAAATGGAACAAATGTTGTTAGTAGTAGGGCACCAGAACCAGTGCGCAGGCATAATATAGTTCATAATGTTGAGTTACCATTGTCATAAAATGGCAACAACAGTGAATTGTGCGGAACAAGCACTGCGTGTGCCACTAGTGAAAATCCCTCCAATGTGTCTTCTCCGAGGCTTGTAGCCAAACGTGATGATACTGTTCAGAATAAAGGAACGATTGTTCCCCCGTCAGATTTAAAGACTATGTAATGAATTGTTTTCGTTTTTTTTTTTTTAAAAAGGGAAACTTTGAAGTGTTCTGCTTTAATGTGCCATTTTATTACACCTTATCCCATGCTCTTGTCCCTTCCCCTCTCCCTGCCCCACCTCGTATGTGTGTGTGGCGAACGCCACACACTGTGTTTAGAATGTTGGGAATACGGCAAGCGGTGAGGGATGTTTAACAGGAATTCTCTGAGGAGTAGACCTGCAATAAAGCCACAATTGAATTTGGCTCCTGCCTCCTCATTACCACACACTACAATTCCCGCCTCTTTAACTCATTCTTTCAGGTCAGAGTCTGATGGTAAAAAATAAGCCCGGTCCATGAAAATTAGGACAAGTGCCCACCACGAGTAATCACTGCCACAAATTGTGGGCTGAAGGCAGGCTAAAAAAAAAGCCCCTACCTACACTGATCTCAGAGTTAGCAAGTCTGTCTTTGAGGAAAAATGTGAATTAGTCGATTGCTTCATGTTCACAGTCACCACCCAAAACGGACATTTAACTTTTTATTAGCTTTGTTTTGCTGTTTTGTTGACAGGAGGTAGGATGAAGCTGGCCAATGTCTTAATCGTTTTGGGTGTGCTAGTGCCTAATCAAGAAACCGAGTAAATAGATAAATAATTAGATTTATGGACACACAGAATGTTATTTAGATTAAATGATTGATGGAAGGATAGCTAGTCGAGCAAATAGATAGACAGAGAGACAGACAGACAGACAGACAGACAGACAGACAGACAGACAGACAGACAGATAGATAGATAGATAGATAGATAGATAGATAGATAGATAGATAGATAGATAGATAGATAGATAGATAGATAGATAGATAGATAGATAGATAATTGTCAGAAATGTGTGATATAAGGGATAGAAAATTGAATTGTGAAATGTCCTATTTTTCTAGGTTAACAATTTCAATACCTTATAGAGTGGTTTGCACCTCCTGTTCACACCTCCTAATGACAATGTGAGAAATTAATTTGCTTTCCAAGTTAATTTAATCTAACAATGAATCTTATAAATTTAATGTTCACAGCTACCTGTCCTATAAAATTAACTCAACATTTCTTTTGACTGGCTGAAAGAGCTCGTTCTGCTGTAATATCCCAAGGGCTGATTCACAAAGGCACATAAGAGTATGTAAAAGAGTCCTTCTGTTGGTCATTTTTATTACGTTCTCCTATAGACCTTTGTGAACTGGCACCAAAGCATGTAACATGGGAATGAAATGGGACTATTTGGGTCACATTCATCCCCAATTCGCAGAAGTAGGGCAGACGGCACCCGCTTTTCACTTTTACTAGTAGTGAGTTGGACCTTTGAGAACTAAATGACAATGCATGTAAAGGTAATTGAAAGAGCACTCCTGTAGTACTACTTCCCGTACTCACAAATGCTTTTGTGAACCAGCCCCATGAGGCTTTCAATTATGTTGTGCCTTTGAATATAGGCAGTAGGCACTTTCTTATCTATGACCTCAATTATGTCCTGCAAGAACAATGACATTTTAGTTCAATATGATTTGCAGTGCTTAAATCATTGTATCAGTGCATAATCACAGTAATAGAAAAACTTTAAACCCGATTCACAAAGGTAAACTGAGATGAAAGTCTAAATTTACGACTTTCTGCCTTCACACAGGGCATTTATGAGTAGTAAAGTTAGACTTTTGCCTCAGCTAAACTTGTCTTGGTCTTATGTTTTACTGAGACCAAAACTGAGACAAAAGTCTAACTTTACTACTTGTGAATACCCTTTATGAATACCGTTGGCCTAGCAGCTAGGGCGGTCGACCTCGAATCTGGGGAACTGGGTTAGAGTCTCGGCAATGACGCTGAACATCCTGTGATTCTGGGCCAATCACTTAATCTCCCCTTGCCTAACAAAAATAAATGTGGCCTCATGTAATGCAACTGGTGCTATGTAAAGCACTCTGATACCCGATTAGGGTCAAGTTCGCGCTATATAAAACTCTGTAAAAAAAAAAAAAGAAAGTCGTAAAGTTAGGCTTCCATCTTAGTTTATCTTTGTGAATCGGGCCCTTTGTCTGGGCCTCTGGCTTGATTCGTAATCTAGCAAAAGTGTATTCCCCAAAAAATCTGATCAATTTGCAAAATTGTGTATAGCTTATTCTGTGTATAGTTACTCGAAATTACCTAAAAACTCAGTGAGAATATGCGGAATCACGCAAGAAGAATCATTCTGCATTTAGCACTATTTCTCAGCACAAAAATGCCCCCTCGTGTCCAAAATGGATGCAAGGATGCAGGTTGCGCAGAGAAACAGCACTAAATGCAACAGAACACAAATAGTAAGCTCGAGCAGTCGCTCTCGCTCGTTAAATTTGCTCTTGCAGTCGGATTTTCCCAATTTACTCCTGGCATTTAGTTCTATTTCCTTAACACAAAATATACCTTTAAATCAAAAATGGAAGCAAAGATGCATTAGGCAATATTGCACTAAATGCCGTAGAACATGATTGGCGTGCAAAAGCAGCTGCTCATGCTCGCTAAAAATGCTCTCAGGGTAGGATTTTTCCCCCAAATGACTCTTATGTGAGCTGGAGTAATCGCGTTTATCAGTAATTTTGCTTCAAATTACTCCGATTACCCCCAAAAAATCGAAATTTTGCCCAGGCCTAATCAGGAGCTGCTTTAAGCCACTCCACAGATTGGTGGTCCAAAAATCTATTGTAGCAAAGTATTTAGAAGACCTTTTTAAAATGTATCTATAATTTACAATATATAAGTCTGGATCCTTTATTCCTTCCATTAGCCCATCCGGTTCGTTTCTGCTTTTTGTATAGTATTGCACCTGCTTTGTCAAAGATGCAGTACGGCGGGCTCCTTCGCCGATAGTAGTCTGGCCCTGCTTTTTAATCACCCAATAAATTATTTATTATTTCAGCGTTCAGCCTTGCATGTTGAATACAGACCGTAAAATCACATACAAACACAAATGGCACTAAAAAACCAATTAGGCTGCGAAGCAGGGGGTCTGTAGTTGAGTTTCAATTATAGTTTGATTTTAATTTTATTTTTGATTTTCCAGCCTCCTCTGTACAATTCATGTTTTTTCTTGCCCAGAGTAATGCTACTTCAGCCAAATCAGTGTTACATTAGTAATCTATAGTGACGTTTCTAGGCTAAATGTTAGAAAATTGATATTAAATGTCTGGCACGGTCAATATGAAATGCAATAAAATGTAACAGGTTGTTAACGCCCTACAAAGATAGTTAGAGAGGAGAGTATTAGCCATGCAGAAGAGCAAGTGCAAATATTAATGTTGACAATGCAATAACGCAGTGGATGTGGAATACCCCAACCATTGAGCCGAGGGCGGTAGTGACACCACTAGCTTCCCTGCTCATTGTGTGTGATCCTAGCTCCCTTTATTCACTACCTGCAGCAGATTGTGACTGCACAAAAGTGAGATTGGAGAGGCCGTTGGCCAGTGAAAGTCGGTCAGTCCAGTGCTTGACTTGAGCTGGTGGTTTCCGGTGCTCAGCACCAGCACTTAATTGGTTTCCAATGCTTGGCACCGGTACTTATTTGTCAGCACCACACTTATGGCAGTCTGCCACATGATGGCACTACTCATCTAATTTAAAGAGGTGCAGAATAATGGTTGTTTGTGGATACAATACATTAAACAAAAATTACTAATACCTGCCTCCCAAGCAATTCCTCTAGCTTTGGGGACCTGGAATAAGCTTAACTGCTGCACTTGCAGGTGAGAGAGATGGCTAGTAACCTTTTTGGTACCGCCATTGGCAGCGATGACAGGGGAAATGGGTAGTGCAAGATGCAGTGGCCTCCTGGTCAGGGCCCTGGTATTTATTATTTTACAAACTAAGCACTGGTCAGTCGGATCTCAGAAGTGGAGCAAATAATGTCAGTGCCTGTGATGGAAAGAACAATATGGGGCATATCAGCAACAACCGGCGATAATTATCGCTAAGCGCACTTTGCGTTAGGATAATTATCGCCGGCTACCGTGGATTTTTATCGCTGAGATAGCGTGCTATTAGCAACGCTTATCTCAAAAGCGATAAAAATCCTCACGCTAACTGCCTAACGTGAGATTATCGCTGGAAACCCAGCGATAATCTCACGCAATGTGGCGTTAGCTTGCTGATAGGGACTCACAAACTTGGCCATGATATCCACCTTCCATAGGATATCATGGCTAAGTCAGTCCTGAAGCAGGCGTAAGAAAAGTAGCGATAACAGGGGTTATCGCTACTTTTCTTGCCGATATGCTTCATAGCGTGGGGCTTGATGATAGGAGAAATGTCGCTTAGCGACATTTCTCCTGTCATGTCAGGTCAGGAACGCCCACTTTGCATCTCATTAGAGATGCAAAGCTGGGCGTTAGGAATTCCTACGCCAACGCAAGTTTTCACGCGTTAGCGTGAGCTTGCTAATTAGGCGATAAAATTATCGCCGCTTTTCGGCCAAAAACGGACGCAAAAGCAGCGATAATTCTATCGCCTTGCCTTGCTGATATGCCCCTATAATCCTTAAAAATTAGCGTGTTAATGTGACTACAGCAGCTTACTTTTATAGGAATAAAGCAATACAATTATTTAAGTTGGGTTTTCATATTTCATCACCAGGAACGCCAATAAAGACTCTTGAAACTATTTCTCACTAGACACTTGTTGATTTGTTTATTTACCCAGGAACATATACTAGTGTTGTAAGCTGGTTGTGCAAGATTGTGTCTGATCTCTTCATAGCAAAGTCCAATCACAGAAACATTAGGTGAAAAGTCGACTTTCACAGTAATCAGTTCTCGATTTGGTGAAAGTAAATGAAATCACTGACACTGAAAGTGATTAAGTAAGAGCACCTTTATTGCCTGCTTTCCACTTTGCAGCAATTCCTGGGCACTCTGGATCCATACCAGTACAGTGCTTTAAATGGGCCGGTACGGTCCGGTACTGAGTACCGGCACTTTTTTATTTTGAGGGGTAGAGTACCGGCACTTCTCAAGAGGAATGTAATACCTTTAGTTGGAGAGTACCGGCCCTTCTCAGAATCAAGCAGGTACTCTGCTACAGAGTACCTGCACTTCTATTTTTCCATTTCAAGCACTGTACCAGTATTTATTCTAGACCACGAAAACCCACAGTTTCTTCACTTTGAACCTCAGGTTTATGATCTCAGATGTGGCGTGGGAAATCCTATGGAGTCTAATCCAATGTAAATTCTATATTAAAATGTTTTTGAGCTGTAACCACCGGTGTTCACCTTTTAAAATAGGGTTTTATGCTGTGATGTTCAGTCATTATGATCTCTGTAGGTTGCAGGTAAACACATGCTCCTATGTGTGTGTAGGTGTGAGTAGATGTGTGTATCCACACTGGTGCAGGTTGAGTGAGAAAGACTCTTGTCTGAAGCCTGGTGTCTGCATAGGTGGAATTGTAACAGATGAGACCTAGACTAAATTAGTTGAGGCGTTCCCAAGCCAAATAATTCAGTTGAAAGTCCAAAGAGCACATTTTCATTCCTTTTTGGCTAAAGTTTAAATCTATCATGTTTAAACTGTTTGCAGTTTGATTAAAGTGTGCCTATAATGTAACTTTTAAATGGTATGTAGGACAAGACTCATTGACATGACTGGTGTTAAGAGGAATGGAGCAGTCTCCCATCAGGCTTTGCATCCACCTCCCACATACTTGGAAGTGGTTTGTCATAGTCAGAATGTGAGTCAGAACTTCATAGGGTGCCAATGTCCACTAAACCAACAAACAAGGCTCAATTAGGGAAGTAGCATATTCAGGTAAAGAGAGTTAAGCTCTGATGCATCTCAAGGTAAATGTTCTGAGCCTGCAGATGCTGAGAATGGAAAATTGCTACGGAAGACTTGAGACACTGTTTGATGGGGCAGGCAAGAGTGTACAAGCAAACAAGCACAGCAGAGACAGTCCGCTTGCTTGTTTCTCTCAACATCCTTCTACTCCGCTCCGACAGGGATTAGCCTTTCTGTATTATTTGGGGACCTCAGTGACACCATGTTGAGCAACACTGACCAGTGAGTAGAGCGGGCGGCTGAGGTGGCAGAATATATAATTTTCCAGAGCAGTTTAAACCTGAAAAAGTTCTAACACATGTTTGTTTCTTCACAGCTGTAAGAAGAATGCGAGTTGTTGCAAGAAAAATAGCCTTCATAAATCATAGATCAAAGGGTTGACAAGCTTAGTGTGAAATGCACTGTGCTTGTTGGTTACCAACTTAGTGATTCATAGTCTGCTGCTTCCTGGCACACTTAGATGCCCAAAGTCTCCTACCTCTAAAACAAACTGAGGAGAGCTTGCCTCTCGGGCGAGTCATGTTCAAATCCACACTGAGTGTTACTATAATGGGGACAAAAATCAGACTACCACCCAAATCAAAAGCATTAAATTAAGGTAGCCTGCCATCTTTTGCTAACCATCACCTCCCCTCCTCCCCAGCGCCTTGAGACCCTTACGGGTGAGTAGTAATGCTCAACAAACACATGATTGATTGATTGACCAGCATTATCAGTGATATCTCAAAGGGAATTCCCCTGGGTATCTCCACATTTGCAAAACTGAGACTTGCGTAGCTCACAGTCAGATTCATTGCTTTCCAGTGACTCAACTTGTGTTCCCATGACTGCAAATATGCCACACAAAGTTGACTATCAGGGACCATTCTGCATCACCAATGCCTTTAACTGCTGAGACACTGTTATCCACTGATAGTCTTTCACCAATCCCTGTGATAACATCTGAAGCTTCTCCATAGGAATCTGAGCCCATTCATGCTACCACCGCCATGTGTGCAATAGTGCAGTGTGTGGAAGAATGTTCTATTTATCCTACAAATCAAGTGCATGCCACAGGGAATCACAAAAAGGTAGTGGGCCCGATTCACAAAGGTAAACTGAGATGAAAGTCTAACTTTACGACTTTCGGTATTCACACAGGGCATTTACGAGTAGTAAAGTTAGACTTTAGTCTCAGTTAAACTTAAGTTTTGGTCTTAAGTTTAACTAAGACCAAAAGTCCTAAGAATAAAACTTTAATTACATGCTTTTGTGCCACATTAATTTTCACTGAAATAGCATAAATATGCATATTCTGCATTTATGGCTTAGCTACCCTCATTAGTGCAAAGACATTGTTTAATTTGCATATAACTTTGGTCCCTATGGATGCATCTGCAACAAATATGGGGGTCAGCATATGCAGCTAAAACTGGAATGCTATATTTAATGCAGGTCTGTGGAGGAGTTTTAGACCCAGGATCCCTGGTTGGCTGAGTCAGGTACCTTAGGCCAAGTAGGGACCCGCGAAAGGAAGGTCACCTTCTTAGATAGCCCTCTGTAGCTTGGCACGAGCAGCCAGGCTTATCTTCAAGGCAAATGTGTAAAGTATTTGCAACCACGCTCACGATGATCTAATGATGACACCACAAATAGACTCCACACGAGTTTTATAAAACAAGTATAAACTTTATGTAAAAAGATATACAATAAGACCACACAATATAAAACCAACATATGAGGTTGTGTAACATTTCTCCTGGCCGGTTGTTAGGCCAGCCAGCCCTTGTAAGTTCTGGCGATGTTACTGAGCACTTCTAAACATTCTCCTGTACTCCTAATATCATATCATACAGTTTGTAATGCTAGAATCAGGCACTTTTGCAATGTAAAAATACTGTAATGCGTAATGTAGCAATCAGACACTCTGCAATGAAAAGAATGCAGTGCGTAACGCAACAATCAGGAACTTTGCAAGATAAAATAATGCAGTGCGTAATACACCCACCAGCTATGCCGTTCTGCAAAAATAAGGCAATGCGTATACACTAATCAGGTAATTTGTTATGCAGGAATAATGCAATGTGCGATACGCTAATCAGATAGTTCGTTATACTGAAACAAGGAAAGGCATCATGCGACAATCGGGTAGTTCGTTATACAGAAATGATACAATGTGTAATACGTCCGTCAGGTACTCCGTTCTGCAGAAATGGAAAACTATGTAGTACACTCAGGCCCCGATTACAGGGCCTCAGGCGGTCTCTCCGCCTCTCCTTCTTACCTGCAGTCAGCCTCTCACAGTTGCCCCCAACACAGTACAATGTAATCCCAAAGTGCAGCTTCTCACTCCTGCCCCTGTACCGCCACTTCCATGGCAATACAGGCCGCAACACGAGCCGAAGCAGAGGCTTGCGCTGCCAACACGAGAGAGAGGCCGAGAGCGTCTCCTTCCGAGCCCACGCCCCGCCCCAGGAGTCGACACATTACCTAGGGGGAGCGAACCCACTCCCCTTTCCTCATCCAGCGGCTGGGCCTTCAATGCAGCTTTGTGAAAATGGCAACGGCGGCTCAGGCCGGCAACACAGCTCCTCCGGGACTGCCGGTCAGGGCCATTCCACTTACGAAGATCTCAGGCTGCCACAAAGCACACACACACAGCGTTGCTGAGTCTTCCTTCACTCCGGGTGCACGATCACTGGGCACTCCACACACAGGTCTCAGGCTGCATGAAGGTCACGCGCACAGCGTTGCTGAGACTCACTTTACTCCAGTGTACACAATAACACAGCAAATCCTCACGAAAGTCTCCCGGTGCACAACGCACCCGCACACAGCGGCGACGAGACTCACTAGGAGTCCATTGTACATGATAACAAGGCAAATCCTCACGAAGGTCTCACAACGCACCCGCACACAGTGGCGATGAGACGCACTTGGATTCCTGTGCACACGATCACTGGACAATCCTCACAACGGGGTTCAGGCTGCACAAAGCAAATGCACACAGCGTCGCTGATCCTTGCTTGGATTTCAGGTGCCCCCGATCACTGGGCAGTTGTTACGAGGGTCTCAGACCACAGCAGGCATGCTAACAGCGCCGCTGAGACTCTCCTGGAAACTTTTGTGTTCCTGTGTTTCCAAACAGGGAGCCAGCTCACCTCAGGCCCTTGGGGATAAGTTACTTCAGGAGACAGCACACAGCAAAGTCCTTCAAGCAGGGGGACACTGCACACCGCATAGTCCCTTTAGCCTTTCCTTGGTTAAAACAGCAAACGGCAGGCCAGCCCCAAAACACACAGCAAGGGTCAGTCCTATCCTTCAGTTGTTTCTTCCTTGCAAAGGTCCACTTGACCACGAAGTAGCTCCAATCTTGTTCACACTTGATCAAGCCATTCTCCAAAGTTCAGGGGCTTCAGCTCCCATAGTTATACCCCTTAATGGCTTTGACGTTTTTGTACTTCAGGGGGCACTGACCCCTGTTCAAACCAAATTTGGGTGCCTCCGTGCCAGTGACACCGTTCTTCCTTTGATTAGTGGGAGTCTGGATTCTCAATCACTCAGCAGGAGATGAGCCAATTTTTGTATAGCAGCAACCCAGGCCTCTTCACCTCTAGGGGCTTCTCCTCCCCCTACACTCCAGGTGCAGGTCAGCCTGTTGCTGTCTCATCTCCTCCCCTGGGTCAAGACATTCCCCAGATCCTATCACTTTCAAATCCAGACAGTCAATCCACAGCCAGGTAGACACACACAAAAATGTTAGAGCACAAAAACTCAGCACTTCTAAAAGAGTGGCTACTGAACACACAATGCAAAAACTGCCCACATAAAAAGATGTGTTATTACATTGTGAGTTCAGTCATACTAAACTTCACCTTTCCATCTTAAGCTTTTGGGAAGATAGCCTGGAAAACATATTACACAGCCTTCACATTCTATCCTATGGGCAAGATGGCCTTTCAACAGTGAAAAACGAAATCAGAGATTATTTCACTGTCAGGACATGACACACACCTTAGTACATGTCCTCTCTTTCACATGCACTGCACCCTGTCCAGGGGGTACCCTAGACCTACCATAGGGGTGTCTGATGTGCATAGAAAGGAAATGGTAATGTCTGGAAAGAGAACAACATGGCAGTTTAACAAATTGTGCGCAGGCCCTGCAATGCAGACCTGAATTCTCTTTTTAAGGCTACTTGTGTGGGTGGCACAAATAGTGCTGCAGGCCCACTAGTAGCATTTGCATTACCAGCCCTGGCACACATAGTGCACTTTACTAGGGACTTTACTAGTAAGGCAAACATACCAATCATGTACAACCAATTACCATTACACTTTACACAGAGAGCATATGCACTTTAGCACTGATCAGCAGTAGTAAAGTGCTCAGAGTCCTAAAACCAACAAAAATAGGTCAGTAACATTACAGGAAGAAGGCAAAAAGTTCAGGGATGACCCTGCAAAAAGGGCCAAGTCCCAAAGGATAAAAAATGTTTGGGGGGTCAAAAAGTTTTTTATTTATTTTAGCACTAGTAGAAAATTTTGCTCGCTACGATAGCAAAGACCATCAAACAGATTTATGTCAAACTTGGCATAAAAATATAACATTGCTCTGAAAATGTGGTTTTGTGTATACCCGATCAGTCGTTTTTGAGATATTAATATCTGAAAGAGGTGCTGGGTGGGCATCATAGGGTTAATACTTTTCTATAGCTTGATGGTTGAAATGGCATTTTTTGATCATCTTATAACTTTAGCACCTTTTGACAAATATGTTTAAAATTCGGCAGATACTTAGCATGTTAAGCTTATTCTTGGGATTTGCAAATTCATAGAGATCTATGAAGTGGGGGATTAAAAAGGGGGGGGAGTGTTAATTTGCTAATATGATTGTCATTGTGTGACGCATACAATCTGACAGAAGTTTAGAAGAATTAGCTTTCTATTAGAACTTCAAGTTTTGCCCAAGTCCATCAAGAGGGGCAAAGTTAAAGAGGGCAATGACATTTTCAATTGCTAGTGACTTTTCATCAATCTACATGAAATGTGGCAGGCATTTAGCAAGTTATACCCAGTGCAGGTATATCAGATTTCAAGCAGGTCTAACATAAGGCACACTCATGAAGGGAATGGAATGGGCCAACATATTCCGGATTAACTAATAGCGTTGGGACCATTTGTTGGTTTTGCATAAAATTGGGCAAATTCTTATTATGGTTAGTTTGCTTTATATTTTCTCAGTTTCATTCAGGTCAATCAAAGGGGGGGCACGTTTAAAGGGGAGGTCAAATAGGAGCAAATAAGAGTTCATTTGCTAATGAAGTTGAGTTGCTAACAAATTTAGCATTGTTTCCTGCAGCCACACAAACTTTGGCAGGCATTTAGCAGATATAGGCTTCTTTAGGTTTGTGAATTTTTTTGCAGATTCATCAAGTGGGAGCAAAGATAAATGGAGGCAATAAAACTTTAATTCACTTAAAACTTTGGTGCTATTCGTCTGCATGAAATTAGGGAAACTGTTAGCAAATTAAGCCCAGGGCAAGGGAAGGATCATAAAGGCCAGGACTGCAGCCAATCTTCGCTGTGCTCGGCTAAAGGTCTTGCGTAACAGGGGTTATCTGACCAAGGAGCATGGGCTCAGCCATGGGCACAGGCTCTGCAACCATCCCATCTACACACAGCTGAACACTGGTGCAGATTGTGTTTTGCATACTATAACGAGAAAAAATAAATGTGGCTTAATACCACACAGAGTTACACATTCATTACTACGGGCCCCATTACGATGTTGGGCAGAAGGCCATCCGGAAACTCCCCTGTGGTGGTCCGCTAAACATCTGAGGCATCAGTCTGACCGCCGTATTAGGATACAGATGGTCCGACCAATGCCTGCAGGGGTAATCTGCTCCACCTCTGACAGTCTCAAGGAGCCCGGCGGGACAGAGGGCGGATCGTAATCCCCAAAATGGAAGCGGTGCCTGCTCCGGGGATTACAATGCATGTTTCTGATAGCCTTTCTACGACGGTCTGACCTCCATAGAAGTGCTGTCAGAAACGACTTTGGGGGCCCCCAGCTCCCCTGTGGCCTCGCACCTGTGGCACCCCCAAACATCCATGCATCGTCTGGCAGGCACCGCATAGTGCCTGCCACACGGTGCATGGATGTTTAAAAACTGTAATTTTTCTATTGTGGCTTGTGCAGCAGCCCACAGCACAAGCCGCAAAAGGAAATAAGCACTTTTCAACCGCCGTGAAGGCGGTTGCATCCTAATTAGGGAAGCGGGCCACCGACTCCTTGTTAGGCGGTCCCATTTCCGATACAATGCCGGTCTGTTGAAAAGATACACTTTGCAGTGCTCCTTAAGTACTGTTGGTCTTTACAACAAACACAATCATTGCTTCCACCCTCCATAGGTATCTCTGTCAAGAGTCAAATAGTTGCATTGAGATTGGATTTGAGTTCTATTATCACCCATTCTGAGCTCCACTTACAGAATATACATATTGGCTAAGGGGGAGTGATATGTTTTACCATCACTCTAGCAATGTCCAATATTTGGCGTGCCTGCTAGCCCCATCCATGGGCCAGAGCACCACATTCAATTTAGTTCAATTCAGTCGTTTTTATATAGTGCATAGCTACCCGACCAGGCCTCCCAGCAACAACCCCTCCGGAAAACTTTAATGAAGCCACAATTCAGAAAAGGTAGTTTTTATTTTAAGTTTTCTGAAGCAGGGTTCTGACTGCTGACTTCAAAGGGAGGCGGGAAGGGAGTTCCAGAGCTTGGGAACAAGTTATGCAAAGGAGCAGCTGCCGCTTCTCGCTCTTTTGATCTTGGGCAACGACAGGAGCCCTCGACTACTTGATCGAAGAGACCTCCCTGGAATGTAAGAGGTAAGTTCAGGAGGATGAGTGGGCCTTTCCCATGGATGGCCCGATGCAAAGAGCCTTGAACTGATTTCTCTTTTGAACCAGAAGCCAGTGTAGTGCTGCTAGAGCAGGTCTGGTTAGTGAAGATGTCCACTAATTCTGCAAGTAAAGTTGAGCCTCCGCAAGTTGTGTTATCTGGTAGGTATTTGGGCCATGACACTGTTAATAATACTCACCTGGTACTGTACCACTTGCTTTTTATTGCCGTGTTTGTTATGTGTGAAGTGCTCTTCCTGCCGGGAAAGGCTAGCCCGGCTATCACTCCACTTTTAATGTACATGTATGTTTTCTATTTGTTATTGATATGTTCTGGCTTGATTGTGAAGCACTTTGATGCCTCCGGGCCATGTCTGGACAATTTCAAATCACAAAATAAATAAATAAATACTTTGACCTTCTCCACAGACCAATGCCAATGTGCCACTCTGGCCGGGAGCTACCACTGTGGTACACTCCACAGTGAAAGGGGAGTGTGTCAATATCGTGCACCACTTTCAGCATGCCCTGTGGCTAATGCATGGTAAAGTTAATCAACTACTACTAGAGACACTTTACACCCCCTCACTGATGGTATATGGTGGGATGTTTCCAGAATACCTTTTCCACAACTTTTTCTCAGATAGCAAAATAAGAAACATGTTCTACTACGCTCCGCTGAGCTCTCACTCGCCACCGTCCTGCGCATCCGAAGAACAACTACCGGCGGGAGATCCTTCTCCCACCTCGCCGTCAAGACATGGAACACCCTCCCACTGAGCCTACGACAGACCCAAGACCTGCTGACCATCAGGAGGATCCTCAAGACCTGGCTGTTCGATCAGTAGCGCCTCCCCCCAGCGCCTTGAGACCCTCGCGGGTATGTAGTGCGCTTTACAAATGACTGATTGATTGATTGGTTCCCTCAGTCTCTTCGTCTCAATGACATGTTTGCGAAGAAGCAGCTTTGCACAGCCAGGACGCATTTACGGCCTAAAAGACAGAGCATTTAAATACCTCTTATCATAAATATTCAAAAAGTAAAAGCGTCTTCCTCGGAGGCGGGCTGGCGGTGCGGCGGCTTGGGGCGGCGAACCCCAGCAGACACAGCAGCACAGCGGTACTGAATAATGCTAGCTCGCTCGGTTCCTTTTATTGAGCCCCCCAGCAAACTGGAATTTTAAACATTGGAAAGGCTCCGAAGGCTTTTTCGATTTAATTAGCGATCAGTGTATTCCTTGCAAATTAAGTGGTTCTTTAAAAATTCTCGCAAATCCCATTGTCTTCCGAGGCTGGCCGTGTTGTGAGTGTATGTTGCATGTCACCAGAAGGACTCCGCTGACACAGGCCTGCTTAATCAGTATGCCAGGCCGCCATGATGGCGGTGTGTTGTATTCTTCATTAGCATGACAACTCGGCAGCCAAATAGATAATGGAACCTCCCAATTTCATTTTAATATTTATGAACCATTTTATCTAGAAGGTTGGAGACCCATGTCATGCAGTCGCCAGCGAGACAGCTTCTTTATAATTTCATTTTCTCGGTGGCAAATGTCACTTCGGGCTAAACAGTACAATCTTCGACAATTTCTGAGAGGGAGCGTCCCAGAGGCGACAAAGAAAAGCAGCAAACAAGCCTTTCACCTTGTTCAGTTAATTTTTCTTTTCATTAGTGTTAAAATGGAATTCTCCTAGAAGTATCATTCTATGCAAAACATTTGAATGCATATCGGTACAGAGACTTGTAAGTATTTAAAGGCCTAAGTGGCAACATAAAACTTGCCAGGGAGACATTTCTGTTTTGTAGGCATAATCTTGTGTCATTTTGGTAATTTCGTACTACGCTTGTCAGGCACAATTCCCGAAAATTACGCGGTTACACCATGTTGCGAAACTTCGCGCCATTGACAGCAAAACATTTGCACGAGGCGCAGGAACAACGGAAACGACCAGAATGCGAATGACTGCTCCTATTTTTCACTGCTATTTTTTATGTGCCAAGTGCGTCATCGTGTCAAAAAATGAATGTAAGGACGTATTGTTCGCTAAAATTCCGGTGATGCATTTTGCATAATTATGCATTATTTTACATAATTTTTCCCAAATATCCCATAATTACTCAGAAATAAATTACACACATTTCACACATCTCTACTTTAAAACTGTGCTAGAGTGTCTTACTACAAGCGGCCATTGTGTATAGATGCAGCAAGCCGGTCTCTGGACATTAAGCACCTTAAATATGATTGACTGTCCCCAAGAGACATAGGCAGGTGGTATGTGCCAAAGGAATATACCATTGATATGTTCATTGTATTGGTCCGACAGATGCTCACACTCTTTACAATACATGAACTCAACTGACATTTAAAATACTTCTGCGACCAGTGCCAATTGTATGCAGAGGCCACACAGGCTGCCACCTATAGTGACACCTGCATGAGAGCGTCACTCAATTTAAATAAATTCAGATCTCAAAATGTTATTTGATTCAGACCTCGACTGAGGTCAACAAATACAAATACATAATGTGAGGTAGTTGGATTACTTATAGGTTTGCTTTAAAACTCATTATAGGCATAGTAGAGAGAGCAACATTCATAAACCCATTGAACCGGCATGGTGGTTAAAAAAAAAAAGGGGGAGAGGGTAGAAATGTATCTAGGATTATTTCAGTGGTGGCAAGATTGCCATGGGCCCTTGCAAGCATCCACTGGTTTGGTGGTGAAAACCAGTTATAAGTGGGGTCCTGGTGCCACTGCACTTGATAGGGTGATTTGCTGGCAGAGGTTCGGTTTCCACATCTCTCACTGTAAATTTCAGTAAATTTAGCAACTGTCCTGATTTTCAGAGAGACTCAACTGAACGCAGGGAGTCACGTGTTGCAGTGCAGGAAAACCTATCTGCCTTTTTCAGAAAGCAATTTAGCTAACCCATATGATGCTGGTAGTAAAAGTTGCCTTTTATTACTAAAAGGGCCTCATTGCTGTGTTTACTGTTGGTGACCATTGTCCTTTAAGTCAGTTTTCACCCCTCCTTTGACGCTGAATTGTAATCCTGCATTCTTTATTTGCGGGATGTCTCTTTTTTTGGCTTGTAAAATCTAGTTACCCTAACTATTCATGGCTACTTTGCTGGATTAGGTGCCAAAAGACTTTGGGGCGACCGTGATGCAGCTATTTGAGAATGCCTACGGAGAAAATATCATGGGCAAACTCTCTTCACACCTGCTGCAGAAGTAGCAAAAATAAGATTATCATGAGCGAGGAGGAGCATTGAGACTTGAAGCATCCTGGTGTAGAACCAGACTAATCTAATTCAATTGTACTATTTTTGAAAACACTGTGTTTCAGAAAATAAGGCATCAAGGATTGTTCTAGTGATGTGTACATAAGAAACAGTATATATAAATAGTTACTTTTCTCAGAAGCAGATGAGGTTGCAAGATAATAATTTGGCAGTGTGAGTTGTCACGTGGGTAGGCAAGCATGAAGAGATGGACTTTAGGGGAGGTTTGTGAGGCTGGGAAGGAAAAGGTCACTCAAAGCTCATGATTTGCAAAGTCCATTCCATTATAAGAGGTCCCAGTAAGGTTGAGAGTTTTGTTATTGTCAGGAGGAGAATAGATGCACAATACAGAGACCTGTTCAGGATGTATTTAGTGAGAATCAAATTGATGAGGTGAAGCGTGCAATCGTTTACAGTGACGATTAGGATGATGAGTTTATAGAGAACTCCGTATTTAGCTTCTGGACACCAAGACTGATGGTGGCATTCTAGCGTGAATCCGTCCGGGACTATGTCAGGAACACAGTCAGGGACTTGAGCAAGGACTGGGGAATGGGTAGAAAACATACCGTGCACAGAAAGAGTAGTACAGCGCTGCTCAGGATCACACAGGGAGTCAGAGGTGAAAAAGGGATCCAAAGGGGAAACCTGTACAGTGAACAAGATGGCTAAGACTCAGAGAGGAAGGGCACTCACAAGGCAATTTAGCTTTCAGGCTAACTACACCCAGGACGGACATGCAAGACATATATATAATACAACATTAACAATAAAGGGAATGTGGGGTAAAGCATTCAGGAGCTCCACACGGTAAGACTGAAGCTCAGTAAGTTCCTCAACTACAATTGCTGTTACAGATACTGACTGAAAATACCCACATATAGGATATGTATGCAAAGGCAAGATCTGTGGAGCTTATACCTAGGTGATGTTATAATTGTAACTAAAAGACAATACTCACAGTGAACAAGAAACACCACCTAGGTAGTCAGCTGTGCCCACGGATCCTGGCGATCAAACAGGAACACACAAGGCAGTAACATCGAGGGGGTAGAACTAAACAGAAGCACAATAGACAAGGAGCTAGCAAAGAGGAGTGCTTAACAGGAAAGGAAGGAAATCACAGGGCACACTTGGCAGAAAGCAGGTAACAAACATACAAGGTACCAGAAGCAAGACAGCAGAATAGAAAGACAGCAAACTAGGAACTGGGACCAAGGAAATGGGAAGAAAGGCAGGGACTGGAAAGGGATATACAGAAGGGGAGTCTACAAGGGTATACTAGAATAGTGCAGGTTAAGGAATCCAGAAAACAAAGTAGCATAGAAGGCAATGCGGGGCAGGAACAAGAATTGAGCTAAGGCTCCGGAGTCAAAGTAGCACTGCAGGCGGTGCTAGTTCAGGAACAGAGAATTACTAAAGCTTCAGGAGTCAAGGTAGCACTGCAGGCAGTACTGGTTCAAGGAAACAGGAAATAGCTACAGCTCAGGAAACAAGGAGTCAAGAGAGCACTGCAAGCAGTGCAAATCAGGAACAATAAATAGCTGAAGCCCAGGAACAGGAACAACGAATAACTATAGCTCAGGAACTCAGGAGTCAAGGTAGCACTGCAGGCAGTGCTAATTCAGGCACAAGGAATAGCTTTAGCTCAGGAATCAAGGAATATCAAACTCTCAGGAAACAAGGATCGTTCTCACCGGAATACAACTACAATGACCAACCCTGGGTTGAAGGGAGCCGGGGCTTAAAAGAGCTCACAGTAATTACATGCATCAGGAATGAGCAGGCTAGCAGCAGCCAGCCACAGGTGAGCTGAATTCCTTAAACCATCCTTGGCCCGCAGGGGTAGAGATGAAGCAGTGAACAGGGGATTATAGGTAATGGAGTTTCCAGCATGAGCAGACTGGCTTCCACAAAACCCAGCATGGATTTGGAATGGATGTCAATTCCTAAATGATGTCCAAATACCTGGAAGTCAGGATATGTATACAGGTGTGTGTCTGAAAGCATATTAGAATACTGGAAAGCCCCACAATTTGGCCCCCTGGTGGTGGGAACGAGAGCATAGGGAGTGAATCGTGACATAATCTCACGTGGGGAGGACTGAAGAAGATATGTGGACACAGGAGTGAGCAGAGGAGTAGTATGTGAGGCCATCCACTCCCTCCCTCTTCCCTGCCATTTAGTGCATCACTAAAATATGGTTTAGACTCACAGAAAATTCCACACTAGCTGTTCATCAAGCGGCTTAGTCAACCTCCTAATTAACTAAATCCTCATATCTATGCCGATCCACTCTTGAAATTGGTACCCTCCTCGCAGAAGCACCTGGGCACAGACCTCTCAATCTTCTAGATATTTGTTATTCTCATTTATTATCCCGATTAAGCTGTGCATTTCTTCTTGACAATCTTGACACTCTCCTGGTCAATGGCCTCTAGGACCACTCTCGCCATTCTCGGAGATGCCATCCCAAACATATACCAGCACCAAATCATTTTTGATCAAATACTCTCAAACAGCTTCTGTTCTAAAAGTTATTCTAACCCTCCCCTGATCATAGCACACCTTTTGATCTCATACTAACCTGAAAGTCACAAATTCACTTGCCTTTCACCATCAATGTCACACCCTCTCACCATGCCCTCATGCATACGTCTATGAACATCACCCTCTCAGCCCATACATTCCAGGGAGGACACTTAGATCCACATCTGCTAACCTCCTCAAATTACCTGGTTTTAAACTTAAAACCAGGGGAGGGAAAACTGCAACAGTATTAGGTGTAAAAACCTGGAATTTTATGCCTAACAAACTGAGAACGATTGCATCAGAAAAACTGTTTAGGAAAGCTCTAAAGACCTGGATCTATGGAATAAGTGATGTATCCAGTCTTGGCCTTATCTAGGCTCCAACTCCTTACTAGTTTGCCAGTTATCCGTATAGCGCCAGGAGGCTCCCTTGGGAGCGACAGTTTGCGCTCTATAAATGCCCCATTTCATTTCACTCTAACAATACATTCTGACCAGATTCAATTATACAATCCTTGAGTACATCCATTTCCACCACTCCCCTTCTCTGACTCCTCATCTTCTCACAATTTTAAAAACATATGTCTATCATACTTTGGCTATCACTATCCTCTTTACTTTTCACACCTATCAGCCTACGCCTCAAACATGGGTGACACCCACCTTATACTCATTTATGCATTGATGTTCAATCAAGTGCCCAGTCCCTGACTGACCTCTTAGCAATAAATAACTTGTCCTTTACTTCCTTTACAACTACGCTCATTTGGCAACACCTTCAAACTATCACAACCACATTTTCTCATTCGTCCTTCACCTTCAACACTTCTCCAAAAAGTTATCATATATTTTTCCACAGCTTTGAACCACACCAATCAAGGCCCATATATTGGCAGTCCCTTTACCAGGATATGTGCTCAACCATCCACTGTGCACTGTAATCTAGGAATATTTACAGGTTCATTGTATCTTGAAATGGTGGTACTGGTAATCTACGGTTCCATCTTGAAGATCCTCAGATGACTCATAACTATGATTTTATTTTTTATTTTTGAGAGAATGATCTGCCCTTATATATAACCTTTGTGATCAGGCAAGCTTATATATTCCCAGGACCCTCCATCCCCCAATTTTTTCTGTGACATGGAAACTGTAAATAGCTTGAGATCTTTTGAATCACATAATGGCAGTCGCAATAAAACAGTTTCAACCTTAGCCAGGTAATCAGAATGCTTAAATTAAGATCGGATCCTGGATTGATGGCTGCCAAAATGGCTGATGGTAAAAACTTTCTCTCGTACAGTTTCAAATATTTTCAAAATGTTTAACCTTGGAGTCTCCTTGAGGTAGATTCGTGGTTAATGTGTGAATGTAATGTTCTTGATTACAAATGAATTAATGAATATAAACATGCGTGCTGTTTATGGGCAGCAATTGTTATTTTTTACAGCTGACATTTAGGAATGTAAATGAATCATATGTTGGTTATATTTTACAGTTTAGTCATTCCATACACAGACATTTTTAGATTTTGGTTCCAATATATATATATAGCTTCATAATGTAGAATTATGACCTATACGAGGGTGGCAATAATTTAAGGAGTTGATGATAAATATATGATATTGACATTTAATTATTGATAACTTTTAGATATATTAACTTCTATATTTAAACTAGTTTCATTTGATAAAAGTAATGTATTTACTTCTTTGTAATCAAATGGATAGGTATTAGTAGATGAAGATACATATTGCTTGGTTATGGCAATCTTTGACAAGGAGCTCTACACATTGCATAGTCTCCCTGACAGATTGACTCTGGCAATCACTCGGGGTAGCATTCCAAACCATCGTTCTTTTGCCCACCAGCCCAACTCGGTTTGGACCCAGCCATATGTAAATCAGTCTTTGCGCTGCTCCAGTAGGAACAATCAAGCCCAAACTGCCAGGCCACATTCTCCCTGAACACAAGCAGCCAAAGACTGCTCTGATATTGGTAAGAATCTTTTGAAGTGTCTCCCAGGGTTTAGCTCTGTGTGGTCATTTCCTCTGGGATGGGTTGGGGAAGAGTCATTCAAACAGAGAATGAAACCGATCCCAGGCAGGCACTAGTAAAACTCAAAACAGAGTATACAGCGGAGCAGAGGCCAAACATTCATTCAATGGGTTGTGCAGGACCTTGTCATACCGTAGAAAAGAGGACAAGGAGACAGCATGGAAGCTGATGGATGAGGTGAAAAGGCAGCAGAAAGAAGAAAAACAGAAGGGTGAGATTTAACAGAGGTGGATAGAATGAGGTTGGAAGGAGGAGGTCAACTGTGGAGACCAGATATTAAGAAGAGAAAGAAATGAGGGGGAAGATTGTGATCTGAAGTAAAGAGAATAAAGCAAAGGGAGAGACAGTGTTAGAAAATGAACAAGGAGATTGTAAAGAAAGAATGGAAAGAAAGATGGGAGAGTAGAGAAAAGATAAGTATGGTGATTAGAAAGAAAGAAAAGATAATAGCAAAGGTGGAAAATAATAGAAAGATGGAGAGGAAAGAAGATTTGGAAGTGCGAGAGAAAAGGGAGATGTGAGTGTAGAGAGAAAAGGAGGCACATATGGAGAGGATAAGCTATGGAAGTGAGACAGAGAAAAGAACACGTGAATAAGCAAGATATGGAGGGCAAAGAGTAAAAGGGGAGTTAAATGTAGAAAGGAAAGAAAAAGGGAGGGAAAGGAATAAGGAGGAAAAGGACAATAAAACAACCAAAAGAGAATAGATAGACCAAGAGGTGACAAACAAGGTCGGAGACAAGAAGAGAAATGTGGTGGGTGAGAGAGAAGAATATTAAAGATATAGATTTATTGAGGTGGATTGGAATGGGAGTGAAAAGGTTGATTAGGGGGAGTCTGTGGGAGAGAGAAGAGGAGGACATAGACTGAAGAGAGGAGACAGGACGAGGGAGAAGTGGAGCAGAGCAGAGCAGAAATAAAAAAAAGAAAAGTGGGAAGGGTAAGGAGGAGCAGGGAGAGAAGAAAAAACCAAAACAAGGGAGGAAGGAGATAAGGAAAAAACTAGAGAGATTGAGTGGTAGTGAATAGGGATAGGAAAAGGTGCAAGAAGGAGATAAAAGCAACATGGAGATATCAAATAAAAAGGAATTGTAGGTAGAACAATTAGGGCACAAGATGCTATATCACCCATGGCCAGGGGTGTAAGGAGACCACTGCGCCCCTGTAATGGATGTCTTTTTATACCAACCTTGATATAAGGGAAGCATTTTTTTCTTGTTTGCATCAGGGCCCATGGCACCCTTTCTAAGCAGCTAATTTTGGTAGCTTGCATACCGCACATGCTTGCATATCAAGTTGTTACTTGTCTTCAGTGCACGTAGCCTTAGCTGCAGTGCACAAAGCACATTTATTGCCGCACATGGAGGAAAGAAATTAGAGGGAACATTGACCACGACCCATTTTTTAGAACAACTAACTTTTCTGCCCCACCTAGCTTCAATGGACATGTGGCAGGCGATTTTTTAATGTAACTAAAGCATTCTGTGGTAGCACACTGTCATTTACAGACAGCACATGTTCTATTGAAATATCCACTAGATTTGCACAGACATACACAATTTTACTGATAAAAAGTATATTACGCATAAATTATAATGTGTAGAAATCGTGTTTCAGTGAATATTTTGCATTTGCACATCTCAAAAGGAAAGTGTCTTGATTTGTGTTGATCCTATTAAAGTATTTATTTCCATCACATTTCAGAATTACAATAAAATGTGCTTCATTTTTGCTTTCCTAGCTGCTGAATGTGTACAGTTCCTCTACAAGTATTTACATTTACTTGTGTTACAAAAAATGACATCTTACAGCCTACACCCTCCCATTACCTCAGAAAGATTATGATATAACTCACTATACTTTTCTTGCTCTGACTTCAAAGGTAGAGAAGTTTGTAAACACCAATCCCATATCAAGACTTGATACTCAAATAAAGCAAAGGCGGTACAATATGTGGTCTTCTATTTGTCAAACACTTTGATTCTTAGACGGTGGTAAGCTCCTTGAAGATCAAATCTTGAGATTATCTTTGCATTTGAAATCTGATCTAAAAAGACAGGAATGGGCAAAAAAAAAGTGTGTAACATTTCTTAACTGTGATCCTTTTGAGGCCTCTATAATCAATACACGTTCTTAATTCAGCCTCCTTTTTAGTGATAAAAACTGTGGAAAAGAGCCAGATGACTGTAAATGTCCAGTGAACTAATTAGCCAAACTCTTCCTCTAAATTCACTTACAGATATTTGATCTTTGATTGAGTGAGCACATAAATCTGACTAAAAGATATGGAAGCATGAGGTTCCAGGTGCATCTTACTATCTTAGCTCTTTTGATGAGGTAATACATTTACTTTCTTGTTATTAAGTAGGTCATTGAACTCCCCCGTAACTAGAAGGTAATAAAATCACACAACTAATTATTGGCATAATAACAATTACTGCTAAGGATCTTAGCTGGATTATTATCAGGATTATTACAAAAAGATAAACTACTAACTACCCTGACAAAAATCTGAGCCCAACTGCACTGTTTTTGCTGCCAAGTGAATGGAGGCATAATTTGAAGTCAACCCAGTCATATCCAAAAACATCTTGAACTGAGGAGCATCTGTCAAATAAAATGAAATATTTTTCTGATGATTTGCAAAACAAATCAAAGAAAACGTTCGGAAACTACACAGGACATGAGGGTAACGTAGAACCATCAACTGCCTTCGCCTCCTCAAGTACCTTTGTCTCAATTACTGAAACTTGTAAAGATTTGGCAAACTGTAAATTCCTAAA
Source organism: Triturus cristatus (assembly GCF_964204655.1). Classification (NCBI taxonomy): domain Eukaryota; kingdom Metazoa; phylum Chordata; class Amphibia; order Caudata; family Salamandridae; genus Triturus; species Triturus cristatus. Next base: position 503,891,777 of record NC_140593.1, read on the forward strand.
ATTCTCAGAAGCACTGGAATCTAAAATTCTTAAAACTATCTAACAAAATTATTTTCATTGGAATTATCATATAAACTACAACAGCATGCATGGTATTGTTTACATGACAATTTCTTCGCTTGACAAGGCAGCCAGCTGTTGTATTTTGATAAGTATTGTTACCAATGCTTGATTCTTGAATGACCAAGGCTTACTTCTATAACCCTTAATAAATCTTCTTTGAGGATTTGAGTGTACTATATGACGAGGTGGTGGGGCCTTATCATGGAGTACACTCGCCAGTACCATCCAGGGTCCAGTCAGTCTTGTTTACTTAACCTTAGATCTGCCTTGGGGAGCAGTGGCTGCGCGCAGCAAGGCTTGGCAAAGGAACTTAGTGTAAAGCATTTAACAGCACCAAACAACAAAATAAGAAAGTCACATACCAATAGGAAGACACAGTAACACTTTATAAAAAAAGAGCTTATTTTTATGCATTTTTGGAGACCTTGATCATCAAAATGTACCAAAGGGTTCCGGAGATACAGATTTTTTAAATTTTAAATACTTTTAAAAGCACCCGCAAACAAATACTGGTCAACAAAACCTTTTCAAATTTTTTTCTTGTTTGCATCAGGGCCCATGGCACCCTTTCTAAGCCGCTAATTTTGGTAGCTTGCACACTGCACATGCTTGCATATTAAGTTGTTACTTGTCTTCAGTGCACGCAGCCTTATCTGCAGTGCACAAAGCACCTTTATTGCCGCACATGGAGGAAAGAAATTAGAGGGAACATTGACCACGACCCATTTTTCAGAACAACTAACTTTTCTGCCCCACCTAGCTTCAATGGACACGAGGCAGGCGATTTTTTAATGTACCTAAAGCATTGTGTGGTAGCACACTGTCATTTACAGACAGCACATGTTCTATTGAAATATCCACTAGATTTGCACATACATACACAATTTTACTGATAAAAAGTATATTGTGCATAAATTATAATATGTGGAAATCGGGTTTCAGTGAATATTTTGCATTTGCACATCACAAAAGTAAAGTGTCTTGATTTGTGTTGATCCTATTAAAGTCTTTATTTCCATCACATTTCAGAATTACAATAAAATGTGCTTCGTTTTTGCTTTCCTAGATGCTGAATGTGTACAGTTCATCTACATGTATTTACATTTACTTGTGTTACAAAAAATGACATCTTACACCCTGCACCCTCCCATTACCTCAGAAAGATTATCATATAACTCACTCTACTTTTCTTGCTCTGACTTCAAAGTGAGAGAAGTTTGTAAACACCAATCCCATGTGAAGACTTGATACTCAAATAACGCAATGGTGGTACAATATGTGGACTTCTATTTTTCAAACACTTTGACTCTTAGACGGTGGTAAGCTCCCTTAAGATCAAATCTTGAGATTATCTTTGTATTTGAAATCTGATCTAAAAAGACAGAAATGGGCAAAAAAGTACTGTGTAACAATTCTCAACTATGATCCTTTTGAGGCCTCTATAATCAATACACATTCTTAATTCAGCCTCCTTTTTAGTGATAAAAACTGTGGAAAAGAGCAAGGTGACTGTAAATGTCCAGTGAACTAATTAGCCAAACTCTTCCTCTAAATTCACTTATAGATATTTGATCTTTGATTGAGTGAGCACATAAACTTGACTAAAAGATACGGAAGCATGAGGTTCCAGGTGCATCTTACTATCTTAGCTCTTATATTGAGGTAATATATTTACTTTCATGTTATTAAGTAGGTCACTGAACTTTCTCGTAACTAGAAAGTAATAAAATCACACAACTAATTATTGGCATAAAAACAATTACTGCTAAGGATCTTAGCTGGACGAGTATCAGGATTATTACAAAAAGATAAACTACTACCCTGACAAAAATCTGAGCCCAACTGCACTGTTCTTGCTGCCAAGTGAATGGAGGCATAATTTGAAGTCAACCCAGTCATATCCAAAAAAATCTTGAACGGAGGAGCATCTGTCAAATAAAATAAAATATTTTTCTGATGACTTGAAAAACAAATCAAAGAAAACATATGCAGAAACTACACAGGACATGAGGGTAACGTAGAACCATCAACTGCCTTCGCCTCCTCAAGTACCTTTGTCTCAATTACTGAAACTTGTAAAGATTTGGCAAACTGTAAATTCCTAAAATTCTCAGAAGCACTGGAATCTAAAAGTCTTAAAACTATCTAACAAAATTATTTTCATTGGAATTATCATATAAGCTGCTACAGGATGCACTGTATTGTTTACATGACAATTTCTTCGCTTGACAAGGCAGCAAGCTGTTGTCTTTCTATAAGTATTGTTACCAAAGCTTGATTCTTGAATGACCAAGGCTTACTTCTATAATCCTTAATAAATCTACTTTGAGGATTCGATGTACTATATGATAAGGTGGTGGGGCCTTACCATGGAGTACACTCGCAAATACCTTCCTGGGTCCAGTCAGTCTTGTTTACTTAACCTTAGATCTACCTTGGGGAGCTGTGGCTGCGCGCAGCAAGGCTTGGCAAAGGAACTTAATGTAAAGCATTTACCAAACAACAAAATAAGAAAGGCACACACCAATAGGAAGACACAATAACACTTTATTAAAAAAGAGCTTATTTTTATGAATTTTTGGAGACCTTGTTCGTCACAATGCACCAAAGGGTTCCGGAGATACAGATTTTCAAAATGTTAAATACTTTTAAAAACACCCGCAAACAAATACTGGTCAACAAAACCTTTTCAAACTGATGCAAAGTTTGAAACAGTTAGTTTGATGACTCCGGCCTGGCATGGGTGACCAAATCCGACAGGGCAGAGGTCTAGGAGTCCAAAAAGGTTACTTTGTACAGTCATCTGGCCATCAGAGCATTTTTTAAGCAAGTTCCAAGCTTTGCAGAATGACCGCTATAGACATCAATGGAGTGGTACTAATGCTAACGATACTGGCAAAAGTTGCTCAAAAGATGCTCCTGGTGCTGTGCGGCCGACGGGGGTGAGTTGCAGTTGATCCCTCAATCCACGAGTGGGTTGCGGCAACTTTTACCACAGCTCTTGGGGTCCCACAAAATCCTCTTTGCAACAGTAGAAGGCCAGCTGCAGCTGGGCTATCGATCTTGTTACACAGCGGTCACCGCCAATATTCTTGGAAGGGGCTTGTGTCCCTCTTGGGCAACACATCTGGTCCCTGATAGCACTCCCGGGTCTGGCAGGCACAGGTGCAACTTTTGGCTATTTCCCATTTGTCACTTGGCATACTTAGTTAGAGTAACATTGAGTTGGGTAACAATAAACATCTGTTAATCAGCGCCTTGAGACACTAGCTTGGGTGATACATGCGCTTTACAAATACACATGGTATGTTATGTTATGTTATGTTATATTATGTTATGTTATGTTATGTTATGTTATGTTATGTTATGTTATGTTATGTTATGTTATGTTAGTGGCGATACCTCAGGAGTGGCTGCTGCTTTGCCAGTTTTGTCTTCCTCATCTGTGATGTTTCTGGTGCTGTTCTAGGGGGCCAGCAGACTGAGCTTTGGCATCACTGCTTCAATCTGGGGTCAGAAATCAACTTTTCCTCAGGTCAGGAGCCACAGGCACAGTCCAATCTCACTAGCCCAAAGTACAGCAGTTGCAGTCCTTCTCACAATCCAGTCTCTTTTTGTGCAGCTTCAAAGACAGCAGGGCAGTCTTATTTACGTCCTCCCTCCAAATCCAATGTGTACTGAGGTTCAGGGTGCCAGGGGTGCTAATGGGCTAGTTGGTCCCCTCCTCATTGGTGGCAAAGTTCCAGTGATGTGTGGCATTTGACAATCCCAGAGTCCAATATTCTTGCCACTCTCAAGATGTCTGAACCTACTCTTGACTGTCAGGAGCTTGGTAGCCCACCTCAGACGTGTGGCTACCTAAGGGCTACATGCCCATGTGAAAATCGGTTTGGGATGAGTTTTTCCTCTTTGTCCCTGTCTCTAGATTGTCTGCAGGAACAAAAGGCATCCTGCTCATGTGTGTTGTTACAGATGGCCCTTCAAAGACAGCTTCCCCTTTTGGGCTAACATCCCGAGTGGCCTTCCTGGGAGAGAAGGTCACAACCCACTCTGTGACAACTGCCTTTTTTTCTGAGTCTAGAAGAGTCATTCACACATCTCCTCAGGTGGCCAGAAAGTTTTCTGTTGGCCAGGACTTGTGCAAAGTCACTGAGAGCTGGGTCACAGAGTGTCAATTGTATAAAGGTTGCTTAATTTTGAAAGTGACATAAATCTCGACTTGTGCATCAAGTCGGAATTAATGCTATGATTAGTTTGATACCTTATAGTAGCCTGTTAGGTAGCTTCATTCAGAAGTCAGCCAGGCTGGGTTGCCAGCATGTAACACTGTATTAGCCAATGGGGCTACAGCAAAATGACAATTTTGAAGTGTTGCTGTTAGACATATGAAAAATATATGTCCTACTTAATAATGTATAGCTCCCTGTCATAGGGCTCCATAGGCCTACCATTGGGGAGACTTACATATAATATTAAGGGAAGCGGGGGCTTTGCCATTTGTGGAAATGGCAGAGTCGACCTAGTAGTGTACACACTGCTCTTCCAGTCTGCAATGACAGATTGGTGGCCATTTTCTCTTTTGCCACACTCAGGGTGGCACAGCCAGTGCTGCAGCCCTCGGTTGACACTCTACCTTACATGCCCTGGCTACCATATACTAGGTACTTATAAGTAAGTCAGCCCTTGCCAATTGGGGACTTCCAATTCAGCATACCTTTTGTAATGGGTCAGAACACTGGCACTGAGGTCTGGTTAGAAGGCCTCAGTGCACCCTCAGAATAAAAAAACAAACCAGCAGCTAATATTCCTAGTGGGGCAAAAAGTGGGGGGAAACCTGCATAAAGGCCTATTTCCTTACACATACCACAGTATGAACACAGATTGTGTGTACATCTTCTCTTTCCTTCTTCTTTAGATATAGAGCCTCTTATACTTCCTAATTGCATTGGATATGACACTTCTGTAACCTTATTCTCAGACTCTGATGGGAGCACTTTATTTTTTCTAAAAAGGCACATGGATTGAAGATGATCTAATTAAGGTGCTAAATCAAGAATGCTATTTTATTGGTAGAAGGATTAACTAGTTGCACGAAATATGTTTCAGTCCATTTTGTGAACCTGAATAAAATAACGATACTGTCTGGTCATCTTTAAATTACTTATTACTATTTTTGAATGCTAAACTTGTACCAATGAGATAAAAACTTTGCCCATTGTTATCATGTAAAATAATTACAAAATCATGACGTAATACTATCACAAAGTGTGCTGCATTAGGTTGCATAATTTGCCTTTTCTTGCCACATGATTTAGTCAACCCTGCTGCATACTTTAGTCTTCCGATGCTGCATGATTCCAGTAGCCTTGATTGTGACTAAGAAAGTACCATGCCGCATTTATTTTTATTTATTTTTTGTTTCTTTGCTCTGGTTTGAATCTTACAAGTCAGATTGTAAATGTTCCTGTGGTTTATAAAATGATATTAAAATGTTTAAAGGGTTAATAAATAAATAGTTAAATTATTTGTAGCATTTGAATTAGTATTGTATATATTCAGGAAATGCGCATTTTTATTTCAAATTGTTGTACTTACTATTAATCATTAATTTTTTTAATGATTTTCATTTTCTTTCAAATAAAAAAAACTGTTTTATGAAGATTGATTTTTTAACTATTTATATAGCAATCAATATAGCAGTTTAATTCAACTTTTTTATATAAAGCTTGTATGAAAAATAATTATGTTTGTAATAATTGATTTTATTCAAGTTATTTTTTATAAATATGGTACATACACTTTAATTTAGAATTGTTGTATGTATAATTAGAAATATGACGTTCTTTTTGGTTTGCACGGAAATAAGTTAACTTTACACATTAATTCACTTTTGTAGTCCATCACAGAGAAATATATGCTTGATGTTATAGGTTTTTATATACTACATTTTAGTATTAGATATTTTGGTTATGTCTATTGTTGTTTTTTATACTATGGGCTTGATTCACAAAGAAAAAGTGACATCGACATTAGGAGATTTGCACCTACTCATGAAGGTAAACTTACTTATTTTTGGGATTCACAAACATTTCCAGGATTCTGCAAGGAAAACTATGCAAGTCATAGGTGTCCATGAGGATTTTCCTGAAGGCCATGTGACATTCCCATCAGTATACTATCCCTGGTGCGTGGTGTTCTCAATAGCTGAAAACTACACACAGAGGAAAAAAGGATCCCTTGTGCATATGCACAAAGTGTTTCGCATGAGGAAATTTTTTTTTCCTGTTGCGAAGCACTTTCTCTTACACCCTCACCACATCTGAGTGTGATCCATTTTCCTTCTCACCCAGGTAAGGGAATTATGCTAGCCCTTTGCTGGAATAAATATCCAACCCTTTCTAGAGTTGAAAGGGAAATGAGATGAGTCTGGGAATGCCAACAAACGTATGTTTGTAGTTGTTTACAAAACTCCAAGGTTTCCTTGGAACACCCATTTTCCCAACCTTTCAGTGGGTTTGAACTGTGTACTTGTAGCAGAGATCTCCAAACACATAAATGGTTTTATGTCTTCCAGGAATCCCTTAGTGAATTCCTTGCAGGCATACCACATGTAGATTTGGTCACAAACATGTTTGCGACCTCATTTATCCTTGTGACTAGGGCCCTACATTTTTAGGCAATATTTTAGTAGTGGATATTTTTGTACCTACCATATTTTGGCTGCTGTTATTATAGTTGATATTATTGACATTTAAGGTAAGAAAAATTGCCATTTTTCTTACTGATATTTTTAGGTTCATATGTTAATGTCACAATATTTTTAAGTCAATGTTGTGTGTGTTGGGTTGGGGGTAGGAGTGTGTGTGTGTGCGTGTGTAATACTCACACTTCTTGTCTTTTGTTTGAAGTACTGAAGTTTTGCCATTTTCAACAGGGATGCATAACCAAGTACAAGAATCACTGTTCATGAATATAAATATTAACTTGATATTTATGAAACATAGCTGTAACATTTGAATTTCCCTTAAAAATGTGTTGGTTAACATGCCACAAACCGTTGACTAAGCGCCCTTACTATATACTGTTTACATCACATACAACACCATGAAGCATAAATAAATGTGCTGTTGTCTCTTCTACGCAGTGAAACTATCATCTTTACTTTCTGTTTATTTACCTTTCCTTCTTTTCCATTTAATTATTCACGAATACTCAGAGTGAAGTAAAAGGCACACCCTATTGATTCAGCTTCTGCTTTTCACAGTGCTTTTGACACAGTGTATTATCGATGTAGCCACTTATTCTGTCATCTAACCGTTTGTCTTTGTATACTTTCATTCTTTTAAGAGGCTGCTGGTGTGTATTTTGGACGTTCCTGCAGTGCCTCTGGTATCTGCATGAGGCACTTAAGCACCAACATGTGGTCCAACTGTGCCCGTGCACACTGCTTGAATGTTGCAAGAAGATGCTATTTGCTGATGTGTCTGAAAGCTGTGTGAATTGAATGGTGATCTGTTTTACCTTCCTTGCTCCCATAATCTTTGAATGAGGATGCCTGTAGTAATTTGATGTATGGTTCATTAAAGTGCCAACTTTATGTGCAAGTCAGAACCATTGTGTTGAATTGATCATGTTGGGGTTAGCTTGAAGAGAAAAATGTTTGGGCCTCATTGACTGTGAAACAACACTAAAACTTCAAGGCTCCATCATGCTCGTGGCAGCTGGACCACCTCATTTAAAGGTATTTGTCTTGTGGACAGACATGTTCCCCAAGCAATGGCTCCACCATACATGTTGACAGCCACTTCAGGGAGCACTCACATGATAGCTCATTCTGTCACTTATGTTATCTCTGAAGAAAGACCCTCAAAGTGGAAGTTCATCCTCATGAATAATATAATTCATGCCACACACACTAGGAGCATTCTCCCAGAAGATTGAAGACATTCAAAACTTCTTAATTCCAGGAACACCTTGCTTTTCCTGGTGGACCTAAATAGAAGGAATAAAAGCAAGAATGGTGTCAGAGGGGCTACAATAAATTCTGTTGCCCCTCCACTTCGATATCCTTCTACAGCTGGCCTGCCCTAATTGAGTTTCCAATCAAGGAGTGGGCAGCAGCTCCACTACTCTGTACTCCATCTTTCCACACAGTCTAAACAAGACCAGGGAACCAAATGGGTGACAGAAGGGGCATTCTTAGACCTGGCACCATTGGCGTGGGTCTCCCCTGCATTTTTTGCCTTTGACCCCTGTGTTTTTGCTATGTGTTGGACTCCATTTTGCTGGTCTAGATGCTTTGGGCACTTTGCCACTGCTGTTCAGTGCCAAAGTGCAAGTGCTCCCTTTGTAAATTGTTGTTATGGATTAGTGATTCCATGATTGGCATATTTGATTTACTTGTCAGATCCTAATACAGTGCACTTTGTGTGCCCAAGGGCCTGTAAATCAAATGCTGCTAGTGGGCTGCAGCACTGATTGTGCCACCCACAGAAGCAGCCTGTAAATGTAACTCTGGCCTGCAATTGCAGAGCCTGTCTGCAGTCTAGTACTACCATGTTGACTTGGCAAGTGTACCCACTTGCCAGTCCCTAAACCTTCCCTTTTCTACATATTAGTCATCCCTAAGGTAGGCCCAAGGTACCCCTTGGAGCAGGGTGCATTGTATGTGAAAGGTAGGAAATGCCCTGATGTGTGTGGCATGTCCTGATAGTGAAATACTACCAATTTCGTTCTTCACTATTGCAAGGTTACCTGTTCCCATAGGACAGAATGAGGAGTTTGTTTATAACATCTTATAAACATAACTGGCCCTGGGAACAAGGTAGAAAAATAAAGTTTAGTATGCCTGAACTCAGAATGTTAAAATGCATCTTTTAGTGAGGGTGATTTTTACATTCTGTGTTTGAAAATACCACTTTTAGAAAGTAAGTATTTTCTTGCCTAACCATCCAGTGTGCCTCTGCTAGGTTTGTGTATTGCATGTCTGGCTCTTGGATGACAGGGGCTGGAGAGGGGCTGTGGCTCCAGAAGTCTGATGAGTCAGGGCTGGTCTGAATAGACCTGGGCTGCATTAAGAGCAGGGGGAGGAGATTTCCTTTCACCTGCTTAGGCCTGGTCTGCATTCAACAATGCTGTCTCCACCTCCTTCCAGGAAGCTGCACCAGGGAAGACAGACCTGGTTTTGGCTGGGTACAGACACTCTCTGCCTTCAGAGAACAAAGGATTTTGTGGTATAAATATTGGGGCCCAGACTGCAGAACTTTAGATCACTTCTGGGAATCAAGAGGAACCTTTATCAAGAAGAAGAGTCGGAGAAGCTGAGGAGGAATACTGCCCCTGTGCTGATTGCTGTCTGGGGGTTGGCCTGCAGTGGCTACTTGCTGCCAAGGAAAGGAGAAAATGACTTTGCTGTTTGCTTTGTCACCTGCTTGAAGAAAAGCACTCCAAGGGCTTGAAACTGAGCTTGCCTCCTGTTCTGAAGTCTCAGGGACTCAAAGACTTAATTTCTTCTGTCTCTCTGAATCTGGAACTGCTGTTTCAGCTGCCACAGAAGGAAATTGCAACACCGACGCAGGCGAGTGACGCTGTAACCTACATCGAAGCCGTGGGCACAACTTGTGAAGAGCACAATGCACTGCCCAAACTTGCACCGTAGGCCTGACACCTGCTGACGCCGTGCCACATCGACTCCAAAGCCGTCATCGAGGCCGCTGCGTTCAACGGAGCCAAGGACACTGCTCGTGACGTCCACAACGCAATGTCCTGACTCGCACCACATCCCCGACTTCCCCGACGCCTGTGGTTCATCAACAAGGAGCCGTTCCTCGACATTGGTGACTCCTAAATCCATCCACATCGCACCGTCATAAGGAACCGACACCTCGCCGCCATCGTGATGTCACCTCCCCGACACATTTAGGAACTGACAACTCACCTCCCCTGCACCACAGTAAGGAACAGAGGCTTCACCTCCCCTGGGGCCGTAAGGAACCGACACCACCCGGCACCAACGAAGCATCACCTCCCCGACGCCGTGCACCGTCTGCGTTCATCAATTCCAAGGTATTGTTCTTTGTGGGTCTGCTTGACTCCAGGCCCGACGCCGCGCACTTTGCGGTCGGCGCCGTATTTTGGGATTTTCATCTGTCACGACGTCATAATAACTCCAGGTGGAATTATTTGTTGCTATAAACTTTAATTGAGTGAATAATCTATTTTTAAGGATATCTTGATAACTGCATTGTGGATTTTTATCGTTTGGTCTTGTTTTGGTTTAGATAAAGATTACTTATTTTTCTAAACTGGTGTGGTGTCCATTTGTAGCTTTTTCACTGTATTACTGTATGTGTTTACAAATGCTTTTCACACTGCCTCTGAGATAAGTCTGTCTGCTCGTGCCAAGCTACCAAGGGGGTGAGCAGGGGTTATTTTGGAAGTGTATTCCCATTACCCGGACTAGAAGCAAAGGTCCCTATTTTGACAAAGGTACCTACCTCCGACAACTAGCGACCCCCATTTCTAACAGGCATCTACCTTGCTTTTATGGCTGCCCCATCACTGCTCTGCTCTAATTGAGTCCCTTGGTCTGATTGGAGTTTAGTCTGTTAGTGACTGAGAGGGACAGACAGGATTTAGCTGACTATTTGAGTCTGCATGTTTCTCTTTCTGAATAAAAAGCATTGGATCTATGGACTTCTGCTTTTTTACCCTGCCTTCATGTTAGGTCCTGATCCACTTTTCTGGCTATCATTTCTAGCTCTACATGGTCTGTAACAAATCTGTGTGTTTGCCTAGACATTAACTAAACCCCTGCTCAAGAGACAAGCTCAAAGCATATGGATGATGCCCAATTTTTTAACCATTAGCAGGTTTAGTTTACCGGTTTTGACCATTCTGAAAGAAGAAATTCCTTCCTCAAATACTTTTGAGTTGGCCAATTCATCTATGCTTAATAACTGAACATTTTGTCCACATGTGATTCCAGACAGGGTCCTCATTTCCTCAGGTGTCAGGGGAAGGTGGAGATGTTGAAGTTTTTATTCCCCAGTGGTTTGACACTGGCATATTTATTAAAAATATATATCTTTTTATATATGGGGCATTGTTTTTGGGGGTTCTTTTCATTTCACTATGGAATTTCCTGATTGAATAATCTTACACATTAGTGTTCATTTGAAGCCATTGATTTGTCTGTGAATATCATCGGAAATATCATGTCAGCAGCTCAATCACACTCAGTAAAAGTGCATTCTAAACACAGCACCTGAGTTCAGGTAATCCCTCCTCCCTGGAAAAGGGATTCTTGGGACAGATTATGAAAAGACTGGTCGAAAAAAGTGGCTGCAAATTGAACACTGGTTCTTTGCAACCAGACTTTAAGTTTCCAATGCGATTTTTGTAATAATGTACGACTTGCAAAATGTCCACTCACAGGTAGCCGCTGAATGACCTGCATAATGAATATTAATTAGTGAGGTTGCTATTTGCCACCAAGAGTGTTTGACTGAGAATACACGAATCGTGGCAGCAAGACACAATAGACCCTCAAACCTCGGTTTGTATACCAAATCGGGAAACTTTCTTCTTTATGCAACCTGTGTTCCCTAAAGGAACTGGTGCTGCTTGAAAAAAAAGATATGATTTGGGAATGCCCAACATGATTCCTAATTTGGAAGCTGAGCTAATCGATTGCAACACTCCCATGCAGTCTGTATACCCGGAAGCTTTCAGAAATCCAATTGCTCGGAACTTGCATTTGGCCCCACGTATGTTTGCATCCAAGGGATCACCTCGAGATATTGGGCTTGTGCACTGTATTACCTTTGAGTTTCCATGGGATACCCATTGCCAGAGGATCCACATTCCATGAAGTAGGTATCCCTTGAATGAGCATTTTTATAGATATGTTATTGACATGTCTTTTTAATCTATCAGGCCAGGCAAGAGGAGGCAAGGTGGGATCCTACCAGCTCTGATGTGGCAGACCTCACAACCACCCCTCATCCAGCCACTTTATTCTTTATGTATGGTTTAAAGTGGTGTCCACCTGTGGCTGCCAGGGAGTGACGTAATGCTGGATGGAATAGGCTATTTCATCCTGAATTCTGGATAAGGATCCAGGTCACTGCTTTTAAAGAGTATGGATGGTTCAGTGGCATGGCCCAAGGAACAAATATCATGTCCATTTCTAGTAAAAAAGAGTTGGTGATGTTTGTTATCCTCTGAGCAGGAATGGAGCAAGGGTTTTCTGGATTCCATGCGAAATATAATTTCCACCTCAGGTGCTCCCCATAGACTGAAAAGGGGCCTTTTTAGGACATGTTTCAATAATTTGGCACCATCTCTATAAGGTGCTAAAGGCCGTTGGCCCAACTCACTTATTAGAAATATTTGACCTGCATAATTGCAAACTTCTGTTTGCTTCCAAAGCAGCATTACAGTGGGGGTTCAAAGTGTGGGTACTTGCACCCATGGTTTGCAGCAGGTCAAACTTAGCACAGATTGCAGGCCAGATTGCACACAGTATCTGTCTGTGTACATATGAAAGGAAAGAATAGGCTGTTCTATTATTACATTATTCCTTTGTCTGAGGTGTCCCACACCTAATCAGGCCCAAATTGAGAACACACTATTTTGCTAACCCCGCAAAATCTCAGATTAGCAGGTGCACAGTTTACTACCAATTTTAGTGGGCCAATTGTGATCGAACTACTTTTATACAGCATTAATTACACATAGTAACTGAGTGCATCATAGGGGCTACTTTAACTTGCCTACAGGCACTGCAGCTGTGCATAAATGTAATACCTGTTACATTTAATTTCTGTGGGCTCTCATTTTCTGCCTTAAAAACCATTCATGAGTGCACCAACCAGTAGCGGCTCCTCTGCTAAGGCGGAGGAGTGTCGCCCCACTGCAAGGAGTAGCAAAGAAAGGAAAAAATAAAATGATAATAACGGAATGTTATCATTTTAGTTTTTCCTCCTGCTGGGGCAGTGCGTGAGGGGACGGGGTGGAGCTGCAGGGGAGGAGTGGTAGAACACTCCTGTGCGCAATGTCTGTTTCGTCGGCCCTCTCAGGCCACCTAATACAGTCATGCTCACTTCCTTGTTCTCCATGCCACCTTCATTACAGCCTGCATGGAGAACATGCCCACCCCTCCAGCCCCTAGCTGAGCGCCGTGTCACGGCGCTCAGACCAATCACAATGCAGCATTGCAGCTATGTGATTGGCTTAGGGGTGGGAGCCTGGCTGCCTGCTTCCTGTTCTGACCTGGAGTCAGACACGGAGAGCAGGAGAGAAGACCCGGGACCCGGCAAGGTAAGTTGTATTTATTTATTTATTTATTATAAAGCAGCCCGCGCCCCCTCTCTGCTTGTGCCCACCCCCCGAACCCGGGAGCCGTGCCATCCGCCCCTGGCCCCAACAACTAAGACTGGGAGCGGTGTAGTCCCTGAGGGTTCTGTAGTGCTCCCCAACTGGAGCCGTCACTCTGTGAGATTCAGTAGCAGGTGATAAACATTGTAATAAGAATGACAGACAAGGATTGTAGGTTCAAAGCTTTATTTAAAGAATTATAGGCAGGTTACAAAACATATGCCATCAAGACGTTAGCAGCAAAGCATATAAATCATAAGTTCAAATAACTCAGTACAGTTCCCGATGAAATCAGGCATAGATTTGCCTTCTAAGAGTGGGATACGGATGGATGATTCCCATAGAAATCTACATCCTTTTATAGTACTTTAGACAAAGACAGTCATACATTTTATATGGGTACACGCTTCTCAGGATATGCACCAATAACGAATAAGCAACAAGAAAAAATTTACCACTGAATACATTCAAGAGTTTTTTCATGACAGCATTACATTGAATGTACAGCCATGATCATAGTCAGTTCTGCAGTCCAATGGTACATTGCATGCCCATATCCTGGGACAGTTACAACTTCCTGACAAGATAGCAAAGAGGTCTCTTGGAACAGTTTTCAGTTAATTAGTGTGAAATTACATCCCTTGATTAGGAACATAAGAAACCACAACTAGCACGTGATTTCGATGGCATCGGTACAAGATGGAGGACATTGTAAACACAACTCAAGTTAGCATAAGCCTAAATTGTGATGCATTTTAAGTTAAAGGAGGTAAGCTCCCACACTTCTGATGCTGAGGATTTACTGTTCATTGAACAGTTCCACATAATGCTTTCGGGCATCAACATATAACAAGCATGTGGCAAAATAAAATGGCTGCCGCCTGCTTCCTCTACTTGGCTTCCAATGGCTGACACATCCACCAATGTGAAAAGAGCTCCACACACCAGAACCAAAGACAGAGATCAACCATTTATGCCTTAATTGCTGTTTGCTCATTAGCATCGGGCACACTCGCCCAGATTAGCAGTAATTAAACTGTGAAATCAGACGGATTGCCTCCAGTCGAGACGCCATACCAGGCTGTCGAGAGAAATCACAGGGGATAAATCGAGGGTCTCCGCGCATCGCGTTCCACCCTTGGCACGGGTGAAAGTGAGAGAGGCGGAATAAATAAGGCGATTCAATCCCCTCCATCCGGCGGACACCCAGCAGACAAGCCTCGCGAGTGTTGTCATGACAATGACAGAAGCCAGGATAAACTCTTACTCCCACTAGCTGTGGTTAATGAAAATGATAATGAAAAATTATGGCAACGTAAATGCAATTTTTTTCCCGTTCTGACTGGCACTTGTAACCTTAAGCCTAATGACACACCACAAAAAGTGACAGTAATTGAGCTTTGATAAATAGGGGACCGACCGACGCTGCAGGAAAAAAACGGCCTGACTCGCAGATATTCAAGTTTGGTTGGCTGCGCGATTCCCTCCACCAAGCATCTTCTTTGTTCTTCCAGCCCTTGCTAGGTGGTTGTGGGCTGTGTGTGCCAAACACATCTCTAATCACTTCCTATTGTCTGCTGAAGAAAAGGCCTGGCAATTACAGCAGGGACGGCGCGTGCTGCCTTTGCTTGTCCTTCTGCTTTTTGCTCCTACGCTGTGCGAGTGTAATCAGGAGAAAAATCATAAAACGGGTCCTTTTTACACATTTTAATTGAACTGTGTTTTTTTTCGAATAATGTCACCGCCCTGAGCTTTTCTGCACGTCTCCTTGGCCGCCTTCATTCTCAACAGTGGCATTGCAGGGTTTAAGAAGAGCTGAAAGTTTCCCATAATTAGAACAGTCTAAAACGAATTGTTTTCAGGGAAAGCACAGGAGGGGATCAGCTGCAAACGCAAGTTTCGGTTCTTTAAAATTGATTCATGCTGTAGAGATGATTCCGTTTCCTCACGTTTGCTGGTCTTTCATTACAGTATTTCATGGCTTTCTTGCAGATTTAATTTTATATGGAACATTTTATCAACAGCATTTTCTTTAAAAAAAAATGGCTGAACTGTCACGGTTACTGTCATCATCACTGCACCTGATGCGTTGTCAAAACGTGGGTGTCCTTAACAGTCGGTTAAAGGGGAAGTATGTGCATATTCTATCGAAGGAACTTACATTTATTGACCAAGATGACATCTCTCAGATGACATTTTAAAGTAAGCATCCTGCGCCCCTAATCCCTACACCCACCCTTCTACAAATTACCAAACAGCAGTCATTACATACAAACAATGGTATGTCCTCATCTTCCCACAGTCTGCATGGCGAAGGGGGCGGGGAGAAATCATGCACCAATCTGTGACAGTCTTAGCATTTGCACAGATCAAGAATTCTGGCCTCTTGGCCTCAACTTTTCCTTTACATAAGAGTTTTCTAGTTCAGTAGTGTGCTTCTTTCATGCCTTTTAACACAGCTATGGTGGCCCGCCCACGTTGGGCAGGGGTGTCGGATATAATATTTAATGTGTTGGACATTGCTGGCAGTTTTTCATATGGAGAACTTTATTGCATCTTAGGTTGAAGGCACTGTCTGAGCTGTCGGTAAGCCCTGCAGTAAAAGTGAAATTCTCAGACAAGGTCAGCTCAAGGTAATTTGAAGCATAATTTTTTTTTGTGGCGTTTTATATAGCGCTAACTAGACCCGGAGGTATCAGAGCGCTATACATTACATATGGAGGAATTCATTTTTGTTAGACACAGGGAGATTAAGTGATTTGCCCAGAATGGTGAGCGTTCCTGTGTTCCTGCCCAGACTCGAACCCGGTTTCCTACCTCCGAGGTCGACCGCCCTAGCTGTTAGGCCACATTCTCTCCCAATTAAGAAAAGCATAATTCTTGTACCCATGTGGCTACATCCTTGTTTGATGGGGTAATGAGTGATGCCTCCCGGCTGCATAGTTGAACACCTGTCTGAGGTATGCATAGAAGTGACGTCCTCAGATCAGGTGTCTGGGTACCAGAATCTTAGGCAGATTCCACTGAGCAAGTTCATGCTAATGTAACTTGACATACAAAGATGGTTGTGTCTAGATATGGATTTCCCGTAGCTCTGGTGAAACATCTGTTTAATGCAAAAGATAAGTCAACTCTTTTAGTTACAGCGGACCTGTCATGTACTCAATCTTTCCAAATGCTGACATATTACCAAGGCTTCTAGTCATGCAAAGTTGGACAATACCTTGTGTGATGCATTCAGCTAATCTTGACTTTTTAGAGAAAAACATGTTGTATTTTCTGACTTTGCTTTTCATGTTAGAGCTATGGGCCTGGCGATCCTGCCATGCAAAATGTTATTGACTAAAAAGCCAGCCATGCTTGACACAACATGCTTGAATAGCACACACACAGGGGACAGACACAATTCCAATGCCTGCCTCCCTCCTCCCGTTTTCTTGCCCCTATTCAATCCAGAACAACATGCTTATTTTTAGGACCTCAGGGCTCAATTCAAATGTCATACACTGACTGTCTCAGTCTTTTACATGGTATAGACTGGCAATGCATATTCTCTGTAAACATTCTGTATATTGTTTACACAACAAAATACAGCCCTTCAAAGCACCCATCTACACTTGGCACAAGCAGTCAAACTGCTGACTCTTGCTACCCATGCCAAAATATAACCACCAGAGTTACAAGGGCCAGACCTTATTAACACTAACATTACAAAGTACATAACTTGACACAAACACTCAATACCTAGCCACAAAGCACTCAAATTGAATACCATCAGAAACATCAACAAAGAGTACCACCCCCCACAGGTGAGGGACCGTCATGAGACTGGTGTGCTGAAGAAGGAAAACCGAAATTGCCCTCCCCGACCAGAACAACATTACAGCTACACCCATCATATGAAACCACAACAGACAAGCAGATTTGTGTTTTGCGAATGTATCCATTCTCTGGCCTTATTTATTACACTCCTTAAACACGACATTAACATTCAAAAGTTGTCTTCATATTGCATGATATGTCCATGTATTTACAAAATTCATGCAGTTTATACAGCAAACTTTTTACTAATACAACTGATCTGCACGCACAGTCTCACACTCCATTAGGAGTCATGATTGACCACCTCTCGGTTCCTAATGGCATCGTTTACAAGGCAAACTCTCGACTCCCTCAAGATAGAGGGGGCTAGGGCCAGCAGGACAGTTGGTCCCCCAAAAAGAATCATGCCAGAGCAGCCCAGTAAAGGGACACCCCCTGGCACCCAATCGGGGGGATGAGCCTGGCCGACCGGGCCGTACCTTGGGACCCTGGTGCAGCCAGCACCCCCCCCCCCACGGGGCACATCACTGGGTACCCCCTATGGCCAGGGTGTGGTAGCTGAAGCCCCCAGCCCTTCACCAATGACCGTGTCACCCCTGCTCGGGTTAATCAAAAACCAACAATATCTTGAATTCGCCTGTGCTTAAATCTGTGATGCCCCACATTGCCAACCCGTTTTGTGGTCACAACATGACTCCTTAACCGCCTCCCCAACCATATGTAGAAGCTAAAGGGATAGGAGGGTGGGTAAACGAAGTCTCTCTCGCAGTGGTGGCAGCGTGCACCAGGAATCCTCAGGGCCAGGCAGGCAGCAAGGTGCTCATCAGGCTGATCTACCGCCTTTTAAGCTGTCCTGCCCCCCCCTGCCAGCTGCCCAGGCAGCCCCGCTGCCCCCCCCAAGCAACCAATTGTTGCCACCCGTGGGAAATTTGAATCTGCAGCCACTGTTGGGCCGCCGCCATCAACCAGTCCATACCGGCCCGCACCTGTTTCCGGGGCCTGTGAGGGAGGCTGTGGTCCTTTGTCCAAAACCCGTACAACATGTACAGAGGTAGCATCCCTGATAGCGACCACTTCCTACTCAGATTTGGAGCTTCCAACTGATGCCCTCTATTTCCACACACTTTATAATTTTTTAATAGGCACACAGGAACCACAATCCCAGGCCAGTTTTTCCAAGGCTGCTGATGAATCCACAAACTGGTGGATGATTGTCTGCTATATTTCGAGTTCTCCGACTGCCTGGTGGAGATCATTGTGTCTTCAGAGGAGTCAGCACTGCGGTGCCTCTGAAGGTACTGTAGCCTTGACTGAGTAGCCACCATGTTTCATGCAGTCACTCCTGATGAAAAGTTTGTTTTATAAAAAATAATAATAATAGTCCTGCCACTCTGGGAGTTTTCACCCATGGTTTGGAGGCCCATTTTTGGGGACAACCAGGTTTTTCTAGCGGCCCTGAACATGAACAAAATGTATTTCAGAATATCCATCCTAAGAAGGGTGAACTGTGTCAGGTACCAATGGCTCAATATCTTTTGGACCACTCATTCTAAGGTTTCCACCAGCAGAGCCAGAGGACGCTCTGCCGGCAGAAACATGATGGTACACTTGACTCGAAATTGAGTGGGAGGACTGGGACTTTGGCAGAGTACTCAAGTACATTTGAGGCAGAGTACCATGTCCCCCAACCTCTAAATAAGGCCCTTAGACTTCTGAATGGAAGGCACTACAATATTAAGGCTATTGTAAACAATTTATGCCATGGATATGATTGTTTTCCCTGTTCATGCTGGTGCCCTGTGTTCCTTGTTTCTGTGCTTTTGTCTTGAGCTCCCTTCTTCTGCGTATGAGTTAGTAAGTGTGCAGAGCATCACACAGATGGATTAATCCATATCCACCACTCTTTCTCACCAACACACACAAACTGAGACCCATGATTAGTTCATAGGCCCAATAATTGCCAGAGACGTTGTGTGCTGCTGCTCTACACCCAATGAAGATCTAGGAAAAGTGTATGTGGAACACTGGTCAAGTAAGACCTTCAATTCTTCCAGGAGAAGACTATTTGGTGGCCTAATTAAGGCGGTGAATGGAATTGCATATTTCGTTTTTCGGACTTTAAGTAAATAATTGTAAAAAGAGCCAAAATGCAGTACTTAATAAATATTGTAATAAAGTTCAAAACCTGATAAGGATATTTTAATAATGTCAGGAAAACTCTTGTACACTTTTGTTCTTATGCACATTTTA
This sequence comes from Triturus cristatus, assembly GCF_964204655.1. Lineage (NCBI taxonomy): Eukaryota > Metazoa > Chordata > Amphibia > Caudata > Salamandridae > Triturus > Triturus cristatus. The sequence goes on from NC_140593.1 coordinate 503,911,292, forward strand.
TTCTTTTATTTTTTTTATCAGAACAGCTTGGGAAAACAAAACACTATAGCTAGAAATGGCAAAATATTACTTAAGAAAAACTTTGATTTCAATCAGTTACAATGAAACAAATTAATTAAAATGGTGGCCCTATCGCAAACATACTGCTACAAAAGGGTCACAATAGCCATTTTGTAATTCTGATAGAGAAGTTCTGTTTAAAAAGCTGCAAACTGAAACATCATGTTCCTGCATTAACCAGTGACGGCTCCTCGAGGGAGTGCTGCGGGGTGGTGGGCCGGGGCGGGGGAAGGGCAGAGTAGGGGGTAGTAAACTCCGGCATACGGCTGAACGGAGTTAATTAAATAAATAAATAAATAAAACGAATTACATTGCGCGCACTGCATCGCCATTGGCATTAACATGGGCTGTTCTCTATCAAATCAAAAAATGCCCTTCACTCCTGCCTATGAGCATACACAGGGGAAACAGGTTCCCAGAAAGCTGAATTGAATGTCCCCAAAACATGGGGTGTGGACGTTTTGTACCACTACAGGGCCTTATGAAGAGTCAGGGAAGGTCCCAGATACCCTGCAGAGCCACCTATCCTATGGAGTTGCATTTGGTCTGTTTCAAAGGGTGATTGCGGTGTGCACCCCCTGTGCCCCCACAGCCGGTCGCTCCTCACCCCTGCTGCCTGCCGCTCCTGGACGCCTCCTGTTGCCGCCGCTGCCTACCGCCTCCTGCCTGCCTCCTGACGCCTAACGCTCGCTGCCTGCTGCCCACCTCCTGACGCCTTACGCTCGCTGCCTGCTGCCTACCTCCTGACGCCTTACGCTCGCAGCCTGCTGCCTACCTCCTCACGCCTAACGCTCGCTGCCCTCACCTTCCGCTTCACCTCCGCTGCCCTCGCTCCTGGTAGGTGCCACCGCCGCCACCACCTCCTTTTCGCGCCATTTTCCGCCGCTGCCCCTGGTCCGCTCCTCCTTCCCGCCGACGCTGACCCCAGGCCCGCCTGCCCCTGCAGCCCATTGGTCCCCCCGCCTCCCGCCTCCCGGCTGACCCTCCCTCCCGGCTCCTTACTTAAAGGAGCCGAGGCGGGCTGGTCAGTGTGACCCCCTGTGCCCCCACAGCCGGTCGCTCCTCACCCCTGCTGCCTGCCGCTCCTGGACGCCTCCCGTTGCCGCCGCTGCCTACCGCCTCCTGCCTGCCTCCTGACGCCTAACGCTCGCTGCCTGCTGCCCACCTCCTGACGCCTTACGCTCGCTGCCTGCTGCCTACCTCCTGACGCCTTACGCTCGCAGCCTGCTGCCTACCTCCTGACGCCTAACGCTCGCTGCCCTCACCTTCCGCTTCACCTCCGCTGCCCTCGCTCCTGGTAGGTGCCGCCACCACCTCCTTTCGCGCCATTTTCCGCCGCTGCCCCTGGTCCGCTCCTCCTTCCTGCCGACGCTGACCCCAGGCCCGCCTCCCCCTGCAGCCCATTGGTCCCCCCGCCTCCCGGCTGACCCTCCCTCCCGGCTCCTTACTTATGACGCCCCCTCAGCGACCGCGCAGCGGACGCGCGCAGAGGGCACGCCGACTGAGCGCCGAAGGTGCGCCAAAGGTAAGCCCGTCTGCGCCCGTCCGCGCCTGGCCCGCGCCCAGCGTCAGACCCCCTGGCCCCCGCGTCCGCCACCCCCCCCGCAGAACCTACGCTGCCGCAACACTCATCGCACTCAACGCCGGCCGAACCCCCGGATGCTATCAAGCATCACCGCGACGCACCCATGGACCCTTCGTCTGCCGAGCCTGCAACTTCTCCTGCCTACGAACCCACACCGCACCCTTCAGAACGGACATCAGCAACCACCTCAAGTGTATCCTGATCAACACCCGCTCCGTCCACCGACACGCCGTGGAACTCTGGAACCTCATCGACACCGCTGCTCCTGACGTCGCCTTCCTAACGGAAACCTGGATATACGCCTCCTCAGCCCCCGACATCGCCATAGCCATCCCGGACGGCTACAAGATCATCAGGAGGGATCGCGTCAACCAGACCGGAGGAGGGATCGCCATTGTACACAAAGACACCATTCGCATCTCGACTGACTCCATTGACGCATTCAACGCCGCCGAGTACCTGCACTTCCAGATCCACACCGACCCAAAGACCACCCTCAGAGGCACCCTCATCTACAGACCCCCGGGACCGCGCACACAGTTCTGCGATGACATCACGGACTTTATCAGCCCACACGCCCTCCCCTCCACCGACTACATCCTCCTCGGGGACCTCAACTTCCACCTGGAGAACAACAACGACCGCAACACCACCGCCCTGCTGGACAACCTCGCTAACCTCGGACTGAAGCAACTGGTCAACACCCCCACACACTACGCCGGCCACACGCTCGACCCGATCTTCTCGTCCAGCACACACATCTCCTTCAGCCACTCCACCGGACTTCACTGGACCGACCACAGCTGTGTCCACTTCAGCTTCAGGAAGAACACGACCCACCACCACCCGAAGCAGGTCCCCCACAGAAACTGGAGCAAGATCACGGCCGACCAGCTTACCTCCTCCCTCAGCCAGAACCCACCTGTCAGCACAACGGACCCCAACACAGCAGCCCACAACTTCTCGCAGTGGCTGACCACCTGTGCCGACGACCTCGCCCCACTGAAGAACCCACCCACCAAGCCCAGAAGCAAGAAGGCCCCCTGGTTCACCGACGACCTCAGGGTCTCCAAGAAGGCCTGCCGCACACTCGAGAAGGCCTGGCTCCGCGACAAGACCGCCAACAACATGACCGCCCTCAAAATCGCAACTCGCAGACATCACCAGCTCATCCGCATCACCAAGAAGAAATCCCTGAAGGAACGACTGGACAACAACGCCCATGACAGCAAGGAGCTCTTCAGCATCGTCAAGGAGTTCTCCAACCCCAGCACCGGAAGGAACGACATCGCCCCTTCACAGGACCTCTGCGACTCCCTCGCCTCATACTTCCACCGCAAGATTGCCGATATCCACGAGAGTTTCGGGACTCCGCCCCCGCACCCATGGGTAGAACCTCCGCACACCACCGTCACTCTCCAGACTTGGACCAAGGTGACTCCCGAGGACACTGCCCGCATGATGAACACCATCCACTCCGGCTCTCCAACGGACCCGTGCCCCCACCAGGTCTTCAACAAAGCAGCCTCCACCATCGCACCCCACCTCAGAGACATCATCAACATCTCCTTCGACACAGCCACCTTCCCGGAGAGCTGGAAGCACGCCGAGCTCAGCGCACTGCTGAAGAAACCAACAGCGGACGCAACCGACCTCAAGAATTTCCGCCCTATCTCGCTCCTTCCTTTCCCTGCCAAAGTCGCCGAGAAGATCGTCAACAAGCAACTGTCCACCTTCCTCGAGACAAACGGATCCCTCCACCCATCGCAATCCGGCTTCAGAGCCAACCACAGCACTGAGACCGCCCTCATCGCAGCCACCGACGACATCCGGGCCCTACTCGACAACGGGGAAACTACGGCCCTCATCCTCCTGGACCTCTCCGCAGCATTTGACACTGTCTGCCACCGCACCCTAGTCCAACGCCTCAACAACACAGGTATCCAAGGGAAGGCCCTGGAATGGATCACCTCGTACCTCGCCGGCAGAACACAGAGAGTACGCCTCCCTCCGTTCCGATCTGAGGCCACCGAAGTCATCTGCGGTGTCCCGCAAGGATCGTCACTCAGCCCCACCCTCTTCAACGTCTACATGAAACCCCTTGCGGCCATCGCACGCCAACACAACCTCAACATCATCTCCTACGCCGATGACACCCAGCTGATCCTCTCACTCACCAGAGACTCTGACAACGCCAGGACTAACCTGCACGAAGGGATGAAAGACGTCGCCGAGTGGATGAACCTGAGCCGCCTGAAACTGAACACGGACAAGACAGAAGTCCTCATCCTTGGACCATCACCCTCCGCATGGGACGACTCCTGGTGGCCCCCAGCCCTAGGCACCGCACCAAAGCCAACGGACCACGCACGCAACCTGGGCTTCATCCTGGACTCTTCCCTATCGATGACCAGACAAGTCAACGCCGTCTCCTCATCCTGCTTCCACACCCTCCGCATGCTCCGCAAGATCTTCCGATGGATCCCGACCGAGACCAGGAAGACGGTCACCCAGGCCCTCGTCACCAGCAGACTAGACTACGGAAACACCCTCTACGCCGGAACAACAGCCAAGCTTCAGAACAGACTTCAGCGCATCCAGAACGCCTCCGCCCGACTCATCCTAGACGTCCCCCGACGCAGCCACATCTCGAGCCACCTGAGAGACCTCCACTGGCTCCCTGTCAACAAGAGGATCACGTTCAGACTTCTCACCCTCGCACACAAATCTCTCCACGACATGGGCCCAAGATACCTCAACAACCGCCTCGCCTTCTACGCGCCCACTCGCCAGCTACGATCCGCACGCCTCGCCCTCGCCGCCGTCCCTCGCATCCAGAGAGCCACCTCCGGAGGAAGATCCTTCTCCTACCTGGCAGCTAAGACATGGAACTCTCTGCCCATCCACCTTCGGCTGACCCAGGACCACCTCGCCTTCAGGAAACAGCTCAAGACCTGGCTGTTCGAGCAGTAGCAGACCCCCTTCCCCTAGCGCCTTGAGACCCTTCCGGGTGAGTAGTGCGCAATACAAATGCCTTGATTGATTGATTGCACATGTCTAAATCCGCTCAAGGAAGCCACTGTCAGGATGACAGAATTTGTTTATCGGCATCATGACCTGTAAGACTTACCTCTAGGTGCCCTTAAAATGTTTTGGATACCTGTTACAAACATCCATTGAGCAGTGGGTTGCCTTGTGTGCTCTCCTGCACACATACACCCAGTGAGTGTGGTGTTTCGTCTCTGATCAGGTGTCTGTTTCTGGTGTCAATTGTGAAAGTTGCAGGCTCTGTGCACATGCTTATGCACACACCAGAGCCATATGCCTGACTATGTAATCAGGCCCCATATACATATTTTTAAATATGCAGTGTTATATATAGTATGTGGAAATTGTGACAATGTAAAAAACGTTATACACACTGCATTACACCCTCTCGTTCATGGATATGTATGATTAATTTCCTAATAATTCTAGAACACATAGTTTAAAAAGCTACACCAGCAGAACGTCTGCAAAATGAGTGATACATATCTGAAAGAAAAAATAACAAAAGAGAAGCCGTAAAAATTATTTTTGACAACTTTGAGCCACGTGGAACTCCAGCTAATGTGTTTTTTAACAACCCAACATAAAATCTTAGCCTGGAAGAAACATTACAAAGCATGTGCGTCTGATTTTGCGTGCTAATCAGATTTACATTCACAAATTGCTGGATTTATGGTGGAAGTTATTTACAAAACTTTACCATACCCTTGTAAATCTGTTTACTCACTCGCATTGTCACCCTCAGTGGAATAATACTGTTCCCTAAGTAAATCCCCTTTGGGGGAGTGGGGCAATAAGCATCCAGGTCAAGAATTCCCTGGTAACTTTGGAAACACTCACAAACTCTATAGCTTGTGGGCATTTTCATACTCCTTCCCAAGCCCCATCACACCATGTCATTGTTAGGAGATTTACTACAGTCATGGGCAAGTGAAAATTGATTTTTAGAGCGGGAACACCCCCAGAATTGTTTGGATGTAGAACAAGGCCTTCTCATTTGCTGAAAAATATTTTCTTTATGTAGGGAGTGGCGATGGCATTTCAGCATGGATAATTGTACATCTCCAACGCCAACACACAGGCAGTGATAGGAACTCACAATAGTTGTCCTGAAGTATGCCTGGCAATTTGAGACTTGGATTTTTTTCAGGTGTGTATGTGGAAAATGCTGTGAAGTCCCCAAAGTCATAAAGGTGCCTCCACCCAAGGGTACAAAATCTGCAGCTGCCGATTTATGACTTTTCTCGTAAATTGGGTCCCTTGTCCTAAGGAGGACCAGTGGTGCCCGTCTTCATCTACTAAAATATATGTTGGTTGATTCTGAATGAGTTACTGTTCTGAGATGGCTAGTGCCTCTTGAGCATGCTGTTAAGCTGTCATGTTGACCCATGAAATGTCCAGGCCTTGCTACACTTTTTTTTGGGGGGGGGGCTTATATAGCGTGAACTAGGCCCGAAGGTATTAGAGCACTTTACATGAGCACCAGTTGCGTTACAGATGGACACCTTAATTTGGGGATATTAAGTGATTTGCCCAGAATCACAGAATGTTGAGCGTCCCTGCCGAGACTCGAACCCGGTTCCCCAACTCTGAGGTCGACCCTCTAGCAGCAAGGCCACATCCTCCCCTCAACTTGGCCAAGCAGCATTACTTGCTAGAAGAAGGAAACAAGTTTGTAATTAGAAAACAACAATTCTTCCTAAATGAGTTGCACCTAATGCAGGTACCAGATGAAAAGATCTGTTGCTGCTGCTTTGAGACAAATTGCCTGGGAGATAATGCTAATTGCCGCCATTTGCAGTGGTCTGAAGGTCACAAGTTCAAATCCCAGCAGGGTAGACTTAGCCTTGCATCCATCTGAGGTCAGTAAATTGGGTGCTATAAATTGGACAGTAGTAGCATCTATTATTTACAATACGTATAAACGACACAAGTGCAGAATAGCGTGTTATATAAAAGAACACATTTGTGTTATAATTATTAATACATGCCTGTGCCAGTGCTGCCACCACCTTAATGATGTGCTTTTACAGGCAGCAGTCTATTGTAAGAGAGCTTTAGCTTGCGGCCTGTCCTATTCATTAAGCATTGCCATTGAAAGCAGACTAATTGTCTTTATGCTTGAATGTATGTTGGGGTTTCTCGCTCTTGCATTATGAAGTCTTTGTGACAGGTGTCCTCTGTGGCCTGGATGTTAGTTGAGAGGACGTTAGCAGTGCATTTGGAGTGTAACTGTTGGTGTCTTCACTGTTACATAAAAGCCTTTGTAAATCTACCTCAGTTGGCCTTAAGCTAAAAGAGATGTGGTCTAACATCAGAGCTGCTGATCTTAAAACTGGGAAAGCAAAAAACTATCAATTTAACCAGATTTGTGACAGGGAATGAATGTTTGATTCGTTCAGCATTTTATCCATCATCTGTTCTTTTTGCATTTTTACGCCCTAAGTTGTCAGGGTACGCCCAGACGTGGGTCTCGTGCTTGCTATGCCACTGGATTCAGGCTAGCCTGGCTTCGGCTCAGCATCCTGTGATTCTGGGCAAATCACCTAAACACTCTGTGCCTAGACATGTGTAACATCCAATTCTCATGTAAAGTGCTGTAATGCCTCATGGTATATGAAAATACAAAAACGTTTGCGAGAAGGTACAGAAATGGGAAACACTAAGGTCTCATGTCAAGGCCCTATTAATAGGGTGAGGAAAAGTTCTAGCGTGTATCCCAGATATCTCTCTGTCAATTTTTGCGTTAGTGAGGTACAGTACTACTGTGCCTGCAGTTTCTATGGAGAGAACATGGGTGCTGTGTAGCACACTCTGAGGAATTGTGTTGTTCGTGCTTCTCTTATTGCAATTGAGCATGTGATCGTTATTACAGTTCTCACAATATCTTTTGAAGATGTCTTGTTTAAAGTGTAATAAAGATTACTACTGGCGTAAGACAAGCAACTACTATTGCACTTGCAGGAAGAAGCTGAAACTAGTGTTGTGGTATGATGGTGTGTGGGTGTGCATGCCCATTAGAAAAAGTGGTAAAATATAAGCTACATAACATAACTGAGAAGTGTGGTGAGGACCAGGAATTCAATTCTTAACAGTGAGACTAATTCTGTGGTTGCCATATTATTTACTTTAGTTTTTCTGCTATGTGCAGAAGATAGGTCAAGTAAACAGCATTATTAGTAGCAGCAACTTTGCAATTTTTAGCTATTTGATTTTCAAGTGGTGTGATCAAATTTTGCTGCTGAGTATATGGCACTGTGGAATAGTTTTTATGATCCACCAATTTTATTGTTGCAAAGGATGTGATGTGCAAATATGTGGAAGGGAATTTCTGATCAAAGAAAAGAGTCTGGGTGTTGCGTTCCCTGGTATTCATGTGGTCACCAAGAAAGGAGAGTAGAAAAGAGGTTGGGGACAATGTAGCATTGAAGGTTGTAGAAACGTTCTTGGTTGCATTTTGAGAATATTGAATGAATTCTTGTGCTTTTCTGGAACAACTCTTCATTGGATTGTTGAGGGTATTTATTTCATGGTGAAAACCTGGTCTCTTTAATGGCCATCATACCCAGGTTAATACATTTGTCTCAAAGGGGCACTTAGGGTGGAGTATTACAAAAAACATTGAGAGCTGCTTTGGTAGCCTCTTTTAGATCATAGGGTGGAACTGAAAATGAAGAACTTCCCACTGATGTTCTGAAGATAAATCTAAGTTTCAATAATGTGTGTGAGCAGGAATTTGCATCTGGCTCCAAAAGTGACTGTAGCTACTGAGAGAGTCATTGTGAAGGCCTCATTATCTCCCTGTTAATTTCGCCCCAGAGACGTAACCTATTCCAGGCATTACAGAAACACCAGGATGGCGAAGTTAATGGGGATGAAAAGGTGGACCTTTACGATCCATTTATGCATGAGAAATTGCTGAGAAAATCTATTATTCCAGTACTGATTTGTATCTGGTTATTCCTCTTTTCTTGATGGTATTTCACCTGGCGAGTTGGAATACGTTCAGTGACTGATATCTTCCAGTGAAATACAGAGGATCCGTGGTGTTTTTGCCCACGACGTGGACAAACAGAAAAATCAGAGTTCACAGACTTCTCCATGTAATTTGGTCTCCATGGAGGAAGTCACATTAAAGATTAGGGGCCAGATTTACTAACCTTTCACGCAGCGCAATGTAGCAGGCAACTTGCTGTGCTGCGTTGTGTGAAAGGGAGAGAGCAGAAATGAGCCATATCTCCTAAAATATGGCTCGCTTCTGCTCTCTCATAGCGCTGCGCACTTCAGGCAGCCTAGCGCCAACCACCATGCAAGGGTGCCTGCATCACAAGAATTATTTTTGTGCAGGAAGGGACACCTTCCTATACAAAAACAATCTCTCAAGGTATTTTCCTCTTTCTATGGGTGCTGGAGATTGCAGACCCCATAGAAAGAGGAAATAATGAGGAGAAATAAATATTTTTCTCCTTGTCATACCGTCCTCTGTGAGGCGTAGCAATTTCACGCAATTCTGGGTTTACAAACCTTTGCAAACCTGGGATTGCTTGAAATCCTTGGGTGGATGCAGAGGAACGCCCATGTTCCACCCATGGAATGCCTCCCAGAATTAAATGTAACGCAATGCAGCAGAAGCCACTGCGCTGCGTTACATTTGTTTTACAAAGCCATGCAAGGCGGAGCTAATTGCCCCTTGATTGTCTCTGTAAATATCTACTGGCATTTAGCGTCATGGATGCTATAACGAGCAGCAGTTGCCAACAAAACTTTGATTGAAAACACCATCTAGTAACTGTTCAGAGCTGTCGGTTTTAGATCACTGTCGAGCTGTTGGTCATATATTCTTTCAATCATGTCGTTTTCAATGAATAGTGTGTAGTCTTATCAATGTTCATCAATGACATAACTCCAGCTTTGGGAACCCTGCGAAAGATAAATGGGTTTACTCTGGTAAGGTGCTCCCCATTTTTCTCTCAAAACACTTTCCTTTTGATCTAAACTCCTTGGCCTGACTGTGGTCTCTTCTGACCACAGCAGCAATTGCGGTCCAATCAAAACACATCTCTCTTATTCTTGATGTCATTCACTTGCTACAACGTAAATACGTGGACAAGCACTGTCGCGCTCTACTACAGTAGCCGCTAAGTATGGTCCTCACAACCTAAGGCAGTACCTGAAAACTATACTGTGGTCATGCATTATATTTCATCTCAAGTCTCCAAATTAATCTAAGATGCAAGGAGATAATTGGTCAACTGTGATTAAGAAGCTTGAATTCCAACTTCTTAAATTTTCAGAGATCTGATGAAAACTCACAAGGATAATAATTATTACACTCCTATAGAGCACCTTACCATTTGTTTAGTCTCTTATAACAGGTTTGTTACCCAGATCGGTGCTACTTATTTTATTACCCTCAGAAAGGTGTAAGATTGATTGGGTATTTAGGACTCAAACCTGTGACCTTTAGTTTACACACACAACTTGACAATGGATGCATTAGTCTACCGAGATATCGTACCGGCATTGCTCCTGCAGTTTCTGACAAGGATCATTAACATTTTATATGAAACATTTAGAATTTGTGATCTTTTTCCCCAATAGATCAATGCGTGGCAACATAATGTACAGTTGATGTCCTTAATGTAAAGGGTGCTACCATCTTATATCGAGAGAAAAAACGGAGAATGCGGACCTACCAACTTACATGGTGCCAGCGTGATTCACACCATATTGGCTCCATTCTCACGGCCGCCCAGGGGGGAGCTGATATCAATTGGCGGCACGCAAATTCAATGTGGGTTTGAAACATCTGCAGTGAGCAGATTTCCAAGTCTTTGTGTGGAGGCGGATCACAGCTGATGTACATGGTGGTTTTGCAACCTCCTCAGGACATCAGTAGCAGACTAGGAAGCTGCCGTTTTATTAATAATTTTTTTTTTAGGGAACTTAGAGTGGCTCTAGGGTAGTGACCCCCCACAAACCCCTGTCCCCACTTAATAGCCCTGCTGCATCAGAAGCCCTTTCATGGCTGGAGAGGTAATAGACTGAAGGACTCTCCCCCTTACCAAAGTCCACGCCCCCTTAGAGGTCCTTCCCTCACATGCTGAGCAGATCTGAGAATGTGTCATTCTTGATTGGAATATTGCCTCGTTTTAAAGAAAACAATCTCTGATGCCTACGAACTGAAAATGTACTGATGATCACCTTTCTGTGAATTTGGGAACTCCATGTCCAAACCGGAAAGCCTGACGTTGACATCATATCCTGTGCTAGGATGTTTACTCACAATGCCCTCTGTGTCAGTAGCCCCAAGGCAGCTGCAGGAAGCGTTGTAACAGTGGGCTGTTATCACCCCTTACAGAGCCCTAGCAGCAGATCACTGAACATATTAAAGAATTAAAAAATACAATGGTGAATCCCAGTTCCATGTGCCTAATACAGCGAATCGCTTCACAGGGCAAGAGGTCAAAGGCCATGAATCTACGAAGGAACTGTTTATTTATTTATAAACCACTCCACTAAAGAGGCGACCTTGCTTTCAGGGTTTTACTCATGCATCAGAAAGCCATCTCTGGTTATTAGGAGAGGCAACATTTAACTGTCATTGGTCCAGTGACCTCAAAGTGCCAGAAAATAGTGAATTGAATTCAATTTGAATAACGTTTTACATTCAGTACTTTCATAGGGTGCATGTTGTAAGTGTCTTTAAATATTTTGTATGCTGAAATTCTTTTGAAGGAATGCCTGTTGCAAAAAGCCTGCAATTTTTTTGCATACAATTAAAACACAAAAACATAATTGAATGGAGAAGATTCCACTCCAGCACCGTTTATCGCAAAATGTGTAGCCCTTTGTACAGTTGTGCGTTTGGCAGCATTTCATTAGTTTTTTTTAAATGTGGCAGGTTCATCAGGCAACTTTTATTAGCATAGAACCTTGGTGCTCCAACTGCACCTTTTGTTATTTTCATGTAAAAACGCATTTTAAAAATTCAGACAATTTTATCTGGCCTCATCTTCTTTTACGTGTCAAAGGGGGCTCAGTGTGTTTTAAAATTGTGATGTGATTTACAAAAAATAGACTATAGGAGTGGAAAACTTAAGGTTTACTGCTAAATGGAAAAAGAATTATCTTTGCCATGTTCATACAATATCTCAAACCCATAGGAGTGTATCAGATTGCTCTATAAAGTTGCGTAGAAACATATACTGCCTAATGTGTCTTGTTACGGTAAGCAAGCCTGACATATCATGCCCATAAAATGTGGCCACATAATATTTCTTCTCTACCCAGGAGGCTTCCGCTGCCCATCTGTATTTTGCGCGCTCTTGGATGTGACACTTGCCCGTGGTCCTTTGGAGGTGTTGTGCCGTTAAATAGTCTTAAAGCCTGACATAAGTCTATGCAATCGCAATCCTTTTAAGCCTTCGAGAAGTGATGGCATTGGGATTCAGGCTGAACAAAGGAGAATTTCTGATGACAATATGGAGCTGTGAAAGCCGGGGACAATTCAGAAGCATTAGGCTGAGCAAAATCTCATTATGCTTCCCAGTGTGCGTCTCCGTGTCAAGCGGGTGTCCCTAGGCCAGGGCAAGCCAGCTGCGGCCCACTTCTGAGATAGCGGACCTGATAACTCTTCAGCGGGCTCTCATTAATATGCATGTCATGGGAGAAAGACGCTGAGCTCAGAGTAGGGTGGAGAAGGAGAGATTTAAGTTATTGTTTGTTGTCCATGTTTCCTAAGGCAACACTAAATATCCTTGAAAATATTGAACTCTCTTTCATTGGGCCTGGTAATGCCATCATCGCTTAAACACAACGCGAACAACCCTAATTTTGCATTGGGCGCATGGCAGTTGAGTTGTTTTTTATTTGTTTAATCAAGCCAGTGATACAGGGCTACTATTCAAACATTAACCCCGCTCATTATCACGAGACAACACTGAAATTATAAAATATCAAAACTATTCAATAATACTTGATCTTTTCAATGGGTTTCATGAAAAAACTACCGTTAGTCAGAAGTAAAATTTTAAAACAATGATTTTACTTTTAAACTTTGCTGGTGTGGTTAGATAGGAATGAAAAATAGGGCTGAGAGTGCAAAAACAAAAATGAAGAGGGAGTCAAAGAGGGTGAGAAAAAGCAGGGTTGGAAGAAGAGGACTACCTTGCATAAAAATAAATGAGATAAGTACCCATATTGCGAAATTGAGATTTCAAGTAAATACATTGTTGTTTTCGTATGTTCATGTATTCTCATGATTTTGATATCCAAATCAGTCCAGATTCGATCAAAGGTCTGCTTTTAATCAGCCAGGGAATTCAGAATTTATCTGGCACTAGTGGTAACATATTTTGTTGAGCAGCCAGTTTGCAGGGCCACACAATTATCCTGCAGACCAGCAATGCCTTAGACAATGTCAAAATGAGAACAGGGTGCCATAGGACCAAAGTCTTATTAAAATGTAGGTGACTGAATGATGTTCCTAACTCATGTCATTTTTGCAAGTTTATATTTATTTGTATTGTATAACCTAAAAATATACCTGAAAACAGTAAACATTTTGAATACTCTTCATGCAATGAACATATCTATTTTTGGTGTAAAGATCAGTTGCAGAAATGTCAGCTTTAAATGTCGCACACGTCTTGGTGTCAACAAAATGTACAAACAATTTTGTTTGTTTTTATTAAATTTATTTGCGACTGGTTTCCGTACAATAAGCACAGACGCACACACATCATCTTTGACATGAAAAGACATATCTGTAATGCTTAAATGAGGATGCAAACAAACAAAAACAACCCCTCATTCTCCACTTTAGGAGAAAGAACATGTTCATGTGTCTTCCCGCTCTAAGCGTGTGATTCTGAGCCCAGAAATGGGCATAAGGTGTCAAAAGTGGGATGGACAAGTTACCAGCTGGGCTGCCAGTCACTTTGCTAGCCAATCTACTGACATGACACAGCTTGTTTGCCCCTTTTCTTTCATCCAAATTGAAAGCCTTTGTGTCCTGATGCTGAGGGTGAGGCTTTGTTGCTATTCTGCTTGGAAATCCTTTATGTGACAGACTCAGCTTCTTAAAGGGAGAAATCTGTGTGGAGAACACCATTGGGTGGAGAGCAATTAACCACTCACAAGGCCTGTCGCTTTCCCTGGGAACAGTCAGCCCCTTCATGTTGTAAATGTTAAATTATATTTGACATTTAATTTAGATCCACGCTGCCTTAATTCTGAAATCCTCGGTCTATTAGTACAGTCGGGGAGAGGAGGAGGGGCCTTCATTATGCTGTTATTTTTCTGACTCCCCTTTGGATAGAAAGTGTCTATTTTGTGTCTGTGCTAGGCTGTCAAACTATACAATATGCATGACCGCGAATGTAATTCATTCTCCAAGTGTACCTGGAGCTTTGAAACTACATTCTGGAGAGGAGGGGAATTAAGGATGTGGGAAAAGATAGAGGTAGGAAGAGAGTGCATGAGTGAGAGGAGAGTGACACTGGCAGAGAGAGTGAGAGAGAGAGCCACCACAGGGAAATCCACATTCACTCCAAGTGAAAAAGGTACAATCTGAAATATTAATTTATTAATTTCGTTTGTGGAGTATACGAGTAATGTTTCAGGTTGCAAATATTGGTTAAAGGTTTTTTTATTTAACTCAGTACAGACTTGTTTATCCATTTAAATGTTAGGTAATCATTTGCAGGCTATTCCACGGTAAAAGATAGCTTACATTTTCAATTTTAACCCCTTCGCCGCGGCAGGAATTCCGCCGCGGCGCTGGGGGGGTTTGGGGGCAGTTGCGGTGCCGCCGTGCTCGTGACGGAACCACTCCGTCATGAGTCACGGGTGAGCTGTGCTCCTGACGGAGTGGTTCCGTCACGACTCCGCCCACTGCGCTAATCGCCCGCACAGGCGGGGAATTAGTGCCGCGTGGGCGGAGCGGCCGCCAACGGCCGCAGCATGACGGAACCACTCCGTCATGAGCACAGCGCACCCGTGGCTCATGACGGAGTGGTTCCGTCATGAGCACGGAATGGGTTAATTTACTATTGTCAGATGCTTGCTAGTTTGAAAGCATTTAACACATGCGTCTAAGCAACTTGAGAGTGGACATTTCGAATCCTGATAAAAGGAATGAGAATATCTTGGTTTGGACCCTTGCAAATGGCTGTTCTGCAGTTACAATTGTTATCTAAGCTGGGGGGCGCGCGCGCATGCAAATATATTAATATTAAAAAAAACGTTCCGGAACCAACATCCTCTGCCCCCTGCTCTGGAACTCTTCTATAGGAACTGGATGCAGTGCGGGCACCAATCCTGGTGCTGCTCTCATGCTGTGAGAGCAGTGCCCTGATTTGAGGGAACTACCTCACTCACTGTTACCAAGGACCCTGGAGCCCTACACTTACTTTAACCAAGCTGTCTTAAGAGTGTCTCAAAGTGTGCATTTGTGGCTGGCCGTTGCAAGACGGCCAGCCAAAGGGGCATGCGCACTTTGAAAAGTGCACAATCAGCCCACCCTCCTCTCTGCTGCTGTCATTCAGCAGAGGACCCGCCCCTGTACTGACACTCTGCCAGGATGGGAGGATGAAAAATAAAATGGTAATGGATTACCATTTTATTTTTCATCTACAACGGAGGAGCTGCCCTTGCTTTGGGGTTGCAGGATCACCACATATAGGGTGAAAGTTTCATAACCACAAATTCAGGGCATAGGGCAGATTTGTGGAAATTCCCTCGTAGATCTATCCCCAAAAGTAGGTAAACACCAAAAAACTCATAAGTTTGTGAATATTTCAGTTACCACTTGTATGTAGTTCCTGGAAACACACATTTACTTACCCCTTTTTAGGATAGGAATAAGTGTGTTTCCAGGATCGGAAAGAAAAGGATATAACCCATATTTAGTTGAGGGTTGGGAATAATTTCCACTGTGAAAAGAGAAAAGAACAACTGTGCAAATGCAAATTTGAGTCAAACTGATACATATGAAATCCTCACCTGGTGGAAATTCCTCATCCATGAATTTTATGCACATGAGTACTGCTGGACATCCATGAGGGGTGTAAGCATCCAAGAGTACAGCAGGTATTCTTTGGGAACCCCATAAAAGTTGGAAATGTATTCTAAACATTAAAGAAGTCCTACAGAAACAAATTTGCAGTGCTGCAGGCTAGCAGGTTGCGCAATGGGCTGAAGAATATTAAAATGCATAGCAAGATTTGTGAGCATGGCGAAAGGCACTTCATTTAAAGTGAGATCTCCAAAATTGCCTACAGCTCTTCCAGGCAGATGAAACATTTTTGAAGTGATGTGGTCAATTTACAGCAGTATGCATATTGACTTGGAAAGTACACAAAACATTACATTTATGCTTATGCATAGTTTACAGCTGTTTAGCTAATCACTTACATTTACTAATGACTCATCTATATGCATGATATTCATGTACGATGGTGATTAATGCTGATCTTTATTCTTCAAGTGTGTCATGTGTGCAATGTGATTATTATTCATGCCCAGAATTTAGAAGTTTGTTGAATCTACTATATTTTTTACAGAAGCTGCATTTTACTACAGTAAAATTATTTTACATACATGGCATCCCTTGCTACAATGCACATATCCAAATCATTAGGGTTGATCAGTGTGTTTCCACTTTCCCCATACATGCTCCATTAAGTTCAGGTGGAAGTTAGGTGCTCATATATGTCAGCAGTACATTCCTTTTTTTAAATATTCTTTTACTGAGGTCTTTTGTTATCTAAATGAGATACAATAGTACCACAGTGCAAAGTATTCGGTTACAGTGAAGAAATTAAGTGTTACAGCAATCTAAAAGGGATGTAGCTGGATGAACAAAAAAAAGGGGGGGATATAAAAAGAAATGAGATAACTATGGAAGAATGCGGTCATGACCAGACTGAAGCTCCCCGAGGAACCCCCTGAAGGGATTCCATATCTCCCTACGCCAAGTGTGTCGCTCATCATTATCCATAATCAGGTACTTGAGGAGGCCCGCGTTGATAAATTTCTGCCACCAAAACATAGGATTTGGAGTCTGAGCTAATAACCAATGACGCAACAGGTTCAATTGAGCTAAAAAGATAGCAAAAAAGTAAATGCTCGTCAGATGACCAGGCACAAGAGGTGACTAGCCCAACACAATTAGTTTGAGGTCCCACCTCAAGGTGATCGGACAGAACCAATTAAGCTTCCCAAAAAATGTCTGCCAGTAATAAGAGATAGCAGGACAGGCAACCAAAATGTGGACTGAATATGCCCGTTTCCGGAAAATCGGAAGTACTTGATATCCTCCCTAAGATTCATAATAAATATACAATAAGGGGTGTAGTAGAAATCATTAATACATTTGAACTTATGAGTTTTGACCCGGGAAACATTCAGAACTGTATGTGAGAAAATGTCTGAACATCTCATTTCATCAGAGGTAACTTGAACCTCGAGATGTCGGCTCAGCTTATTGGCTGACGGGATAGTTTTGTAGGCCAGACTGATGTCCTTCTTAGGCAGGCCGTGCCGCAGATATTCAAGGAAGACAGCCGACATCATCGACCTTCAGACTCCTGAGAAAGTGCCAGATTTGTTGACGGCAGAAAAAGCCAGAACAGGGAAGAGAAAGTCTCTGAGATAATATCTCAAAAGAAAGAAGGCATAAAAGGGGGAACAACCTTTACAACGCAACTTTTACAACGCACTACACTTACAACGCATTTTTTACAACGCAAAATCCATTACAACGCACTACACTTACAACGCATGACACTACAACGCATTTTTAAAAACTACCTTTACAACGCATTCTATTACAACGCCTACCATTACAACGCATAATATTACACTACACTATCCAACACTTACCCTACTGTTGCACCCCCTGGAGTTAGAATAATAATTTTTACCCCTATACTATCCAACACTTACCCTACTGTTGCACCCCCTGGAGTTAGAATAGTAATTTTTACCCCTATACTATCCAACACTTACCCTACTGTTGCACCCCCTGGAGTTAGAATAGTAATTTTTACCCCTATACTATCCAACACTTACCCTACTGTTGCACCCCCTGGAGTTAGAATAGCAATTTTTACCCCTATACTATCCAACACTTACCCTACTGTTGCACCTCCTGGAGTTAGAATAGTAATTTTTACCCCTATACTATCCAACACTTACCCTACTGTTGCACCCCCTGGAGTTAGAATAGTAATTTTTACCCCTATACTATCCAACACTTACCCTACTGTTGCACCCCCTGGAGTTAGAATAGTAATTTTTACCCCTATACTATCCAACACTTACCCTACTGTTGCACCCCCTGGAGTTAGAATAGTAATTTTTACCCCTATACTATCCAACACTTACCCTACTGTTGCACCCCCTGGAGTTAGAATAGCAATTTTTACCCCTATACTATCCAACACTTACCCTACTGTTGCACCTCCTGGAGTTAGAATAGTAATTTTTACCCCTATACTATCCAACACTTACCCTACTGTTGCACCCCCTGGAGTTAGAATAGTAATTTTTACCCCTATACTATCCAACACTTACCCTACTGTTGCACCCCCTGGAGTTAGAATAGTAATTTTTACCCCTATACTATCCAACACTTACCCTACTGTTGCACCCCCTGGAGTTAGAATAGTAATTTTTACCCCTATACTATCCAACACTTACCCTACTGTTGCACCCCCTGGAGTTAGAATAGCAATTTCTCCCCCTATACTATCCAACACTTACTCTACTGTTGCACCCCCTGGAGTTAGAATAGCAATTTTTACCCCTATACTATCCAACACTTACCCTACTGTTGCACCCCCTGGAGTTAGAATAGTAATTTTTACCCCTATACTATCCAACACTTACCCTACTGTTGCACCCCCTGGAGTTAGAATAGTAATTTTTACCCCTATACTATCCAACACTTACCCTACTGTTGCACCCCCTGGAGTTAGAATAGTAATTTTTACCCCTATACTATCCAACACTTACCCTACTGTTGCACCCCCTGGAGTTAGAATAGCAATTGTTACCCCTATACTATCCAACACTTACCCTACTGTTGCACCCCCTGGAGTTAGAAAAGTAATTTTTACCCCTATACTATCTAATATTTACCTTAAATGCAATTTACTATTATGCGTTGTAATGGTATGCGTTGTAAAGGTAGTTTGTAAAAATGCGTTGTAGTGTCATGCGTTGTAAGTGTAGTGCGTTGTAATGGATTTTGCGTTGTAAAAAATGCGTTGTAAGTGCATGCGTTGTAAAAGTGTGCGTTGTAACGACATACATCCGCATAAAAGAGGCCAATGTAAAAATATGGGATGCCTGGCAACATTCTATAAAGGTCTCATGTACTTGCAGGGGAAAATTAGGGTTGTTGCCTAAATAAGAGCATGCTTTAAATAGGGAAATCCCCAAGAATCGCATTTTCAGAAAGGCCCAGATAGAATGGAAGACCTGCAGCGTCTTAAACCGAGTCCTCTTGAAATAGACTGTATTGCTTACACTGCTATGTGGGGTGATATCTACTCCCCCCAAACGAAAATATTCCAGAAACAGACTGACTAACCCCATGATATACACCCCAACAACTTGACAAGGCGGGACATGAACGCCGCTAGATAGTAAGTGCGTAAATCTGGTAGTGAGAGACCAGCCTCCATCCATGGCCTCTATAGCAATTGAATACAGTCCCTGGGCCTTTTATACCCCCATATAAATTGTTTCCTGCGGCCTCTATCTGTGTAAAAAAAAACTTTAGATAAATACAGGGGTATGCAGCGAAAAAGATATATTAATAGTGAGGCCGAAAAATCATTTTGAATGCAAAGAGCAGGGGTAAAAGTGTACATCCCTGGCGGGTACCGCTCCAAAAGAAGCCTTACACATGGCATCACCAAGATGGCGACGCTGCACTAGCTGTGTGCCAGAGCTCTCCCCCCAGAGGCCCTCTGGCCAAGAATCAGAGATATGCCCTTAGAGCCCCAGTGACCATTGGACTGATTGACTACAGCTGCTTACCTTAATGGCCTATCCAGCTGCGGGTCCGGCTGCATTGCTGATGCATGGTGACACAGTCTCAGAGTGGAGTAGGAATGGTCGTCGGTCTGCTGTGGCTGCCATTGGCCTACCTGCCAAAATCCCAGTGTGGGGTGGTTCCTGAGGCATCTGTCTTGCTCGCCTGGCTCATTAGGAAGCTGCATGCTGAGCAGTCCTGAGGATCTCCTCCAGCTAACGGCAGTAGCTGGCACGGATCGAGGCATTTTCCTTTTCCACTGCATCAGGGAGGCAGTACCAGGAGACACAGGTACTGGCTACCATCTTCTTCAATGTCAAGGTGGGTTCGGCGGAAGGTGGGGGCATGAGGGCGGGAGTTTTGGTTTGGTGAGGGGTTAGGATTTATATCTACTACTTGGATTCTGCACTTGGGTGGGTTGGGAGGGAGAAAGAGACTAAAATAACAAGCATTGGCATAGCCAATAGGTCTCGCCTTTGGGACCTTATAAGTGTTTAGCCATGCAACAGTTGCATAAGTGAAAGTGACCGCGATCGCGATCAAACATCAAAGCGGCCATGTGGCCGCGAAAGTGAAAGTGATCGCGGTAAAGCGTGGCGCGCGCACCCACGCACATGCACTGTGGCTCTAGGCTGGCCAGGTAGCACTTTTTGGAGCCCTCTCAATAAGTCTCGCCAGAACAGCGCATGCGCTGGGTCAGGCGAGACCTAAAAATGAGGCCTTTTGGCATCACTTGTTGGAAAAGTTGTGATCAAGTAAGACTTTGTGTTTTCATTATTTTGTAGCATGTGCTAGGATGTCAGATTGATTATGTCAAGTGTTATCAGGACCATTTGATCCACATCCTTTCCTGGAATATTAATGGTCTGAAGTCATCTCATTAGCGCAAATTAATTAATAAAGGAGGAGATTTATTATCTCCACCCACATCTCCACCCACATCTAGTCTAGTTTTCACCCCAGAAGTGTATTCCATGCTAGATATTCTTTCTCAGTATCTTAAATTGCATTACATTTAGCTCCTTGTGTACATTAGACACATGTATGCCACAATTAAGTTATCCGTTACACTGTTATGTACATTTGTGAATCAATACTGTACTCATGTATAGGTAATGAATTTTTCTTGGCGTAAATCTAACATGAAGAAAACGTTTTAATAAATAAGCTCAATGTGAAGAGTGAATAGCTTCTGGAGATAATGCCTGAGTGATGTAAATAGTTGTGTATTACTCCTAGCTTAGTTGTGAACTGCTCCTGAATTTGTCTGAATCACCAGCGCTTTCTGTAAACAGCTGTGTCAAATTTGCGGTGTGATCTACTTTCACATTTTCTGGAGAAAGACATACTCAATCACAGACCTACTTCATAAAGATTATACATTTCCAGTGGAGGTTTTAACCCTAGGGTTGGGGCTACGCCCCTACCAATCTGCAGCCCCTTTAATATTTGCTCAA
This sequence comes from Triturus cristatus, assembly GCF_964204655.1. Lineage (NCBI taxonomy): Eukaryota > Metazoa > Chordata > Amphibia > Caudata > Salamandridae > Triturus > Triturus cristatus. Next base: position 503,932,491 of record NC_140593.1, read on the forward strand.
TTATTTTTAACATATTCACTATTTCAGCAACATATCACCACCTAGCTGTCTCTGACTCTCGCTTCGAGGCAGGGTCAGGCAGCCAGGCACTGACAGCTCAATCCTGCACATATGACATGTCTAAACAAGCAGAGGGTTGACATCATCAGGCAGGGCTTAACTTCCTACAGTCCACGATTCACATAAGAAGAGGTAGTAGCCTCATAGAGGTGCATAGCATGGTCGAGAAAAAGCCTGCTCGGGCGGTGCGAGCTGTAGCTCGGCATGTTACGCATCACGTTTTGTTTGTTATCCCCCTTTATTTTTCATGCACCTCAGATTGGAAGATTGTCCCCATGTGGCAGTTTGTCTTCAGTGTTTACTAGGCAGACTTCCTCCAGTGACTGCGTTTGCCATGAATCAGCTATGATTTGAACAGTTGAATGTTGATATCGTGAAAGCAGCTGCCAGCAGTATAATCAGAGCGGAAGAATTCGGAGTGACTTGGATTCAATTGTGCATGTACTTAATTTTGCCTGGTTGCAGCAAAGTACAGTTTATTGGCTGTGCCGATGTGACAGTGTTGCCAGAGCAAAGGCTTTCAGCGGAATGTCACAAATCCAAAAACACAGCAGTGAGTGATGCTTTAGAAGAAGCCTAGAGTCTGATGTTTCCAGAGCAGCTAATGGCATGTGCAGCCATTCCAAGTGAAAATCAAGTTGAAGCACTACTTGATGAAGAGAGAGGGGATTTAACTGATGTGAATTTGCTGAGGGGACTAGGGGAATGAAATGCAAGAAGGACCAGCTGAGCGTGAGGAAAACATAAGTGAAGCAGGGGACTGCTGGGGGAGTGTTGGGGCACTGTAGTGTGTGAAAAGTATGGAGAACATGACATAATCCCAACAGTAGTTACCCCATCAACAACAGCATGGCTACTATTAGTGCAGTAGGTGCTGTGGCACCGGGCTCAGAGATTATAGGTGCCCTTTGCACCTCAAGTATGTGTATATAAACTGTGTGTACACATATATATATATATATATATATATATATATATATATATATATATATATATATATATATATATATATATATATATATATATATATATATATATATATATATATATATATATATATATATATTATCTACTGGCGGTCGCCAGTAGATAGTTATAGTTAGGACCGTGTTTCCATAGGAAATCCGCAACATTTTATTTGGAATAACTTTGGCGCCGATTGACGAATCCTCGCGAAATTTTCAAAATAGGTGGGGCGCTCCGCTCCGCTCCTTCCCTGTAAGTCTCGGGGGGATTCGTCAAGCGGGGGCTGAGAAAAAGGGGGGGTCCCAAAACGCATTTTCCCCATGCATTTTTCCATAGGACCTTTAGTCCAAGCTACAGCCCGAACGGCTGAACAGAATTACTTGAAATTTGGCAGAGAGGTAGTCCGCAGGTCAGGGATGTGCCTTTTGCAGGTCTGGTGTAAATCTGGTCAGTATTTCCTGAGAAAATAGCATTTAAATCAATATATATATCTATAAGCGCGCACCGTGCGCGTACGGTAAAACTTACCGTACGCACACGCTGCCGTGCGCGAGTGCGATTCTGATTGTTTGTTAGATCTTAGTAAACATTCGAATCGGTCGAAACCAGGAAGTGTCGGCCGCCATTTTGTCTCTTGCAGTCTGAGGGGGTGAAAAACAAAGGTGGAGAACGTGAAAAGGGGGCATGGTGGACAGTTTCTGACCCCCTAGCCTTTGTCAGGGGGTCCCAGAAGGACCCCCAAGGGCCAAAATTTCCTTTAATTTTGTTGCTAAAAATCGCGGAGTACGCGTAGCGTGCGCATACGGTCGAAACGGAAAAATTCCGCGAACTGTGTAACGTGGGCGCACGGTGCGCGAAGCCCACCGTGCGCGTACGGTACGCGCACGATGAAAAACCTGATGTAATATCTGACGTCATCAGCAGAGGATTGCGGTCGCGTGAGTTATAGTTGCCTGCACTAACTATAACGGGGGAATTTCATTGGTTTTTTACGAGTGAAATGTCCACCTAACTATAACGTGTGTGAAACCTATGGTTTTTTAAGTGAATTTGCAAGGTTTTTTAAATGCTAATTCCTAACTATAACGTGTGTGAAACCTATGGTTTTTTAAGTGAATTTGTACTGTTTTTTAAATGCTAAGTTATGTTTTTATTTTTTTTATTTTTTTTTCAGGTTTTACACCGTCCCCCAAGGGAAAAAAAAAATAAATAATTTTTTAAATCGTGAGGTGCGCGCACTGCGAACCGTGCGCGCACGGTGCGCTTCGCGCACCGTGCGCGCACTGTGGCCACTCGGTGCGCTTTGCGCACCCAGCGCCCACGGTTCACAGTGCGCGCTGGGTGCGCTCACCTCGCGATTTAAAAAAAATATATAGTTTTTTTTTCCCTTGGGGGTCCTTCTGTGACCCCCTGACCAAGGCTAGGGGGTCAGGAACTGTCCACTCTGCCCCATTTTCACATTCTCCACCTTTGATTTTGACCCCCTCAGACTGCGAGAGACAAAATGGCGGCCAACACTTCCTGGTTTCGACCGATTTGAATGTTTACTAAGATCTAACAAACAATCAGAATCGCGCTCGCGCACGGCAGGGTGCGCGCACCCAGCGCGCACGGTGCGCGCGTATAGATATTGATATGCTTTTAAATGCTAATTTCTCAGGAAATACTGAACAGATTTACACCAGACCTGCGAAAGGCACTTCCTTGACCTTATGGCTACCTCTCTGCCAAATTTCAAGTAATTGTGTTCAGCCGTTCGGGCTGTAGCTGTGTCTAAAGATCCTATGGAAAAATGCATGGGGAAAACGCGTTTTGGGACCCCCCTTTTTTCTCGACCCCCGCTTGACGAATCACCCCGAGACTTTTAGGGTAGGAGCTGAACAGAGCGCCCCATAAGTTTTGAAAATTTCGCGAGGATTCGTCAACCGGCGCCAAAGTTATTCAAAATAGAATTTTGAGATTTCCTATGGAAACACGGTCCGAACTATAGCTATCTACTGGCGACCGCCAGTAGATAATATATATATATGTATATATATATATATGCTGTGTATTCCGTCACCAGCTTCCACGTTACTCTGGAACAGACGAAATCAGACCCAGATATCAGTGCAAGTATTTTTCTTTTATTTTTCACCCAGCACTGCCGCCATTACGTGTTTCGGCCTTCCAGAGGCCTTGATCACATGTTATATATATGTATATATATGTATGCATATATATATATTCACTGAAAAAAACAAAGGTTACAGGGACGTTATCGTTAGGCTGACATTTCACTCGTACAAAACCAGAGAAATTCAGCAGTTATGGTTAGCTGAGCTAACGATAACTCGCACCCCAGCAATGCATTGGTTATGACCTCACATATTACATCACTCCTGACATGGTCAGTGACAACACTCATGACATCTCGAATGATGTCACTGATGACATCATCCAGTGAATTTAAGTGTTTTTTAAAACGTTTGAGTGTTAAATATATATGCCAATGTGTATTGGTGAATCAGTGGGTGTATGAGTGCCAGATTGAATGATTTAGTGGGTGTGTGACTGTAGAAGTGAGTGATTAGGTGTCTCAGTGAATGTATGAGTGTGTGGGTTTTTGTGTGAATGTCTGGATCTGTCTGACAGATGGTGCCTAAGTGGTTGTATAGGTGTATGAGGGGGTACATGAGTTTCTGTATGGGTGAGTGATTGATTGTTTGAATACCTCTATGGGTGTCTGAATGTCTGTGTGGGTCAGTGAGGGGATGTGTGATGGCCTGTATGGATGAGCAAGTGGATGAGTCAGTGGCTCTATGAGTTAGTGAGTGTGTGTGTGAAGGGCTGTATGGGTGTGTGAGTGTGTATGGCTGTTCCGGTGAGTGAATGCATGTGTCAGTGGTATATGAGTGAGTAACTGGGTATGAGAAAGGCAGAATGGGTGAGTGATGGGGTATGTGGGTAATTGTATGGGTGATTGAATGTAAGAGTGGCTGTATGGGTGAGTGTGTGCTTGTGTCAGCGACTGTATGGGTGAGTGAGTATGTGTAAGTATCGTTATGAGTAGGTGAGTGAGTATTGTGTAACTGTATGGGTGAGTAAGTGGTGGTTCGGTTGACTGTATGAGTGAGAGAGCAGGTGTTTGAGTAGCTCTATCAGTGATTGAGTCAGTGTGTGAATGGTTATATGGGTGTATGAGTGGATATGTCGGTAGCTGTATTAGTGAGCGAGTGGGTGTGTGAGTGACTGTATGGGTGAGTGACTGGATGTGTGTGTTGATCAATGAATCAGTGACTAGCTGTGTTAGTACTGGCAGGGGTATGTGAATGGGTTTGAGAATGGTAGTGTGGAAGTTGTAGTGGGTATATGAAAGGTTATAAGAGTCATGAGTAAGTGCGTCAGAGGTTCTGTGGATGATGCCATGAGTGATGTCATTTGAGATGTAATCAAGGATTTCACTGACCATGTCATGAGTAATGTAATATGTGAGGTCATAAGCAGTTCAAAGTGGGGGGGGCGCAAGTTATGGTTAGCTCAGCTAACTATAACTGCTGAATTTATCTGGTTCTGTACAAGTGAAATGTCAGCCTAACTAACTATAACGTCCCTGTAATCTTTGAGTTTTTCAGTGAATTTCTAAGTTTTTTAAAATTCTATTTCCTAAATATAACTTCCCTGTAACCTTAGTGTTTTTGTGAATTTCTATGGTCTTTCAAAATCTATTACCCAGCTATAATGTCCCTGTAACCTTTGTTTTTTGTGTGAATTTCTATGGTTTTTCAAAATCTATTTCCTAACTATAACGTCCCTGTAACCTTTGCTTTTTCAGTGAATTCCCAAGTTTTTTCAATTCTATATCATATCTATAACGTCCTTCTATTTTTTCTATAATTAGATAATGATTATTACATGTGCATGGTGCACCACTTGTTGTATCTGTTATCTATTTGTTTAAAAAGTACATTAATCATCTTATTTCAAGATATATTAGATTTTTGTGACAATGTTGTGACTGCTGAGAACACACAGGGAATACTGTGTGTTTTTGACAAAATGTAAACCACATCTATAGACATATTTTACATAAAGTTTGAGTCTAGCTGTTTAGTAGCATATCTAACTCTTTATTATTTTTTTTCTATTTACCAGACCCAATCAAGCATCTTTTTCCAAATGCTACCAACTTTTTTTCACCTGCATATTCCCCACACCCAATCACTTTTTTTGTTGTTTTCAAACCACAAGCAAACGTGCATTTTCACAGTTTTTCATAGTACCAACTGTGATATTCAATTGACCTGCCCTGTCTGCTACTCCTTTCCACAAAATGCTTGGAGTGTGGATTGTGGGCCACAGCTATGTCTATTGGGCTGCTTAGGCTTCAAGAAAGAGAAATATTACCAGGGACATTGGTTTGACTAATGTGGACTAATGTGAACATTACTTGGATTGGGCAGAGATTAAAGTTTTCATCAGTTGCTGTCTTTGGCGAAAACCATTGTGGATTCACCAGCCCTTGACCTCATCATCATGCACTGTGGTGGCAATGGCCTAGGCACATTAAATGGAGTAGGACTGGAAATCCTAATGCATGATACATTTGCTGAATTGATGATGCTTTTCAATCACACTGCCTTGGTGTACTCTAACATGTGCCAAAGACAAACATTGAAGTGGTCTAATCAATTCTGTCCACTGATTGGCAAAGCCAGGAAAACTTTTAATCAAACAGTTTCTGCTTTCCTTAGAGACCATAACATGGGCTCTATCTACAACAACAACCTGTGTTTTGTGGAATCTTTAGAAGTAATGGAGTTCACTTTACTTTACAGATGAAGAGAACAGGGTGTTTCTAAGCAACCTGAAACTCTGCACACAGTCTTTTCTGAAACTGTTTCATACTCTCAACACAAAGGCTCTTGCCAGAGCCACCCAAGAGGCCAAAATATTGTTAAAAATTGTGACGACGTTGCGATGTTTGTGATCATGTTCTGAAATCATAAAATAAAATCAGACATTCAACGACCACCACTACATTAAAAATGTTTACCCTAAAATAATCATTCCAAGTATTGCAATACACACGTTACTAACTACATCACTGCTTTAAAAACATGGTTGTATACATGTTTTTCTAGTAAGTTTTTTAATAAACTGTGTTAGAACCCTACTTTCTGTCTTCACAATGATGCCGATAGTCGTGATGCCTTCGGTAACCGCTATGATCACGCCTTGTAGGTGTAAAACACATATTTTACAGTATTTTAGACACTAGGGGTTTATTACTGCACTGTTTAAAGCATCACCTGGTCTAGTTGCTGGCCACCAGGTAGTCCCTTAGGAACAATGGGAAAAAGGAAAGTGCCTGTGACTTGGGTCAAAGCTAAAACCTCTATTGAAACCCATGGTACTACTTTGGACACTTTCCTGGCTAGAGCGGTCGAGGTCATCTCCAAGGCGATTGACCTAGTCAAATTGCGATTATCCCTAGACCTTGGTGAGCAACTAACTTACTTACCAACTAATTTACCTCCACCTGTTATGACGGAAGACTCCATGACCACCTGTAATGTACCAGTTGAGGAAGTTACTGCCATGGGCAGTACGTCCTCCTCGAAGGGATGTAAATGAATCAGATTCATTACATCTCAGCGAAGTATGTCTTTGGCCAAGAAAAAAAAGACAATTTTGATGCATTTGTAGCAAGACCTGTGCCCTTAAACATCCAAACAAGAGTACCTCGGCTCATAAACACCACAAATCTCCCATGTGTCCAGGGGGAGAAAATATTAATCCTAACTGGGGCCTGCTCCTTGGAAAAATAAAGGTCCTAGTTGATGTTAATAACCAATTGTCACATGGAGTTTGTATTAATTGCCAAAAGAGGCAATAGAGCCAACAAACACCATAACTGCACTGGCAGGTCCAGTATCCACACAGACCCAAGGCCCTATAACCACTATTACAACCAATCACTCGACAAACCATGTTGCCACCCTTGGGAAAGGTGGGGAACACAAACGCCTTGTTTAGGGGCACCCCCTTCCAAGTGTAGCTCAGAAAGTAGGGATCCGCAAAGAGACATTACTACTTGGTCATACCTTAACACAACCCCCCACCCTGAATGCTGCCCCTTAATGGCAGTTATGTCCAATCTTCCACACTGGCTTGTGTCAGTGGTGGAATCAACTTTACAACTAAAAACAAGATGTGTTACTGGCCAACCGGAAACAAAAAAATGTATATTGCAGACTACAAAGATATTCTATTTGTTAGGAGAGTAGACTGGATTGGCTTGGCTAAGCATTTTAAGGGGGTTTTTGTAGTCATCAACTGCAAAAGTCCAAACTTAGCCTGTCGCTTGATTTATGTTCAAAGATCACACCCAAACTCTTTGAACAACCACATCAACTTATCGATGGGCTACTTTTATAGACATCTGATACGCAGATCAAAATATTTGCCTACCTTGCCCCCTCGAAACCTCATCCAGTTAGCCACCCACATATCTCTATTGTAAACAGATTCTCCCCACTGTTGGATCTGGAGGACCTAGATCGACTGGAAACAGACCTTATCACTGCTAGGGGTGAGGGTTGTTCAATCAAGGATAGCTATGACCTGTAAGTAGCAAACCAGACCATGGACTATTCAAATGATTTATGGACATATGTGATTATATTTTGAAGTTTAATAATAAAGCAACCCCATGAACGTGGGGTATGTCCCCCACAATTGCAACAGTATAATCAGAGGAACCTACATTACACACCCCATGAAGGGACACAAGATCAAAGTTAAAGTAACTGCCACATGCGATACGTCCAATGTCGTGTACATGTTAAAGTGCCCTTGCGGAAAAATGTATATAGGACAAACGGAAAGGAAAATAAAGACAGGGTTAAATGAACATAAGTCCAACATCAGAACCAAACAAATGAAATCAACAGTAGCCCAACATTTCCTAAAAGCCGGGCACAACATCAGCAGATTAAAATATTGCATTTTGGAAATAATCCATAGACAAGAAGGAAGAGACAATGACAATTTTTTATTACAACGCAAAAACCATTGGATTTTCCTTTTGAATTCTATGAAACCTTTTGGCATGAATGAGCGCATGGAGTTTTTATGTTATCTTTAATTGCATTCACTTTACATTCTGACAGTCATTCATAATGTTTTTTTACTTTCATTTTGTGGACCAATTTCACACCGAAATCATATTGTGTCACTATGATATATATACTTTCCCCACGTATGTTTCAACATGTTAACAACTTTACTGTTTTTTGTATCGTAGTGCGACCGCTTTACACCCGTTGTTTACTGGTTTGTTCACATAACTTTATCCAGCAGCCTAATCATCCTTTCACCGTCACCCCTTTTCTATATCTATGCCCATCGAAAATACCTACGCACCGTATAACACCACCCACTTTCCAACGTAAGCCCCACAACGCATAGCAGCACCACGAGAGCTTGATTCGCCTCGGATAACACTCGCGTCTCTTCACCTTTTGCCACCAGTCCGCACTAATCTTGCGATTTCATCTTCTTAAACCTGCATTTCTTCAGCACGAGGGAATGTCTTTCTCAACACCCAAGCGCGTTACCTGCTTATATCCATTACAACTTCGGTATCACGCTACCGCGACCTAGTTCACATTTTTTCCGCTCTAATCGATACTTTGTCACCACGTCAAATACAACTCAACACCCTAGCAAGCTACTTGCTTATATCCATCATAACTTCGGTATCACGCCACCGCGACCACGTTCACATTTTGTCACCACGTTAAACACAACTCGGGTTCACTTCGTTATCAACACTCCAGATTCCGTTCACTTTAATTCACATCGTTCACCTTTTTAAACCTAGCGCCAGCATCCTCGTAAACACTCAGCAATCTTAATTCAACCTACAGCTCACGTTTGTAATAGTCACCACGGTTTTAGTCACAAATCACTTTCGTTTTAATATCTAGGAGCACTTTCCTCATGTATATATACATTATATTTACCTTCATATTTACCCAGTTCATTATATCATCATTCACAGAACACCCCCAGACGAAGGCAATTATGCCGAAATGCATTGGGATTATCCAACATGGAACCATATTATGTAGTTCACCAGCCAAAATGCATTCTGGGAATTGAAGTTCATGAAGATTGATCTACAAATTTACATGAATTTTGAAACAGCACATTCATTAAAAAATATAGTTTCTTAAAAGACTATAAGCTTATTTGATTACAATGTCACTATTCACAAGAGAAACCTTTATAACAAGGACTTTTTAACCAGTGCCCGGGGGACATGCCCCACGTTTATGGGGATGCTTTATTATTGATATTCCTTACACTCTAGTTCGGTGAGTGATACCTTGGAGCATGGTACAAATATACAATCTGTTTCTACCCTGGTAGTGCGCACACTTAACCCTTCTAATATATTTTGAAGTTTGACATTATAATGATGCAAGAAACTTGGTCTTTGATAGACATCAATCGGGATGGGTTTTAAAGATTTTCTTTACCAGCTATTCCCTCTGTTGGGGGTAGACCATGGGGTAGGGGTGGGGCTTGGTCGTTATGATTCATATCTCCAGTTTTTCAAGGTTATTCCTATTGTTTAATATCATATTAGAACCCAATTGTTATTGGTTGTCCTTTGGAATATGTTACATTTTCTTCTTATACATTTTTATAACTCAGTACAGGCATGGGTTGCCAGATTGACGCTCTATTTAACGTGTTAGCCACCCCATGGCACAAGTAGGTTATCAAATTATTTCAACGTGACTTTTGTGTAGGACTGTAATGCTAAATTGAGCACCAACACAGCCCTGGGGGATCGCTATTTGATTTTTGATAATAAATATGCCCAGAGTGTAGACAGTAGGGGGTTGAAATTATTGCACAACCTACTCAAGTATGACCTCCATAACTCAGTTGAAATATTGGGAGATCTTTTAGACCAAATTCTAAATTTGTTGGTTAGCAGTCAAGGCACAATCATCAACTTCATCTTTATCTCCAAGGATATAAACAAGTACGCCCACAGACCACACACAACTGAAAATGAATAATGTGACCATAACCCTAATGAGCTAGTACTTTGCCTGTCAGCTAGTTCTCAGTCCCTATTTACAAGGTAGTTCCAAATGATAAAGTGCTTAGGATATTTCAAAGTTACCAGCCACTATTATGAGGGTGAACCTTGACTCAATTCTTGACCATCTGTTGATTGTTAGCCAATTGGTACCAGACTCGGTTGTGGCTTTTGTAAAACTAAATTAATCCATTAAGGCCTCCATATTAGGCCCCGCCAAACCTGTTAAGAGCATGCAGCCAGAATAGTTCAATAAGGAGTGCAGGGTAGTCAATCAACTGTTATGTACTGCCCTTAGTAGCAGACCTAGGAACAAGATATCTATAGCACAAGTGAGGTTAGATTACAATTTGTCCATAAAGGTAAGGAAGTTTGCAGTTAATGAAGAAACCTGGGAAAGTCCACTAGGATCATGGAGGAACATGCAAAGGTAAAGATACCAGGGTTTTTGGAAGATTGTGGATGGAAACAAATTAAACACTGTTAAGACTGATGGGTTAGGGACTAACATAACGGCAGACAGATGGGTGGAACATGTTAAACAAATGTATTCCTTTGGGGATAATGGTGCAGAACATCCTCTGGAGTGGGCCCAGCTATTTCCTCTTGATGTTAAATTTGAGCTTGTGGAGGTTATTGCAGCTATTTTCGCCAGCCCATCTTGTTAGAAACCTGGTCCCTATGGACCTCTGTACTGCCAGTTCCCATCTAGTGAGGGTCACCACTGATCAAATAGCCGAGGTTGAGGACAGGTTAATCACTCCTGCACTAACGTTGTGCACTTTCCCTCCACTTACGCTCTCTGCGACGGAATCACTCTGTCGTAATATAAAATCAGGCTCCCCAGTCGATCCTTTGAGACCAGACCAACTTCGTCTAATCTACAAGTCAGTTCTACCAGCGGTCATGGAACTGATTAATTCATCTCTGTCCTCGGCATCATTGCCTGTAACATGGAAACTTACAAAAGTTATTCCTCTTCTAAAGAAACCATCTCTAGAGCCCTCGGACCCGGGTAATTTTCGTCTGATCTCCCAACTTCCTTTTTCAGCCAAAGCTACTGAATCCTATGTAAATACTGTCTTGGCTGAATTTGTAGAGCAGAACAAAATCCTTGACCCCTCACAAAACGGCTTTTGCCCCCGCCACAGCACCGAGTCGGCACTGTTGGCTGTGATTGAGGAGATCCGTGGCAGGCTAGATATTGGGAACTCAGCGGCCTTGATTCTGTTGGATTTAAGTGCCGCTTTTGACACTATTTCCCATGACATCCTCTTAGGTAGGCTGCTTGATATCGGGGACAGGGGGCTGGCCTTGAGCTGGATCCGTTCTTATTTAGAAAGCAGAACTTTTCAAGTTGCTATACCACCATACCACTCGCAGGTGCATGCCATTAAGCACGGGGTTCCACAGGGTTCGATATTGAGCCCTGCACTGTTTAACATCTATGTTCAACCCCTAGCAATGGTTGCTAATAGTAGAGGGTTGCCATTGGTATCCTATGCCGATTACAACCAGCTAGTCATTGCCTTTTAAAAAAACTGTAAAAACAACCTTGTTAAATTTAAAGAGGATCTGTTAGCGATCTCAGACTGGACGACAGTCAATTGCTTGCAGCTTAATGCTGCCAAGTCGGAAATTCTTGTGCTGGTGAGAGCTAGTGCTCTCTGGTCAGAACAGTGGTGGCCGGATAAACTCAAACCAGTGCCACCGCCTAAGGAGGCGGTTAAGAATCTGGGCTTCTGGATAGATAGGGATCTTTCTTTTGATACCCAATTTAAAGTTCTTGCTGGGGTTTGTTTTGGACTCCTGAGGGGGCTGAAAACCCTGCTTGGATATTTTGAACCAAAAATCCGCCAAACCATTCTCCAGGCCACAATCTTATCCAGGTTGGATTATGGCAACTCCCTTTATCTGGGCGCCAATAAATTGTGTATTTTACGCCTCCAACTAATTCAGAATGCCACGGCCCGGGCTTTGCTGGCACTGCCCAAGTTCTGCTGGGTATCTAATATTTTACCAAAGTTGCATTGGCTGCCTATAGCCAAAATAATTCAGTTTAAGTCCTTGTGTGTAGCCCATAAACACAACAAGGCCCCCAGATCTTAAAGGACCTGTTAGTCCAGTACACTCCGAATTGCCCCCTTCGCTCTGCCAACTCGGGATTGGCCTGTACCCCCCGTTTTCAAAGAGCCAGAGCTGGTGGGCGTTCTTTTAAGGTCCAGGCGGCCCACCTCTGGAATTTCCTCCTGATCTTTATCAGAGGACTCCTGAATCATATGATCTTTCGTAAGGCTTTAAAGACCTGGCTCTTCCCGGCGTAACTGGTCTGGGTTGGTTGGAGCAGTCTTTTGCACCTGTCCTTTGGGAAGCGCTGGGACGCCCCTTTGCTGGGGCAGCTATGCGCTGTATAAATCCGTAAATAAATAAATAAAATAAATAAGGCGAATATTGCTATGGACTCCCATTATTTTCAATGTTCTGAATGCTGCAATACTTTCTAAGATCTCTGCCTCTTGGCACACTGCAAGCATTGTTCCAGTTTTTAGAAAGGGTAACAGACAGGATCCTCATGGCTGCAGACCAATATCCCTGTTAGACTCGATAGTCAAAGTAGCGGGATGCATCATTTTGCATAGGACAGAGGAATGGGCACAGTTTACTGGTGTTATTAGTACTGTGCTATAAGGGTTCAGAGAGGGGTAAGGTACACAAGAACAATGCCAGAACCTCCATTTAATCATAGGAAATACACAATTGCAATCACTTTATCTCGCATTCATGGACATTAGCAGCACCTTTGATTGCTTTAATTGTTCCAAACTGTGAAATACCCTTATCCAGACAAGTTTACCACAGCCCTTGATGGAATTCTTAAGTGTGTTGCACTGTGGGGTAACCACATCAGTTTGATATGGTACTGAGGGAGAGTGCACTAAACATTTTAGGCTATCTCGATGTGTGCAACAGGGTTGTTTCCAGCCCCCATTCTGTTTCTCATATATAAAAATGTGCTGAACACATTTTTAATATCAAAGGAGAAGGCTCTCCCCAAGGTAAAATCTACTTTAGTTCCAGCACTTCTCTACGCTGATGATGCTGTATTGCTTTCAAGTATGCTGATTGGCCTTCAGGAACATATAAGTAACTTTGTGACGTTTATGGACAACTTGAATCTTGAAACTTAACAGTTCTAAAACACATTTCATGGTATTTGGCCCACAAAGATGCAAAATCACACCCATCTCAAATAAGGGGAAAAACATTACAAGAGTTAGTGAATTTTCATATCCTGGGGTGACATTCCTCTCCCGCAGTAATTAGCTGCCCTGTATTTCTAATCAATGCTTCAATTTCAACTTCTCAGTTGGGGCCCTGCTGTGACTGGCTTCAAATGTTGGAAACAAGCCAGTACTTCCTCTATTATGTAGACAGAATATTGGAAACAGAAATATTGTGGACCAAAACATTGTGTCAAGAATATCGAGGACAAACACATTGCAAAGGTAAGTTTCTATAGGTGAGCAAAGTTTTACTATATATAACTCCACATATATGTACTTTGACTATATATATCCAAGGTATGTAGGTGTGGAGTTAAGAATATTAAATCTATATTTACCTATTTGTACTTATTTTCTCAATATTTTAATCCTCTATATTTTTGGCTCGATATTATGTCCACACAATATTTTTGTTTCCGATATTCTGACAGTAATCCACTGTCTCTTCTTGTTGTTATAGACTTAAATGTCAGTGTTGACTAACATGTGAGGGTATAGTAGCTGTACCAAGCCATAGCAGGAAGAAAGTCGTTTTTGCAGGCCTTTGCTTTGTTTAAATCCATATAGCCCCTATTATTTTCTGTATGAGAAATTTGGCCTAACTTATTTGGAAAATCACTTTACACTTCCTCTACTTCTATTATTGATCGTACTGAGGGGAAACCAGCATGCTTCATTGAACCGTAATGTTTTTACTGATTACCTTGCTTGTGATTTTGGACATAAGGTTCATTGGATGAGTTATATTAAGAAAACCCCAGAAGCGCTGCGCCGACCTGATCTGTATATGGTACCCCACATGCTTATTAAGGGGGAAGGAGCTAGGATAAAGAAGCGTTTTATGAAGTTTTTGTTTGCCAACAGAGAGAGCAGGGAATTGAAGAAGCCAACTTTCAGAGTCTATGCTGTTAATGAATCATGCATTAGCACTGAACACTAATTATTTTTGTAAAAAATGTGCAGAAAAAGACACCTTTTTAAAAATTTCATGTAGGCCTTATCAGAACTAACCTTTGCTTTCCTTTAGGGCAGTTTGACTCTAAGGGCCTGATTACAAGTTCAGCAGTCCGACTGCACGACCGCCACAGCCGCAGCCTCTAGAAGACCGCAGAGCCTGCAGTCTTCCAAACGCCATATTACGAGTTAACAATGGTGCCCGTGGTGTGTCTGCGGCGGTCTTGCAGCAGTGGTGAATGGTTTCCCATATATATCAATGCCTATGTGAGCATTTTGACTGTACATGTGTCGAACATGCACACATATGCATGATACATGTGGAAAAATATACCCATTGCTGGAGACTGGCCCTTATGTGGACAGCCAAGGCAATGAGTATATGGTACAAAAAGGACTTACCTGTATTTTGCAGCAAACAGGGTCGCAATCTTCAGTGTGAAGATTCTGCTGTGAAGGGGGAACCTGGAAAAAGGGATCCAAGTTGAACTCTGATGAGAAGAACAGGAAAGGGGTGAGTATGACACCATATTCTTCGTTTCTGCCGATTTGAATACGGCGGTCCTACCACCACATTCCACTCATTGGAAAGCCAACGTGTAATACGGATGGCGGTGGAACTCCTCAGTACTGCTCTATGGCAGCTGCTTTTCCCCGACTGCTCCCACAGTGGTCCGCGGATGGTTGGTGGTGTCGGCGGTTCGTCGGCAGTCTTTGCAAAGGCAATTCGACAATCTTGTAATATGGCCGTTGGACAGCCGAGCTTGCTGCAGTTGGACCGCAACTGGAGGTACAGCGGTTCCCGGAACGCCCAACTTGTAATAAGGCCCTTAGTCTATTTTGGTCTGCCCATGTGTTTCTCACCAGACATTGCCTCATTTGTTTTATGAAGCGTTTAAGCAGAGATATTCATTACTTATTCTTAAAAGATATCATTTTCAACAGTATAAACCTGCACTTTACTTACTTCTTATGTTGCTTAATTCAGCTGTGAGTTACTCTGTTGGGGAGTTTCTTGAAAAATGCAATACGCTAACGTAACGCAATAGATTTTTAGCTTTTACTAATATAAATATTGCAATTTATTTCATACACACTGTGTATTCTGTTAGTATGCTTTAAAGTCTTCTAAAGAGCATAACTGCATATCAGAAATTATTGTTGTTTTAATATGCTGGGTACTATACGTATTTAACTAGTTTTATGAATTTGGGGTTTTATGATAATTTTTGGGAAATTAAATACAGATTGATTGATCGATTAATCAATTAATTGATTGATTGATTGATATTAGTCTATAACAAATCCTGATAAAAGCATTTTACTACCAGTGTAGACATAAATAATTGCTGCCATTACCAGCAAGGCTGCAGACCTTGGCAAATCAAGTAAATCCAGTCTGGCATTAAAGGTATGGTATCAGAATACCAACTTCAAAACATTGTATGACCATAATGTCATGCCTATAAATATAATGGGCATTTTAATTAATATTGTAATGTGTTTCTTTATCATTTTATGTTAATATATAAATATAGTACTTATCAGTTTTTAATTAATCACATACTTTTGTTACTATATTTTTTTAGTTTGGTTTTTTGGGGTGTTTGGGTGGGTAGTGATCTGAGTTATATGTTGTATATTTTGTTTATGTTTGACTTATAAATATACTTGAGATGCTTTTAATAGAACAGAATTATATATTTACATGGTGATTTTATTAATGTTGTGTTTGTATAATTTGCGATGATTTTTAGATTTTATTTGAAGGGTTGAGAGGTTCAGTGGTTGATGGGCCTCTTCCCATGGCCCAGGACCCACAGGATCCTCTTCCATTTACTCAGCTTGATATGTATAATCGTGGTTTTCTCTGTGGCGTGCTTGTGGAAGATGCCTACCCTTCCTACCATTGACGCCTGGCAGCGGGGACTCATTGCAGGCACGTGGGCTGAGAGTGCACTGCTCCATCGTGAAGACGTTTGTGTACTCCTAAAATATCCCCAAATTGAAATTTCCTTCTGAGAGGGACTGGCTTCTTACAGCATGTATGTATTCTCAGGTGTTGAAAGAGGCAGCACCCGACACACCAATCAGGCCCATTCAGTGGAGATGTGCTTCCATTTTGTCAATGCCTAGCTGGGCATCTGTCAATATAGAAATGTGTATTTTTGCAAGGTAGCCAGGGCATAGCAATACTAGAGAATTCACTCGCCAGGAACTTCTTATCTTTGGAAAAGGATTGTGGATCCCCCACAGCAGAAGACCTTCTCACCTGTCAGGTGAAGCCCACGCAGCTGACTGCTGCACTGAACCTCAAAGGCTGATCTCAAGTTCAGGAGGGGCTTTCATCTACCAGGAAGGCATTTCTTGAAAGTCTCGCGAGACACCCTGGAAGCACATTATGAATTGAAATGTGAAGCAGTAAGATGCTAAAATGAAAGTAAGATTCTATGGCTATCTGTACAACTCGTATGAAACGGCATTGCGAATAAAAAGGCAAGGGCTGCGGAAATAGAAAAAAAATTACTCTTGTCTTTGGGAATCTTATACACATAAAAGCCTCTTTTGTTCCGAAACCACAGTGAGGATTAAAGAACATAAAAGCAGATTTTAAATACAGCATGTATTGATGCACTCCGCCATTCTTCTTTCTGCAAGTTGCATCAACATAAATTGGGGCATTTTATAAAATTGAATACACCAAGTTCTGTCCCTGAGCAGCAAAACAGAGAATATTGATTTTTCTTTGAAAAATAGAATTTCAGATATTTTCCACGATTTAGGTATGGAAAAATAATTTTATGATACCATTTATGATAATGTTTCCATTCCATACTTAAAATAAGAGGACTGTAATGTTCTTTATCTGACTCTCACTGAAAAATCACAAACAAAAGAAATAAGCATTGGTTTCTTCCCAAAAAATCACAGTGTTGTAGAGTGTGTTAGAGTGGCGAAGTACAAATCTTTTCATTTTGAAAAAAGTGAGCACCCAGAAATTTAAAAGACCCTCCTCTGGGAACCAAACCTGTATTGGCACCCCTGAAGCAAATCTGGTCGGATGTATGACGTTACAACGCATGCTATTACAACGCATACCTTTACAATGCATTTTTTACAACGCTAGTACTACTACAACGCATTACTTTACAACGAATACTCTTACAACGCAATACCTATCAATATACTGAAAAGTGCTGTTACAACGAAATCTCTTACAACGCATACCATTACAACGCGATTTTTTTTTTTTTTTAATTAAAAGTACAATAAAATCTGGCACGGGATGCAGGGAAATTAGGGGTTTTAGGGTGGGGAAGTGTATTAAAATGTGGAGAACAACTGAGCGTAAATCTACTGAAACGCATTACCAAATTAATACTCGAGTATTAAAATTAATACTCGAGTATTAAAATTAATACTCAAAATCCCCCCAAAAAATCAGTTTTCACGCATTTCAAAGTTTTACAAAAAGAACGATAGATTTAACAACAGTACATACACATTTTTATCATGATTACATCGGAAAGTAAGTAAACAGAGTAAAACAGAAGACACATACACATAGGCGCCATTTTAACCATCTCACTTGTAAAACTTGTCCTACCACAGTTTCTATGTAAACAATACCAAAAGACATGTTCCAAAATGGATGCCAAAACGGAGCAAATGAATGAAAACAATATTTGTTAAAAAGCATTTTTAAATTATCATTTTCCACAGTAAAACAAAGCATTTAAAAAAACACAACGAACGCATTTTTTAAAAAAATTAATAGTGACACAGACTAAAACTTATAAATACATGGAAGACACCATTTTGCACTCAGTTGATTATCAACTAGCAGAGAGACCAGACGTGAAAAGCTGACCCTCTGTCACCTGCACTGCGACCTCCTCAGAGAGAGCACGGAATTCACTCGTGAAAGCATAACAACAGAACAACTACTAGTAAGTCATTATTATAATTTTAAACGTTGGTTTTGAGGAAAATATATTTTCATAACCCAAAAAAAAATTAATTAAAATTAATAATAATAACTTTACAAATGTACTGTTTCCAATGTATTATCACTAAAATTAAACACAAACTTAAAACAAGTATTTCATTTTCCAAAAGCAGAAACTCGGAAGATATTGAGATTCCACAATTGCTGTACCTATTTGGGCATCACCACCACTTTAACGACTGACATACACAATTGTAAAGGTAAATGTTATTTATGTGTACTGGTTTTACTTGTAAAATTTATTTATTATAATTACCTACAATCATGTATGGCAAAGATGGTTTTTTTTTAAAATCTCAATCTCACCACATAATAAATGAAAAATTACCATGATGCTGGAGTAACAATTACTAATAAGACTTCAGTTAGGTACTACATCTGAAAAAGCGTTTCATATTACTAGGGCAACTATTTCTATTCAAAGTCCTTGAATGTTCAGCATTTTAGAAATTTAGTAATAGGATCGGATTTACCTTGTTTTTTTTTTGAAAAATGCTTCAAATGTGTAGTATGTTTACTTTCACCAATTGTTACTCATACTCCTTTTTCATACATCAAATGGCTTATATATTGAATTTTTTTTCCAACCAACGTTGGCAAAGGAACAATAATTTTTTTTCTCTTTTTTTCTCCAGAGAACATCTGTTCCCCCAAAAACTTTAACCTGCTGCAAGCATTAGCTTAAAGGCACGAAAAAAAAAACAACTGGAAAAGGTATGTTACCTTTTCCGTATTATTATTACTATACATGTGTAATCCATCCTTTTGCAATTATTCCTCCTCTAACGTACCTAATTAGAAAAATAATGGATATTTTAGAGAAACAATATACTATTTCTACCCTAGGAAGGTGCAACATTAGGGATATTTTTGTGTAGTGTAGGGGTAAATATCTCTTTTTCAACTGCAGTAAGGTGCATTGATTAGTACAGTGTCATATAGTAATAATTATATTTTTTGTCAGTATTATTTTAAAGATACTCATATTTAACATTTCAAATCCCCGTTAATTATTTTTTTATCCTATTTTTTTTTCCAAAGATAACAATTTTGAATCGCAACAGAAAAATTATTTCCACCACAGACTTTAAATCTTGAGGGAAAAAACCAAAACATCTTCTGCAACCTCATCCAGAAAAGCAAGTTCTACAAAACAAGGTATTTATTTACAGCATGGTTTCTTAACCTTCAATATATTAGACTAACTATCACATTGCTAAAGTTTTCCTAAAAAAACCAATATAATTATGCTTACATTTCCACATTTCAAATTTTTATTTCATGACTAAAGGATGGTGCAGCATTACGGAAAGTGTTATGTGCTGCAACTTATATCAAATGTGCAATTTTTGGAAATTAATTTCTAAAAACGCATTTCTCAACATCGTTCTGTATTCTCATTTTTTGCTTTTATCAATTTTCCAGACACTTATTGTTCAATTCGAAAACCAATCACCTCTTAAGTGTCTACTCCAGCCTACACACCATTCCCACTGAACAAGAGTCAGCAAGAAAAGCAAATTCGAAAGAAAAAGGTATTTTTAACCAACATTCTAAGGTGCAGCAGTTTTAAAAATGTACCATGCTGTAGGGGTAACAATTTACTATTCTAACTCAAGGAAGGTGCAGCAGTAGGGAAAGTGTTGAATGGTGAAGGGGTGCAATTTACTATTCTAACTCCAGGAAGGTGCAGCAGTAGGGAATGTGTTGGATAGTGTAGGGGTAACAATTTACTATTCTAACTCCAGGAAGGTGCAGCAGTAGGGAATGTTTTGGATAGTGTTGTGGTAACAATTTACTATTCTAACTCCAGGAAGGTGCATCAGTAGGGAAAGTGTTGGATAGTGTAGGGGTAACAATTTACTATTCTAACTCCAGGAAGGTGCATCAGTAGGGAAAGTGTTGGATAGTGTAGGGGTAACAATTTACTATTCTAACTCCAGGAAGGTGCAGCAGTAGGGAAAGTGTTGGATAGTGTAGGGGTAACAATTTACTATTCTAACTCCAGGAAGGTGCAGCAGTAGGGAAAGTGTTGGATAGTGTAGGGGTAACAATTTACTATTCTAACTCCAGGAAGGTGCATCAGTAGGGAAAGTGTTGGATAGTGTAGGGGTAACAATTTACTATTCTAACTCCAGGAAGGTGCATCAGTAGGGAAAGTGTTGGATAGTGTAGGGGTAACAATTTACTATTCTAACTCCAGGAAGGTGCAGCAGTAGGGAAAGTGTTGGATAGTGTAGGGGTAACAATTTACTATTCTAACTCCAGGAAGGTGCAGCAGTAGGGAAAGTGTTGGATAGTGTAGGGGTAACAATTTACTATTCTAACTCCAGGAAGGTGCAGCAGTAGGGAAAGTGTTGAATAGTGTAGGGGTAACAATTTACTATTCTAACTCCAGGAAGGTGCAGCAGTAGGGAAAGTGTTGGATAGTGTAGGGGTAACAATTTACTATTCTAACTCCAGGAAGGTGCAGCAGTAGGGAATGTGTTGGATAGTGTAGGGGTAACAATTTACTATTCTAACTCCAGGAAGGTGCATCAGTAGGGAAAGTGTTGAATGGTGAAGGGGTGCAATTTACTATTCTAACTCCTGGAAGGTGCAGCAGTAGGGAATGTGTTGGATAGTGTAGGGGTAACAATTTACTATTCTAACTCCAGGAAGGTGCATCAGTAGGGAAAGTGTTGGATAGTGTAGGGGTAACAATTTACTATTCTAACTCCAGGAAGGTGCAGCAGTAGGGAAAGTGTTGGATAGTGTAGGGGTAACAATTTACTATTCTAACTCCAGGAAGGTGCAGCAGTAGGGAATGTGTTGGATAGTGTAGGGGTAACAATTTACTATTCTAACTCCAGGAAGGTGCATCAGTAGGGAAAGTGTTGGATAGTGTAGGGGTAAAATTTACTATTCTAACTCCAGGAAGGTGCAGCAGTAGGGAAAGTGTTGGATGGTGAAGGGGTGCAATTTACTATTCTAACTCCAGGAAGGTGCAGCAGTAGGGAAAGTGTTGGATGGTGAAGGGGTAACAATTTACTATTCTAACTCCAGGAAGGTGCAGCAGTAGGGAAAGTGTTGGATAGTGTAGGGGTAACAATTTACTATTCTAACTCCTGGAAGGTGCATCAGTAGGGAATGTGTTGGATAGTGTAGGGGTAACAATTTACTATTCTAACTCCAGGAAGGTGCAGCAGTAGGGAAAGTGTTGGATAGTGTAGGGGTAACAATTTACTATTCTAACTCCAGGAAGGTGCAGCAGTAGGGAAAGTGTTGGATGGTGAAGGGGTAACAATTTACTATTCTAACTCCAGAAAGGTGCATCAGTAGGGAAAGTGTTGGATGGTGAAGGGGTGCAATTTACTATTCTAACTCCAGGAAGGTGCAGCAGTAGGGAAAGTGTTGGATGGTGAAGGGGTAACAATTTACTATTCTAACTCCAGGAAGGTGCAGCAGTAGGGAAAGTGTTGGATAGTGTAGGGGTAACAATTTACTATTGTAACTCCAGGAAGGTGCAGCAGTAGGGAAAGTGTTGGATGGTGTAAATGTTATGTTTTAAGTAATTAATTAATTTTTTCAGGCTAATTTTTTTGTCTTTTCTCCTTTTTTCAGATAATGTCTAACCTTGGAGCTGCCAACTTTATTAAATCCAGGAAGGGCAAAAATTTGTTAAACCATGGTGGATACATATATAGTAAGGAAAGAATAAGTTTAACTAGAAATCATTGGAGGTGTGTGCAATACTACACTACCCATTGCAGTGGCAGAGCGGTTACTGTTGATAATTTGGTTGTGAAAACAACAGAACATAACCACTCTGCCTCTGCAATGGATGTAGAAATCAGAGAGACAATAAATGAGATGAAAGCTATTGCAAGCACCTCCAATGATTCTACAGGATCAATTTTACGAGAGGTTGCACAGCATGTCCCCAGTCATGTTGCTAGTAACATACCTATAATACCCAATTTGAGAAGAATTATTCAGAGACAAAAGCAGGCAAGTAACATTCAATTGTCTACACCACATACTTTCTCTGACATTAGAATTCCTCATGATCTTTCTATTTCTTTTTCTGATGAACCTTTCCTTCTGCATGACAACGAAAACCCTCAGAAACGTATTTTAATTTTTAGTACCCCACGTAACCTTGCTAAGTTAGAAAGTAGTGAAATTTGGATGATGGATGGGACGTTTAAAAGTACACCCCATCCTTTCACTCAAATTTACACTATACATGCTAAAATTAACAATAGTGTAATTCCCTTAGTGTATAGTTTGCTACCTGATAAGACTTCTGCAACATACACTGAACTTTTATCAGTGATTAAAAGTAAAACATCTGCAAGTCCTCGAAAAATAATTATTGATTTCGAATTGAGCATGATCAATGTGATCACTAAAACGTACGCGGATACCCAAATTCAGGGATGTTTTTTCCATTTTTCGCAGGCATTTTGGCGTAAATTACAGAAAACATCCCTAGTTGCAGAATATTCTCGGGATAGCAAACTACAATTTGAACTTAAAAAATGAACTGCACTTTGTTTTGTTCCTCCCGATAGTGTGGACGAGTACTACACTGCAATTATAGAATCTGTTTATTATACGAGTAACGAAGAAAAATTGGCACCCATTCTAAATTATTTTGTGGACACATGGATTGGACACCTAAGCAGATCGGGTCGCAGGAGGAAGCCACGATTCCATGTGGAGTGGTGGAACTGCTACACGAGTTGTTTAGAGGGAGAAGCCAAAACAAACAATGCCATTGAGGGATGGCATAACTCCTTCAATCATACAATTGGAAAACCACATCCTAACTTCTACTCATTTTTGGAAACTTTGAAGAAGGAGCAAAGTTTCCAAGAAATGAGAATAGCACAAACACTCGCAGGTAGTCTAAACCCACGAGTAACAGTCAAAACAAGGGAAATGTCTGAGAGACTATTGGCAATTCTACAACAATTTTCGTTGTGTGTGGCTATAGACTACCTGGAAAATCTTTCTAACATTCTTTCTTTTTAAAACAATTAATTTACTTACTTTCCTGCTTTACTTTAAATTTAACTAATTTTCAAAATTCAATTGGCATACCAAGTTATTCTCTAAAATTTTTTTCAAACAAACAAGTCGGGTTATTTTTTTTTTTAAAACAAATCTTCATTTCCACCAAAAAATACCAATGTATACAAATGTACTGTTCTATAGTATTTGAACAATTTTTCTTTTTTGGAACTCCATTAATAAAATTACCGAAAAATACCAATTTAATTACCGTCAAAACCAATCACCAAAACTCAAACAGATTTAGAATATACAAATCAATCCATATTCCGAAATGCAATTTGCAGCTTAATCATCATTTTTATAACAATCTTGATTTTTCAAAATTTATAAGTATGAAATTTTTTTTTACTTTGAAATGAAGATCGACAGTACTTTTTTTCCTTCCTAAATAAACAAATCAACTGTCTGAACAGTAACTTTTAATTTTTAAAGAGTTACATACTTTTTATAATTAAATAAATAACTTTTAGCGACCCGACATAGGCATACATTAATGACATTAATGTGGACATGTTTAAAAACAATTAAGTAATCAATTAGTTTTCCCGCAACCTCCCCTTACTCTTTCCTGACTATATATGTATCCCTTTTAAAGGTTTATTGTACAATTACAAATGAAAATATTTCCTACCTGCCCGCAGATCAGCTTCCTGCTGCTTCCTCCTCCGATGCTCTGCAAAATGGCGTATTACGTCGACGCTCACGTCCTTACGTCATCGCGTGCATCTCAGTTAATAGCGGACTACTTTTTTAAAATAATCTGTAAATAAATGTTTAAATATGTAAATTAAATATTTATATTTTGTTATAAAAATGTTACTTACATTGCAAAAATTATTAAAAATATGCTTTATTTTGTCATGATTTTTCAATAAATTTAAAATGTGAAAACAATAAATGTTTCCTGTCATTATTTTTAAAATAGTTATTTAATCTCCAAAATTGTAATTAAATAAATGTAAATTTACTAAATGTGTTCCTTACCTCGACTCTATTGTCTTTTCCCTTCAAAACTTTCTCTTTCTTCACTTTCTGAACCTTCTTTTCTTGTTCCGCGGGTTGTATATTCTGAGGCTGCCAAAATAAATAAAGGACAAAGACGCTCATAGACTGCAATGGAAAAGCGTGGGAATTTTTTTTAAACAAGTAAGTAATTATTGTTTTTAAATATTTCAAACTATTATTATTTTAAAATTGGTTATTTTATTACTCTTTTAATCTTTAAAGTATTTTTTTTTTTTTTAAATTAAATTTATCTTACTTTTATAATAACGAATCCAAAAATACTCTTCCATTTCTTTAAAAATAAAGTTTTCTATTTTTGGAATTTAAAAATACTCTAGTATTTACATATCTGATGACTTAAATTTTAGATAAACACTCGTGTAATATTTTTAAAAATACTCAAGTCTTAAAATTTAGTTACTCACTCATATTTATTTAAAGAAAAATATAATACTCTTTAAATTTAGAATACTTCTAAATTATTTATTTAAATAAAAAAATACTCAGTATTCACTGTAATATATATAAAATTAAAGTTAAAGAAACTCATTCAATTTAGATAACACTCGTGTAATATTTTTAAAAATACTGAAGTATTAAAATGTAGTTACTCACTCATATATATTTAAAGTAAAATTTTAAATACTCTTTAAATTTAGAATACTTCTCAATTGTTTATTTATTTAAAAAAATACTCACTAATCACTGATATATATATAAAATTAAAGTTAAAGAAACTCATTCAATTTTGAGAAATACTCAACTATTAAATTAACTAAGTATTAAATTTCAAGTAATAATATTAAAAAACTCTAGTAATAATTTAACTATCCAACAAAACATTCCTACTAGCCAAAATAGCCAAGTATAAATATTAAAATACTCAAGTATTTTTTTAACTGCTATCCAACCAAACATTTCTACTAGACAAAATACTCAAGTATTAATATTTTGATAAACTACTCACTTTTTTACAATTACAATTGTTTTTTAAAAAAGAATTATACAAGATATATATTTGTTTTAATAGAAACAGCAACAAAAAAAAATGCGTTGTAATAGTATATGCGTTGTAAAAGTACTTACCATATAACATCTTGCGTTGTAAATGCATGCATTGTAAATGCATGCGTTGTAAAGGCATTTTCAAATAATGCGTTGTAAAGGTATATGCGTTGTAAAGGTACTTACCATATAATGGCACGCGTTGTAAAAGCATGCGTTGTAAAAGTTTTTGCGTTGTAAAAAATGCGTTGTAATAGCATAGCGTTGTAAAAGTTGTGTTGTAAAGGTGGTTCCCCAATCTGGTCTATTCCCAGAAGAGTTGCTTTAAACTTGTCACCTTTCCATTCATGAAACATTTCACCCATCATTTCCCCATTCCATCTAAATATCTTTCATCCATTTACCCAGTCATCCTTTTTACTTTTCTTTTACCCATTCTTCTTTCCAGCATTCCATCCTCTTTTCATTTCACCGTTCGTCCTTCCGTCCTTTCACCCTTTCTTCTTGACTTAGACCCTCTCTTTCACGTTCTTTTCACCATATCTTGCTTTCGCCCTTCCCTTTCCCTTTGACCCTACATTTGACCCTTTCTTTGTTTTACCCTTCATTCCTTCCCTCTGCACCCTTTCTTTCAAGCATTTTTCTTTTTCTCCACTGTTTACCATCCAGTCTCTCAATCGCTCTATTACTCATCCCTTTTTTTCTTCTTTCGCGTTGTTTCTCTATCATAGCACTTGCCAGCTCTCAGTCCTGCCCCGACTTGCCCCTATATTCCATTATAGCGTCATTAATGGTCTTTTGTCTGCAGATATGCAAGCAGAAGTGGCCCATAAAGTACCTGTAAACATGTTAACGTTACCCAGCAGAGCTACCAATTTGTTCAGAGGCAACCGCCAACTTAAGCCGCTATAGTGGCGTTTTGTGATTCCACTGTCCTGAGTAGATGGGACCTCCGTTTTAAATTAACACAATTCAGTACATTAGTAAAATAGAATGATGAAAAGCATGTATGTCAATTCAAAAATGGAGGATTTCATTAAACTAAACAATACAGGAAATCTTAAAAAGTGCTAGACATTGGATAAACCGTACTTACCCTAGTGGAAATGCTAGACGGAGACGTAGAATAGGTGAGAAAAAAGCTTACAATTTGTGAGAGTGAGATACCACGTTCTCAAGACTATGCAAAGTTCACTGGGACAAACCCCTATGTGTTACGGTATGTGTAATTGTAAAGTGCACTATCAACCGAACCGCAAGGATATCCTGGCACTGAGCCGGTGTGTGTGCCTCGCCCTGTCTGTGGTCGGTTGGTCAGTTGAAAAGCCAGGTCTTCAGCTTCTTGTGCTATTCAAGGAGAAAGGAGGAGGCTCTGATGCGGAATGGGAGGTTTTGCCACATTTTTGGAGCGATGTAAGAGAAGGCTTGTACTCCTGATCTGGTTCTATGTATGTGTGGGATGTGTTTGAGTAGAGTCCTGCTCAGCAGATGTGTCTAGGGGGTTGTGGAAGGAGATGCGACTCTTCCTGTATTGCCTTGAATGTGTGTAAGGAGTTTGAATTGAGTGCATTTGTCTATCTGGGGCCAATGTAGTTCCCTGAGGTGTGATTATGATATGAGTTCTGTTTGCAAGGCTGAGGATGAATCATACTGCTTATTTCTGGATCGTTTGTAGTCCTCAAGTGAGTTGCTTGGTGATTCCGGCATGAGGGTGCTTTCACAGTCCAACTTCCTGGTGACCACAGCATGAGTGAAGGTTTTTCTGGTGTTTCTTGGGAGCCATTTGAAGATCTTCCTCAACATCTTCAGGGTGTCTTCCACAAGTTACACCAGTGACGGTATTGACTTCTGTGGTCATGTCCAGTTAGCTGTTTTTTTTTTTAAACAAACTTTATTGGGTGTTTATAAATCATGAAACATGTAGATACAGACAACTGCATGAGTATGTGTATAGGTACAGATATTCTCTTGATAGACAGATATGCCGTTACTATGTAACCGGCATCTATACTCAGTTGACACTTCTTCAGGAGTTATAATGGTTGCAATACTCAGTGCACATTTAAACAACCTACACTTGTCCAGTTTGCTGTTGATAATTGTTCCGAGGTTCCTGGTGTGGGTTCTGGGTGTTGGTTTGAGTTTGGCCAGCCACCAGTTGGAGTCCAAAGGTGAGGTGTTCTTGCCAAAGAACGCTACTTCCGTCTTGTCGGTTTTTGGTTTGAGGCAGTTGCCCTTCTGCCAGTTAGCAACTTTGGTCATGTAAGCAGTGAACTTGTTCTTCTGTTGGAAATCTTGTCCGAAGGAGATAACGAGTTGTTTGTGCTCTGCATAGTAAAGGGTCTTGGCCAGAGGGATCATGTATGCATTGATGAAGCTGGTGCTGAGCGATGAACCTTGAGGCAGTCCGCAGATGAGTTTGCGGCTTCTGAGGAGTAAGGTGCCAGGCTAACAGTTTGTGTTCTCTCCATTACGAAGGAGCAGATTACGGGAAAGCACGTCCTAGAGTGACAGTCTCATGCAGGCACCTGATGAGGCTGGGGTGTGAGACAGTGTCAAATGCTGCAGAAAGGTCTAGGAGAAGGAGGGCTGTCATGTCATGATGACATGATTAAGGATCATGTGGATGTTGTCTTTGGCAGCGACAAGTGCTGTTTTTGTACTGTCAGTGGGTCTGCAACCACACAGTGTGGTCTTGAGGAGCTAGTGGTTGCTGAGGTGGTTGGTGAGGCATCAGTTGATTAGTTTACTTAAGGCCTTTGCCAGGTTTGTAAGGAGGGAGATGGCTCTGTAGTTGGGAAGCATGGCTGGGTCAGTGTAGGGTTTCTTGGGCAGGGGCATGAGTGGCTTTTCTCCAGGTGTCCATTAAAACAGCTGAGTCGATGGAGACACTGAGGTGTTAGGGCTGCGCTGAGAAGTAGGAGACCTTTGATGAAGGGGTGTTGGGGCAAGGGTCAGATGGAGCCTTTGAGTGGATGGTCTTCATGATAGCAGCAATTTTCAACAGTGGTGACATGAGGCCGTGAGATCAGGATTAGTTCATTTGCTGTGATGAGAAGATCAGTTGTGATGGTGACCGGGACTGATTTAGGGTCGAGGTTGCTGTATTTGGAGGGGAATTGTTACAGAAGAATACAGAGAGCTTATTGCAAAGGTCTTGTGAGGGGGTAATGTTGCTGGAGGTGGCAAGAGGCATGGTAAAATCTTTGATGTTGGCGAAGATTTCCTTGCTGCTGTTAGTGCGGGATTCAATGCTTGTTATCATTATCATGAAGAGCAGGCTGCTTCTTAACTGACTCAAAATCTATTTTAATAATGCTCTGTTTAGTTTTGGTCATGCAAGTATTGAGTAACCAAAAGTAACTTACAGGTTAAGAAAACAAATATGATTTTACCACCTTTCAAAAGGTGAACTGATCCATAAGGTTCTGCATCAGGATAACATGTGGGAATGTTAACGAATGATTTGACACTCTACTGACCACATATCATTGGTCCATATTGTTGCTGGATCACAGATTGTGCAGTGGATATATATAACATCAATCTTATATCATGACAAACAAGATCATTTCCCAGATGGCATTACGGATCACCATTATGACTTTGAATTTTATTCACCTACAGGTAGCAAATCAAGTGTGTACCCTCTTGGCAGTCCTGGTTCCTATTCTTGCTACTGGCTTTTTCAGTGCATATTGTTGATGCACTAAGTCTTGTGTCAGCCTCCAAGGAACTATAATATTAAGTTGTAAAAGAGATGTGCCTGTCCACTGTCACTCTTTTTTTTTTTTTACATAAGACGAGTAATGATATTTAGATGTTTCACCTTGGCTAAAGGCTATAAGACTTAGGGCTTGACTTAGAGTTTGACAGGCAGGATACTCTCAGTCCACCTGCCTCATTTAGAGACAGGAGGACCATAAGCTTTCTATTTATAGAGCCCCCGTTTCCTCTATGGACAAAATGCTTCCTCCAATTAAACAAGTTCCTATGTTTTGAAGACATGGACCAGCGATGCGAGGAAAGAATTGACTTCCATGAATGTGAATGCATGCATATCAATGCGATTGGGCTACCTGCACCAACATTCCTTTGACCATATTGAACTTTTGTCAGGCAACAAGGGTTGAGACATCAATAGGATGGCAGGAATGCAGGTCCTGAAGAAATTAGGGGACCTCATATGAGGCCAAAAGGACACGGCTGAAACATTTCGACCAGTGTGATGAAGGATCACTTATCATCCTCATTATCCCCATTCATGATGATTTTAACTTCGCCATAGAGCCACTCAATAAAATATCTGTGAATCTCTATAAACAATTATATATTGCTTATTATTTGGATTATATCAAAATCAGAAAAGGCCTGCACTCTAGAGCTCCTCTTATCTTAGAGCTCATCTGTACCACCATAGATGAGGTTCGGATGAGGAGGAACCTGATGATGAAGCAAGGCAGCATCTTTAGGAATGTACTCACAAATACTGATTGTTTAGCTGATATCTGTATGCCACCAGAATTAGGCATGGTGTCTGCAAACAAGAAAGTTTGTGGATGCACAAAAAATCAAAGTGTCTTCTCCACCTGGATTTCAGCACCCATTCGCCACCCTGTAAGTAGATTTATTGTCACAAAAATCTTCCTGTAAATATATATTTTTACAAGTAAAACTACAATTTGTGATTTGCAAAAGGGGCTTATACTAAGGAAAAAGCTATTTATCTCGCAAGCTAAACATTCATATGCAAATAGCTTTGTGAATTAGACCCTTGATGTTTTCAATATGTTTAAATGAAATGTCCGTGTTTCTACGCACAGCAGAAATGTACATTCCATCTTAGTTCACTAACAGAAGCAATGTAGCTTCCTGATATAATCGTTTCAATTTAAACAGTTCACCAGCCACTTAATTTGATGACCAACACGGGGATCAGACCCAACCATGCAAACTACAAGGTCAATCTCATATAGGTCACTGTCTATACATAGGCTGTATCAATGTAATACCTATTCATAAGCTTCATAAATCCTTCTCCTAATCCAGTATCATCCGTGTTAATAGGAATAATCCAATGGAGCAGACATCTTAACAGCCAGCCTGTAACTAATGCCTCCAAGCACCTGTTGCATGTTTCAAAGGTAGCTTTGGTGTGGCACCTCTGTGCTTTCTATTTCTGTATACTCTACAACCCTGTGTTATATGTTTTTGGCAAAATGTCTAGTAATACTATTTTTGAATGGTTTCACTGCAAACCGGTCCTAGGATGCTTTTTTCGGTCCAGGGAAGACATGGCTTGGCAGTTCGGGCTGGGCTGTTCCCATGAGGCACTGGGTCAAGACTGATTTGCATATGGCCATGTCTGAACTGGGGTGGCGTGGTGAGCAAAATAACGATGAATTAAACCCAGATCTGTGACTGGGGGTGAATGTTTTGCCAATGTGCAACATTCCGCCCATCATCTTGTGTGTTTTGCTGTTCACTGCAACCACAACATGTTTTTGTCTGATAGACAAAACAAGTGCTCAAGCCAAGGCAGACATCAGATTTTCACCATGGTCTATAATAATAGCTTTTTATACTGTGAGTCATCCAGTACTTTTAAGTGTAGCAAATACATACTGTTACCATTATGCAGTTTAATGGTAATTGCTTTTAGAGAGCTAGGAAGAAGGAGTTGTCTTTGCTAAGACTCAAACTCATGACCTACAGATTACAACATATTTTAGTGATAAATGCCTAACTCACTGAACCAGTTTACAAGTTCAACATTGTTGTCTGTCCCAAACAGCTAGTCTCTGCCTTGTCACACACAGGATCACCTTCAACTCAATGCCAGATGCCTGTGCTATCTACAGACCGCAATTGGGGGTTAACAAGCTCACGCATTATGAGTGGAAAACTGAATTTGTTATCCTTCTAAGTAATTGAAAAACTGGAGTCTGAAATTAGCCTATTCTGACAACATTGTATGTAAGTATGAATTCTGTGAAACAGCTGTTGTGTTAGCAGATACAGCCACTTCTGGAACTTTGAACATTGCATTACCAAGTCATCCTAATAATGCACTTAGGGAAAACCAAACTCTATGGTATTGGTGATTTCATGCATGGTAGTACAGCATCATTGTATCAGAGTAAACTAAAATTGACATAACAGCAACCCTGAAGCTCTTCTTATTGTTAACTGTTTTATGCAGCAAAGATGGGCCCATATCTCGCTGCTGATAGGGGTGGGTGAGGGAAAGTCTTTAGTTAGGGGGTGATTTAGTTTTTTTAGCTTTAGCCTAGAAACATCTCTAATGGGCTCACCAGCCTCACATTTTACAAAATATACAGCGTGGGGCAATGGGTCAGTCCAAGTCAGACATTGCTCTCTTCAATGTGAATAAAGGCATTTGCTAAGCACATGTGCACATCCACATTAAAAAAGAAGTTCACTTTAGTGGGTGGACCAATCTCTGCTTTCTTTTCTACCTTAATTTTGTGCTTTTGTAAATATGCTTTGATGGGTCATGTTTAACTTAATACTTTACACAATATATATTCAGCGTTTCGATGGCAGCATTTTAACATTTTATTACTTGTGCAATGTTTATTTTATGTGTTTCCAATAAAGCTAAACTTTTTAAACCTATTGCACATATTTCCAACTGTTTGATTGCTCTTCCACATCCTTATTCCTGCAAATAGTAATTTTAAATGAGCTTATATAGTTCAGGGACATTTTACTCTATTTTTGAGTGCTTTGTTTTTAATTAATCCAGTGATAACTTTGTTCAGGTTATTCCACAGACAGGGTGAGATATTAAAGATTTACAATAATATTTAGAACCCTGGAAAATTAAATAGTACAAGCTAAACATTGTTTTATAAAAACATTTGGTGGGTAGCAGATATCTACATCTAAGGGTTCAAGGACAGTATCTGGGCTTCAGCAGCTCTGACTGATCAAAGAAGAAACTTGGAAAGACACTCTGAAAAGTGTGTTTTTTCCATTTCTAAACGTTAGAAGTGTTTTCTTTAGCCATAGGTCAAGTGAGAGGACATTCTCTGGTAATGTCCCGTTGATCAACTTAGCTTATGTGGAGGTTTTGAGGAAATGTAGATCAGTAGCTTTATTTGGAGTGGAGATATCGAGTTGGTGTGGCCTTCTGGCATGACTTACTAGAACATTCTCAGTTCAACCAGTTGATGTTGGGTGATTTTTGAGCTAGCATTGCATGGCAGCTTTCTTCAAGTTTGACTGCGGCTTTTTGATAAGCATCAATTTTTTTCATTTTTTTTCATTGGGGATTTGTGATATTGTAGAAGCCTACCTAAGAGCGGTTGGATTATTTTTAAGAGGGACAGACGGAATGAGATATTCCTGATCAAGAGCAACGGCTGGTGCCGTTATCTGACCATTCCATGGAATATGGAGAGGAAGAAGACAGTACAGTCAGACAACAGTTTTACGTCTTTGTAATGGTGAATGGAACAAGCTATGTATCATGTATGTAAACAAAATGAAAGGGGATTGAAAGACGACTGTAGGACATGTGAGAGGGTCGCAGATTTTTTCAGTTTAAGTAGTCTGTTTTCTCACCCGTAGTTGTGGCTAAGTGTGTACGAAATTGAGTATTTAGTTAACTAGAAATTTTGCAAAATGTATGCAAATAGAATAAAATATACGTTTGCTGGTATCTTGCCTCACCTTTTTTAAGCGAGGACATACTTCATTTAAACAAATCATGCAGGATGCTGGCAAGAAACTGGTTTAAGCGGGAAATGGCTGTTGCTGAGATATTTTCTGCATGAACCATTCTCATGTGGACAAAAATTAGACAAAATTGTGTAATGTAATTTTTTTTTAGTTCATGAGTTTCACATAATGCAAAATTCATGAATTTCTCAAATTTTGCCTGTGAATTTAAAATTTTACCCAGGCCTTGTTTTGGTTATGAGAGAGCCTGTCTGTTATTCTATGGAGCTTTGGGCACGCTGCTATTTAGCCATGACAGTCCAGAGTAAATCCCCTGTTTTTATCCGTTGTGGTCTGCATCCTGTGATGTTTTTTCTCTATTTTAATGACTCATTCATAAAGTCTAAAATGAATCATCCTATATCCGGAAGTGCCCTCATTCACACAGAAAAAAAATGTGATACTTGGTATTCTCACATCCCTTCCAGAATAATTGCTTTTGAAAAGATTATATTTACCGAGATATGTGATATTTCTATTTACTAATGTTGCAGAACTACTAGAGTAAAATTGCGATTGTTTTGGTAAATATAATCTTGTTTTGCTAAATATAATTTAATATATCTTGTTTAGCTGAATCTAATTTAAATTTAAACTCCATTACATGCAGATATTCCTTGCACTTTCCATGAATATTTGTGTGTATCATGTGTGAGCAAGTAAGTCAATATCTGCCTGACATTTAGAGGAATAGCATGAATAGAGTACTGATAATATGCTTTCTTCTTCAAAATATTATGCCACAGGCAAATTAAAACAAGGAAACCATTCCTTGACAAGAAAATTCCTGTTCGATGATGTAGCTCTGAGTTAGTGAAATCCAAAAATTATGTACTTTGCATGATAGTTAATTGATGTCAATTAATTTGTGAGTGCCAAGGGTGAGTGATATCATTTTTCTAAACCCACCTAAACTCGAAATTCTAGAAAACATGTAGCATATACTTAACATCATTTAAAACGTTAGCCTCCTCTGCCCCACAACATAAAGTAACAATAAATTAATTACCACAAAAGGTCCACAGTCCCATCTCCAAAACACCTCCTGAAAAACAGTTTGGTGAACAGCCTTCACTACCGCCTGAAAAAAGCCATGCCCTGATTCACATAAGCCTACGCACTCATGGCAGTAGCTCCTCATTCATGGCGAGATCTTCGCACTTGTGGCGGGATCCCCGCAGTGAGAAACTGCAGTGCAGAGATCCCGTCATGACTGAGGAGCATCTGCCACAAGTGCGGAGGCTGTTTGTGAAATGGGGCCAGTGTTTTATTCCTCCGGATTGGTTTCACTACCTTATGTGCATTGAACACATCTCTTTGCATGCACACATCATATCCCAAGCAGCTAAGATTGAGTCTCCACCCAAAGTCCCTCCACTACTTCCTTCATCTTTACCCTTAAAGTGTACCTCGGCACCTTCACAGCCCACCTAACTATTGTCTTATCACAGGCATAACAAACCTCGAGGGGGCCTCCCTGCAAGGCACGTGGAGGCCCCCCCCCCTGGGCTCAATCAGGAGCTCTGCAGCCATAGTGCTGTGCTGAGGGGGGCCCCCTGCAGTTTGGGTCCCCCCACACCGCGGGGGCTGTGGGGGCTTTTGTTACGCCCCTGTGTCTTATCTCCCACACTGTTTTCCTTCCACCCTCTGCAGAGTTCTATTCCCGACTCCATCTAGACTGTGGCATGGTCCGTTATGAAATCAAATCTAACGCTTTCCGTAAGCCCTTCAACTTTCACACAGTAAGCGTTTCCAATGCCCTCCTAACGCACTTTACATCTCCCAAAACTTCCACTCAAGACTTTCCACCTCATAGTTTCTGTTTTATTTTGTTTGGGTTTCTATGCTTGCTTAGTTGTTTTGTAGCCCTAACATTATCACTCAAAATGTTTCACCAGGCCTGCTCACTGATCCTTATCCACATCTCTCCATGACTTCTTAAATCAGGGACCAACACAACTTCAATGATGGTTTTCTCCCGTAGTTCCATTACTGCCCTTTCTATCCTCTCAATTAAGAAGAACCTGCAATGCCCACCAGATGCATCAGCATAGCTACTACCTAACAGCATCCCACCATACCGCCTCAGCACTCCTATGCCAAAACAAAAATGAATTGCTAAATCAGCAAGATCCACAACCCTGTCAAGTACTTCATAGGTCAGTGTTTATCTTGTTCACTATTTACAGGCATAATGACATTTTATCTGTCACATTGTGGCACACTTCCTTTCACAATAACACAATTCCTTAGCACATTGCAGGACATATTCTCCTGTATGTTCTTTTGTACAGTTGAGCTTATTCTCTGTTGTAATTTCCTGCACAGTTATGTTAACTGATGCCATGGTATGTGTGTCTGTTGTGTAGCACAATAGTGGTCAGGTTGTCTGGCACTGTGAGCATATTTTGAGGTATAATTGTGTGACTTGCAAAACAATGCTGCAAAGGGTCATATTCTGTTGAGTAATAATGAGTTTAGTAATCAATGAAGTAAATCAGTGGCATAATTGAGCATATCCTCTGGTTTGATGCATATCCTTGCACAATAATGGATATGTTCTACACAGTTGGAATAAAAAGTGACAAGTTAATGGCCACTTTGTTGGCATAGCACTATCAGATATTAATCAAATATCACTAAAGGTATTACTGTAGGAAGGTCGTAATTTTAATAAATACAGAGACAAGTACTATATGTTACTTTCTTCATTTATTTTTAAAAGCTGTCACAGAACAAAACACATATTGGTGCTATTGTATGCAAAGCAAGAGAGAAAAACTATAACTTCCATTAACACAAGGGCCTGTACTGCCAACAGAGACCCCACACAGGCACTGATAATCACCGTCCAACACTATTAAAAAAAAACCTCACAATTATCTTAAATCCTCTATCTTAATGGGAAATAGAGTCTTGACGTTCTGTGAAAAATTGGGCAAACACTGAAAAAACTGCAAGTTGCAATCAGAAGAACTGCAGTCCATTCCTTAACTTTAGATCTAAAGTCATAAAAACTTCAGTATTGATGGAGAAGTGACTCAAAGAGAAGGCATGTAGATGTTTAAGTGAAGATATAACTCTAATCTAGATAAATAATTAAATAAGGGAGAAGCATGTTAGATAAATTCAATATTCATTTGAAACTCTTTGAACAAGTAGTAGGATAGTAATTAACTCAGTGTCTTTAATAAAAATATCACTTCCCGCAGTAATAAATTGGAAGAGCCACGTCTTATGACAACACCGGAGGAGGTTCATAATATGCGTATTCAAAATGCATTAATAACAGACACTAAAGTGTGGGTAACTAGCTATGATAAAAAGTCCGAAAAGTATAAACTGAAGATCAGTTTGCATCTCCTTGAATGTCTTTCAGCACTTTAAATTAGGGACTTAGATGACACAACACCCTTGGACATCATTTGGAGGTAGTCAGAGGTCACAGCGGGGACCTAGAGCTTGCTCCATGCTACTCCTGGCACTTCCTTTTTGACTCCTGGCCTCAAAGGAGGTAAATATTTTGCTTCCTCTGAGGCCAGGTGTAGCAAAGGAAGTACCAGGTGTAGCAGGGAGCAAGCAAGAGGTCACAGCTGCGACCACTGACTACCTCCAAATGACGTCCATGAGAGCACCCCTAGAAAGTAGGGTAACCAAAAGCAGAATGGAATTCCTGTATGCCATTCCACTCCGCCCAATGAATGAATGAAAACGCATTTGTTATAGCGCAAACAGCTGCTCAAAAGAGTGTCCCGGCGCTGACAGAAGCAGTTAGAGGGAGCTATGGAACGCTGCTAAGTTTTGAAAAGCCACGTTTTCAGATGTTTTTTAAAGACTAAGATATCTGAAATGGAACGTAGGGCAACTGGTAGCCTATTCCAAGGCTCGGCCCCCAAAAATCCAAAAGATCTGCCACCCATCTGTGCCAGGTGTACTTTAGGAGTACAAGCATGGACGGAGGAGGAGGATCTTAGCGATCGAGCCGGGATGTAGCGATTGACTCGTTTGCTAAGGTAGCCAGCTCCTTTCCCATGGAGAACCTTGAAAAAGTCAATAAGAGCGTTGAATTTGATCCTCTCCTTCAGTGTCTGCAATGATGTGATTTGAAGAGGGGGGACATCGGAGACCTTGGTTTAGGTTGGAGGATCACCCTAGCTGCAGCATTTTGTATTACTTGTAGGCACTGTACAATAACTAGTGGGCTGGTGTTTACGAGGAGGGGACAACACTGGAACCAATTTTACTAGCTGGAAATTCTGGGCAGTAAAATTGCTGTGAAGACAGTTGGCATTGGAGCGCCACCTGTTTTCCAGCCCTTGCCCATCCCTCAGCACTGGCATAGGGAAGCATATAATTCTGTACCCTGCCAGATGACAGTCTCCCTTTCCTCTCCAGCCCTTGCCAACCCCATTCCCTCACACCTCACCACACACCAGCCCCCTCCCGGTCACATTAACTATTATTGGTAATTGGAAGTTTAATCCCCAGGGATTCCACACGGTAAATGGCCTTAACTTGTAATTGAAGGGGTTTCTTCAGCGACTTAGAGCCAGTATTGATGAATTCTGGCTGTGTGGAATTTCCTCATAAATTAGCAGTACTAGTAATGATGCCCAAGGATGGATAAAAGTGTTACGCTTGCCAACCCATTGAATTAAAAAAGTACGTTTTTGAGAATATCCATAATGAATATGGATGAAGCGTTTTGACATATATTGCATTTTAGTGCAGGTTATTTGCTTATTTGTTCACCATTCTGGAGATTTGATTGCGTATTACTATTCAATTGGTCTAAAAGCTCAACTTATATACAGAGCCCAAATATAGATGCTGCTAACAAACATTAATGAAAAAAATCTAGAATTTGGCCAGCGTTTATAGTTGGATCCACCTCTTTAAACTGTTTTGCTCACATAAACATTTTCATTATAGTGCCCACATTTCTCTGGCAGCAAATCCGATTTCCAAGAGAAAAATCCCATAATTTATTTTAATGTTAATCCAAAATGGAGTTTTGCCTTCACAATTTCCATTATTTGTTCAGCTAATTTTACAATAAGACTCAGACACATTGTTTTTGTTTCTGAAGTATGATTTTTTTTCCCCTCGATATTGTCTCATGATGTATATTCACTTTTGCAAAGTCCCCTCAAACTTTCACATTGACTTTAAAATGTGGCCACTGAATGTCCCTTTTTCTAGTAGTGAGACCAAGATGGGGAGTCTCAAAAGTGACCCACTGTATGTGTGCCAAACAGTTAGAAAACTAGTACAATTTGTTAAAAGCTGCACCTAAGCATGGCGATTCACAACTACTGTCATATAAGGCAAGGGTCTATGGTCAGATTAAGTATTTACACTGAAAACAATCGCACATTGGGACACCTGGCTTAAGGCCAAACAGTATAGCCTCTTACATTTTTTTGTTAAATTGACTTTTTGTCCTCCATAACATCAGAAAGTCACCAATATCCTTTTTGTATTGAGGATTTCTATAACAGAGTCCATGGGGACATTTGTACACCAAAAGCCAAAGGCGTTGCATATTCATGAGCCAGGCCATATGTGGGCCATTGCACGGCAGGACTCCGCTAAGCGACAAAGGGGTTACTGTACACAACCGAGCCCTAGCGACAGATAATGAATCAAGGCTTTGCTTCCCTGTTTTCATATGCATATACCTGGAATATTTGCCCCCTGTTATATATTGGACATTTACAACATTTGAAGACTCCCTGCTTGCAATTTTTCTTAGTATGTTTAATGTCTTGTCAAATTCCAGGAAAACCATAATTGTGCCCCGCGCTGAAGAGCAACTAGTTGTGTATGTAACAGGAGCTACAACTCATTACAAGTGTTTCAATTACACAATTTCTGGGTGTGTGCTCACACAAATCAAGCTCTGGGCCTGGAGACATTCCTTTTTTATTTAATGTTATTTATGTAATTTTTTTCGTTTTAAATACATAGCATTAAACATGTTGGCTTGCACCCTCTTCAAGCGCAAATAAAATGAGGCCACAGATAAATTAGGCAGTCCTCAATGAGCGGAGACCACACAGAGAGCCGCGAGCCCTCTTGAGTCTAGTGGGGTAGAGGGACAGGTCGTCAAGCCCGAGGCTTCAAGAGCACTGACCAATGTAGCAAAGGTTTGTATGAAACCTTTTTTAATTTCGAGTGTTTCCTACCCAGCAGAGGAATGAGTTGAGCCCTTAGGTTGGATTGTTGGGCACTTGTGAGAGAGAGGCTTTGTAGCTAAGGAGCTCTTTTTCAGTACTCGTCATATTTGAACTTAGACTCAGTATTGTTAATGTGTGGAAGGATCTACTACCAGCAGGTTTCAGTAGGTAGCTATAACTAGGGCCAGAAGACCCTATGTGTTGTGTGTATTATTTAGAATATCTTACCCATGGTTCTCCTAGACACCCATTAGTGTGAATAACTGGATTCTAAATGCAGTAATTCATTACTATAATATAGAAATGGCGTGCAACAGAACTTGTTACCCACTGTTGCTATGTCATAAAGGAATTCCTGGCTGCTCTGGCTGGCCTCTTTGAGTGCCTGTCAGAGCAGTGCTGGAGACCAGTGAGCATAATATCTGGAGGGAGGGAAGGGAAGGCACACCGAATGGTTGTGGTGGGTGACAGGAGGTCATGTATTTTTGTTGTTGTTACATGTGGTATAGGGAGGAGAGGCCATGCTATTTATTGATCCCCCGTTACTCCTCTGCCCATGCGCATCAGTTGAAAGCAGGCGTCGATATGTCATGCCATACATTACATCAAATCATGATATATATTTTTATATATATATATATATATATATTTTTTTTTTTTCACTGAAAAAAACCATAGGTTTCAGGGGCGTTATAGTTAGCTGGACTTTTCACTCATACAAAACCATTGAAATTCCCCCGTTATAGTTAGTTCAGCTAACTATAACTCGTGCGCCCGCAATGCACTGCTGATGACGTCACATATTACATCACTCATGATATGGTCAGTGACATCACTCATGACATCACTGAAAAAAACATAGGTTTCAGGGGCGTTATAGTTAGCTGGACTTTTCCCTCGTACAAAACCATTGAAATTCCCCCGTTATAGTTAGTTCAGCTAACTATAACTCATGCGCCCACAATGCACTGCTGATGACGTCACATATTACATCACTCATGACATGGTCAGTGACATCACACATCGCGTTTTGCACACTTCTGTCATTGGGCTACATGTGGGCTACATCTGGGTGATATTTGTGTTGCATTTGGGCTCTTTTGTCTCTGGTGGCCATCTTGGGAGATTTATTTGTTATGAAGTTTCCTAATTTCCTCATTTACTGCAGTCTCCTCAGTAGGAAATGCTTTCAGTTTTTTACTTTGATTCCATCAAGAAGGTATTCAGATATGTCACCCATTTGCCATAAATTCTGAATGTTAGCACTCTAGTTGCTCATTAGATCACTGTAGTAAAGCTACTGCTCACCACGGAAGTCTGATGCTGGTATTAAAAGTGCATGTTTCAGTCTGCATATCAGAATTTTTGAATGAAATAGAAGAGGATTTGAGAAGTCACTCAAAATGTGCCCTAATTTTTCTTTCTTCAGCACTAATCATAATTTCTATGGCAAAATGAACCCCCTCATTGTGTTCCTTTTTAAATAAATGTTTTAAGTGTTACCAGTTTATTCCAATCAAGATGGCTTCAGGTGTGCCATACTTTTGTCATAAGTAAGACAGTAAGCGCTCTAGTTGTTCTTAAGAACACTCTGGGACATTCTGTCATTGGGCTATACTTGGGCTACAGCTGGGTGATGTTTGGGCTACATTTGGGCTCTTTTGTCTCTGGTGGCCATCTTGGGAGATTTATTTGTTATGAAGTTTCCTAATTTCCTCATTTACTGCAGTCTCCTCAGTGGGAATACTTTCAGTTTTTTATTTTGGTTCCATCAAGAAGACATTCAGATGTGTCACACATTTGCCATAAATTCTGAATGTTAGCACTCTAGTTGCTCATTAGATCACTGTAGTAAAACTACTGCTCACCAGGGAAGTCTGCTGCTGGTATTCAAAGTGCATGTTTCAGTCTGCATGTCAGAATTTTTTTATCAAATAGAAGAGGATTTGAGAAGTCAAAATGTGCCCTAATTTTTCTTTCTGCAGCACTAATCATAATTTCTATGGCAAGATGAACCCCCTCATTTTGTTCCTTTGTAAATTAAATGTTTTAAGTGTTACCACTTTATTCCAATCAAGATGGCTTCAGGTGTGCCATACTTTTGTCATAAATAAGACTGTTAGCGCTCTAGTTGTTCGTTAGAACAATCTGGGACATTCTGTCATTGGGCTATTCTTGGGCTACATCTGGGTGATATTTGGGCTACATTTGGGCTTGTTTTTCTCTGGTGGCCATTTTGGGAGACTTATTTGTTATGATGTTTCCTAATTTCCTCATTTACTACAGTCTCCTCAGTAGGAAATACTTTCAGATTTTTACTTTGATTCCATCAAGAAGGCATTCAGATGTGTCACACATTTGCCATAAATTCAGAATGTTAGCACTCTAGTTGCTTATTAGATCACTGTAGTAAAGCTACTGCTCACCAGGGAAGTCTGCTGCTGGTATTGAAAGTGCATGTTTCAGTCCGCATGCCAGAATTTTTAAATAAAATAGAAGAGGATTTGAGAAGTCACTCAAAATGTGCCCTAATTTTTCTTTCTGCAGCACTAATCATACTTTCTATGGCAAAATGAACCCCTCATTTTGTTCCTTTTTAAATTAAATGTTTTAAGAGTTACCACTTTAATCCAACCAAGATGGCTTCAGGTGTGCCATACGTTTGTCATAAGTAGGACTGTTAGCGCTCTAGTTGTTCTTTAGAACACTCTGGGAAGCTGCAGTAGAACACAAAGGAATCAACTGACAGTCTCTGCCCTTGTTGGATGTACATGTTTTACTGAGAATGTCAGACTTCATTCTCACATGACTGAGAAAGATAATGTGAATTTACAGAAAATATGCTCTCAGTTTAGCTTATAGATCACCTTCCAAACCTTTGTGGGAAAAGCATGAGAAAATAGTTTTCTCTCAAACATGATTCATGATATCACAGCAGAAGGCTTTTTCACATGGTAAAATCACCTTAGAACACACCACAATTCCTAAAATGAGTATGGTACCATCAACAAATGATTTATAATGTAACTAAAGTCTTAAAGCCTTCTATTAACTGCAATGCTTTTTAATGAGGTGCTATCATGTATATTGGTCCCAAGATGGCTGCCAACACTTCTTGGATGAAGTGCTGACAGCCAATCAGATCTCACGATGAGATGTGTGGTTAGGCTCCGCCCAGATATATATGTGATTTTACTTTTGATTTTCTCAGGAACTACCAAACGGATTTACACCATTTAAGCAAAAGGCACGAGTCTGAACTGAGGACTACCCCTTTGCCAAATTTGGTGTAATTCCGTTCAGCACTTCGGGCTGTAGCTGCGTCAACAGGTCCTATGGGAAAATGCATGGGGAAAAGGTGTTTTGGGACACCTCTTTTTTCTCGCCCCCCGCTTGACGAATCACCGTGAAATTTTAAGGATAGGAGCGGACCGGAGCTGGCCAAAAGTTTGGAAACTTTCGCGAAGATTCATCAATCGACGCCAACGTTATTCCAAATAGAATGTTGCGGATTTCCTATGGAAAATAGGTCCTAACTATAACTACCTACTGGCGACTGCCAATAGGTAAATATATATATATATATATATATATATATATATATATATATATATATATATATATATATATATATATATATATATATATATATATATATATATATATATATATATATATATATATATATACATCAACAAAAAGTCCCGTAGTGAATCGGCTTAACCAGAGGAACACACGGGCACAGACCACAGCAGCAACGGGTGAAATCCAAGTTTATTTTACAAGCCGCAGACGGTCCACATGACGCGTTTCGGTCGCTGACTTGCGACCTTGATCACATATAATATTTTTGGATCACTGTTTAAGATGACTTTGCCATTGAATCACATTTCAAATGAATTTCTGCAAACAATTCAAATTAATTTTTGCAGAGAGCCTCAAACCATTAGCAATACCTTAGGAATTACTCTGATCTCACTGTTAGAGATAAATTAAAGGACCAGGCGGCATTCTAAATTGAGTCTACTAATGGTAACTGTCCCTGATCATCTGGATAGCTGCCAAGTATTGAAAGGCAAAATATTTCTTACAGCTGGGGAAATTATTTCAGTTCTACTGCAGACCATCCCATGCCACTGAAATATAAATCATGGGCCTTATCATATAAAGAGAGCTGTGTACGTTTAGACTCAGTTTCTGGCACAGTTTTGTGCTGACTAGTATCTAAAGTAGTTGAAGAACTGCAAAATCACTATTTTACCAGCTTTGACAGTGGTAATGTTCCCCTGCCACAAGAACCTTTAAGGAATATGCTGCTTTTGGATAGAAATGTAGTAGCATTTATTGACAATTTTAAAGTAAATAGAACATAAATTAACATACACAAAGCAACATAACAGCACCTTTAAAACATAACAAGGCACATCACAGCAAAACAGTCAAAACTGAACACAACCTAACAACTGCACTACATTACAACAAAATCACATGGAAATAATGCAGCAAAAAACACACAGTAGCATAAAAATAAAAGAACACATCACCACCACAAAAAAATACTACACACCAAATATGCACCAAAGTTCTTGTCATTCATTACAACCTCCAGAATGCTGGTTTCATAACATTGTGGTAAAAAGGTGTTTGGAGCAAGAACTGCCTCAACTTTGCATCACACACATAAAACAGAACCAGTCAAAAATGTTTTGGGATCCAGTCCCAGGTCTCCTTGAACATTTGACCAAATTTTGGCACCAAGGTAGTTTATGAAAAGAAACCATTCATTAGATTTTGGAGACTATTTTGAACCAATCTAATATACAATTTAGTTTACTGCCCTAGATTCATAAGTAAAGAGATACAAATGGAATCAAAAATAGAATACGTGTGTTTTGAATAGATCCTGTGGAATGTGGTCCTGTATAAAAGGATAAAGACAATATGTAGGGAGAACAAAATCATGTACATAATTTGTGGAATTACAACTCACTGCAGAAGAGCACAAAATTCTTTTGGAATGCAAACATGAGAAACGGCCATATAGCGTGTGGATGTAAATACCAAGTTCTGACATCTAAACCAGCACTTGTGTTTTCCATCAGTTCACTGAGGTGCAAACCATTGGCAACCACAAACCTACTGATAAACAGAGCTGACCACACATCGATCCAACTCCTGATAAAATTTCAGCCATATTCATGGCTACAGAGAGAAGGAGAATGGAAGTCGAAAGAGAAGATTTACTTTGTTGAAGCAGG
Source organism: Triturus cristatus (assembly GCF_964204655.1). NCBI lineage: Eukaryota > Metazoa > Chordata > Amphibia > Caudata > Salamandridae > Triturus > Triturus cristatus. Next base: position 503,977,121 of record NC_140593.1, read on the forward strand.
GACAAAGTGATATTCAGGGAGCATAGACATTCCAATCTTACAACCATAACAGGTGTATAAATCAGGGTTATATGTCCCATCTATGCATGCTTTTACCACGCATGCCTTTACAACATGCACCAAACCACGAATGCATCTTCACAATGCATTCCTTTACCACACAAGTTGTTAAAACGACTGCCATAAGGAAAGCGCTGGAATTTGGAATAGTATAATTTACTATTCCAACTCCAGTCTGCGCTACAGTAGGGAAAGTAAAGTCCAACATCGGTCCAACAATGCTTTCCCTAAGGCAAGTCATTGTAATGACTTGCGTAGTAAAGGAATGCGTTGTAAAGATGCATTCATGAATCGGACAACGTTATAAAAGCGCAGCATGGCCCAAGCCGCATTGTAAAGACAGTTTCCCATAAATCAGTAGTGATGCCTTAGAAAACCTCAGAAAGTTGTAGTGAAAATAATAGAATAATTAAGGTCACAACTTGATTGAAGCTCTCAATAAAGCCATCCTGTATCACTACTTGTTAAAAACTAGACCTGTTTTTTTTTAGGGTTTGGCAGACAGAATGTCCAGTCAAAACATGACGGATATTACATCCACTGTATTGGAAGTGCATAAGCTATAATAGACTTGTACTACGTAGGGCAGGACATTCATCATGTGTGTGGCTGAGTATCCCGTCCACCAAACTCTAAGTAAAGCCCTTGATACTTATGTTAGCTATATGTTCATTTTGCAAAGTTGCAACTGCAAGGGGTTCAATGGAATACATCAATCCATGTATGTCAGTACATCCTATTTTCATGTGACTGCAACAACGCGTGGAGCATGAATTCCATACATTTTCTGTACAATGGTAGGACTAATTATTACAAAAATATACAGCTCAGACCATCTTCTGCCGCCAAGCATCTATACAGAAATAAAATAAATGAGCATTCATACAACATACAAGTGATATGTGCTGCAATGAGTATTACCCCAAATGCAATATCCAATTACTCAAGAAACGCATATTATTTGCATGTATCAAAATAGCAACTGCTGTCTACATCTGTGCCAAAGTAGACAAGTATATGATAGTTTTTTAAATAAATCTTTCTCGTCCACAAGTCTTTTTAGCATGTTTCCTTGCAACCTACTTGTAACATCTCCATGCCCGGTTGCTCGTTTCATGCAGATTTTGTGTCTGAAACAATGTTTTGTGAAATTCTCCTGTGATTTTGCTTTGTCTAGGGGCAATCATGGCCTGATGCCCCATTGACGAACGATGGCTGTTTTTTTAGTTTGATTTAAAATAATTCCAAAGAATATTGCATTTGCACCGTTGTGTGACTATTTTATTAACTTTTTGGTTCACAATGTGTGTATTTGTTTATTTTTAATCTTTGTTGTACATGGGGTCGGATGTCTTTATTATTATTCTTATGGGCATGTTATTTTTAACAAAGCCACTGAAATTACCACTCTCCTTGTACATGTGTGTAAGCAGTGAAATATAAATTGTGCAGGTCTAATTAGTTTCTGTCAAGAGTTCCTACATACTCGATTTATGAAAATACATCATTCTCACTTCAAAATGCATATTTATCTGCTCTATTATTGTGCAATCAGTTGGATCTCCCTATGTGATAGCCGCTCAATATCAGATTGTCCGCATCTCTTTTTATAACATTATGATCAACTTTTATTGCTTTATCCGGAAGCTTATTAAGTTATTACACCTTCCACTGCCAACAACATAATCAAATATCTAGTTAGAATGTAATGATAATCAGTTTATAACCTCTCTTCTCTTCATTTTGGCATATACGGGACATAAAGCAAAGGCAGATAGTGGAATTTACACTGATTCTCTTAGCTTGGTTAAGCAAGGAAGTTTGGGTTAGAAGTGACCCTCCCTATTCCACAGCCAACAACATAGGGCCTCATTTGGATGTCGGTCGGAAAGCCTCCGACCACAGGTTGGAGGCTTTCCGACCGAGATCCACGGTTTAAAGTCCGACCACCTAATTTAGGTGGTCGGAGATTAAAATGGCTGGTCGGGCCAGCTGGATTGTAATGGGCTCAAGGATCCCGTTGACCAGTTGGAGGCTGCACATAATCCCCTACAGACGGCGTTTCTGCCATCGGGATTATGATGTAGGTTTCCGACCGGCTTTTCATGTTGGGCTTTCTGACATGAAAAGCCTGTCGGACAGCGACTTTGGGGGCCCCTAACAGGGCCCCCATGCCTCTGCAGCTTCTGGTTGGGGGCCTGGTGTGCCCCCTGTAAATCCCTGCAGCGTGTGGCAGGCGCCATGAGGTGCCTGCCACACGGTGTAGGGAGTTACAGAAACTCTTATTTCTCTATGGGAGCTTGTGCTGCGGCCAGTTTCCGACTGCCACACAAGCTCCCATAGGGAAATGGGAGTTTGCGACCGCATCATGTGCGGTCGCTATGTAATACGGTGTTTGGACGCACTGGCCTACGGTCGGTTGGTTCCCACTCCGAGACAGTGTCGGTCGGAGGTAACACCGACTGACATAATAGGGGCCTTAACGTCTAGTCTACAACTCCTACTTATGGGTGGAACATTCACTTGACTACGTGATACTACACCACTAACCTGCTGAAAGTACTTGAAGCATTTTGTTATTAAATTCCTAGTGAAGAGAGATGATACTGAGAGATTAGCAATTTGTTGCCCAAAATAAGACTAAAACCTTTTTCTCAGCTTCTGGATTTAAAAAACACATGTGAGTATTAGGTTAAGTACTGAAACATTGTGAAATACTACTTTCCATCCTTCTAATAATAAAGCATACAACTTTTTATATTCCTAATTACACAGCTACTAAAGCGTGTTTCCCTTTGACTTGGTGGTTGGCTCTTCTATAGTACGAGACGCCTTCAATTCAGAGGCCTTCCTGTCCTGGTAACTGTCCATCCCAGTCTGGACCCCACTACTCATTATGACACAGAGACTTGTACGTCATTGAGCAGAAAGCCATTTGGAGAAGATAGTGCTGGCATAAAGCTGGCCAGTAGCTCAGTTTACCAATGCCCTAGAGCAACAAAAACGTATTTCTCACAGGCCACCCTTAGCCCTTTGCCTGGAGATGGTGGAAGATATGAGAAGATTTGTGAAAAAGGCATTGGACACATAGGCTCTCATTATGATGTCGGGCGGAACGCCACCGACAGGCCGTATGTCCACCCAACATTCACGGCATCAGTCCGACCACTGCCTCCGACAGGATCCAAGATCTCGTCAGGGAGGCGGTCGGACTCCTATCCCTACAATGGAGACAGTGCCTGCGCAGGCACTGCCGTAGGGAATAGGATGTCCCTTTCTGACCGCTTTGTCATGGTGGTCCCACTGCCATGAAAAGGCAGATGGAAACGGACATTGGGGGCCCCAAGAGGGCCCTGTCCCTTGGGGGCCACTGCTAAGTGACCGGTGGGGCACATGTAGTGCCCCCCAAACATCCATGCACCATGTGCTGGGCACCACATGGGGCCTGGCACATGGTGCATGGATGTTTACAAAGTGCCTTTTTCTACTGTGGCTTGTGCTGCGGCCCTTTTCCTGGGCCGCAGTACAAGCCGCCGTAGAAAAAAACATTTTACAACTGCCTGCATGGCGGTCGTATGCTAAAAGGGCGGGCGAGACCGCCAACTCAGTGTCAGACGGTTCCTGCCCAAAACAATGGTGGTCGGCGGTCTGACCGACCGCCATCATAATAGGCCCAAAGTGTTCATACATTTCATTGCACCTCATGAGAATGTGGACATGTCCTTTTCTGTGATGATTTTATAAAACAAATCAGCGCCCAACTGTGGGAAGAAAACGAAGTGAAATACAGCTGTTCAGCAGTCATAATGGTACTTTGATCAATTGCAATTTCTCTTTGTGATGAGATAATGGTTTCCATGTTTCCCAAGCCCGGCATGCCCCATCACATTCACTTAATAAATCTTATGATACAGGAAGGTAAAAGCAAAGACAGCAGGCTGGCTGCCGGTCCCCATTAACGATATTGTTTCGTCGCGGCTCGATTATTTGGAAAGCCAAGCCTTATACTCTACCCACCACCTCACCCCATCTCACCTTTCCTCATTAAAAACAACCCTCTTTTCCCTGTTCTTAATCTTTGACAATCTGTAAAGCCGACTGTTACCTCTTGTTCTTTCAGCGCCAAGAAACCACATCGGTGCATAGTGCGTCAGAAAAAGCTTTCCAAAATAACATGTTGAATGGGGAATAAGTATTACTAGCATTATCTGCTCTTTTATCCTATTTAAATGGTGTTCTTGGGCGGTTCTTAAATCAAAACCCTCTCATGGATTGCTAATAATTTGCTATACTCTTCAAATCTAATCAAATGGCCTCTTGATAACTTCAGTGCAAGAAGCCCTTTCCTGGTAAAAAAAAAAACAAAAAAAACATCACTGCATGGCATCCTCTATGCATTTCCAAGATGTGAGATGTAGTTAGGGAGTGGATGAAAGGGTGAGCCTGTATGATTTTTTTAATTAGAGGCCTACTTATTACAGTGCATGGGAGAAACTGTGAATTTACAGTCGCATACTGAAACCGAGTTCGCAATGGCATTTCACTGCCACAAAAAAATATATATCTTAGTTGGCCATTTTCAATTCTATTTACAACCCCTTTGTGTGAGAATAAGAGGGGCTAGCTTTCTGTGGGCGCGCGAAGAAAGGCTGTGCATTATGCCGGCGCCTTGTGATTCCACTCTTTGAAAAAAAATTGCTTTTGGTTCGCCTGCTCGCCAGACAGTGGCTCTCTGAGAAATCACCATTTTGTGCCCAGAAAAGAGATGATTAAAATGTTTCTCCCTTTCTTCCATCTCAACAGTGACCCCGGTGTCATCCCATCCCATTTACGCTATGCTAAATTACTGGAATATTGAAGGCGCGCAGGATTACCTACTGGGATCTGAACTTGTGCCCTTCAGCGGGAAAGGCAGGAATTCTAAATGATGGTGTCTTGAAGGCTGTTCAGAAGTGAGGTTCAGTTTCTTGCAGCCCTGTCACATAAATATATTCATTTTTGTCTACTTGTGGCTGTGCTGTGGTTCACACATTTGGTAATTTCGCTCCCTATTTCACCGAATCCACAAAGGCAAGAATCCACTCTTATGCAATTTATGAAAAATATCAAAATATGTTTTTGTTGCATTGTCATATATTGATGTATTAGCGCCAAAAGTACAATATACTGGTGCACTGCCTTAACAAGTGGTTTCACCTGAATCTCTTGCCATTCTTCTTTACTATTTTTTGTTGTTTTCTAATGACATTTTTATTACAAATTTCTTGGTACAATACAAAATTCCAGAAAATTGACATTTTTGCAATCTGTGTAAATGCAGAAAACACACACTCTTTTATAGAAATACTAGCTACCCATAATTAGATTTCTTTCAACAGTGGCAAAATAATATCTTAGCATCACATATACTCTGGAAAAGTCTTAGACTTAATCTAAATAGTTAATTGCTCTATGTATTCCTGATCTATGAGCAATATTCTCCACTGGTACATTTTTCATGGTTTATATTTAGTGTTTGATATCCCTCTTATCATGTGCTTTGCTTGCCCAACCTTCTTGCTATTGTTAAGTAATGTTAAGAACCATGATGTCCTATTATGTGGGTGTAGCCCACAGTACACACACATAGAATAGCCCTTACATTTTTGGGGTACTTTCGGCTTCAATTAAGCCCAGTGATCTTCGTAGTTCTCTTTCTTTATAAACATACTTAAGCATAGCTGCTAATTAATTATTTTGAAGTTATTTTCACCCAGTGCACTGTGTCTTTTTTTCATCTGATCGTGGCTTTTTTTTCCTATGGAAGTTCAATGTACACACTGATTCTGGACATAAGATAACTGGAGCAGACAAAACGGTGAAAAAGTACAGCTTAAAGTTAGTTGATTGGTCATTTCGTTGTAACAGGTTTGAACAGGTTGTATTACATATGTTTTACTCGTCAATCAACCTTATTCATCAGAATTGTTCATCACAAAATATATTACAAAAAACATATTTAAACATGAGAAAAGGCAGTTTATAAATCCACTTCTTTATTTGATTTAAAATTATAACTATGAATAAACTCTTAAACTGAAATTTCTCAATTAAAACAGATTGGCATTCTTGACGTTATTTTTCCCTTAGGTGATCCCTTGTTCTTTTGAAGATTAACTGAGTTGTGTCCCATATTTCTAGTTACTTCAGAGTTAAGAAATTGCCTCCTGAATATAAGATTTTCTGAATGTCAACACTATAAGCAAAGGTAAAATGTTCCCATCTATTCTTAATATCTTTTCCCAGGAGAACTGGTTTAATCTACCTTCTCCTAACTGCATCATAATGGTGATATAGCAAGAAAAATGCAGCATAGTGTATCTCTCATACAATTACCTATAAATATCTATCGGTGTATCCCAAGGGAATCCTCTATTTATAGGTTCTGGTACCTAATGGCAGCTTTGCGCATGGCACCACACCTAACCATGGGTGGGTGCATGTTATCTTTACAGACCTCTTTCTGAGAAGGATATCTACGTACACTGTAATATGACAATGAAGACAGTCTCATAGCCAGTGTCCAGTTGATCAACAGGGTTAGATGTTTCTTAAAAATTTGCAAATCTCTAACCTTCCTTTAAAGTCTTTGTTGAGAACATTTTGCCTCCCCATGCTGATAGATACTGGTAACCTCTCCAAGTTCTGACAATAGGAAGTTAAGTGTAGGCATTTCAATAATTATTTAATGTAGATTATTAGATACACTTCTCTCTAAATGATTGATGTGCTTTTGTTAGATCATAAAGTAGAGGCGATGTGTCGGTTCCGTGGAGCTGCAGAGCTGTGATGCAAAGTCCTGCATCATCGTTGAGGATCCCCTCGATAAGGGTTTGCAATGCAAAGTCTGGCAGCTAGGAGGCATCTCACAGTTGAGGCGATGCGTTTGTTCTGAGGAGATGGGAGACTGTGATGCAGGAACCTATATCGTCATCAAGGCTGCCATATATGAGGGATTTGTGATGCAAGGGCCTGTATCAGTGAAGCTTCACACAGCATCGGTTCTGATGTGGGCTGCGAGGTCAATGCAGAGTTCTTGCATCGGGAGAATCCTTGCAGCAGAGGCGATGCAATGGTTCGGAGGAGCTGCAGAGCTGCGATGTGAGGTCTGCGTTGTCTTCGAGGATCCTGCCGATGAGGGCTTGCAATGCAAAGTCCAGCAGCTAGGATGGGTCGCATAGTCAAGGAGATGTGTCAGTTCAGAGGAGATAGGATGCTGTGATACGAAAGCCTGCTTTGTCATCAAGGCTGCCTTCTATGAGGGATTTGTGATGCAGGAGTCCATGTCAATGAAGCTTTATACAGCAGCAGTTCCGATCCCGGCTGCAAGGTCAATGCAGAGTCCTTGCGCTGTGAGAACCCTTTTAGCAGAGGTGATGCGTCATTTTTGGTCGGGATAGCGCTGTGCCACAGAGGTGATGCGTCGGTTCTCCTGGATCCACAGATGGGCTGGCATACCACCTTAATTCCAAGGGTCCAGAAGGAGGTGGCACCATTTGGCAGGGCACAACTCACAGATGGCAGAGTCCAGGTGATGGGTTCAAAGTTGTTGTAGCCTTCTTCAGGAGACCGGCCCTCGTAATCACTTTGGGGTCCTGGGTCTCAACAGATGCAGGTCCGGTCCTTCTCACCCAGGCAAGAGGGCAGTAGGTCAGCTCAGCAGGGCAAATTTTCCTTCAGAGCAGCAGCAGTCCAGGAGAGTGGAAGTCCTTTTAGCAGCACAGCAGTCTTTCTTCCTGGCTGAGTATCCACAGGTCCAGAAGTGTACTGAAACATTGGTTTCTGGGGTCCACTCTTTATACCTGTGCCTTCATTTGAAGTGTGAGAAGCTTTCAGAGGTTTCCCTTTGAGGACAACAGGCTTCCTGCCTTCCCTGTACTGGCTCCAAACTAAATACAGGAAGTAGGCAGTCCTATGTTTGGCGGCAGAACACAGCCTATTTAAGTGTAAATAGGGCTGTGCCCAGCGCTGCCATCCCATCTTGCCAGTAATGGCCCATCCAGGCACACCTAAGCTCTTCATTGTCTGTTGATGTCTAGGAGGAATGCACAAAGCCCAACTGTCAACAACACCATGTGATCCAGAGACAGACTGCAGGCACTAAATGGCTAAGGCAGTAGAAGTGGCATTTTCAAAATTGTAATTTAAAATCCAACTTCACCATAAAAGAGTGTCTTTCATTGCAATTCCAAAGACTCCAAACATGAACTGGTCACCTGCTCCCATTTGGAAATTATAACTCATTAAATGTAATAAGGTAACTGAAATGTTATCCTATGGGAGAGGCAGGCCTTGCAAAAACAAATGTAGGAGTTTTTCATTACCAGGACATGTAAAACATAAAAGTACATGTCCAACTTTGTAAATGCACTTTGCCCAGCCCTCTTGGCTGTTAAAAGTCTGCCATAGGGGTGACTTATAAGGGCATGGCACAATCAGTGCTGCAGGCCCTCTAGTAGCATTTAATTTACAGTCCCTGGGCACAGGAAGTGTCACTTTACTAGGGACTTACAAGTAAATTAAATATATCAATTGGGTATAAGCCAATTTTACCATGTTTTAAAGAGAGAGCACAAACACTTTAGCACAGTTAACAGTGGTAAAGTGTGCAGAGTCCTAAGGCCAAACAAAACAAATTCAGCAAAAATAGGAGGAATGAAGGCAAAACGTTTGGGGATGACCCTGCAGAGAAGGCCAAGTCTAACATACACATTTGTACTTACAAAGTCCACTATGGGCATAGTAATCTCTCCAATGGACCCTATCAGAAATGTATCACCAGCTGTATCCCTAAAGTATGTGGTTACATGCCCCCTCATATTGGACCAAATAGCACTAGGATATTGATTTGACGTGAGTGAAATTTGCAAAATTTCCTTTGTGGAAATTATGATAAATATCCACAAAATACACTACATTTCCCCAAAACCAGTCTGGAATATTGTGCTATTTTTAGCATGAAATGCGTTGTTGTCATGTCCATTTTGGGTGTGAGGATGTCATAACACTAAAAAACCCACAAAATTGTGCATGACATAAACAATAGCTGGTCACGTTCTATTCATTCACATTGTTCTTGTGCTCTTGCGATAGAATTTTCACCAAATGAATTTCCATTTAGTTTATGTGGCATAATACCAACATTTCAGGCATTTCACATACCATGTGTAACATGAAATGTTGGAAATTACACAAGAATATGCAAGCATAAATGAAATGTTGCAGTCCTAATATTTATGTTCAAGGTCTTTTTACTATTTTTATAAATTTCACCAAAAAGTGAAGTATTAGTTTTCTTAAGTAAAGAGTGTAAGAATCATTTTTTAAGATAAATTGTTCCCATTCTTGGAGGATACATTTTTAATAGATCTTTGATCAAGCTTGCCATAATTATTAGTATGTGGATGTCATATTTGTATATTTGTTTAATTCAGTATTGTTTTTTATATTATATTTATGTGCCCATGGGGCACAGGGCCAAGACTGATTTGAATATGGATGGGTCCAAACTGGGGTGCTGTAGTGGACAAAAGAACAATGGATTTAACCCAGATCTTTTGACTGGGGGAGAATGTTTGCATTGTCAGCATTCCGTTCATCCGTCCATCATTTGTTTGCTGTAACACAATTAGAAAGAACAGCATGGAAAATTGGCTATACAAGTAATCCAGAGAAAATATTCCTAGTTTTATTCAAGATATCAATCATATAGTTTGTACATTTATTTTAGTTAGGGGAATATTCCAGAAGGATGCAACTTTATTTTTCAATTGGTAATTTTATTTTGAAAGCATACCTTTCTCCGACTAGGTGGTAGGTTCTGTGTGTTTCCAATGATAACAGTGTAGCGGCTTCTTTAAGGATGGTCCAATTTGAGTTTTGGAAGATTTATGGAATGGTGCACAAATGACAGTTTTTTGTTCACTATTATCATGAGTCCGGCAAGATTTCCAATTTTGTCATCAGTTTTATTCAATAAGCTCAAAATAGCATCATCCAGCCAACGCGTTTCGTTCAAATTGGTTGCTTGAACTTCATCAGGGCTAATTGTCAATAATCCGTGGAAACAATATCGAATGGAGTTGTAGGCCTCTTACAATCAGAAGCCATGCACCAGTAAAATAAACTGGAGCGTTAAAGAGGTCAATGACGTATATCTAATAGTTCAAATCAAGTGGCCACATAATAAGGTCACCGGTTTGATAGCCAGTGAAAATTGCCTACAGGAAATGTCACTCGATATTCTCTTCAGAAAGCCGTTTTTGAGTTTTGTTTGAGCTCATTCAGAACTACTTATGATAGGTACTGAGGAATTATACTCTGTGGTATATTTCGGTATTAAGAGGGGAATGCCCCTCCCCCACACCAAGGGCCTCATGTAGGTAGCGAAATACCGGTCGGTAACGGCCGATTTTCGGTAAATATGCCGTTACCGACCGGTATACAGACAAGTGAGATGTAGGAGTCCAAAAACCACTTTTCGGTAAATATGAGGCGGTAAATACCGATTCATAGTTACCGAATTCTAAAATACCGATTCATATTTACCGAATACAGAATTAACGAATCGGTAAACATGAAGTGGTAAATATGAAGTGGTAAAAATTTAAAATGACATGTAGGAGCAGTCGGTAATTAAGAAATCCATTAAAATCGGTAATTAAGAGTCGGTAATTAACACGGACTAAAAGCAGGTGGTAACCATCAACAATGGATAAAAGCAAACCCAAAATTCAACAGCGTGGACAACATGGCCGCTATGTACGTCATTGCAAGGCGCCTACGTCTACAGGCAGCAGGACTGAGGGTGTGGCGACGGGAGGAACAAATCTACAGACAGCGCATCACACTATTCCAGCTGACTGATGCAGAGATACATGAGAGGTACAGGCTACACCCCGAAACCATCATGGACTTAATCAGGGACCTACACCCACTCCTGGACCAGCCAGTTAGAAGGGCGCACGCCATACCCCCACATGTGCAGGTGCTCTGCAGCCTACATCTGTTGGCATCCGGCAGTTATCAGGTGGTGATAGCTGCGGTGGGTGGGGTATCCCAAAGTTGCCTGTCCCGTTTCTTCAGGAAGTTCCTGGATGCCATGATGCAGAGAATGCACCACTACATAAGCTTCCCGAACTCACAGGCTGCACTGCAGAAAACAAAAACTGACTTTTATCACATGGCACAGTTCCCCCATGTCCTCGGCTGTATTGATGGTACCCACATCCCAATCTGTCCACCAGCAGATACAGAGCACATCTACAGGAACAGGAAGTCCACCCACTCCATCAACGTGCAGGTGATCTGTGATGCAGGGAACATCATCACAGATATTGTTGCAAAGTTTCCTGGGAGCACCCACGACTCTTACATCTTCCAGAATAGTGGGATTTACACACGACTGAGTGCCGGAGAATTCGGAGAGGGATACCTGCTAGGTAAGTAACAGTGACGCCCCTTGAAACATGCAAACATAGTGTATAGAGGCATGTTACTGATGGTTCCCTTTCACCCATCCAGGCGACAGTGCATATGCATGCCGGTCATTCATCCTCACTCCCTACCTACACCCAGCTACCCAGAGTGAGAGACGATACAACGTGGCACACAAAACAACACGCAATGTGGTGGAGCGCACGTTTGGACTACTGAAGAGCAGGTTCCGCTGCCTGCACAAGAGCGGAGGCACACGCCAGTACAAACCCATCACCTGCTGCAAGATCATTGCCACTTGTGCAATGCTGCACAACCTTGCCACGAAAAAAGGTACAGATGTGGAACTAACATATTTTGAGGACAACGAGGATGAGTCAGGCCAGCCAGAGGGCAACGCAGCTAGAGTGCCAACTGCAATCGATGGGAGAGAGAGACGGGCAGAGATCACATCCAACTATTTCTGAGTAAGTAAGGGGACACAGCGAGTTGTGAGCAGTCATGACGTAGTTTAATGTGGCACCACGCCATGAACACATGATCAGGCCAATCTGGCAATATATCATCTATACAAGGAGTATGTCCAGGGTTACGTCACCCATTGTGAAGTGGCTAGGCAGGGCGACATCAATGTTTGCGCATACGCGCTGCAGTGGTGGATTGCACGGCCTGTGCATCCTCACTAGAGCCAACCCCAAGCCGCCTGCTGCTCCTGCGTGTTTCTGGGACGGGGGGTGTGATGCTGCTGGTGGTGTCGATGCTCTCCGCAGGATCCCCTGCAGCAGTTGTCGACGCCTGACTCGTCAATAGCACCCCTAGTGCACTTGTCACCTGCACCATCCCCCGAGACAGGTCGCTGCAGCACTGTGTTAGGCCCTCCTGCATCGTCACAGAGCGCCGGCACAGTAGGGAAGTGGCAGTTGCCAGACGGTTGAGTGCCCTGCTGGTAGTGTCCCTTCTCTGGCGTTCCCGGCGCCGTGCTTCGATGTCAGCATCTAATTTGCTGCACAACTGCTGGATAGACTGGGACATGTCCCGAATGCCCGCAGCCATGCCGCCAATGTTTGTGTCCATGTTGACTATGCTTGTCTTCATCACCCGCATGTGCCTCTGGACTGACATGACTGCCTTTGATTGCAGGCGCTGTTGCTTTAACATTTGGCCCTCGAGCCCCAAGAAGACACCATGGCCGTCAGTGGGTGCTGGTGGACTCTGGACACGCGACCTGCGGCGCCCTCTTGTTTCCGTCTGTGCTGCCTGTGAGGTGTGGGGCACAGTGGCATGGCTCCCTTCCTGGGGCCCGGTGCGGTCTTCAGGGCCCATGCTGTCGTCTGACGAGGTGTCCAAGGCTCGTAGCCTGGCTGCTGGATGCCTCCTCTGTCTCACGCATGCAAGCGGAGATGTGGCCGGTGAATCGAACATGAGTGGCGAGGCTGGCTCTGGTGGTGGTGATGCTGGCTCACGGTGAGGTGATGCTGGCTCTGTGTGCGGCGATGCTGGCTGTGTTGGTGGTGCGGCTGCCAGTGGGCCTGCTCCCCGGTCTGTACTTGTGCTGGCTGGAGGTGTTTGATGTTGCCGTGGTGCCGTCTCTCCTGCAGCATGCCCTGTCCTGCATGATGTCACATCTGTGGACAGAAATACAACATTGGCTCAGTGTCCCCGAAGGGCTGCATTGCAAGCGGCACAATAAATAATTTCACATTCCAACATGTCCCCTGTCTCCTTGTGCCTCGTGTGCGTGACATGCCTTGTTGCCCTGTAACATTTACGTCATGGTTAGTGTTGCCCTGACTACATCTCCCGAAATGCATTGCCTGTCTGCACTGACACGTGTGGACTGCAGTGTGATTCTCGTTTCACATTTGGGGGATGTGGGATGGGGTAGGGGGGGATACATTGCTGTGCTTTCGTCTTACCTTGGTGTGTTGCGGCTCTGGCAGAGCTGTCGGCGTCCCCAAGACCCACGACGCTCTCTTGCTCGATTGTGGCCGCCACCAGCTCCTCCAGTTCGGTGAGGGCAGGTGCCCTGTTGGTTCCACCTCCGGTCTGGCTGGCCTCCTTCTGGATGTCGCCCATCTTCCTCTTGGTTACAATCCGGAGGTCATACCAGCGCTTTTTGAGGACCTCAATGTCCCTGTGGGTCACTCCCACAGCATTGACCTGCGCCTGGATGGCCAGCCATATGTTGCGCTTTTCCACCTCAGGCACTTGCAGGGATTGCCTGCCGAACAGCTTCTGGTGCTGCTTCACGACCTCCTCCACCAGCACCTGGAGTTCCTTGGGGCTAAATTTCAGCTTCCTCCTCCTTTCCCCTCCGTCTTTCTGTGTTCTCTGGCTGGACATGCTGTTCGTTTACCCGCTCGCACATGCAACTGCTCCCTGCCTCTCCTCTGCACTCCAAGCCTCTCCAGGGTCGGCTAATTATGTCCACCTGCCTGGGTGTGGCCACTTCGGCTAATTGAGTACACCTGCCTGGGTGTGGCCAGTTCCAGGTTGGGTGGGCTGTCGTTGCACTGGATTCGCTGTTTCGTCAAGTCATGTGATTTTCTTTACCGACTCCGTACATACCGAATCGGTATTTTCCGAATCGGTAACTACCACCTCGGTATTTTGCGATTCGGTACCTTCCACCTCGGTATTTTCCGATTCGGTAAATACCACCTCGGTATTTAACGATTCGGTGAATTCCGATTCGTGATTACCGAATGTTACCGAATCGGTAACTGTTACCGAATTTTTACCTACATATAACTTACCGATTCTAATTTACCGATTCGGTACGGCTCGGTATTTTAGAACCGGTAAAATTTATTTACCTACATGAGGCCCCAAGTTTGCTGAGTTTTGCTGTTGGTTTTTAATTTTTTTTTAACAAGTTCCCTTATGACAGAAAATTTCTTTAGGTGTTAAAAATCTTAAAAACGATTTTACAACACGCTATTTTCAATAAAAGGTTTCAGTATGTGTATGTATGTTGTAAGGGTTTATTCCAATAAACAATGGTAGCACACACTTGGCCACAGATATAGGCACAAACAACTCACATACACTCATGCACATATACATATAGTTCGGTGTAGCATTTGATCATACTGAAGCAGTGACACGTTTTTACAAATATGGACTGCAAATTGTTAATCTTATTAGCTACAGTGAGCATTTTGTGCATTACTTCTTACTCAATAGTTCATACAATATTTTTATTTTGCTGTTTTATACAGCCCTGAGTGTCATCTTTTGATTATTTCAAAGCACTTAGATATACAGAATTAAAGACATAAAATGAAAGAAAATGTAGTGGTTATTAGAACGCATCCTTATATGGCTTGAGATCCAATCCAGGGTTCTTCAATCATGAGCCAAGGAAATGGTAATCAGGTGAAAGAACATCTGATTAGCTCAGGTTTGAGAAGTATCCTTAATCAGAGATGGTTAGTCTCTACTCTAAGGAGAGGGCCCGGTGCAAAGCACAGTATAGTTCCTATTAGCCCATGGGCACATCCTGGATATTTCATTCGCTTAAAGGGACATTAGACTATAAGGTGCTCAAAAGAATAGCTTCATCATAGGGAAAAGGAGGGGGCTAGCTTAGAAGGATCTTTATTCCAAAATGCCCTACGGATAATGGACAGTGTTTAAAATGCGATTCTCAACTTCACAAGCAGCCAGTGGTCTGCTCTTAATGCTTGCCTGAAAATGTCATATTGTTTGGGTTCAGGCATACCCTTACATCATGATTTTAAAATCTTTGGAGTACACATTTACAAGAGTCTAAACATCCCATTGAAAGATTGATTTGTAGAAATTGGCAAAAGAGGAAGAAGTTTCATGAGCATGGAAAGTTGCATTCTGACACCCTGGACCATGACACTGATTCAAGTGTTGGGGCAGTAGAAGATTATAGCTCTGCGTCAAAAGTGATTCCCGGCTTCTTGACTCTCTGCAAGATGGAGGTGTGATCACTTGCCTCAGGGTCTGGCTAGAGTGACTTTAGTCCCTCTTGTGGGATGTAACCCTAATGTCCCAAACTGTTTGTCCATTTGTGTTGCAAAGCCATGCATGTGTACATGTTAATCCATAGAACAAGCTCAGACTTTTTTAATGTGCATATTTTATTAGCATTCTTTGATAAATTGTCATCACCTAATGTTCATTGGTTTTTAGGTCTCGCCTAGCGACGCAGCGCAAAGCGCTGCTCGTTTTCAATGATTCCCTGTTTTATGACACATAAATTACCAATATATTATTCAAAAGTAAATACTGTATGTGTTTACATAGTAGAAGGTTTTGATATTGTATTTAACTAAGCCTAAGATTGTTTCTAGAGTAAGAAATAAAATGTCAGGGAAATCTGTAAGCGAATAGATATGGAGTACGTGTTTTGCAAGATATCGGTGTCTGTATACATGGCATCATATAAATCAAATTGGTGTGTGTTTATCATGTGTGTGTTGATGCAATTGTAGCTGTTCTCTTTCTCTGAAATGTATTATAATATATTTTACACACAGGGTATTTTTTAACTCGTTAATACTAAGCGTGTTGTAAATTAATTTGCAAGCATATGGAATCACAATGCAGTTGCTATTAAGAATGTAGGAATAAATGTATTTAGTGGATTTCAACATCGTTTATGTAGGAGGTCTGCATATATATCTTTAGAGATATAGGATAGAGTATAGTGAACGAGGTTACAAAACTTGTATTTCCTTCATTGAGCAAGGCTAGGTGCATAACTTACTGGAGGTAAAGCCTTGCATGAGTCATGAACCTCTTCCAGACACTCTAAAAATTGAAATACAGGAAGTTAAAATTTAAGCAGAGAATACAGCTCACTGGTTTGTATTCTGTAGGACTGGCTGTTGTATGGCATAGTGGGCAAAACAACTATGGCCTGAAGTGCAGCTTCATTATTTACCTGCGTTTGGGGTTAATCCAATCATTCCATCTATCACTTTTTTGTTTTTCTAAGTGAGACACTCCAAGTGCGATGGTTATGTACAGATGTGGGTCTTCTGCTCACAGTTCTATAGGACTCACACTACACCTCACTGAGGAGGGTTAATAGGGCCAAAACTGGAGTAACAGGGTAATCTTTTGGGACCTGGCCGGCCAATTTGAGCTGGACTATTCCTATTAGAGCAGGACTAAATCTAATTTCAGGAGGGGGAACAAGTCATATTTCAATATGGCTAGTCGCTGTCTGGAGTAGCAGGGTGGGCAAAGCAATTATGTGTGGAATTCAGTCCTGGGTAATTAATAGTGGATGAGATTAACTGAAGCATCCCATACATCACTTTTTTCTTTTTCTTTTGTATTATACTTATGATTTACTGAGTGGAGAAAGTGTATATTGTAACTGTGTGAACAAACTAAATCCTGGGTACTATAACCAATCCCAAAAAGTAAACAAAATTGAGAAGTACAAGATTATTATTTTATATGACGTTAATGATTTCCTTGACATAAAGGTAATCTTGGAAAGTTCAGGCTTATGTTGTGAACAATAGCATCTCTGGATTTTGAATCTCCACCCTCTATGGAAGGGACACTGAGGATTAGGGCTTAACAGAGCACATTGTTAAAACATAACCTACAACGAATGTTTGTTAAATTTGAAAATTAGGTTATTCAAATATGTGTTGAAAAAGGAATAGAGCTTTAATTCAGGTGCAAATGTCTTGTGTTGTTTAGGGGATGTTTGATACATTTTCTACCAACTTATCATGCATTAACAGCAACATCCTCTGCCATCTGATCATTTAAATTATCTCCACTCTTTAACTAAAGTTTTTCAAGAAGTCTAAAAAAAACCACGAAAATTAACAGCCTCTCCAGTTTAGCAGAAGCTTACTGGGCTGACACATACTCTGTTATTAAGTTACCTTCTGCCAGCTTGACTCAGTAGCTTCCACAAAACACTTACCAGAATAAATACAAGACAGATGCTAAAGAAGATGGAAGCAAGAAGCCGTCAATAATAATAGCAACATCATCGACTATATCCTAGTGTGGACATAACTCAATCTCTTCAGCCCCACAACACATCTTCTTCAGCTTTCCGGTGACATAGAGCAGACTACCTATCAAGATAAACTATTGGCTCTCGCTCAAGATTTGTACACAACCCTCGATGGGCGACATAGAGCAGACTACCTACCAAAATAAACTAGTGGCTTTCGCTCAAGATTTGTACTCAACCCTCAATCGGTGACGTAGAGCAGACTACCTACCAAAATTAACTAGTGGCTTTCGCTCAAGATTTGTACTCAACCCTCAATTGGTGACATAGAGCAGACTACCTACCAAAATAAACTATTGGCTTTCGCTCAAGATTCGTACTCAACTCTCAATCGGTGGCATAGAACAGACTACCTACCAAAATAAACTATTGGCTTTCGCTCAAGATTCGTACTCAACTCTCAATCGGTGACATAGAACAGACTACCTACCAAAATAAACTATTGGCTCTCGCTCAAGATTCGTACTCAACTCTCAATCGGTGACATAGAACAGACTACCTACCAAAATAAACTATTGGCTCTCTAGCTCAAGGTTCGTACTCAACTCTCAATCGGTGACATAGAATAGACTACCTACCAAAATAAACTAGTGACTTTCGCTCAAGATTTGTACTCAATTGGTGACATAGAGCAGACTACCTACCAAAATAATCTATTGGCTCTCGCTCAAGATTCGTACTCAACTCTCAATCTGTGACATAGAACAGACTACCTACCAAAATAAACTATTAGTTCTCTAGCTCAAGATTCGTACTCAACTCTCAATCTGTGACATAGAACAGACTACCTACCAAAATAAACTATTGGCTCTCGCTCAAGATTTGTACTCAACCCTCAATCGGTGACATAGAACAGACTACCTACCAAAATAAACTATTGGCTCTCGCTCAAGATTTGTACTCAACCCTCAATTGGTGACATAGAACAGACTACCTACCAAAATGAACTATTAGCTCTCTAGCTCAAGATTCGTACTCAACTCTCAATCGGTGACATAGAACAGACTACCTACCAAAATAAACTATTGGTTCTCGCTCAAGATTCGTACTCAACTCTCAATCGGTGACATAGAACAGACTACCTACCAAAATAAACTATTGGCTCTCGCTCAAGATTTGTACTCAACCCTCAATCGGTGACATAGAACAGACTACCTACCAAAATAAACTATTGGCTCTCGCTCAAGATTTGTATTCAACCCTCAATCGGTGACATAGAACAGACTACCTACCAAAATAAACTATTGGCTCTCGCTCAAGATTTGTACTCAACCCTCAATCGGTGACATAGAGCAGACTACCTACCAAGATAAAATATTGGCTCTCGCTCAAGATTTGGACTCAACTCTCAATCATAAATCAGAGCTACTTGGGAGGATTTAAGCTTTTACCAATTTTGTCATATGGGTACTATCTGCAAATGATGTTGTCCTAATAGCCTGCTGCAGTTTCCCATCCAGGTAGTTTGTGGCTAGTCGAGCACTTGGCAGAAGTATTGTGACTGTTTACCCCCAAGTTCCAACCCATACTACTCAACGGAATGATCGGTTTAAGAGCTTAAGTAGAGACTTGATGCCTTATTCAAAGTATGTGTGAGAGTGAATCAAAGATGTGGTAGCTGAGTAGATATAAGTATCACTGTTCACAGAAACCGGACAGTACATCTCTATCCACCCCAATGTGTGACTTTGGCTTCCTGGGTTATGAGTGACAGAGAAAACAGGTTCATCCCTGATGATATATGTGGCAATTCCGATGGTGGCAGTACAGCAGGACTTGATCGCACAGTGCCCATGCTCCTGCCACAAATTTTCATACAGCCATAAACATCATGGCCCTGTTGTGTTGTTTCTTAAAGAAACCCTTCTCCTAGCAGACTAATACTTCTTATAAAAATCATAAACACCTTGGAGTCAATTTACAAGGGCATTTATGAATAAGTGAAGTATGCTTCACATACTTATACGTGCATTCGAAATTATCCCCCATAATCTTTAAATTGACCCTAAATTAAATTTTGCTTTTTGAGGCTTAATTTTTTTTCAAATAATTTCTGTTTTAGCATACATGAAAAACTGTTTTCCATTCTCGTCTATATTCCAAACCATGCTAAATCGGCCCCTTTCCCTTTTCAGCCCCAGACAGGATGCAGTGTGAAATGCACTTGTCATAAGTGACGTCTGACGCCCATGAAACGGGTGACATCCGGTGGTATGATGGTTTCACACAACCACTGACTAGGCTGGTCTCTGCGGTGGAGTGTTCTGCCCTGACAGCATAATGTATTAAAACATTGTCAAACCTCAGATGACAATAAGGGTTCCTGAACTGAACTGATGGGACGTTTTATTTGATGGATTTTCATAATTTTACTGTCACAAGAAATCACACACGTGCATAAGCCCCTTACGTCTGAACAGCTGACAAGCACTTGAAAGGCTGTTTAGCAGCGACTTGCCTCGTGGCGAGAAACCTGCGCGGCGTTAGTCACGCACCCTACGTCGATGCTTCTGTCTCTGTAGAATGATTAGGAAAACGGGGAAAGGACTGGAGGTCCCAGTGAATGTAAACGTGCCTTCACAGGTTGCCATCGTGAATAAATCAAAGTTCATAAGGATGATTTTAGGAAAAAAAATATTGCCATAATTACAGAGCACCTTTAGTCAAAAAACTGTTTCATATTTCTCAGACTTCCATTTCTAAGTTGATCTCCACGTTGTCTAATGGAAATAAAGAGACCTAACAGTTAGCAAAGTTGTCATGCGCCTTAAAGCAAGCATAGAAAAGCCCAGATAGCCCCTAGCTTGCCGATAAATACATAAGAAATTAGGGTTCCGTGGCCTCCCACACCCCTGCTCCCTTGGTGCTACTCACCCGCTGCAGTATTAATAGTAATCAACGCCCGCCAGCTCATCTGTGTGATTTCCTTCACCCACCGAATAGCCTTAACGCTGTACATTGTCGTGGTTACTTGCCTTCCGGCCATGGTTCTTTAGCTCCTCAGTACATTGCCTTTTGGTAATGCTTCGTAGAGAAGTCATCAGCCCATTGTCTGGTAATTTACACTGTAGTAAGTGAGCCAACCTCTGTACTTAATATTTGAAACACGGAGAGAAAATCCTAAATACCGTGTTTGGAACTCAAAACAGTAACTTTTCAGTTTCAGGAACCGTTGGTGAACGCGCGCTTTAGAAATGATTTTAACATAACATAACAGTAATGCCTCGCTGCTCTTCTGGTAATAAATGTTCTCTGGGTGTGAGCTCATAATGGTTTTCTGTTAAAATATACCATTCTGTATTTCTTTGTCTGTGATTCGTGTGTTGTTGTATTATTGCAGTGGTTTTGGTTACAAATCCAGGTACGTCATGCTGGATGTCCGAAAACACAAAGGGGCTCATTTTGATGTAGAACGGAATTTCCTCCAACCGACACTGGCTCGGACCCGTGAGCGACCGACCTCCGGTCGGCGGTTCCAACTGCCTGATTATGATGCGACCGAACTCTTCAGTCGCATACTTACTTTTCTCTATGGTAGCTTGTGCACGGACATAAACCGGCAGTAAAACAGGCTCCTATAGGTAAAAGGGGGTGTGTGTAAAACCCTGCACCCTGTGGCAGGCACCCCATGGTGCCTGCCACATAGTACAGGGATTTACAGAGGGGTATCCTAGGCACCCCTTCGACCAGCAACCATAGGCCGCGGAGGGAAGGTGGCCTTGCTAGGGGACCCCAAAGTTACTTTCCAATGGCCTTTCCGTATCGGAAAGGCCGGCACAGAAAAGCTGTGGAAAACCGACATTGTAATCTCGACAGTGGAAACGCCGTCTATGGGGGATTATCTTGTGGTTCTGACCGGCTGGAAGACTCCAATAGCTGGTCAGAACCGAGTCAGAATGTCCGGTCAGTTTACGTTCCGACCACCAACATCGTAATCGGGCGGTCGAACCACAAACCGATCGTGTCGGTCGAAAAGCCTCCGACCGTGGTCGGAAAGTTTCCGACTAGCGATCGGAGGCTTTCTGACCAACATTGTGTAATCGGCCCCAAAATGTAATGCAGTCATGGTGCCATGCTTTAAGTGGGATGAAAAAAGAGGGGGGATCTCCAAAGGTACGTGGCCTATGTAGAATAGGTGTGGCTTAATAAACGCCCGATCGACATTTTGGTGTTTCCCTGCTCTTTCTGTTATTGCATCCGTACATATTAACATAGCAACTGACCTACACCTAAAACCAGCCAGGACTGTTGGTCTTGTCAATGGTTGTCTGTATGCGCTGTGGAGAAAAGCCAAGGATTGGACGACCATGTATTCTGTATACCTTTTTGACACACTGGCAGGCACTGCAAGAAACTCGCACTGCTTTCATCTTCAACTCTACACCTCTTAAAAATAGCTATTATAAATACCTGGAGAAATCATGCACTATATAAGAGTATTATGCTGAATGAACAAAAAAATACAAAAACACAAAATCCTTGCAATAGCTAACACTTTAATGGAGTGCAAGACTCAACAAAACATTTGAAAATATAAACGAGAACTAAATCACTGACATGGATTACCTGAACTTTTTTATTACACTAATTGTTCAGAAATCAGCAGTTTTTTTCACAGTAATGTTAAGGACATGAATAGGGACCCTTTTCAATGTGTGTTCTGAAATACTTCTATCTCTGAGACCCAGAGGGACGCAGTTCACTTAAGGCCCCGTGCCAAGTGATACAAAGCACTGGAGGGTCTGTTTCAAAATACTTATAATGGTAAAACATTAATGATGGTCACTCACGTTTCCCTATGAAACATGTTCACAGTCATGAGTTTCAACTAAACGACATGGTGTGGTACTATCAGTGCATACTGCAGCATTCTCAATATAGTCAGTTAGGATGTCATCAGTGCTGGAATGGAGACACTTCATATTAATAACCAGGTTATTGTGTCTTATAAAGCCTCTCTCATAATAAATCTCTGTTTGTGCTCTGTGGACCTGGCTGTCTAGTTTAGTTGGCAGAACCTTACGATTCTGCCCTGTATGGGCAGGGAGAGAGAGGAACTAAGGCATGGGTTTGCTTCTCCTTGCCCCAGTCACTAATGCACCCGCCTCCACCTCCACAGAGCTCTGTGTGTGAATGTCAAGGGTGTACACACCCCTTCTTTCAATTAGCACTGTGGGAAAGTCGACACAGATATTTCATTTCCATGCAACCAAATAAATTTGAAAAAAGGCAAATTGTCCCTTCCTTTTCTTTTGGGTAGAGATAGTGAGGTATAAAAACAAGTATTGTTTCCAGATTGACTGGGAAAGATGGGACAAACATCAGGCAGTGCCTTTCAATGAAGGGTATTGACGTGGTAGATATTAACATGGGATCTTTTTCTAGGTTGGGGAAAGAAAGGCAGGAAGTGCTATGGTGTTGGGAAGCTGGACGAGCAAACTAACCAGGAACTGTATGCATCAGATGAAGCACCGAAGGGCCATGGCCTATGAAGGAGCCGGTGCGGGCGAGAGGAAAGGGCAGTCGAGCTTGAGCTGGAGAACCAAATACTGTTTGTGATGGTTGATGAATTAAACACATTTGAGTGTGGTACATTGTGTTGGTTTATGTGTGTGTGTCTATGTTTGTGTGTGTGGTTTTTTTCCAGTACTGCTTGGGCAAAAAGAAATGTGTTTAGGTTTGCTTGTTTTGGGATGCTGATGCTGGGAAACAGGGTAGTGTCTGTAGATGTGTCTAAATCCTAGGTATAGTTTGAGTGAGGTGAGGGCTGTATCCATCAGAACAGTGTGTTTGCACTAGCCATGAGAAGTTTGGAGAGGAGTACAGGAAGCAGAGTAGGTTGTACTGTGTGGGGCTACATAGTTATGGAATCTGCCTGCTCATATATGAAGCTAAGCACTGTAGGTGGGGCTTGTGCCAAAGACAATATTACTGTCAAAAAAGATATGCTGTTTGGATATCTCCCCACCAGTGTGGCATACAACCCTCACATTAATGTGAGTGTCCTGCTCACACAATAAGTATACCGTGGTGGACGTTCAGCTTTTCTTCACCATCTGTGGTACCATTTTCAAGTTAGTGTGCTGTGACAATATTTACTCATTCCTCCTTCACTCCAGCCAGATGCCTAAACAGGTGTATGCCTCGAAGATTTGATTAGCATATTTTCTTCATGTACTCAGCAGTAGAGAATCCACAGTCCTAGCAGCAGATCCGGCAATAACTGGCAGAGTCAGTGAGAAGATGGGGGTGATATCTGAAAACGTGCTATGAACTTTATTTCAATGTAGATGGAAGTGCATACGCATATATTCAAAATGAACGAGCCAATGGATTTTACACTATGTTCGCGTGACCTTACCATCCCAAACATTTGAGCCCTGTTGATCTACATGTACCAATAAATTATGTTTTAAAAAACAATTGAGCCTTTGGGTCATAGTATGTGAATGAGTAAGATGACTTTGTTAAGAAAAATTTGCAAACCATGGTACTTTTTTAGCATTCACACAATTTGCTATACTAGAAAAGGCCAAGGAGCAAAACGTTCCCAGCAAGTCCAGCTTGGCCCATTGATCTCTGAGACTTATCCCATCACCTGTGGTGGCGACCAAGGTTCTTCTGTTTCTCCCCACCTCGCTCCACTACCACACACCATCGATGCCCAAAAGGTCTGCTCTCACAGGTTCATGGACAGCACAGATCCTCCTGGAATTGGAAGGAGGCACAGTGCGTCATCATCAGGTCACTAATTACTTAAAGCAAGTGCAAGTTGGATGAGCCACAACTGTCTATGTCTGAACAGACAGAAGGTAAAAACCCTGCTTCGGGGCCATATGGACCCCTCACCGACACCTTTCTCTTGGGCAGATACTCTGTGTCCACCTCCAAAACATGTTCAAAAGGTTTGCAATCTGGATGTCATCTTCAACAGCAACTTTACCTTTACCCAATGTGCGAAATCAGCCACTAACATTGCATTTCTGCAGTTCTGTCTGTGTCAGTGCATACTTCCTTTTCTTTCATACCCTCAAATGATAGTGCTTGTGCTCTTGTCTAGATTTCTACAACAGCTTCTTTACTGGTCTCACTAAGATTCTGATTTACAAACGGCAAAGAATCCAAAACCATGCAACAATGCCCACGTGGACATGGGCACAAAGATCACATCATCATTGTCTACCAATCAAATGAGATCCCACATTAAAATGTTGTGTATTGTGAAAGAAATATATTCATGACCATACACCAGACTACCTGTCTAAACTCGTTCAGCCCTATCATCCTACAAGGCACGAGATCTCCCTCTGCTAATCTGGTGGCTGCTGATCCACCTGAGCTGAAAAGATTTTGGTTATGATGACTCAATGTTAACGTGTTCTTTTTCAAATCCCTTCATCAGCTAAGATCGTAAGAAAACTTCTTAAAGTTTAGAAAAATGAGTAAAGACTCACATGTCCTGCCCCTCACATGGTTTGCCTGACCCAATAGCATCTAAGATCTAGAGAGTGTGTTAGTTCACAGTGAAATGTTAATGTACATTTTAATTAGTATGAAATAGGCAGAAAAAGGACTTGTAGCTGCTTTTATACAAGCCTCCGTCTGGGCAAATAACATACATAGTAAAGAATTATGTTTTGTATTTTAAATATGTTCTGCCAGGACGATTTAAAGCATGTTTGTGAATCATAAAGAAGCAGAATAAATAATTTGATGAAATGATGCTGTTTTCTCATGAAGCATTTATTTGTGCGGAAGAAAGTTATCCTTTGAATGCTTGTGATATAGAATGTTAAGAATGAACAGGTGCCCCCCTTGCCTGGGGGAGGGGCACCCTTAGTAGCGCCACGGGGCTGAGTCTCCTCCAGGGCCCCTGGGCAAGGAAGGTGTTGGCTGTCTGAGGTGATGTCATTGTGTGGCACGTAGAAATGAAACTTAGCAGAAACGAAACTTAGCGGGTATTTAAGGCTGTGCTCTGGGGGGTTTCATTCTCTTTGTCCCCTCGGACCACAAGCCTGGCCACAGGAGCGTCGTCGAGGTTTCCGGTCGTCGGTGTGCAGTCTGGCACAGGAGGTTTGAGGGGGCCTAGGCGTAGCGTGTCGCCCGCATATTAAGGCGTTTTAGTATTAGGTTATGGCTCAACTCGTCTAGTCAGGAATTTGGCGTTGTTCTGTAAAAATAAAGCAGGCAGGTGTTGTGGAGCACCGTCAGCGTCTGGGGGGGAGGGTGCTTACACCAGGGAGCTTCTTACCCTGTGGCAGAGCGCTGACAGTTAACAACAAAGAGGGATGCACAACAATGGAGGTGCTGCCATTCGAGGAACCCCAGGAGGGGTAGATTCCATGTGTGCAATGGGTCGGCTGGAAGGAGGGACTGACCTGCCGGTAGTCCTGGACTCTACTGCCCTAACCCACAACGTATGGACTGAGTAGAATCTTGGGGAGGCTGCCTGTGTTCAGGTACGCCGGTGGGCCGGTGCGGTATGCGGTGCCCTGGATGTCAAGTAGTACAACTGTTGGCTGCAGCGCGTTGGGGCCTGCCGGCACAATGTGCGCAGCGGAGTGGAATATTGGTGGCTGAGACGGCCAAGTTCAAATGTACGGCCAAGTTCTAGTGTACAGCCGAGTTAAAAAAGTTAAAGTATAAAGCTCAAATGTACGGCCAAGTTGTTCTAGTGTATGGTCGAGTTAAAATTAAAGTGTAATGTCGTGCTTAATTCCCTTACTGCCGTTGACATGTTGATGCAGCTGAAGCGTGATGCTGTGAATAATTCTTATATATACAAGAAGGATACTTTTCTTTGGTAATGGTCTGTGGTAAATACTTTTCTTTGGTAATGGTCTGTGGTAAATTACTTGATTGGATGTAAATAAAAGGCTACGCCGTGGACAACATACCCTGATTCTGAGAGTTCTTGGGCGTAGCGGGCGGTAAGATGACGGAATTTGGGGAGGAGGGAATGTCACGTTGTGCGCATACTATAGAAATTACAGCATAACTGAAGTAAAGGATGCTCCCATTAATGAATCCTAAGGAGAAATAAGCCCAGCCTTGGAGTATACATAAACGTGCTTCATTTTATCCCCATATGATAAAGTACAGATGAGCTAATGCCGCCAATATTTAAGAACAAGGACTGCATCTGTTTCGTCTTATTTTAACTTACTTGACCAAGCAAATTTCCTTTACTTATCAGTCAGATTCATTTTCTGAAATAGGAACAATTTAATTGTAAGCGCTGATGCTCAGTTGCACTAATGAAACAAACCTTTAGCGGTATAAGGAACCCTGAGTTATGTGAACATTGTCCAGTTTCGCCTCTCCTCCGTTTACTCAGCGGTTTGTGTGAATGTCCATATGAGACATGTGTTCTCATCTCATAACCATCCCCTTCAAGATCTTGGTACTTGGTATCCTAACTTTGAAAGTGAGGTGCTGTCAGGTGGGAGGTGGAGCTAGTGGAATGCCTTTGTGTTATTTGAAAGCTTCTCGAAATGATGTACATACTGCACCACCAGTTTCATACCTATGTTCATATTTAAGATACTTCCAGGACTTACTTCGAGGCATTCAAAAAATGGTGTCACATAAAATAGGTTAAATCTAATAATGTCTGCGGGGATAGGCTTTGAAATGTATGCTTGAAGTGGTGCATCGAAACCTAGACCACCTGAGATTAATTTATTTTGTTTATTTTCTTTTTCTCCTTGGTGTTGTTTCAAATTTCAAAGGATAGTTTAAAGAGGAGTGATGATGCTGAATTTCTTGCATACATTTGAGAAACAAACAACTCTGTAGTCATCCTGCCAATATGGCCTTCTGCAGCTACACCATCGGGTCTGGGCAATCATGCCCCAAAAATAGCAGAGCAAGCACCGAATCTAGGGAAACTAGATCAGTTCAGTCCATTAACTTCCTCCATAGAAGATGTGTTAGACTTTCATCAAAATGTATGCATTGATCCTGACATGCTAGGAAGCCACCTTCTCATTATATTACGAAGGCTAGACATATCTGTGCTGACAATGTCCCCTATTCAGCAGTACATTCAAAGTGCCAAGAGTCAATCAATCAGTCAATCAGGATTTATAAAGAGGCGGTTAATCACACGATAGGGTATCCAGGCTCTTGCATGCCCCAGAGGCTTAATCGAACAGCCAGGTCTTGAGGGCCATTTGGAAATCCGGAAGTGAGGTGATGGTCCAGAGGTGCGCAGGGAAGCTGTTCCATGTCTTTGCTGCAATGTGGGAGGAGGAGCGTCCTCTACGTCTGCCTCTGTAGATGCAGGGAGTATGGGTACGTGAAAGGGAAGCGGAGCACAGTCTTCTCGATGATTTCATTCTGGGATGCCTGGCACAAATGCTTCAGTTTCCAAGCTCTACTCCATTTCTTTCCTATTGCCTATATGTTGATATAGGAGGAACTAAAGGACATGCACCACTTAATCTACCCAGACTCTCTATATTTACAGATCTCATTTGGAGATTATTCTTTTGCTGGGTAAATATTTTGATTAATGACTACATATATATTTAAGACAGAGCGTAGGCAAAATGTATCCACAATATCAGCAACAGAAAACACTAATATTCAAAGAAGGATTAAGTGGAATATGAAGGGAGGCGCTAGTGCCAGATAGAAGTGTACCAGGAATAAGATAAAGTATACAGTGTCATAGTGTTTCAGGAATACAGATCATATGTTTCCAGATCTTGGTCAGTATTTCTGAACCTGTAGATTACCTGCTTGATTTTAGAAGACATAGAAGTCATTGATCAACCTTCCATCGAAGGAGGCCCAGTTGATTTCTATATTATTTGAATATGTTTCTGTTCTGCCAATTTCAGATGTTTGAAAAGGGTTTGGGAGTAGAAGGCAATCACTGTTTCCTTCTGAAATTAGTAATTTTGAGAAGTGTTTTGAAATATGTAAAAACTTCAAAAAAAAGGATGATAGTGTTTAGATTTCTGCTCACTGCCAAATACATATAAGATATTATTTAGTGTTAATGCCCCTTTAACCCCTTCGCTGCGGCGAAATTCCACCGCAGCGCTGGTGGGTGCGGGGGGGCAGCGCGGTGGCGCGGTGCTCATGACGGAGCCACTCCGTCATGAGCCACGGTTGGGCTGTGCTCATGACGGAGTGGTTCCGTCATGACTCCGCCCACAGCGCTAATCGCCCGCACAGGCGGGGAATTAGCGCCGCGTGGGCGGCGCAGCCGCCAACGGCCGCAGCATGACGGAACCACTCCGTCATGAGCACACGGCAACCGTGGCTCATGACGGCGTGGTTCCGTCATGAGCACGGAACGAGTTAATAGATTTGTTGGAGAATTGTTTCAAACGTTGTTTCCAAATTCGGTAAACATCAACAAATCCTCTCTTGTCCCTTGCACAGAATATCAGACCCATACTCATTGGCTAATTGGCTAAATTTGTTGTGCACATAAGTGTAGTGTACGTGTGCAAAGAAATGGGTGGGAATTCGTCCTACAGATCACGTATACTCCAGATCATCTGTAACCAGAGGAAGGAAAGTGGGCATTTCTGGGTGGTTGGATGGTTGCAAAAACATAAACTGTAAGTGTTTGCATATTCACAAAAGGTTTGAAGATCCAATCCTATCATGGAAAATTACTTCTGCCTAGACCAGTTGTAAGTTTGTTTCCAAAATGGGAAACAAATAAGTACATCGCGCATTCCATAGGGATGAAGGAGAAGGTGTTTCTCGTTGGACGTCAATAAAAGGTACCCAGGATTAGCATCTGCTGCCTCTGGCATGCCATTTGGTACACTCGGCACTGTACTTGCTGCCATTGCTCTCATGGGTCATGAAGACAGCAACAGCAACAGAAATATAAAGGGAATCTCCAAACTCTGTTTACTTTCTGTAGATTTCACTTCTTGATCTCTACCAACCCGCTCAGTAGCAAATAGGAGGTTGGTGAGTGGATAACGATGGCCCAGTTGTAGCCATTCATGGATCAGAGGTGCATGACATCACTTCAGGTAAGCCCTTATGTTTTGGTGAATCAATATCTATTGAGTTCGGAATGGGGAAGTGTATACCTATTGAAGGAAAAAAGTAAAGAAGGAAAAAGAAAAGTAACAATGTTTGTCATGCAGTAAGTTCATTAAAGTACACCTGAAGGAGCAGGAGTACGACTGGGGTTTCAGACACTACAAAAAGAAAGAAATCTATGCAAGTCTGTGATGCGTAGAATCTCACTTTTTGTGCATAAGGCCTTCTATAGGCTGTCAACACTGCAGCAATTTGACCCACGGAGCCAATTATTACATTATAATTAAGGCTTCCTGTTTCCCATTTTTACTGATTTTTACAGATAAATACAGGCAGAAAACAATGTGTTTTCTGTCTGCGTTTATTTTTAAAAGTTGATAAATACAGAAAATTGTGCTGCTTCTAAGTGACTCTCTGTGCTGTCTTTCATGAATTATAGCTTAACAGCTGAGCAGATGGACAGCATGGGAAATAAAAAAACAGGATGGCATTTCTTTAAATAACTGACGTGTCAATATACATTTGTGGTATAATGCTAGTATTTACCAGTGGAAGTATTGTTATGTAATGGTTGGCAGCTTAAATAGCTAAAACTCCACAGACATCAAAGTATAAGTGCGCGCCTATCAGTTAAATAAATATGGAAATGTACAGTTTTACACCTTCATTTATACACATAACACAAAATAAATATGGGTAAATACAGATAAAATGGCCCAAAAATAAATATGGATAAATACAGACGGAAATGTTTAAAAAAGAAATACCATAAAACCGCGAGCCCTAATTATAATACTAATGGACCGTTCCAAATACCAAGAAAAAATCAAGTGCATAAAATGCCAGGGGAAAATCAGATCCCTGTGTGGTTATAGGTCAATTTTGGCAACTGATTCCAAATTGTAGCCTTTATAGTGGTGAAGAACATGTGGTAAAGGTCTTTGAAATTGGTTTTACGACACAGCATTACTCTTTTCACACAGTTCTGGTTGCACAATTCCCCCTAGGTAATGCCTGGTTGTTTCTCAGGTAGAAACCTGCCACGAAGCACAATTTGTAGGCAGCCCTGTAATGTAAAATCTAGCCTAGGAATCCTAAGAGCACGATTTTGCAGTTACAGTAGCTCTCAGAAAGAATTTGGAAGAAGGCAGTCACCATACCGAGCCCACATTCAAAGCTTCCTTTAAGAGGTGAAAGAATATTGACACTAAAACCAGAGGTAATTCTCCAGTTTTCTCTTCATTTCATGCACTGAAGTAATTTGCAAGAGGATCATTTCTTGTTAGACTACATACAAAATGGCGTCCTGCTGCGGTGCCGCAGTGACCTTTCAGTGTGACTCACTCCTAAGAGTTTCCTAAACAAACAGCTCTGAGTGGGAGAATAAATTATAGGTTTTTGCACGTTTGAAGTGGTCTGCGTGTATCTAATCATTTCTAACATTTCCTCAGCACTCAAAGCGAAGCTGCATTGCACAGAAAGCGGCTTGGTGGCCTTCAAACCATAAACAGTGTTTTTACGCCCCAAATTGTTTTTAGGGGCACTTAGCTTTAATAGACTACATGTTGATCTAAATTGTTTTCCGAACAAATATTAAAGTAGTTCCACATTTTTTACTGTTTCATGCTTGGTGTAAAAAAATACCAACTAAGGTAGAAGGAAGAGGAAGGTAAGATGTGAAAGTAGTTACAAAGGGAGCAAACAGGAAGCACATACAATAGTGAGATAAATAGAAAGGAAGTGCAAGAAAAAGGCATGAGGTGGAATCAAGAGTACGCTGCTTGGTATTTGACAAATTCAGCATTCAGCAGCACTAGCAGAGTCGTCTTAAAAAATTGTGCCCTATTATAAGAAATAAAGTCCTGCCAATAGTATCTGTTACACTACAATGGCATGAAACCTCAAGCGAAATGGGCTTAACAATTCATTCAATGTAACTTATTTTACATATTTTCTCAAATATGTATGAGTTTTTATAGCACCAATTTCCTTTTTGATGCCTCTTTAGAGAACTTTGCAAGAAGCATTGTGGGTATAACAAGTCAACAGCAGCATTCTACAGAGACGGCTATTGTATCTTTGGACTAATGTGCTATGTATCAACATCAGGACCTCTTGGGCTGTAAGCCCACTGTAGCTGAGACCTTTGAGATAGCGTAGATGATTGAATATTAATTGCTTCTGATTTTGAGAAGGATAGTTGAGGGATGGGAAAAAAGTTGGTGGGATGCTATATAAAGTACATGCAACAATGGCCACTAGTGTGCCAGTGTGCTTGAGGCTGACACCTGATAGTTAAATTCAAAACTGTTATATAACTATTCCCCTTTCCACTAGTTTGAAAACAGTACTTATTCTTAAGCTGCTAAAGCCATTATTAGTCTTCTGGCATGCTTGTGAAGTAAGCTGATCATTTTATAAGCAAACGCCCTTTTTTAAAACAATTAAGTATTTTCTCTATTTTAATAGTGTGCTTTTTGTCTGATAATCAAGGCACTGAAACTCTCAAACACTGCATAATTTGAGCTGGTAGTCGCAAGTGGCAGGTTTGCTTACCAATGGAACATGAAGTGATGAAGAGGTTCAAGTGACTTTCTGATCTGCTCTAAGGAGGAAGCTATAACAGTTAAGACTGGGTGAAACTCACATACTGTCCTTTGTGGAAATTTCGCAAAATGCTTAAAAATTAAGTGAAATTATGTGTTATTGCACAAAATGCCAGTTTCGCATTTTGTGCTATTTTGTAGTGCAAAATGCTTCCTCGCTTCTAAGATGATAGAACACATTTTGTGCTAAAAAAAATTACAAAATTGTGCAAGGAAATAACTATAGGCACTCACCTTTGGTTAGTTTGTTATGTTCCCATGCACCTGCAATAGGATTTTTACCTGAACTACCATTGGTGGCAATGACAGGCATCCACCAATGAGAATCTAGCAGTGACCCTATTTAAAAACCTTATTTAAATGTGCCATATGTTTTTGGAATCTACGAGTACTGAGGAAGGCAGAAATGCTGAAACGCGTCTACTCTGATTAAAAGAATATTATAATGGACCCGATGAGTGCTCTGCCAATTTTTGTGAACTGATATTCCGTGAGCCTACCCTCACGTAAGCAGTAGCACCCGCTGCATGTTCGGCACGCCTTTTGGGTGGGACACGTTTCTGAAATATATATAAATATATATGTATATATATATATATATACATATACACACACACATATATATATATTAAAGCTACAAGATGCCCCTATGGCAAGAGAGCACTCGAGGCATTGACAGGAGTAAATCCTTTTATTAGTAAAATGCTTCCCCTGCAGAGCATACTTCAACAGTCTTATGGTTGGGTTCACCGCTTCTGCAGCTTTCGTCAATTTCCGCCAACGTGTTTCGAAGCCCAAGGCTTCTTCTTCAAAGGCTCGACTCCCTGTGCTCTTCGTGACACACCTTCGTTGATATCGGAAATCGACGAAAGCTGCGAAAGCGGTGAACACAACCATAAGACTGTTGAAGTATGCTCTGCAGGGGAAGCATTTTACTAATAAAAGGATTTACTCCTGTCAATGCCTCGAGTGCTCTCTTGCCATAGGGGCATCTTGTAGCTTTAACATATATATATATACAGATAGATAGATAGATAGATAGATAGATAGATAGATAGATAGATAGATAGATAGATAGATAGATAGATAGATAGATAGATAGATAGATAGATAGATAGAGGACTTTAAGTGGGATGAAAAAACTGGGGGTTTCTCAAAGAGGAGTGACTGATGTAATTAAGGGCGTGGCTTAAAAGCACCTAAGCTGAAAACCTATGCTTAGCTTATTGTGCCGTCCGACTGGGATGTTGCTGCTTCTGTCATTACATCCAGATATATAATACAGGAAGTAACAGCCCACTTACAACAAGCCAGTACTATTGGTTTTGTCAATAGTTGTTAGTTGCATAACATAAATAAGCAACAACCCTGGCTTCGTAGTATAGCATATTGAAAATGCTTCAGTTCTGAAATGGTGGGACTGTGAAAGAGCTATAACGAGTCTCTTTGAAGTTACATCAAAGACAGTGAGGGTGGTACTGCCGAAGAGTTAATTTTTTCATCTTGAGGGTGAAGGAAAAATGGAGAGCCAGATTGGGACCCGTTTTAGGACCTGCTTGTTAGAACTGCCGGTGCTGAGCACTGGCAGGACCCAGCCCATTTAAAGCCCTGGATATATATATAGACTGAAAAAAAAACAAAGTTTAAAGTAAAGTTATAGTAAGGTGAAAATGTCAGTGACAACATTAATTTTTTGAACTTAAAAAAACATAGAAATTCAACAGTTATAGTGAACAGCCTTAACTATAACTTGCGCCCCTGCATGTACTGCTTATGACCTCATATATGACATAACTCATGACATGTTTTATAACATAATTTATGACTTCACTGATGGCATCTCAAATGATATCATTGATGACATTACTGATGACATCACTGATAACATCATCCAAGCTTTTTTTGTACACATTGCTTTATAACAGGTTATAGATTTGGTGCTCTAAATGTAAGTACAAAATAACACAAAATAATTATTTTAGTAAAATAATGTATTTTTTAAATTTCACTTGGTGCAAATCTATTCAGAGGTTTTGGAGTTAGTAAAGTAAATGGAAATCTACAGCGGATCCAACATATCTCATGCTGATATTTGATTGGCTACCAACACTTCAACCAGAAATTGTTGCAGCCATCTTGTGACTCATCCAAGTCCCAAGAAAAAGGGCAAAAACTAAGAAGGGGGCAGGCAAGGAATACCCTGACACCCTAGCCCTGGTCGTGAGGTACCACAGTGACCCTGCTGGGGGCCAAAAACATTTTGTTGTTTAAATCTTACTGCAAATTCACAGAGAATATGTGAATCTGTGTTAAAATGTTAAAAAAAAAGCACCAGCTCCCTCGCTTGATTGGTATATGCCCCTCGGGTGGGGCAGGTCCTCGGGGTGTATTTATTTATATAAATTGGGGAGGAGGGTCGCACGGGCCCCCTACCCAGGCTGATTTCAGACCCGGGGACTGCCACACCTGGCCCAGCTATGTAGAAATAGTGGGAGTGGAGCTGCGCTGCCCGCTCTCCCGGAGCCAATAATGGACCTGGGGACCTCATACCCTGGGGTCGGCTCCTGGTATGTTCTGGGGTGCCCACCCCTCTGCCATAGTGATTTTCCTGCCTGCACTATTGTGGGCAGAGAAACCTCTGTCTGCTCTTGCTTGCCTGGAGCAACTTAAAGCAAGCGAGAGCACATAGTAAGTCCACTCCCAGAGAGCAGAAGCAGTTTAAATGCTCTATCCGCTGTGAAGCGGGCATGGAAACAGTTGAAGAAATTGCTCCTCCATTTTTGCTGCTCCCTGCATGCAGGAGCAATGCCTGCCTTTTCTGGAGGCGGTGAGCCTGCTAGGAGCCGGGGGTATTGGAGTTCTCCCTGCAGCTTTCAACAAAGAGGCAATGGGGGCCCTGGGTGGGGCCAGGTCATACACCATTAACTGGCCAGGCCCATGGAATGGGGTCCCTGGGCCGGAATTGTCCCAGGGAGGAGGGGCCGCCATTCACTAATTTTTTAATGAAATAAAAGAAATCAAAATGTCTGCGAGTTTTTATTATTGCATTTTGTGGGCTGACAAATGTTAAAAGAAAGAGTCCAAGACATAAAACCAACATGTCTTTGAGACTTTAAAATTTTTCAGTCCACAAAACACAATCATAAAAACAACCACAAGTGGCCCTGGCAATCCAGCTGAAAAGCATAGAGCTCCAGCTAGGAGTGTTTTTAAAAATATGATAGGTTGCTCGGGGGGGCATGGATTCAATGATGCAAGAGACTTACTTTTTTTTAAATGTTGCTTGGGGCAGTTGCACTCCCTCAAGCCCTCCTCGCAACATTAAAAACATGTTTGGTGGTGCTCTTTCCTCTTCTACTTACATCCCCAAGCCCAAAAATAAAAAAAAAGGTTTAAAGAGCCCTCGCAGGGCATTATGGGACGCACCTTCAAGGTGCAGTGAGTAATAAATGAGCAGTTCCTGTTACTCATTTATTATTGTTTTCTTTTTTTCATTTTACTTTGGATGTCCCTGTGCCCTTTTTTATAATTAATGCGCAGGAGCTTTCGGCCTCACTTCTTAGCCTTTACAGGCCTGTAGACCCTTCACCCATGGCCGTACTGAATTATTAAGGGGAGGGGGCACGCAAACCCCCTCCCTGACCCTCTACAAGCCCGGTCCCCTAGGGTCCGTTTTTTTTTATGGGGAGTGGGGCACACTGCCCCCTCCCTGAGCCTCTATGGACCCCAGAGACCTCGTGCCCGGGCCTCTAATTCTTTTTTATGGGGAGGGGGCATGCAGCCTCTCTCCCCGATCCTTGATGGGCTCCAGGAACCCTCATGCCCTGGGACCTTTTATTATTAGGGGGACAAGACATGAGGACCCCCTCCATGAGTCTTTACGGCATTGGGGACCCCAACTCTGGGGCCTAATGTGGGTACCCCAGTGCACCACTCAAGGCACCCCCAACACACATCATTGCAGCAAGTTTTCCTTACCTCTGCTCTTGAGGGAGGTAAACAGTGTCTTGGGGTGAGCTCCCCAGAACATAAGAATCGAGCCGGCCTCAGGGGATTGGGTCCCCGGGGCCTTTTGTGACTGAGGGAGAGGGTTTGCATGCCATCTTCTCCTTTAAAATTAATGCAGGCCGGGGGCTGGTGTCCCGAAAAGTATGAGAGAGTGGGGCAGAGCATCCCCTCCCCTTTAAAATTCATAGTGCCCAAGGAAATAGGGTTCCTAGGGCCTGCAAAGGTTCAGGGAGGGGTCCGCACACGCCGCTCTCCTATTATTATATTTTGGTCCCAAGGGATGGGGTCACCAGGACAACAAAGACGCTAAAGGAGGGGGGATGTGCGCCCCCCTGCCCTGTCTTTTATACAGTGGGGCCCAGAGCATAGGGTCCCCAGTACTGAAATGGGCTCAGGGAGGGTGCTACACACATGCCCCATCTCCAAATATTGATTTAAAATAACCCCCGGGACCTGGCCCACTCGGTATCATTTGAAAGTTAAAAAAAGATGCATGTCTTTTTGGGGGTTTTCCATTATTTCTCAGAAGTACTGCAGGATCATGCAAAAAACTATTGTTTTAAAACCTTTATGGCCCCGGGTGGGACCCTCTAAGACTCCCAACCAGGGCTAGAGGGGCAGGGTATCTCTACCCTGGTCCCTTATATCCTTTTTTTCACCCCTTTTCAGCACAGAGGACTAAGTCCCAGGAGTCCTGTAATGGCTGGCGTAACATTTTCTTTCATGTTGTGGCCAGCCAGTCAGATTGCTCACTCCTGCATGACCAAGATGGCCCAAGGAAAGAAACGCCCCCTATGCCAATCAGAATGCTCTATTCCCTATAATTTCTAAGTTGAGCTCACGGGACTCTCACAAGAGTCGATCGAACCCAACCATCCACATATAAAAATATTTTTAACACCTAATGTCATAAAAACTACTGAATGGATTTATACTGAATCACAAAGAGCCTACTTTCTAGACCAAGATCGGTCTTCCTGCCAAATTTAGTGTAATTCCGTTTAACTGTTTTGGCTGCAGCCCTTTAAAAAATCCCTATGGAAATTGCACAGGGATTTTGCATTTTGGTACCCCCCTTTTTTCTCAGCCCCCACTTGACGGATCACCCTGAAACTTTGCATGAAGAAACTAAGTAAAAATAGAGCACGTGGATTGATCAAACCATGCAAAAGATATTAGCAAACCAATAAAGGCATATTCTATGCAAACACAGACCTAACTATTAAATACCCAGTGCCAATCGCTACACCTAGGTATGGTAATTATATCTTACTCTGCATTAAAAACAATCCCTAGAAATTAACTGAAAAAAGGTTTAATTGACATTACAATGAGGTGAAAATTTCAGTTAAAACATACCATTTTAAATGAACAAAACTACTGACATTCACCAGTTTTAGTCATCTCAAGTAACTATAACTTGTGCCCTAAAGTAACTATAATTCACGCCCTTCCATGCACAGTGTTGTCATAAATTGTGTTGTTTCACATGTTGCAATTATGTTAACAATAGTGTCATAGAACATGTAATGAGTGATGTTATATTGGAGGTAATTAGCAGTGCATGGCGAGGGTGCGAATTGTAGTTACTTTAGGGTATGAGTTAAAGTTACTTAAGATAAATGTAACTGATGTATTTCAGTAGTTTTGTTCATTTAAAACTATATATTTTAGCAGACATTTCACCTAACTATAATGCCCCATTAAACTGTGTTTTCTTCAGTCAATTTGTAAGCAATTTTTAATGAAAAGTAAGATATTACTACCATACCTATCTATAATGTCTTTTTGACCTTCAGTTATTTAAGTGGATTACTATGTTTTTTTTCATTGGAAAGTAAGATGTCTATGCAGTGTGTGGCTTGGGGATGTACACAGGGCCTGGGCTGCTGCCAGTCCCTGTGCCCCACCCCCTGCTGCTGCCCAACTCCCTGCTGTGTTCGACCTTTAGCCGTGCGCTTCGTGAGGTTGGACACAGGGCCTGGCCACCTTGTGCATGCCACAGTGCACGGCCTTTGGCTGTTCGCAACGTGGGGTTGGGCGTAGGGCCCAAGCCCTATGTGTGGTGTCATTTAAAATAAGGCTTTGTCACAAAATCACCAATAACTAAAATCAAATGTATGCTTCATAAATTCACACATTGCAGTGTTTAATAAAAGTAATTGTCATAAAATATCTTTACTTAAGCCATTAACATTTCTTTGAGTCTTTCTTTTAAAATGTTTCAAGGCACAACAACACTTCCGCGTAAAAGCATACAGCTCCAGCTAAACCTGCCTATAAAAAAAGATATGGTCATCTCTCCTGAGGTCATGGGGTTAATGGATTTAAATGTAATGTTTTTATTTTTAATGTTGCTGGAGAGCTGCTGCACTCTCTACAGCCCCCCACAACATTAAAAAAAAATGTTTGATGGTACTCTTGCCTCTTCCAGGGCACCATCAGAAAGAAAATATGTACTTGAAAAATGTCTTAGGGCCTTATACGGCGCTTCTGTCTAGGAGCAGTAAATAATAAATGAGTTGCTCTTTCTGCTCATTTGTTATTAATTTCCCCCCTTTATTAATTTTTTATTATTATTGTAGGTGTCCTGGGCCCACCCGGGACACCCACACCTTTTTGTTTTCATTGGGGACTGGGGGGAGCCCCAAAGCCCACATGGCCCTGCTGGCTTCCCTGCCAGCACCCATCCCTCAGCCATTGCTGGCCCCAGGGCGCCCATTCCCTGAGGCAAATTGTTTTTTTTTTATGGCGAAGGATGCTTGCAGCCCCTCCCTGAGCCTCAAAAGGCCCCGTGGACCCCATTCCCTGTGGCTGACATTCATTAAAAGGGGGGTGGCTCCGAGACCCCATATCCCAGAACCTACGGCAGGTGCCCTGTTACCACCTGGGGCACCTTTAAGACTTTGAACGTTGGGGGCCACGGCAAGAGGTGCATGCGACCTCCCTTTTAAGTAAATGCGGCCCCTTGGGATTGGCGCTTGGGGGCTGATTAAGGTTCGAGGAGAGGAGCTCCGCGCCCCCTTCCTTAAATTGAATTTTGGCTCTGGTGAGTGGAGTACCTGGGGCCTTTCAAGCTTCAGGGAAAGAGGCTGCATGCCCACGCCCCAAAAATAATTGAATTGCCAACCTGCCGGCCCTGACCAACACAAGGGAGTTTTTTAAGTGCGGGAAGTTGTGCTTTTACTATTGATCCTAACTCTAGTACCATTATTTGTGGTGAATTCAATTGTACCTTCGAACCCCTAGCCTCGGAAGACCTATTGGGGTCTAGTGAATCTGACCGCAAGTGGGGAATCCCGCCCTTAGAGCTTAGTCCAATCAAGAAATGGTCTCAAAGGGCTATTCAACTGAATGCCCTTACGCAAGAGTTTAATCTACGAGCAGTGAATGGGCGGTGCTTTTACTTTCAATAGACTATCTACTCCATCTCGCATAGACTACATCCTTGTTGACATCTATTTTTGGGGGAACATTCTGGATATGGTTGTTAAAAATACCATAGATAGCGACCACAATCCACTGTGTTTACAACTTAAAGATGTTTGGGCGACCCCGCACCATGTGATCAATCAACTCCCTTTGATGGCAACCAAGGAAGTATCATTGGCAGGATGTAATAGACGCCTTAAATGGCACGGGATATCGCAACACGAGGGGAAGCTCGCATCCATTAAAGATATATTAGCTAGAAAACATATTGAGCTTTGCGAAGCTAGCAAGAAAACGGATGATCCCCAACTCATACCCTCCCTTTACCATGAGAATATCAATAAGATAGGGGAATTCTTCATTCTGGGGGAGAATTCTCGCCGTAAGGTGGACCCAACGTTTAGTGCCAATCCTTGGTACTCTAAGGATTGCAAAAGGGATAGAGAGACCTTGTCAAAAGCCCTAAGAAAGCAAGATAGAAACTTAATTAGGAAGGCGAGACGAGACTACTCGAGATCTTTGACAGTCGCCAAACGGAATTGGGAGGAAACGCACTGGCAGGAACTCAAAGAGGCAGCATTAAACCGAAATTCAACGGTTTTCTGGAACCTATTAAATCGAGGCAAACGGGCCAAAACGGCTAGTATCCCCAATCATATAGCGGAGCTGCAATGGTTTAACCATTTCTCTGCTATATATGCGGGTGAGACAGCCCCTGTAGTTCCTGTGGAGGACGACTTGTTCCTTGCCGCCAATTTCCCAGCTGAGACCAATTTTGGGACCCAAGAAGTGATCCTGGCTATTAAAAGTATTGCGCCGGGTAAGGCGGCAGGCCCTGACGGCCTACCTGGTGACCTTCTTCTACATGATCCAATCCCGTGGGCTTCTTTTATATCTGTTGTAATGAATGCTATAGCCAAGGGCTCTACAGTACCTGAGTCTTGGAAAGCTGCAGTAGTGATT
The DNA here is from genome assembly GCF_964204655.1 of Triturus cristatus. Classification (NCBI taxonomy): domain Eukaryota; kingdom Metazoa; phylum Chordata; class Amphibia; order Caudata; family Salamandridae; genus Triturus; species Triturus cristatus. The sequence goes on from NC_140593.1 coordinate 504,017,708, forward strand.
CCCATTTACAAAAAGGGCAATAGGGAGGACCCTGCCAACTACAGACCCATTAGTCTAATTGATGTGAAACAGAAAGTGGTTGGCAGGGTTCTCCTTATGAGGCTGAGGTGTTGGATTGAGAATGGGAATGTTTTATCACACTTTCAAGCAGGTTTTAGACAAAAGGTAGGCACTATGGATCAAGTTTTTAGATTTTTTATGATATACTGGAAAGTGGTAGTTTTAGGCAAAGGCACTTTATATTTAGCTTTTATAGACCTAAAGTCTGCTTTTGACTTAATACCCCGTCATAGGTTGTGGCAGGTTTTATCTCAATTAGGTGTCCCCCAAGAGATTCTTGCCTTTTTAAAGCTTCTCCACGAGAACAATCATGCTAACGTTAGATGGGGTGACCAGGGCCAGCTTACAGGGAGTGTCGCGGTGAACAGGGGGGTACGCCAGGGCTGTGTCTTAGCTCCCACCATGTTCTCTCTTTACATCAACGGGGTGGTGGATCTCCTTAGGGAGGTCCCAGCAGACGCTCCAGTCCTGGCGGGCGAAAAAGTCCCTACTCTCCTGTTCGCCAACGACACTCTCCTGATTTCCAAATCCCCGGCTGGCCTCCAGAAAATTCTAAATAGGTTTGATTTATTTTGCAAATCCCATGGCCTCATCATAAATACAGAGAAAACCAAACTAATGGTTATTAATCCTCCGCGACGCTTCAGATATGCCTTTAGTCTGGATGGTACACCGTTAGACATCGTGGATTCCTTTGACTATTTAGGCATACGCATTGCAAAAGGGATGAAGTGGAGCTCGCACCTGACCAAGATGCTTCTATGCCACAAGAGGGTGTCTGGTGCCATTATTAGAGAACAACATCTCTCTACCAGTCGACCAGTGGCACCGGCCCTTGTGGTATATGAAGCACAGGCATTATCTAGCTCCTTGTATGGGGCAGAAATTTGGGGCTATGAAAACATCCATGACCTGGTCTCGTCCGAGAACAAATTCATGAGGAACCTCATTTCTGTTCCCACTTCATCTCCTCTGAAACCCTTGTTTTATGATTTAGGCAGACACTCTATCCAGGACATTGCACGCCTTCGACCCCTACTTTATTGGGCAAGACTGCGACGGAAACCAGAACTTGCCAACTATGCTGCAGACTTAAGTGAACTCATATTAGCAGATACTGGGAAGAGGTTAAAATGGATCTCCTATGTTAAACAAACGCTGAGGTCCATTGGCTACGAAGACTGCTGGGAATTACAGATACCCCCTTCGAAACAGGACCTCAAGAAGGCCTACTGGAGTTGGGTAAACACAAGAGAGCTCACCAATGTAAAGATGGAGAAACTGAGCGAAGCCTTCTTCGAACATAAATCCCTTATCAAACTCGAACCCTACCTTGATTTTATTCAGACTCCCCTAGATAGATCACTGTACGTACGCTTCAGATTGGGGTCCCTTCCTCTTAACTGTGTTACTGCTGGATGGAAGGGATTCCCTCTTATTTCTGTTGGCTGCCCCAGCTGTACAGCACCTAAGGAGTCTATCCCCCACTTTTTATTTGCCTGTTTCTATTATAGAAGAGCAAGAGCCAAGTGGCTGAGACCGATTTGTAGATTACTCGGTAGTCGTGACTACCGTATTGTGTTACGTATCCTACAAACAGATACTTCGTCCCTTACCATTGTTTGTGGCATTGCTAAGTATCTGGGTGCTGCTTGGTTATTGCGGAAGAAAAATCTGGCACGATAAATGCATTAAATCTCCCACATGATCAGTTCTTTTACCCACCATTTATCTGCTATAATGAATTTTGGGTCTTGAAGCGTTTTGTACTTTGCACATATTGCTCTTATCCACTTTTACAGTCTTTTTAGATATATTTATGATGATTGTTTTTTTTTAATATCTAACTTGATCTTTTTTATACTTCTGTATGTTGTGCTTTTATGATATTTTTATCGAATAAAGCTTTACCTACCTACCTGCTTTTACTTTTTAATTGTACTGCAGATTTGCGGATCCACTGCCAATCATGGTAAAAAAATTGAAAAAAACTTTTTGGTCCCCAGGGGTTGCCACCAGGCCTATGGGGCAGGGTATTTCTACTGTGCCCCTTTTATATTTTTAACCTTTTTAGCACAACAGACTGATTCCTCAAGTCCTAAAATGTCTGCCACCATATCTTTGTTGATGTGGTGGCACTTAATCAGATCTTATCTTACGATCTGTCAGCTCCACAGATCTGAAGCAATGCAAAATATGTAAAGTTTTTGAGTCTTAATATCTTTAAAACTACTACAATGATTTACGTGGTAATGGAGCCTGGGTGGAGAGCATGCAATGTGCGCATGAATGTTTGGCCAGCCGAAACGGTTGGCCAAACATTCATGCGCACATAGGGAGTGAAAACCACTCCTCCCCTCCCCATCAGCAGAGCAGCCCCGTCCCACTTCCCAAAGCTACTGCGCCGCAACAAGAAGAAATACAATGATAATAACATTGAGTTATTATCATTTTCTGTTTTCTTGCACTGCTGAATAGCAGTGGGGTGACACTCCTCCGCCTTAGCGGAGGAGCTGCCACTGACTCTACCCTACTTCCTGTACCCCACTTCACTCTACACCACTTCACTCTACCCCACTTTAGTCTAGGCCACTTTACTGCACACCGCAACACTGCACTATACATCCCATTTCTCAGCACCGCTCTACTATCCGTCAGTGCTCTCTACAACACTGTACTTTACTCTGCACCACCCTACTCTACCCTATTTAACGCTACTCTACTTTATGTTGCTCTGCTTTACCCAACTTCTCCCTACCCCACTTCACTCCACCCCACTTTGCTATAACTCATGCCTTCACCATACACTGCTTATACCTTCTCATATTACATCACTAATACCATATTGAATTATAACATTCTTAACAACACTCATGCCATCTCAAATGACATCATGTATAAGAACACTGTGCATGGTATAGGGCCAACTTAGAGTTGAGTTAGTCTGTCTAGTGAGTTTACATCCCTCTCTATATAGGTGCATGAGTTATAGGAAGTTTTGATGTGGGCAAAAATCATATGTTGAAGTTATAACTATAGGTTGCCCTGTCATTCTCTTCCATGCCCCCAGGTGTTTCTCACCCATCCCACTTCTCATATATTGAAATAATATCTTCCATTCTTACATATTGCCTCCCTTCCTTTCTTGCTTTCACTTTCCTTCCACCCCATGTACTCTGCTCCTAGTCGCTCCTAAAGAGCAGGAAGGAAGCATAATGCTTGGCGGCGGATCTGTGAACTAGAGCCCTGCCAAGTAAATGTGCAATGAGCTTAGATCTGTACAGATCGAGGGAAGCAGGGGAGCTGGGGGTGCCCCACCACTCCGCTGTTTCCCTCGAGTCTGTGGAAACCCATGTACTGCGTTGGATAAGGGAGATGGTGGATCACCATACAGAATTGTACCACTTCCCCCTGTGAAGACCGTAGGAAAGCAGCTGATCAGCATTTACTTATCCACCACTTCCTTTGGGTAGGATAGGAAATGGAGGATACAAAGGAGGGAAAAGGGGCTGCCAAAGTAACTCCTATCTATGCTTTGGCATAACAGCAGTGAGCAATTGGTTACTGGCATAGCACTGAATAACCTGCAGCAGATTTTGCTGAAGCCGCTAATGACTTCCATAGAGAGCCATAGACAACAATCAGGCGCATATCATTACCATACTCAGTATAACTTTCAAGTCAAGGAAGCCCAGCCTTAATATTTCATCAAGAGCTGGGTGTGAAAAACATTTCTGAATCTTAACATCACAAAGACTAAATGTATGTTAGATCTGATCGAAGCAGGTTACTATAGCTTCGCTATTTCAGGAAAGAGTGTATCTTGTCTCCCAAAAGTAAAAAATTCTCTTAGTTGTGTCTACGATCACGCCCATTGGTGACAAGAAGGCCATCAAAATAGGGATCTTAAATGCATCCCACCTTCCATCCTGAAGTCAGGGGAATAGTACTTTCAGGGTGGTACAGGGTGCAGCGCAGTTATGATTTTTGGAAGGGTGTCAGCTCTGCAGCTCTTCGCCCCAGTTGCATAGGGTGATTACGGAGCCCATATCATGACTTTGCCCTTAAACATCAAGCCAATGAGAGTAATGCACGAGAAGCTCCAAATGTAAACTCCTCGGGAGAAAGAACATTACACCACAGTCGCTTGCCCCATTGGTAGTGCAAGAACACCTAGCATTTTATATGCCAAAGTTTTGGGGGGAAATGCTCAAAACAATGAAAAACTCAGTTGTGGGAGTTTTTGTTCATGTTAACATGAAAATGCACAGCACAGGCCTCTCCTTCTCAGTGAGAGCAGGATATCCACAGTTTCCAACCTGCCATCAGCAAAGTCTCTGTCAAAATTTTAAGAAGTAAACAACAGTCATTGGTGGAGAAAAACATTTATTGAATATCAATATCTTTAACTAGCTCGAAGTTTTTTAGCTAATACCATAATGATTAAAAATAAATTATTAATATTCTAAATATACATATACACAAACAACATTTGCAGTATTAAAATCGCGAAAAAAATCACATTGTTTCTAATATATATAACATTCATTCTTTAAATATTGAGGACAAGGCAGGAGCATTTCTAGGCCTTTCCTCTAACATTGAGGCGGGTTGTTTCTTAAAAAAACACCAATGTGGTTATTTTTATTTACAGTGATTGCAGAGCCAAGGTCATGCGAGGGACTCAGTCATTCTGACAGGCATTTGAGAAAACCGCAGTTAGCCCCATTGTTTTGTCAGTCACCAATTACTGACAGCATATTGGGCAAATTCACTTGACTGCGCCTTAATGATGCTGAAACAAAACACATTGCCTAGCAGGTTGGTGGCTGCCTTCCAGCTCGCATGTCTGTCAGGAGGTGTAACAACATTCTAGTGCGGGAGTGCAGAGTTGCCAAAACGACAGGAAAAAAACGGCAGAGTAGCAAAGCAAGTGGCAAAAACCAACACAAAAAAACAGGCAATATGTAATAACATTTGAGATCGTAATCCACCACAGGAAAGAAATAGTAAAGGTTGTTCTGTCTGCAAAAGAGTTCTTAGTTAAAGTCACAGACATTTCCACTGAGATTTAACATAGTTCTAACATGTTGTCCGAGGGCTGGCTACTCCTGCCATACCCACGGGTAGTAATGCGGCCTTAATATACACTCTTTGGCAACCTAAATGTTTTGATGGGGTTTTCTGGTGTTTTGTTGTGTAAGTGAAATAGACGTAGGAAAAATGGAAGGGGGTAATTTTAGGGTTCTGTGTGAATTTGCAAAGATCTTTCTCTGATGAAGTGCAGAAATTCCCTGTCAGGTTGTTTCTTGTGAAATTCATGAGTTTTATGGGGTATATGTGTGTTGTCACTGGGGAGGAGGCGGAAGGTTGTGCGCTCCTGTACAAAATGCTGGCAAGTTACAGAAGCGACATGATTTCAGATTACTTGCCACCAAAGACTAACAGCCTGATTACGAGTGGGTCGCTTAATTCCGACACATGCGCAAACGCCTGTTTACATATGGGTCAGAATTAAAAGTTGGAAGGTATTTAACACATCTGATAATTATTGGATGCATTAAATACCTCAAGCTTCTTTACATTTTGGCAGGTCAAACCTACCAAAATCTAACAGGGGAAAAGGAGGGTTTAGGGGGCAGCTGATCGAAGGGACGTCTGCCTCCCCAGGCAGATTGGAAGGGTGGTGCAGTCCGGTGACTGCTATTTTGTATTGGGCTAGGTTATAGCCCAAAAGTAGCCCATAGTATCGTTGGGGGGGCAATTTGGGCTACCAGCCACCATTTTAGGTTCCAGTGCCCAGGTTGCTCATAGTGTGAGAGTAGGTGGAAAACATTTCCCCTCCCTCTCACCCTTTATTTAGGGCTCCACGGGTGCAACAATTTGATGGGTTTTTTTTTAGTCGTGCTTCGTTGTTGAGACAGGTGCACAGGGGCAAGGGTTGTGTACGTTGTCGCTCCAGGGTGCATGAAAAGTTTGACAAGAGTTTGCAGAAGTTGCTTTGCGTTGTCAGTTAGGGACCTGTGTGCAAGAGGCGGGTAGGCACGTAGTTAAATGTTCAGTGCAGAACATTTGGTTACTTACAGGGTCATACAGATACTCATTGGATGTAGGGGAATCGAAAGTTTGAAACATTGAAATGCAGTACAATTATGAGTTAGCTGCAGGGTGGGTGTGTTTGGGCGCTTAGGAGTGGGGGTAGGCTAGGGGCTAGTTCACTGGCTGTAAAGCTAGGTTTTGGTTTTGTAAGGAAGTTTGCCACTAAATGTTTGATGGGCACTTATTTCAATAAAGCAACCTTTTCCAAACACAAAATTGGTCAGCGTCTGTACTGCACCCTTCCCTCCCAAATGTACATTATTTATCACACCCGGCAGATTATGGTGTGTTAAACACCAAAATCTGCATGTTATTCCACACAAACTCTTAATAAGGGCTATTTACCACTTCCTATAAATAACATACCCTGTGGTATCCTTAGTTATCAGGTGCAATAAATAGCACCTAAACTTGTAATCAGGGCCATAGCAAGTATTGTGCCAGAGTACTGAGATTTTAATATCAACTTATCAAATTATAGTAGTGAAAATATTGACTACCACAGTAATGTGAATGTACATATATATATATATATATATAGTAAGTATAGATTCACTATTCTTAACTCCCCATATACGCAAATTGATGATATATATCTTCAAGGTACGTAGATGTGGATTTAGGAATAATAAATCTATACTTAGCCATATATACTTACCTGCATGATACAGTGGTTGTTGATGTTTTGGACATGATATTTTACTGGGTTGATATTTTTACCCTCACTATTCTGACATACAACCCGAAGCAAAATGCTTGTGAGTTACAGGGGCTGCATAACACTTGCAAGGGAAAACTCTGCAAGTGTAAAGGCATAGGAAATTCTGTGAACTATGGGGAGGACAATAATCTGGCATTCAGAAAGACTCAGGTAATAACAACATTTCCACAACCTGATTTTTTTCAGGTGCAAATTTGCTAGGACCAGAGATGCCAGAGGACTTCATAGTGGAGCATAAGATTCACAGAAGCAGCTGTGGAGTGGGAATAACGGGAGCATGCACAATACAAAGCACAACTTTCAAATGACTTGCAGAAACATTAAAGTCATAAAAAGAAGGCAGACCACAGTGCACCTGGGTACTTACGGTCTCATTTAGAGGTCGAGGCAGCCGCGGCCGCTGCAGGTACGAGCGGTGGGGCAGTGGGGCCGGGTTGGGGGGGGATTTCGAGATATGATCACGAGGGGAAAATAATGAATTATTTTCTTTTCCCTCCTGGTCGTCTCTTGAAATCTTCTCCCATTCGGCCCCATCGATCTTACCTGCAGCGGCCGCGGCTGGGTCGAGGCAGTGCTTATCTTGAGCCAGTGGTTTCCAGTGCTCAGCACCAGCACTTAATTGTCAACACAGCAGTTATGTCAGTGTGCCAAATGGGGATGCTTAAGTTTGATGGTTAATAGTTGGTTTGGTTCTGTCTTTGGGGGTACTGACAGGAGCAATGCGTGGACCAAGCAACAGTGGTTTATTGATGAGGGCCCTGGAACTTATTATTTTACAAATTGAGCACTGGGCCGAAGCAGCACTAAAATGGGAAGAGATGTAATTGGTTCCCTTTTTTTCACTCTGAAGCATTTTAGAGTTGTGCACTGTTGTGCTCACTCTGGCCTTGTAGGTGGTGCCCAAACCATCTAAACACTGATGTTAACACTGGGCACAAAACACTGGAAAATGCTCAGAAAACAGGTGTAGAAGCATTTTGGTTCCCCACAAAAGTGTAAATCAGTTTCAAAAACAAAGTTAGAGGTAGAAACACGTGTAAATCAGACCGCTGTGTTTTTGTACCCGAGAAACTGTAGGGAATTTGTATATCTTTCAGCTGTATTATAATATGAACCCTTTGGAATCATGTTTTAACCCCTTCCCTGCGGGGGTAATTCCCCCGCGGTGCGGGGGGGGGACCGCGGCACCTCTGTGCTCATGACGAGCTGAGCTCGTCATGACTCACAGTGGAGCTGTGCTCATGACGAGCTGAGCTCGTCACGACCCCGCCCACTCATTAATTCTCCCGCACAGGCGCGGCAGTTATGACGAGCTCAGCTCATCATGAGCACAGCTCCACTGTGACTCATGATGAGCTCAGCTCGTCATGAGCACTGAACGGGTTAAATTCTTCCGATAAGAATTTTTTATGAATTTATTACGGAGTGAGTTTTATAGTTGCCATTAAGTTTGATTTTATAATCATTCTGTCCTGGTGCAGTTTGTAGCTCTCCATTATTTCTGTACTATATCTGATGCTATATGCCTCCATTTTTTTTTCAAACAGTGCAAAACTTCAAAATCCCTTCTAGGAGTGTATGCTGGGTGTGTGATATGGGACTTTATATTTAGGGCCAGTTCTGCCCATGGGGCAAGAACAGGACTTCTCTTAATGAGCCTTTACTTTCTGAATGTAAGTGATTGTTCGTGTAAAAGAATACAGCATCTACCTTCTTAAAACCATGTAAGTTCAACTCGCGTGCGCCAAGGGCTTTTTTCACTAGTATAGAACGACGCTTGTGATTCAGAAATTGTACATTTACATTTGTAAAAATATTTACTCACCCACAGTTTTTCATGCTTGGAAATGTTTCCCTTGAGTGGAGAGAGATCGTTCCATTGCAGGAATGCTCCGAGAGTTTTGGGAACACCTAAAACTTAATTCTCTTTGGAAATTCATAGCCAGTCTGCAAATGGTCTGGGATGTCTTCATGTGAAGGGCGGGGCTAAAAAGAATTCCTTGGTGGGAAAAGAAGGGCAACCTCCCAGAATTTAGGGAAGATGCAGTTTAATTTCCTTGCAGAATAAAAAAAAGTGTCAAAGTGCCATTTCCACGTGTTAGTGTACACCATGGATATTTATCCATGTGGAAATGCATTCACCTTCTCAGAAATGGTAAATGAAATAGAATTTTCCAGGAGTACTTTTGGTAACTTGAGATGGTTACAGCTTCTTAAACTACTCCTGCAAAAGTTTTAAAAATTTCAAAGAAATACAGGAGGAATTAAAATATAATATTTTTGTGAATCGAGCCCTGAGTGTTGTCGATCACATCGAATTCATTTCATGTGCAGAATACACACACCTCCGGATCAAAGATTCACTCTGCCTACATCGCTGGTGGAAAAGACATGAACACACAGCCTTCCATTCAGTCTAGGTCGTCATTACATTGGTCTGGAACATTCTTTGAACACATCAAGCGGGCACAGTGCTGCCAACGGTGGAGACAGACCATCTGGTAGTATCTGGTAGGCATATTACCAGTCCGGCATCTTAATTTTGCAATAAGAAGTGAAAACGTCACCATACATTTTAGAACGCTGCTTACAGTCACCCGGCTAATTGTGATGGACATTTCTGTATCATATGAAGATTTAGCCTATCTCGTGCTCATTGACTACTCAAACCTTATTACATGATATAGCATCTTTATTTCCGAGTTCCAAATAAGAAAGCAGTTGTGTAAGACACACTACAACACCTTTACAAATGTAGAAACTTGAGCTAATATGTGCATAGATTACCAAAAGAATAACATTCATTAATTGTTGTTAAAACTTTATTCGGTTTGGCAATTACAAACCATGAAAGCATTTACATATAAAAACAGTGATATTATTACAGTTACTATCATTTCAATATGAAAAAGAGAGCGAAAAGCATTTAAAAAGGAAATATTTAGAAAAATAGTTTTTTCCTACTAGATAAAAATATGTGCAAATTTGCGATCGTGGGTGCCTGTTATTTGCATATACATTTTGCTATAAGTAAATTGAGTAAGTAAAAAAAACTTTTCAGGACGGAGCAAAACAATCCCCCCAGAAGCAGTATTAGGATGCCTAGGGGGGTAGTCCCTAAATCATAGGGTATGTTTTGGATTATTTATTTTTAAGAGAGAAACCATCAATTTAAGCATATTAAATTTGTGTTACTGTATAGGACGTTTTTTTTTTTTTAAATCATACTTTCAGTTTGACAGAATTCAGTTTAAAGGTTCGTTCTATGCCGCACACAGAATTTTAAGAACTTCGACATATTTGCCACCACTAGTTCTGAGTTTAACATCTGCAGAGCCAGTAGAGCTGGACGACACTGCTTGAGGGCCAACAATTTGAGTAAGGGTATAAGATACAGCTTTCTAGGTACGATGTAAAAGTTACAAAACATGATTACGTGCAAAGTCGACTGGGGGGAGATATCGTCACATGGACACGGAGTCAGTTGGATGGCCCAGTCATTTGTCGACGGAAAGGTGATTAATCTGTGAAACATGTTGAATCGAAATCTTGTTAGTAAAACATTTTCGTGGTTACTTAGACTTAGGTTCAGATAGGGCTCCATTTTATCTGTGGTTTGGATGGAGAGGGAGTGCTGGACGGAAGATTTTGTCGTTTCAAGAATCAGGCGTCGGTCTGCTGAATGGGTTAGGCACACGTCTCGTAGGTTCTTTCTTGATATTGAGTTCAGATTATGGGGATTGAGGTAAAAATGTTTGAGTCCCATATCTGAAAAAGACTTTTTAACGTACGATAACCAGGTGATTTTAGATTCATGGTCCAGGTTCATACAGTCGGTGATAAGTGCCTGCGTTAGTTTTAATTCTGTTGTAGTCCAAATACGATGCCAGAGAAGAATTGGTTGCATCCGTATCACGTCTGTAATGTGTGGAAGACCCAGTTCACTGTGAATGTTAAAAGTTGAGGTAGACGAGGGGACGGCCAGTAAGAATTTCAAAAATGTGTTCTCTACCTTTTGAATAGGATCTACTTTTACGTTGCCCCATATTCCTGCCCCGTAAATCGCCGTACTAACACATCTTGAGTGGTAAATGTCCAGCATTTCCTTTGACGTTCTCTTACCCAGATTTCTGGCTAGCTTGGTCAGAGCTGTTGTGGCTTTTTGGAATTGGAGTTTTCTATTCTCTATTGAGCTTTTCCAGGTGCCTTTGCTGTCTATTACTACTCCCAAGTATGGATAGGTATTAGTATTTTCTACCTGTATGTTATTTAGGAAGATATTCTTTTTCCCTTTTCGAATTTTGTTACCTGATGTCATTATGAATGTCTTTTTAACATTGATGTTTAAGTTCAGGTTGTGCATGAAGATTGTGTATCTGTCCAGTGCGCGTTGTAGTGCGAGGGGAGTGCGGGCAATTATGACTGCGTCCTCCGCATAGAGGAGAGCGGGGATTGGGCGTTTTTTAACATATGGCTGGTCCTGGCTGCCCTTCAACAAGGCTGCTTCCAAACCGTTAGTGTACAAATTAAAAAGGAAGGGAGCCAGGACCCAGCCTTGCCTCACTCCCCGCTCGACTCCAAATGGTTACGTTAGTTGCCCCCCTATACCGTATCTTACTCTTGTGGTCGCATTGGAGTAGATTTCCCTAATAAAGTTGACCAATTTGGTATCAGCTCCCAATTCGGTCATTATGCTCCACAACTTGTTATGGGCCACGCAGTCAAAGGCTGCGGAGAGGTCTACGTATGCCATGCAGAAGCTGCCACCCTTTGCCTGGACATACTTCCCTCTCAAAAGTATGAGGTTTAAGACCTGTTCAGTGGTGCCTCTCCCCTCTCTGAAGCCGAATTGCAGATCAGATAGTATATTGTTTGTTTCCGCCCAGTCTTGCAAGCGTGCCAAAAGAATTCTCCCTACTATTTTTCCTAGGGAGTCCAATAGGGATATAGGTCTGTAGGACGTTGGGCTATTTCTGTTGCCTTTTTTGAAGATGGGGACTAAGATCGAGTCCGACCAAGAATCGGGCAGTCCTACCTTTCCTATTGCCACTAGGACTTTGAGTAGTAGTGGGGCCCAAAGGTCTGTGTTCGATTTGTAGAGGTCCATAGGGACCCCGTCAGGCCCGGGGCCTTCCCTGATCTACTTAAGTTCAGTGCCAGTTTGACCTCAGAAAGGTTAAATTCCAGGTCTAAAGGGTCAGTCAGATCTATTGGTAAGATATAGGTCTGGCTGCTTGTCCCCTCAGGATTTGCAAATATTTCTGAAAAGTGCTTTATCCACTCTTCTTCCGTTATAGTTGTTTCAATTAATCCGCGGTCTTTTGGGCCTGATAGAAATGGGGAATTAACAATCTCCCAAAAGGTAGCCGGGTCGTTGTTGTTACAGCTATCGTGAAGGGCGGTCCAATGTGCCTCTTTTAGTTCTTTCTTCCTGGATGTTAGTGCTAAATTGTATACTTTCCTAGCTTGTGAGACCTCTATGGCATCCCTTGGGGTTTTATGTAGGGTTGTTTTTAGTGTTTTGTGTGCTATGGTACACTCTGAATTAAACCACCGAAACTTAGGGTTCTTTTTTTTGTTCGTCTTCCCACTAGACTTCATGGTCAAGGCGTTGTTGACTTCTAATATTATTTTACCATAGTTTATTATGATCTCACGTGGGGACGATGTGTCCGTTAAGCATACTAGGAAGGCTGGGCGAGCTGCTTTAAGTATAGTTTCAAGAGTAGATATAGGGTCGATATGGGACCATTTTAATGCATAGCCATTTAATCGAGGCATTGAAATAAGGTCATCATGATAGAGTGTTTGGGGCTTTTTTGGGGGGGCAGTAGTTCGAATGGTGATTGATAGTGGAAAATGATCGCTGAACGCGCAGTCATGGGTGGTGACCGCACTGATCAATTCTGGGGGATTGTTTCCCACCAAAATGAAATCAATACATGAAGATAGTCCTCTGCCATTGAAGGTTGGGGCAAAGGCGGCTGGGGGGTTAAGCAATTCATTTGCGAAGGCTAGTTGAAGGAGAGTCATGGTCTCATTCAAGAGCGACCCCTTTTGGCAGTGGGGAAAGTGTGTGATGTTATTGTTTAAATGATCTGTGTAGCCACAGTTGCCTTTGTGTCTGTTCTTACACAATGTGAGGTTAAAGTCTCCTCCCCATATTAGTGTTGGTTCTTTTCCTTTGTTTTGATTAATATTCATTAATTTTAAATGTCTTCTTTTATTGACAAAAATAAGTTGTGTTCATGAAGACCATACAGTAAACTAGCAAAGTATGAGACATGACCATAGTGAAACACAAATCGACCAAGGTATAAAACCCCTTGCAATTGTAGTCTCTGGTTTGTGACTATATGCATGTGCTGCTCTTGGTTGTAAAGCTACCAGCATTTATCAACATAACTAAACAACAGAACTAAACACAGTGAAATACACAAAGCAACATAACAACACATTTAAAACATAATAGGTCATAACAGAACACAATAGTCAAAACAGAACTCAGCACGAGATCAACAGTACAACACAACAAGATAACATTACAATAATAGAGCACAAAACTGCATTTGCACTAGAAACAGCAGAACTCACCACCACCACAGCAAAATACCACCAATAAACATGCACAAACGTTTGTGTAACACATTACCACCTCCAGAATCCTGTTTCCACAATATGATGGTAAAAGGTGTTTGGAGCAAGCACTCACTCCCAAGGACACATCTATAAATGTTTCTCGATGCCCATTTTCCAGTTCTAATATGCCATTTCACTGGCAATTTAGATTTGCACCTTAAAGTACCCACATATACCCAGATGTGTCTCTCGGGTAGCTTGTGAAAGATTGACTTGTAAGTTTTCAGGTGCAGTGTGTAGGGTTGGAGGTGTGGAGGGCAGTAACATTTATTTTAACAGAGATTAAGATATCCAGAAAAGGGTCTGCCTGGAAATTGTCTTATCAGTGACACTGGTTGATAATTGATTTCCAGATACTTGTCCTTTTCTTATAGCTGGGGCTAATCTCTGTATTCTTATAGGTATATGAAATTATCTCTCAGACAAAACTGCATTGAAAGATGAATTTAAAATATAGGTCCGGTTCCATCTTTGATAATTCTATCACTATTCAATCACGGCTGGTCCACCTTTCAAATTTTCTTCATCAAAGGGTCAAGGCAAGAAACTTGAGTGTGGGGTTACCATTTTTGTCTCATTTAGGCTTTATGGAGGGCCCACTTCCTTATACCACTGAACAAGCCCACCAGTTTTGTAAGGAGAATCCCTTTCTTAACACCATAAAGGATAGATTTGGCAAACAATCCATCTAGTCTTCCTTCTAGTGGTGTATAGGCAGGAGTCCAGGTTGTCAACAGTGCCACAGACAATCCAGTGAAGTGAGTGTGAATGAAATCCCCTTGTGGTAAGAAATGTAGCCTATATTTAATAGTTTAGATGTGGTAATACAGATCTGAGTTAAAATATTTCTTTACTAGCCCAAATTATGTAATGGATGATTGACTGAATGCCTTTTTAAGGCATACCTATACCTGTGGCTTCATGGCACTGAATATTAAACCAATTTTCTATCACATAAAGCATCCATGCTAGTGTCAACAGAACAGACAAGTCTTTAGAACTTTCCAAAAAGCCAGGTGATCACTGAGATTCCTAGAACGCAGCAGGGGCGTAACAAAGGCCCCCGCAGCTCCCGTGGTGTGGGGGAGCCCTGGCTTACCCATACTGGAGGGGGCCCCCTCTGCCCCTACTGATGTGCATGTGAGGGGCCCCTTCAGCATATCTTGCAGAAGCTCCCCCTCACGTTTTGTTACGCCACTACAGAACTCAGTGACTAAGAGTTGCAAAGTTTTGACTCAGGGTCTCTCAATAAGCATCCACCACCTCAGTCCTATAGTATTAGGCAAGAGTAGGTAGAAACATTTTGTCCGAGATTGGAGGCCTGGCATGGGCATGATTGGGCCTTGATCAGTAAATCTATCTGTATGAGGACAGGTTTTATGTTGATGTCTGGTCAAGGGGATTTTGAGTAACCCTGGGCAAAGCACTACGCTACGCTCGCGTAGTTTGCGAAGTTTGCGTTACTTCGCACTACGCTAATTGCACGTAGCACAGTGCAAACACACGTAGCGTAGCGCAGTGCAGCGGTCATTTTTTGCTTGCTCGCAGTCCTCAACGTCAAGTTGGCGACCGCGAGCAAGCAAAATAACATCCCGGCGAGACTTTTTCCTTGTTTGCGATCAGCAACATCAAGTTGCCGATCGCGAGCGTGGAAAATAAACCGCCCGGTGAGATTCTCAACGCAGGGAGGTCAGGTTTCTCATTACGAGTGGGCACGTATGCTCGCAACCGCTCGCGATGAGAAACTACCAGTCCGGGTTGAGAAAGTTGCCGCTCAAGTAAAAATCTACTCGAGCGGCAGAAAACTGCAGCTCGCACTCTGCAAGATGCTGTTTTCAATAATTGCACAGTGCTAGATGCTTGTCCGCACTGTGCAATCATTGAAAACGGCATCTTGCACAGTGCGAACAGGATACTATGCATTTCGCAAAGTGCTACGCGTGGCTCGCGTAGTGCGAAGTGCACTTTGCGTAGCTACGCGTAGCGCTACTTCGCGAACTACGCCCAGGGTTAATTTTGAGATGAGGTGATGTATGGTTAAACTTCTGGTTTTGTATTGTTTGTGCCTTGAATGTGTAAAATTGTGAAGGTGGAAAGCAGGGCCTTCACACTAGACTCTTGAGTCATTTATGGAGGAGGCAAGTTATTTATTTCAAAGGAACCCTTTCTTTACAGCCACAGTCAAATTGGTCCTGTTACAGTACCATTCTCCCTAAAACAGTCACTATCTCCCAGCTTCCAATTAACACACACACCAACCAGAGAGGTTTAAGGCATTGGCACAGTGGATAATTGCCCAGGACCCCCATTTTTGCAAGGGCCCCCCTGGGAAAGTGAGCTTTATCTTTTTCTCATCTTTTTCCCTATCTTAGTGTGCCTCCCTCTTCTCTGCCTGCCTCTCCCTACAGCTCTGTCTTTCACAACCCAGTGGGTGTGTGAGAGAGATTAGACAAGAGTCATTGATGAATCTATGTGGTGGTATGTGTGTGTCTGAGTATGTGTGTCGGACAATCTATATGTGTCTTTGTGTGTGTGTATGGTTGTGTGTGTGTGTGTGTGCGTGTGTGTGCGTGTGTGTGTGTATTATGTGCTTGTATCTGTCTGTGAGAGAAAAGTGTGTGTAGGTTTGTGTGAGTATGACAGAGAGAGGGCAAGGGGGACTGATGTGTCTAAGTGATGGTGTGTGTGCCTGAGAGTGTGTATGTATGTGTCGAATAGAGAGTCATTGGATGACTGTGTGTGTTTATGTGTGAGAGAGAGTGGAGGTCCTTGGGGGGATCGTGGTGGCCAAAGGGGGAGATCGAGATCTCCCGGGGTCTGCTGTGCCCATGAGGGGGCACTGACATTCCGTCCAGCGGTTGGTCCACCACCCTATTCTCCCCCCCATCTGGGCAATGCCACTGATCTCCTCTCTCGCTTCGGCCCCTACCTGAATGTGGAGCTGGCCAGCCTTCATTGGCCATGGCACGTTCAGGAGCTCGGCATCGCTACTGTGGGAGGGCTTCCTGGATGGAAGAAGCCACAGGGGTAGTGCCATGCTGGGCTCCTTTTGTTCGGTAGTTGCTTCCTTACCCTGCCCCACCGTGCTGTGAGTTGGGATGAATCCCCCTGCCTTGATGTTGCCCCGGGCGGCCACGGCATGATGGTCCTCACTGCAGCGGCATCCACGGCGCCCAGTCGGACCAGTGCCTGCCATGGAGCTCAGTGGCACTGGACAGCCCTGCATCTCTGCTGATGTCTCTAGGGACAGCCAGGGTGCCCCTGCACAAAGGTGCCTTTGCCACTCCTGCACCACAGGGGAGGGGGGCCCCGGCCCCCTACACTGTTTACCAGAAAACTTGCCATTGCTGACAGCAAACATGGACTGCAACACTGAATGACGTCGGCCATCTTTTTTCACAGTGTTCCTCCCTCCCTGCCCACTCCAACCTGGACATACCCCAACTAGGAGACCCTGGGGTAAGACTACAACTACATATCCAGCAACAGGCGGCCATTTTGGTGACTCTTCCTTCCAGTAAGGGCAAAAAAAATGCTGACGGTCTACTCCTTCTCAAGGGTCTTTTCCAATGTATGTCTGACGTAACTCAAATAATGTAGGCGTGTGAGGCACAGTCCCTGATAGCTGCACACAAAAGGACTGCCATGTATGTAGGTCCAACATCTGTCTGAAAATGGATCATCATATACTTCCATTGTATGTCGTTTCATATACTGTCCTTCGTCTTCTGTCTGTATAAACTGTTACCTCCGTATATTATAATGCTAAGCTATATAATATCATTATGCTGTTTCTATATTCTTTGCACTCACTCCCTGCCAATGCTATTTGTGCTCACTTCCCGCCAATATTAGCAGATTATATCTAAGGTTTTATTGGTGTTTAGATGCATGTATCTGTTTCTTATCTCCTATGTAATCCATGTACTCTGATGTCTTATGCAAAGCATCAGGTTCTCTTGTAAAGCGCTCTGACACCTTCATAAAGTAGGCGCTATAAAAAAATGCATAAATAAATGAGAATGACAAGTCTATGTGATACTGCGCGTCTCTGTATGTTCGCAGGAGAGTATGTGTGTGTGTGTGTCTATCAATGTGTAACAGACATGGTTTTCTTGTGTTGCTGTGTGTCTGTGAGAGAGAAAACGTCTGTGTTGGTGCGCCGGTGTCTAGGTGTGCGCGGGTCACTATGTATGTGTGTTTGGGTGTGCCAGAAAGTATTTCTCCTTATTTGTGCCTTTGTGTGCGTATATGTATTTTAGCCATTGCTTTAAATGGGCTGGTACTGTCCGGTACTGAGTACCGGCACTTTTTTATTTTGAAAGGGAGAGTACCAGCACTTCTCAAGAGAAATGAAATAATTTTAATTGGAGAGTACCCGCACTGCTCAAAAACAAGCAGGCAATCTGGTACATAGTACCTGCACTTCTATTTTTCCATTTCAAGCACTGGTTTTAGCGAGAGGGATAGGGAGAGGGCAGTGTAGGCGCGCTCATTCTAAACGTGTCTTCGCTGCGCTATAATAAAGTGCGCCATCTTTGCACGCAGCGCAGTGCAGCACTGTTGCGCTTTGTGGAGTCAGACGGTTGTGAGGTGTCTTTCTGCGGAGCTGCTGTTGCTCGCTGGCCCTCGATGGGGCCCCCTCCTTGGCGCCCACCGCGCCAGCGCAGCCGCGTGCGCCACTCCATGCGCATTGAAACCTGACCCCTCTTTGTCCACGGCCCCAAGTTAATGACCCTCTGCCTTCTTTTCTCCGCATCCCTCATGCGCTGTGGCGCAGGGGTCATTTTGAAATTTGTCTTCCCTTTCTGAGCGGGAGTTTTGAACACCAGATGACCCAGCTAAACATAAAAGATTAGTAATGAGCTGGTACCCCGCTGCGAGGACAGATAGCTGGGGGACCGCGGACCTGTAGCCAATACAATTAATCACTCCATGGAAACAGCGTGCAGCGCAGACAATGGCGAACGGTGCCTGGGAAATGTGTGGAACAGCACGGGGTGGAATCGAAACACTGCAAGCTTGGGCTTTAACTTTTCTCATTTTTTGCCTTAATGAAACTTATTTCTTAATTCGTTTAAAGCAGACAATTGTGGACATAGTGTGCACGTGAGGCAGGAAAATGCAGACTAGTTACAAAATCAGCAAAGGTTGTACTTAGAGAAATGTGTAATTAACTTTGCAAACTTTGTGCATCCAGTTTTCATTTTACACTTAATGCAACACAATGTTTTTTTGTTTTTTTTTACCATTATCGATTATTTGTGAAAAGAATATAAATCCTTCGGTAGATGCTAATACACAGTCTATAGAAACACAGCGGCATACATTTACATAAAAAAGTGCTGCTTTGAAAAACGGTGGCTGTTAAGGGTCACCAGTGTAATATACAAGTCAGTGCATGCACAAAGTGTGTATTCTTTTTCTTTTACTTGCACATAGTGACACAAAGTGAAAACGGAGGGTTTTCTTTATCGCCCTAGCACTGTTCTATATGTGAAGTAATTGTGCCGCCTTTTTATATGACGCCATTTTAAACAGCAATACATAGTAACGGATTTATGTAGTGCGCATGTTAAGTTTGCAGCGACATAATCTCATATTTAAAAATTGCAGTGACTTCTTTCAGGGAGCCGGCCTTTACTGTTTCACACAAGTACTTTGCACAAGGAAGCTTTTTCACCCTTTTTCACTTGGGTTTAGACTTTACTGAGGTTTTGCGCAGGAGCTGGTGTGGCATAAAGCAGCGCAAAATATTGCGTCCATTTGCATGCCATTATGCAAGCCTGAAGGAGCATAATAACATTGCCCAGCATATGGGAGCGCCCTCGCTTCCCTTAGTAAACGTGGGTCTAAATATTAAATGAGGCTCTATGTACTACTGGTGGGGGGGGGGGGGGGGGGACTTTTTGTACGCTACATGAATACCGAAAATCACGTGCCTTTGTAGAAAGAACTATACTGAAACCGCATTTTCAAGTGCACACTCACAGTGGCGGATGTCTTGTTCCTTTATTTAGAATTAATTTGCTCAAAAAGATAGACTTTGAGCTGAACCCCCTCTTTCCCTTCCCACCTTTTTTGGCAGGTATGGCCCCAAATCAAACAACAATAATGTGATTTGCTCAGGAACACACGATTCCATTCTAGTTGGGGAGCCGGGATTCGAACGCATGCGGGCTAATATACAAACCAGCCTGTCAAACAAGTTGATTTTGATTACCTGTCTGTTTGATATGCATTTCTGTCCCACGCATTTTGACTCTGAACTAAGGTTTATTCGGGAACGCGGTGGCGGTGCCCTTGCGAAATCTGGATTTCAACCAAGCTGATCTGTGTGTACGTGTGAATGTGTGTGTGTGTTTAATATTAGCTTCTGTCTATCTGTGTGTGAGAGAAAAGTGTGTGTGTAATATTAGCTTCTGTCTATCTCTGTGTGAGAGAAAAGTGTGTGTAATATTTGCTTCTGTCTATCTGTGTGTGAGAGAAAAGTGTGGGTATGTTTGTGTGAGTACGACACAGAGAGGGCGAGAAGGGATGGTGTATCTAACTGTGGGTGTGTTTGCCGGAGAGTGTGTATGTACCTGTCGAAAAGAGTCATCGGCTGTGTGTGTGTGTCTATGTGGGAGAGAGATGAGTGACAAGTCTATGTGTTAATGCGCGTCTCAGTGTATTAGGAAAGTCTGTGTGTGTGTGCATCTGTGTATGTCTGTGTGTCTATCACTGTGTACCAGGCATGGTCTGCGCGTGTGTGCGCAGCCCTCAGCACGTCACTGCAGTTGTCAGGGTGTATGTGTCGACGCCCGCGCGCCTGTCAGCCGCCTTGCATACAGCTCTCATCTCTGTCCGCTGTGCATCTCTGGGCGCTGCTGACAGCTCGCGAGGGGCTGATTGGCAGATGTATAATGACATGTTAGGAAACTGGGGTGACGGGTTTCCTGCCAGCTCCCACGTGCGCCCCACGTTTAAAGGAGTGTGCGGCCGTTTTCAGGTAGCCTCTGTATTGACACATACCACCTTGATCAAGAAGAGGCCCACCCAGTCCACAGTCCCATGTAAAGCCTCTGTATCCACTTTTCCAACAGCCCCGCCCCCTGGATTGGATAGTGTCAGCCTGCCCTGGCACAGCAGCACATGCCTTGCAGTGCACGTCTCGCGCAGCGGACCGCCACAAAGGGAGATGTACTTACTCAATGGCCAGGGGCCTTGCTATTCGTCGGTCCCGGGTTCTAATCCTGGCTCCAGCACAACCAACATTTGTGTGATTCTGGACAAAGCTCTACGCCTCACATAGCCTTTGAATGTAAATATATATAGCGTAAATATACACAACCTACTAATATATGTCTTGTCTTATTTGTCACGTTCAACAAGTCTCTGTGTAGCCATTCTGGACATACCTAACACCAGAACTGTGATTCTAAGCAAAGAGAGACGTAGAAGTACTTGAGATCTCTGGTGCACAGTCAATGTGCCTTGTGGCAATGACTTGAGATGCTGATATATCGATTATGAGGCCATGTTGGACTTCAAATGCAAGGACCGCTTGAGCGTAATGTGCATCTCTGCCCTGTTATACTACTGCGCCATTTTATAATCAGAGCTGTTAGCCCTTCATAGAAGCACTTGAAATGGCCGCTGCTTCTTGCAGGGCCTTAACGCAGGTCCCTAACCCCTGCGGAGAAGGGGGGTGGGGGCAACCTGTTAGTGAGCCCTATACTGTCAAAAGACTCGCATTCAGCCCAAACCCAATGAGATGCGGTAGACTCAGGGGCCCCTTCTCATATTCTGCCGGGGGTCTCCATCACTGTGCGTTACGCCACTGGCTTCTTGCCCTGTATGATTAATTCAATTTTATTGTAAAGCGTCCACTGTTATCTAAGTAGGAAAAAAATACTTTATTTGATTTAAAAAAATAAAATAATGTAAGTAGTATTTAGAGAAACACTGTAGATCTTTAACCACTGTAGCTGATGGCTAACCATTGATGAAATGCCCTTCACCTCAGCCTTTTTTGTTCACTATAGGTGACAGTTGTTTTCAATGTAATATTACTTTTTTTTTAGAAGGTTGCCATTTTTTTGTTCGTCTAACGAATGCCAGCAGAATTCAAAAAATGAAAAAAATATCATTGCATCCTAGCTAGATCCACACATATGTACCAGTGCTTCGATCAAGGTGCCTAAAACTTCCATAATTCTTAGAATTAAAAAAAAATATATATATAATGCTGCTTATCCACTAAAGCCCGCAGCTGTGTATGGACACTTAATACGGGGCCCCTTGAATTGAAATTGCATTTGTATAGGGTTATCCATGACGAGGCGTTGAAGCCCACCTATAGAAAAGCACATACGTTGTAATTGTACATATGTACACTGTGATGACTTTAATCTGAGTTATTTTACATGCATCAGCGGACTCCTGAACTGGATGGAATTCCTTATAAATAAATAAATAATCCAATCTATACTGGAATTCCTTATAAATAAATAAATAAACTAATAAATAAACAAATAAACAAACAATCGCATCAGCAAGCAGAAATTGATGCAGGCCCCTATGTATACAAATCATGTAAATATTTCCTAGGAGCTGTAAACATTTTAGCACGACAAGGCAGTTTGTATTTCCATAATAAGGAAAGCAAAATGTTGTTAGCAGCAGGTGCATGGGAAGGCAAAATCACATTAGAAATGTATATCATTTATGGGTGAAAATGGGACTCAAAACGTCTCTTGAAAGGACGTTGGCGTGGCGAGTCAGCGACTACAATCGGCGACTTCTACAAGCGTCTGTCTGGGGAGGGCTCTGACGAACGCACAATCGCTGTGTGAATGGCTGATCATATTTTCTATTACCATTATCGTATGTTTTGATCGTAATCGGTCATATCGCGAGACAGAACGTGATTTTGTCATTTAATTCTATTTATTTGTTTTCTGTCTTGTTGTTTGTTTATTTATGAAGCGCCTCAATGCGGATGTGCATTACGGGCCCCTTTTGAGGGATGGGGTGCAGGAGGGGGAGCTAGCAAGTGATAGATTGAGGGGGGCCCCTAGGAGGTCTGTGAGTCCTCAGTCGAGGCTTTGGGGACAGGAGCTCCGATGGCCGCCTGTTTATGTCCCGCCATTATCTGCGCTCTCGCGTGATAGCCGAGCCCAATATTAAGACCATCACGCGCCGCCTTTGTCGCGTGTGTCATCGAAATGAAAAGCTTTCAGCGGCACACAAAGGTGTTGCTGGATTAAGTGTATTGAGGGCCGCATCCGTAATTACGGATCTGAGCCTGTTCTGCTGCGGGAAGACATCAAAGCAGCCGCGCGCACGTGCCATTAAAAAAACACGCCACACGACAGCAAATATATTCGTCACGTATAATAATATGTGTGTTTGGGCACAAGCGTGGGTGTGAATAAGCGTGAGTTTAGACATACGTGTGTATGTGTGTGCGAGAGTGGAAATGCAAATGTGTGTGTGGGCACTACTCTTGTGTTTATGGACGTATAAGTAAAGAAAGAAGTGTATTATGTGTGACTGTGACTTTACACATACAAATGGACCTGTGTTGAACTAAATATAGGTGTATGGGGAGTATATTCAGTGTGCATGTCTTTCGTTGGGACGCCATTGCTGTCTGAATATTTTTTTTCTTTATTGCAGCCAATAAAAATAACTTAATATGTTATTTTCGTTATTACTATATGTATTCATTTCTAGCTAGAAGATTGGGGCACGGGTGTTGAGGTTGAAAGGCGCATAGACACAAAACATAGCGCTAGACTGTCATTGTTAGACAGCTCGTCAGCATGTGTGCTTGTGTGTACATAAGAGAGAGAGAGTGAGTGACAGAGAGAGGGGCGATGAGAAAGGCGAGCAAGCAGATAGGTGGCTTTGTAGGTACTAAGGCATAAGGACGTCGAGATAGGCAGGCAGAGTGACAGCTAGGTATAGACAGAAAGGTCTTGTGTCAGAGACAGACAGTCATGCGAATAGATAAAGACAGACACAGTCAGACTGACAGATATATAGATAGATAGATAGATAGATAGACAGACAGACAGACAGACAGACAGACAGACAGACAGACAGATAGATAGATAGATAGATAGATAGATAGATAGATAGATAGATAGATAGATAGATAGATAGATTAAAACCCAGCTATAAACCAACAGAGCACTGTACAAAAGGGGTGGGAGGGGGTTTAAGGTGAACTGCCTGTCTCACTGATTTCATTGCCCCATTGTCCATCAACTTTTTAACTTTTTTGTTGCAAGAGATCTCAAAATTTGGCTCAAGGAAGCGCCTCGGCGCTCAAGTCGAACTTAGCACCCGTCAGGTCCTTGGACTTTCTCACTTTGTTTCTCCCCACCAATGCGCACATCAAGCTACTAGTCACCTTCTGGACCGCACATTTTGTCTGCCTGACCTTATAATGACATATCATTCCCTTACTTGAAGGTGGACAGACAACTTTGTCATCCCTTTCACCAATCTCCTTCGTACGTCACCTTTGTCCATCTGGCCCGGCTACTCTCTGTCCCCAAGCCTACATGCTGCTGGAGCAAAATCATTCCAGAACACTTTTCAGGGACTCTCCTCGCTTCCATGCCCCCAGCCACAAACTCGCTTAGCAACAATGTTGGTAATTTTAACTCTTTGATCGACAACCTCACCCGCTAAAGAGTCCGCATGGATGCTTCCGAAAGCATTCTGCCCATGGTACTCTGTCGGCCTAATACTTTGTTAACACGACTGGAAAACCCTCAAAAGATTATGGTGGCTGTACTGTAGTGCCATCCCCAAAAGTCAAACACCGCTTATCCTTCTAAAGGTACAAATCAAAAAAACAAACTTCCCCCTCCTTGCTGTGTGCCAGGCCTACAACGTCTGCTAGTAACTACAAAATAAATCTTTAAAATAGTGAAATCTCTCCTACCTTCGACTTGCCTTACCAGCTCTATCACTCCTTTCCAGGAATACTGAGATTGGCTAACTAATTTCTTTCACAGAAAAATTCATACCCTTGTGACATCTTTCCTTTCCAACTGGCCCTCCGTGCTGCCATCTCCTCCGAGTCAGCCGATCCTTCTAACCCATGTCTCGCCCCTTTTTCTGGAATCTACCTTGGAAGTCAGTAGGACTATCAGATCAGGATCTCCCCCTGGCCCTTGCTCTGCATCTGTTTTTTCTAGAGCAAAAGCTTCTCTTTGCTCATTGGTTGCAGGTCTTTGTAACTTGTCTTTAGCTGAGGATACCTTCCTATGGCTTGAAAGCAGGCTCCAGTGGTTCCGCGACTTACGAAACTGTGCCTGGATAGCAGCTGCCACCTATGTTTATTTCCATCCAATTCTAAAGTACTGGAAAACATGTCAACATTCATCTTGCGCAATCCTTGGAATCCCCTAAATGTCTGGGTTGCATCCAATCCGGATTTCCTCCTCACTGCATCGAACTGCTCTAATGTTGATCACCGATGAACTCTGCATGAGAGTGGGATGGGGGATAGGGCTGCCTTGATCCTCCTCGACCCCCCTGCGGCCTATGATACAGTTTCCCATTCTCGTTCCTCACCAGGCTTAAGTACCTAGGCATGGCTGTGCCTGGATAGTGGCTCTCCTCCCTTTACCTCTTCCTTCAGGACCTTAGATCGCAGGGGCCCTCATAGCTGCCCTCTGAACCCCACCTTGTATAACCTCCATGTTGCCTCTCTAGCAGGACTTCTCTGGTGTTTTGGACTTTCTCTTATAATGTATCCAGAAGACATTCAGCTCGTCATTGCCATGAGTGGCAGCACGGGTTCCGCCTGGTCCACCATTTGCCTGTCTCTCCAGCATGGTGCAGTGTATGAAAAATAACAGCATTAAACTTAACTCAGACAAACCAGAAGCTCTCATCATCAGTGGGACGGCAACCAGGGTCGGATTGGGATCACAATTCGGCCCGGCACCCCCAAAAGAGTGGCCCACATTTCCGGATCACGTTCATGAAACAGCATTTGGCTAGTCTCATTGGGTTCATTTTTAGAGAAATGTTTGATAAATTATGTATTTTAAAGCTCATAGAGCCAGAAACATTGGTGAAACCAAGAAGCACTACATTTTGGCGGAGCAGGCAAGGTGAAATAATGTGGCCCAAAGGTCACAACTCCTGATAATGGCTATGTTTGCCACCTGGCTGTTTTTTTTAACCAGCATTACCAGTATTTTAATGCCCTTGCCAGTACGAAAATGAAGAAAATCACATAAAGCTGGTAATTTCTCCCCTGATCGATATGTACTCTAAAGTTTAAACAGTAAACGTAAGGTGAAAGCAGTTTAAAATGTGGTCTAAAACTTCTTTAATCATCAGTGTCTGATAGTTAAAAGTAATCAAAGGAAGAAAAGCCATGTTAAGAAGGTATACTGACTTTTTTATTATTGAATAAAGAATCTTCTTCGTTATTAAGTTCCAGCCTTTGCAGATTCTTAAATCATGAGCAAACAGAAGGTTGTTTTTTTTATTGTAGTTTGATATTGCGTAAACTTGTCCAAAGGGCAGCAAATTATATACCCACCAGTTACATTACAGAAGATCACATTCATTTTTATTTTAGGCCTTGGGCAATTAAGTCATTTGCCCAGAATCACAGCATGTTGAAGTGAGGCTGGGACTCACACCTATTTCCATAGTTCCACATTCGCAGCTCTGGCCCTAACATTAGATTATCTCAATTTTCGTCTCTGGGAAAGGTGCTTCACGGCGAGGTTTATGCAAACATACACCCCCCAACCCCACCCACCAAGGCCTGAAAGACACTGGAACTGAGGTGCCAACAACAGGCTCTCAGAGAGGCCTTTCACTTACTCTGCCCCAGCCAACTGTAGCCTCTGGGTGATGGCCTGGCAGGGGAGGGGTGAAGAAAAGCACAGAGCTGCTGCCCCTGCAGGGGAGATGAGTTGATGATGGCCCATGGCAGGGGAGTGGGACTTTGCTTCTGGGGGTCTGCGCCGCCCCACAGGAGGCCAAGATAAAGTCTGCAGCGGACAGAACAATATTGGCCTAGCAACGCTGCTGAAAGCTACGCCATCAGAGCCTCCCTGCTCATAATGCTGCCATGCTGCCCCCTCTCTTACAGTGGCCTGGTGGGGAAGATAATATGGCTCTGTGGGCCGCTTGACAAAAACAGACCCACTGTTGACCCTTAGGCACTGGCCCATCGGCCAATGCCCGACCGCCCGCCTTCCCAATCCGATGCTGATGGCCACCATTGGTTCCCCCCTCCAGTTTTGGCAGGTCTCCTGCTTCGTCCACACTGTGGAGAACTTGGGTTTCCTCTTTGACAGTACCTTGGGGCATATTATCAACGGCCAGCGATAATTGCCGCTGGCCGTGCTTAGCGATAATTTTGTTATCGCAGGCTATCTCTGGAATTTATCGCCCTGGTAGCGCATTATTAACAACGCGTTTCTCCAGGGCGATAAAAATTCCAGAAATAGCGAGGTTATCGCCGTTTTGCAGGGAACATCACTGGTTTTCCAGCGATGTTGCCTGCAAAACGGCGATAACCTTGCTGATACGACCCACAGGGTCGTATCAGCATAATCCACCCCAATGTTAGGGATAGGTAAGTCTGCATTTTAGCAGACGTTAGTTTTTGGAGAAAACAGCGGTTTTCTCCAAAAACTAACATGTGCTAAAATGCTGAGGCAGCCTTGTAAATATCGCGATGTGAACATCAGTGATATTTGCAAGGTAGTTCATCCGGGGTACGCCCAGTGCCGCCCACTTTGCATCTCATTAGAGATGCAAAGGGAGGCATTGGAAAAAAGGGTGCTAACATGCGAGTATGCATGTTAGCACCCTCTTGTAAATAGGGTGATAGTTTTATCTCCGCTTTTTTGGCTTTTTAAGCCAAAAAAGCAGAGATAAAGCCCTTGTAAATATGCCCCCTTGTCTTTCAGCCCCCAAATCACCTTTATGCCTAATTTTCTTTTTCTTTTTTATTTTTACCTCAGGATGTTATGAAAATTCCTCCCAATGTTACCCTTAGATTATTGCAAAGCTGTCACTCAGCCAGTGGTTGCATCTAGTCTTGATTGTGGCAATTTCGTTTTCTTGAGACTCCCTCAGCTTCTACTTTCTAAACTCCAACTCAACCAGAGTGCAGCAGCATTCTTACCCTGGATATCCCTCACCATGCTTCAGTATCTGGCCTTATGGCCTTTCTACATTGGCTGCTGATAATCCTTATGACTGTGTTTAAAGCTCCTTGTTTGGTGCACAAAACTGTCCACCATTACAGACCTTTTTGTTTACAGAGTTTCTTTCAGCTCTATGTTTTCTTGTCAGTCTGTTTAGTCTGCTTCCTTTCCTCTGCTCAAATTACCACTATTCGAAAAGTCCTGATGGCTGGACAGTCGTTCGCTTACTTGCACTTGAATTCTCGTCTGCTTGTAGACATTCTTCCAACCACCAGCTCTCCCACAAATCCTTGAAAACATTATTTTCCCTCTTTTCCTATTCTGGGTACTCCTCTTGCTTGACCTCTCGATTTCTTGGAGCTTTTCTGCTGGTGTAAGGGCACCATGCTGGGCTCTACAAGTCTTATTAATTAATTCATTCATTCATAGAAGTCTTCTTGTTGCAGTTTGAGAACTCAGGGCCAGTTATGTTAAGGCTACGTGTGTTGTTAAATGGAGGTGTCTGCCAGGTAAGACAGTTCTGTAGAAGTGCTTTGGTCTTGATTATCTAGTGTAGCTGGGAGGTCATTGTTTTATTATGATTTTATTTAGAATAGGTGAGTGACCAGTCTGTAGCTAATAAGGATGTCCGAGTCAATGTGGGAAGGCCTGGCCTCTCTTAGGGTGTCAAGGGACATGCCTAGATGTAGGGCTTAGTGTTTTCCTAAGCAATTGTGGGGCCCTGAGCAAGGCATATGTCAGAGGTTTTTATATGATGACATTTCTGAAAGTTTAATTATAATTCAAAATTGTTTACCATCATGGGAGCTTGAATAAGTAGAAAATGTGCAATAAAATTCAAAGTTGTGCTGAACAGGTGGCCTCAAAATATGTCTTGCACGTGGCCCCAAAAATCTTAAGATGGCTCTGGCTGCATCAAATGGAAGATTGGTGTGATCAAGAAACATTTTAAAGTTGTTGTTTGATGTTGTGGTGATGAGGTTGGTAACCTCTGTGATGAGGAACAAGTGGTTCTTGAAGGTCTGCAGATGAGGATGATAAATAAGTAACTCAATAAATACACAGACGGGCAGGCAGGAGGATAGATGGATAGATGGATGGACGGACGCACAAACGGACAGTGAGAGACAATTGTTTACGTAGTCCAGGAGGAGATCAAGAGTTAGAAACACAAATATTTTGATCAAGTTCCAGGTGCGGCCAGCACAGGTAACAGTGGTAGGGCAAGGTGGGGGGGGGGGGGGGGGGGGGGGGAGTCGACAGACGATGGGATGGATAAAATGAAAGAAAAAATAAATAAAACCACTTTACTTGTGGTCGTTGCATCGCCAACTCGGCCATGCAGCGAGCACAAGGTAAGTGGTTTAATTTAAAAAAAATGTAATTTTATCCATCCTGTTTTCTGTCGACTTCCCCCCGCACCGCCCCACAGCTCTTACCTGTGCCGGCCGCACCTCTTAAGTTCTGTAGCTGAAATAAGGTGTGTCACCAGGCATAGTATGTACAGAGTTATGTACATATGGCATTGGCGAGATAATATGGAGGTGAGAAGTAGTCTCATAGAGTGAGGGTAGAACTATGCCATTGAGGCCGGAGGAGATGAGGACTGGATGGAAGGAAAGTGTTGACTGGAATTGGAGAAATGGCAGAGATTGCTTCATTAATTGTTTTACCAGTGCTTTCTAGATGCGCCCATGATACACATGAACACTAAACATGCATGCTACTGCAAAATGTGACAGAGAACTGTTTTTTTTAAAACAGATTTTGTCAAATAGCACATATGAAGCAGAGCTCTGTAACCCAGAAACTTCTGCATAATAAGTTTACATGATCAAGACTTTGACTTTTACAAAAGCAAATCAAGGAAAAATGCAAAGCAATACAGATGAAAAAATCATCAAAGGAACCATAACCCAACAAACCACCCCGTCGCACTAAAGTCTTCCCTAGAGCAGCACATCATTAGGAAATGCACCTACATCAATCACTGCAGCACACTATTACACATGAAACTACGCCTTGCACCAACAAAGAGGAAATATAGCTGGGTCGAGGAGCCCTACCGTAGAGATGAGTTCCAACTGCAGGCCTCAATAGTCCGCCCATCGCTTCCAAATTTTAAAATGTTTATGCGGGCACCCCCTTGCTGTAAAAATGGGGATCCCCAAGCCCATGCAAAAGTCCAGGCTGTTCTTCCATCCGGACACTGAGGGAGCTGCCGGTGCCCTCCATGACTTTGCGATACCTCTTTTAGCCAGAGTAAACCCCAGTAGTATAAGATGACGTTTGTATATGTTGCCCCCCACCCCTTCCATAATATGTAAGAGTACCAGCTTCGGTGAGCGGGGAAGGTCCCAGCACAATACCTCCGAGAGGCAGGCCATTACTCCCCTCCAAAATCGTGCCAGGGCAGAGCAGTGCCAGACCGTGTGCATCAGGGTACACTCCTCCCGCTCGCACCTGAGACATATAGGGGAGGCCACCAATCCCGCCCTCCACAATCTAACCCTAGTGAAGTATACCTGAAGAAGGTACTTGAACTGGATAGGGTGCAAGCGTACTGCTATTGCAGCCCCCCGCAGGGAGGCCAGTGACTCCGTCCAGTCCTCCCCCTCCAGCGGGCCAACATAGCCGTCTCAGGCCTCACTGAGCTTCTGTAGCATGGAGGAGCTATGGGTAACCAGGGATTGGTAGATTTTAGAGATCTTATAGTCTTAGAGATCTCCTATAAACACCTTCGCCTCAATCAAGCTGAACTCAGCAAGCGACTCTAAGCCCTCCAAGCTAGGGGAAATAGCATGCCGGAACTGAAGATATCTGTAAAATTGGGTTCTTGGCATTTGAAAGTCCTTTTGTAGATTCTGAAAGCACTTCAGGACCAGTCCCCGCATTACGTCCTCCAGGGTAGAGATACCAATGCTGTCCCAGCCACGAAACCCAGATAGAGTAGCCAATTGTGGCAATCGCCCATTGTTCCAGAGGGGAGTCTCCCTCGTCAGCCTATTCCACCACCCCATCTTCCGTAGGGCCTGCCTCCAAATTTGAAAAATGACCCTCATAACTGGCTGCAAAGAGTTGCGCAGCGGTGCAGAGTATAGTATAGTGTGCAAAGTGGAATTCCCCATACACCTCAGTTCAACTGCATAGGTCGTCCCTATCCCCGTACCACGATTCATTTAAGACAAGCAGGTGCGAGGTCATATAGTATGACAGAACGTCAGAGGTCGCCAGCCCCCGCAGTACGTAGATTAGAAACACGTCCGTAATGCAACTCTGGCCACTCCACCGGCCCACAAAAACAGTCCCAAGGCCTCATTAACCTGTCGGAACCATTTGGTAGGAATCAGGTAGGAGTGATTTTGCAAGTGGTATAGTGATCGGGGGAGCGAGACCATCTTGAAGATGGCCGATCTACCATAAATGGACAATGGCATATGGGACCAGGTCTTGAGATCCTCTCGTACAAGTTCCCATACTGGGGCCAAATTTCTGTCCCAAGACACGCTAGGTGAGTCCGACAAGAATACTCCCAGATACTTCATCCACCTGAACCGATGAGGCCCAGGAGCCCAGACCCGCAGCATCCCCAAGGACCCACAGAGTGGACTTTCGGGGGTTCATATACAATCCCGACGACTCCCCGAAGATATGCATGATGCGAAACAACCTCGGTCTCGTCCTAATCCCATTGGTAAGAAAGAATACCACGTCGTCGGCGTACAGTGCAATACGGTCCGACAGTCGGTGCGCCCACTCAAAGCCACTCACCTGTGCATCAATTCGCACCCAAGCGGCCCGGGGTTCCATAGCCAACGCAAACAAGTATGATGACAAAGGGCCGCCCTGCCTGGTGCCCCGCCCAATGGAAAAGATTGAGGAAGTAGAACCAGCTACGCGCACTGATACGGTGAGGTCAGTGTAAAGCAATGTCAGGTAGCACAAGAATCATGGTCCAATATTCAGCCGGCATAAGAGCGCGAATAGATATACCCAACTGAGGGAATCAAATGCCCTATCCACGTCTGCCAGTAACATCGCTGCTTGTTCACCCAACCCCTGAATGGCCGCAATAGCAACATGCAATCCGACGAATATTGTGACGTGTCGCTCTCTGGGGCATAAAACCAGCCTGATCAGGATGCACTAAGGTAGTTATATGGGACCGAAGGCGATTGTCCAAAGCCTTGGCCAAGATTTTTGCCTCCACATTCAGTAGAGAGATAGGGCGATATGAAGCGTGCTGGTCAGGGGGTGGCCCAGGCTTGTGGAACAACACCACCTCTGTGTGTCTCCAGTCGCGAGGAAGACAACCCCGCTCCCTGGCCTCCTCCACCACTCTAAGATAATGGAACCCTAGCTGCGAAAAGTACTTTTTAAAAATATTCACATGGAAAACCATTCGGCCCTGGGGCCTTCCCAGAGTTTAGGTCCCCTAGGGCGACACCCAGCTCCTCTTCCGTGAGTGGAAGATCCAGCTCCACGCATGCCTCACTAGATAAAACCTTAGGCGGAAGATCGTTAAGAAAGCGGCCTATCACATCCTCATGTAGACACTCTCTGGTGGCATATAGCGCTGCATAGTATGTGGCAAAACTTTCTGCAATTTCAGAGGAATCCGTGAGGGACTCCCCATCTGGGCTGGTGATACCAGGGAGGGCCTGGGGGTATAATATCCTATGACACAACCTGTGGAGCAGCTTACTGGACTTATCTCCCCACTGGTAAACCCTACTACGGGTCGCCAGCCAAGCCAGGCGGGCCTCATCTAACAAAAGGTCTGCATATCCCTGTTGTGCTAGCAATATTTGTTGATGGACCTGACCACCCCCGTCACCCTTACTGTGACTTTCCAGCTCTATAATATTGGCCCCAGATTTTAGAAGGGACTCCTTGCGCGATCTGCGAGCTGCCGCGCAAAAGGAGATGTCAACACCCCTTATAGTGGGCTTCATTGCCTCCCACAGGGGTTCAGCCCCCGTAACCGATCCTACATTAAATGTCAAGTAGCAGTCAATAGCTCTCTCTATATGCTCCCTACATTCTTCCTTCTGTAAGTTCCAAACCGAAAGGCGCCATCGGAAAGGCTGTCACGCCAGGCCCACCTGCAAGGTAAGGGCTACCAGCGAGTGATCTGATAGACCCCGCGGGAGGATATCAGCCTCCACCCCCCTGCCAGCCGCCACTCGGGGTACAAATAAATAATCCAGGTGGGAATAGGAATCATGAACTGCAGAGAGATACTGAATCCCTGCCCATTCCCGTGTAGTCGGCGCCAAGGGTCCACCCAATCAAGCCCCATCACCAGGGAGTGTAGTTTAGTGGGCTGGCGAACATCCGAGCATCCCCCGGACCTCCATCGTTCTATGGCCACTTCCACCACATCATTCCAGTCCCCCCCGACCACAGACATGCCGTCCGGCATATCTGCCCACGAAGTCTTGAGTCATTTTACCAAGCCCCAGGAGAGTGGTAGGGGGCGTAGACACATCCCAGTACCATACGCTCCTCACAAACAGTGCCATGAAGGAACAGATACCTCCCCTGAGTGTCAGCCCACATTTTAACATGTCTGTAGGGAACCCTGCGGTGGATCAGGATTGCCACCCCCCCGGGACCACCTTATAAACCCCGAGTGGAACATCTGGATGTATCCATAATTTTGAAAGCATAATGCCTTTGTCTCCATAAGGTGCGTCTCTTATAACATGAGACTGTCAGCTTGAGCGTTGTTGGCTTGCTGAAGTATAGCCCCTTGTTTGATTTTATCCAACGCACCCCTGACATTCCAGCTTACTATCGAAGGGTACCAGAGGGAACCCATTGTCTACCTGATGGGGCTACCATGGGAGGCCCTAGTGGTATTTACTGGTGCATAGAAAAGTGTCTGCTGTGCACATGGTGGCTTTGTACTAGTATAGAATAGTGCGATCAGAGCACAAAAACAACAACCCAACAACCCCCCACCACCCACCCTATACCTCAAAACTGTTGAAGTATCTGTCGCGGCAGAGAGCTGGTTTTAAAGGACACTTACATACTGAGAAAGCCAACTAACCCGATAATATATTGATTTCAAAACGTTCTGCAAGAGACCCCCTCTACGTAAACTTTGTTTTCTTCTCTTGCCAGTAGCATATCGGAGCTCATCAGAATGAGTCTGGGTGGGGGTATGAGAGTTCCTCAGCAGGGGCTGCAGTGCTGGGGATCTGGCTAAAGCTAGATCAGCTCCTGAGCTCCTGCCTGGAGGATTACTCAACTTAAGCCAGGCTCACCTCACCCCTCCTTAGGGTGTCTTACTTCAGCCTGGCTTTCACTCGGCTTTGTAATGCTGCAGAGCCTGTGCATGCGGCAAGATCAAGGAACTGTGGGAGCCTGTATTCTGCAGCCGCAACATTTGCATCCAGAAGCTTGTTGTAGATTCTATAGGAAGCCCCTATGCAAAACAAACATTTCTATTAGCTTTTGAAATATTCCGTCAATTTGGATGTCAACTGCTGTGGCATAAACCATGCCTGCAGCTTTAATGTACATTTTCTCCATGCTCTTTCTGACTGCCTCATGGCACCTTTCAAACCTGTACTGTGCCTGTCCACGAAGACATTACTAGGCAAGCTTGTTGCAGTATCCTAATGGGTGGGGTATTTTTTAACATTAAAGGTGTGTGAAATGTGTAACTTGGTTGATGTGTACGAATTCGTTCAAAGTTGGGAAACATCCCCTCTTATGAAGACAGGTGAAGTTTCCAGACTATAGCCAAATTCAACAAAGCAAAGTTTACCATTTCCCCTGCAGAGAATAGTGTGATGTCTCGCAGCAGGAACTGGTTCGTACATTTCTGCTCCACTACCGAGATCTGACCTTTTTTCAATGGCAAGTACACACAAAGAGGGGGGCCAGAAGAGATTTGAACGACCAGCGAGGGCGAACTCCCCAAATATAATCACAAAATTCACAAAGGCCCTTGGGTATATCAAGAAAAAGAAAAAGGTAAGAGAGACTGGCTAAGAAGAAGGCGTCCCTTTAAAGGACTGTTTCCCACACCCACCAAAATTGGCATGCTTCATCATAGGGAATCCTCCTCGCACCATGAAGCCTAGTCGTGGTGCTGGTTACAACTCCCTGGCTGCGAGGGAGGAGCTCAGGGATGTTTTGTTTTCAGAGGGGTTCTCACTAAAACCCAATGTGAGTTAGCAAAGTGTTGTGAGGGATGCAGTGCTAATGGAAGTGAATTAAAACTAACTACAAGGTTTACCACTATCTTTTATTCTGGCTACCTTGTGCTAGGATTCAAAAACAGCAAAGAAAACAAGGGGTATGACAGGAATCATTGGATCAAGTCGTACTCAACTAAGATCGACATGTTTCAGCCTATGACCTCGATAGTGTCATGGTTTTCTTCAGGATCTAGAGTAAGCTACTGCTGTAAGAATGGTGTCTGAAAATAGTGAAAAAAGATGGCAACAATGGTAAGTGTATCGATAAGTGTAATGTGATACTAAACCAGTGATCCAAGGGTAACAAGATGGTGGAATTACCGGTGGTACCTGCAGATGTCAGGCACAGTGCCCCAGCTGTCCTTACCAAAAATGCTTAAGGTGCGAGTCCAACCATCCTGTTTGGTGGATACCCCCCATCGCGCTGCCAGAAGGCCAGGAAGGCCTCATTTTTTCTTATCTGAATGGCAACAGAGAAACACTACTCCATCCATGCTCCACCCAACAAAGTTCTATCATATGGATCCGTATATAAGATGAGTGAGGAACACAGCCAGCCATTCACTCACCCAGAAGAGAATAATGTAGCAGATGGCTGGCCTGCAGTGGGGAATCTTGTGCAGCCATAGCAATAGTGGGAACCTGTTCCAACCAAAGGGTTCCATTTGATCTACTCTTTAAAGAAAATGCTGACAGCTTCAGAATTTGGGGCACTGTCCACGTTTTTGAAAAAAGTATGTAACTTTGTGAAGCATTGATCTTCACAACTTCAAAAAACCCTAACTTATTAAGTAACAATAAGTATCTACCTAGGAGTTCTGATTGATATCATAGCCAATGCAAGATTATATTTTGAACTTCTGCATAGATCACTAGTCGATTGTAATATTTACAGTCCTGCCAAGTACCACGCATCAGGTATTAGGCTAACGCATTTCAGTGCGGTGCTCCATATCACCGCACTGAAATGCATTGTCACGCATAATGCAGTAGTCTCTGCTGTCACAGAAAGCGTGTTGAAAACAATTGTGTGTGGCAGCACACTCGAGGGGCTGCTCCCCGTGGCTAGGGGTGTTCCCAGCAGCTGAGCAGGCTCAGCCTCACAGTGGCAACCAGTGCTGCTACAATGTATCTATCTTTGATTTCCGCAGCACTGTGGGGCTGAGTGAAACAGTCTCAGACTGCCCATCGCACCTTAGGAGCACCTGACGTCACATCCTGCTACCAAAGAGCACAGGAGTTATTACATTTTGTAACGACTGCTATGGTCTGGCTCGGCTGCTTGCTCAGCCCCACTCACTGGTTTGCGGGTCCGGCCGGGGCATCATGGTGCTCGGCCGCTGTCTCGCACCACACTGCTGTTCACACCTCAGACCTCCGCTGTCCTGCCCTGCAGGGCCGCCCGTGCTGGAGCAGGACAGGCCCAGGAGCTAAATTATTGGCCACGCCGCCCCCCAGCGAATAATTTCAGAGCAGTCCAGGCTTGCCGACTCAAGGCCACTGGGTGAGGGAGAGTGCTGCAACGTGCGACTGCAGTGAGAGAGCGGTCGTCACTGGTGGAGAGTGACGCTGCCTCAGCCTGGGGGAAGAAGAAGAACAGAACAAACATAGGGGCATATCAGCAAGGGCCGGCGATAATTATCGCTCAGTGCTCTTAGCGTGAGGATAATTATCGCTGGCCAACTCTGAATTTTATCGCGGAGATAGCGTGCTATTAGCAACGCTTATCTCCAAAGCGATAAAATTCAGAGCGCAAGCTGCCAATTGTGAGATTATCGCTGGAAATACAGCGATAATTCCACAAGGTTTGGCGGTAGCTTGCTGATAGGGATAGACATACTTAGCCATGATATCCACCTTACATAGGATATCATGGCTAAATCAGTAAAATACTAGACGTAAAAAAGCAGCGTTAACCGCGGTTAGTGCTGCATTTTTTTTTAATCTCTAACAGGGTTAGCGATATCCTTGATAATAGGAAAAATGTCGCTTAGCAACATTTCTCCTATTATTTTACTCTGGAACGCCCCCTTTTCATCTCATTAGAGATGCAAGGGGAAGCGTAGAGTAAAAGGGTGCTAACATGCAAATTTGCGTGTTAGCACCCTGTTGCTGACAGGGCGCTAGTTTTATCTCTGCTTTTTTGGCTTTTAAAGCCCAAAACGCAGAGATAAAGCCCTTGTTGATATGCCTCATAGTGGATTGTGGCGGGCTTCCAGGAGTTCTGCTTCAAGGGGTTCTGGGACGAGAGACGATACGTAAATCATCATGTAGCGGGAAAGTGGTGCATTTTCCAGTAAGGGGACATCAGTGCCACACGTGGTGAAATGCTCTTGCTGTATTTGTGGCAACAGTTGCAGAAGGGTCATTTTCACCAGTAGTGAGGGCTGTGTCTGTGGTAGAACCAGTGGTATGTGACAGTTGACTGCTGCATCGGGTTACGCCTCCATTGATGTCTGCTGTTGAGGCTATGTCACTGTGTGTGCTGCCCCTGGGCATTATGAGAAAATTAGAGTGGTTCTGGTGGTTATCCGTGCCAGACCAAGTGGCTTTTGACTGTTAGGAGCATGTTGGTAATCTGTATCAAAATTGATACCATAATAGTGTGACCATCTGTGCAAAGTGAGAAAGTTGTGACTACCAGTGTCAACACTAGGATGGTGTCACAGTTGGTGGTACCTTGTGTGATCACAAGTGCAACCGCAGGTTTTTGTGTTCATCGGTATTAGCTGTCTGCTGATGTCCTCGGTGTTTGTGACCACAGGTGCACTCTTGGGTGAGAGAAGGGCCTTGTCGTGACATCGGTGTCTGACCTCCGTTGCATGTTCTTGCGATTAGGGGGGTTGTGGCTGTTGGTGCCTGTTGTGAAGATATATGGCGTCAGTGCCAGGTGGACGAAGGCACAATGTGTACACCAGAAAAGGTCAGTTCACCAGTCTCTGCACGGATACGGATCAATTGTGCATCACCTTCACTTCTTACTGTGGGATTTCCTTTTCCCTTTTATGAGCTGTCACTGACAGGACCAGACTTGCTCTGGTCCTACCGTGTGCCAGATAGCAACTAATGTACGCATCGCCCTTTTGAGGTCCACATCTGCACGCACCCTAAAGGTGAACGATCTACAGATGTGGCACCGTGTCTATGGGGCACCTTTCTGCAGATGTGCTCCCACAACACATAGAATGCGCCCCGTACCCAGGGGACAAACACCATGGGTTCATACAAATTGTCTTTCGATTATTGCCCTATGTACAGAGCATCCTTCCTCAGCTGCACACCCAGTGTACATAATGCCATTATTCACATTCACATATTTACTGTCAAATATGGACTGGCAGTAAAACTTGCCAAAACATAACTCACATTATGCTTTATTTGAGGTGGCCTGGCCAAGCAGATACCTACCGGGGTTCTCTCTAAATGGCGCACTGAATATACAGCCCTATTTCTAAGTAAGGTTGAGCTGTGCGCGTCATTTTAACATGCACTTATCTGCAGGTGTGCATTATGTATCCGTAGGTGGAGCTTGTGCACACACTCCTTTGGAGGTGAGCAGCTGAGCTCTGCTCACCTCCTCTGTATACATATTTTCTTTCAGGTTGACACCTTGTGTATAGAGAATGGTCCTCTGTTGATGGACACTGTGTGCCCACAGCACCCTCCATAAAGGGAAAGTGGGGCGTATCCTCCTGCTAAGGAGCTCCCAGGGACCTTTTGTTATTCATAGGTGGGCACATATTGTACAAACCATAGTTCCAGATGGGAACCTCCTACATTGCAGTCATCTGCAGTTGAGCATGCTGTGTACACAGCACTTCTTCACAGGTGGAGCACCACCGGTGCACAGCGCCTCTCCACAGCCAAGGCACTGTGTGCAAAGTACCTCTACTACAAAAGGTTCATACTGTGTACTGTGTAAAGGTCTTTTTCGTTTGCAATGAACGTTTGGCATGCCTGTTTGAATTAACAACCCCGTTTTTAAAGCTAACAGTGGTACCCAGAAATGATTTGCAGCTATCCAATGAAATATACTTACTTCATCGGGTGTCTGTTGTGGGAGAAACGTTGCATGATATACCGCTATATGTTCATTGTCAGGTATGAGTGTTTCACCCATGCTTGGAATTTTCTTTGCATTCTGATGTTTGTTGTCACTAATCGTATGAAAATGCAACAAGTAAAAAAAAAAAAACAGACCAATGCAGGAGACAGTGAATAAGTAGAAAACACTTTGCCCCCACCCATTACAAGGGCACTAGGGTAGGGCACATCCATTTCTGGTGCTTTGCAGATGTTTTAGGATATTCTTATAGTTTCCAGTTGCTCAAATGGGTGCACATTCTGCTATTTATGTTTCCCTTGTCTTCATTGTTTGATTTTGCTCCCGAGAAAGTGTCACTCATAGTCGTTGAAATGTCACTCATAATTACACTGAAATTATGAAAATGTCACACATAAGCAATCTGAAACCTTGACAGCTATGTATTTACCAGTGTACAATTCCAAATATCTTGCTCACTAAAAATGTAGTTTTAAAGTCACTGGCATTACAGAACATTTGTTCCTGCCCACAGCATTGCTATTATCAGATTTATGGTAAATCCTTAGTAATGGTAGTAATACATACCTAGAGGCACTTTGGCAGACCCACCAGATCTCCCCAGAGCTTTCCCATAGCACACACACTACACACTCAGACATGCACACATCAAAATGACTCATTCCAGCTACTTCTCAAGTTAGTGATGTAGTTTGAAATGTTTCACGGTCAGATCACATGCATGACTGTGAGGCGCATTGTCTGGGGCCTGTGTGAGACAAGTGCAGCTAAGCAATCCTTGTGGCAAGCATTTTCTCTGTCCTTGGAAAGACAAGAAGCAGGCACTTGTGCTAGCTTGATGAACTTCCAAGGACGTCCTCTTGAGATGTAAACTTCCACAGGTTAGCCACGTTGAACAGTCAAGTCTAACTTTTTTGAGGGTGATGTGAGGTAGAACACCTAAATCGGGCACACCTGAATCACTCACAATAAAAATAATATCCCCGCATTGCAATTCTTTTTGACAACAATAAAATAATTTTATTATTATTAACATAAAATGCTTAGCAACTTTAATAGGTTTAATGTTGAATCATTACTCTGAATTTGTATCTTCTTATTCGGTAGCTTTTGTACGCTACTGATATTAACTCACAGAATAATGAAAGGCACAACAATAAAGCACTGATGGGCACATGGACCTGACATGAACATAGCACTTGGGCACAACGCTGGTCTATTGGTGGTCACACGGGCCTCTCATAGACATCATGGCGCACTCAGAAGGCTTTCGGCTTGGCAGGAGGGTGAAGCATATTGGCTGTCATTCAGCATGATTGCCACTCACAGGTGAGACACAGGTTGGGTGGGAAGCAATTGAAGGATCCTGATGTCAGGAAGCTCAGATTCTCCAACCTCTCACATGTCAATTCTTTAATGTTAGACTTGGGTTCTCTACAGGGCAGGTCTCTTGTTGAAGGGTAGACATCTTCCTTTTCTAATGAGAAACAAATTTGCCCCATACGATCTAA
The DNA here is from genome assembly GCF_964204655.1 of Triturus cristatus. Lineage (NCBI taxonomy): Eukaryota > Metazoa > Chordata > Amphibia > Caudata > Salamandridae > Triturus > Triturus cristatus. The sequence continues at coordinate 504,058,204 of NC_140593.1, forward strand.
GGAACTATTCCTAACAGTGCATTTTCTTTGAGGTGTGCATCAACTCCATGCCAACCAGTCACATGGTAGCGTATTTGTTTACTGGCTTCCCGGCAATTCTGTAGGCAACAGCTACTGCTGTTAGGATGTACTACAGGGGTCTTCAAACTGGGGGGGGGGGGCACAGTGATACCGGGTGGCGGGGGGGGGGTGCCATGCTCTAGCCAAAAAAAGCACTATGCTGATAACAGTGCTTTGTTTTCAATGGTAAAAAAAAAAAATGAGCTGCAGTAACTCGCTCTGTAATGGGCCATCAGTAACATCTTTTGTCATTTATTTCCTGGCTGGGAGAAGGTGCCAAATGAGAAGGGACTCCAAATATTCTTCAAAACCCCCGAACTCTATTTCTAATAAACACACTGTGGATATTTTACGTTAGTAAGGCCTGCCTGACCAGAATAGTGTGCTTGGCAATCATGTATTTGATCGCATTATTTAAATGGTAACAAAACGTACCTGCAATGTTAAAAGAAGTCTAGACATATATAAACATTGCCAGTTTAATAGAATAATTGTAAACAATTTTGAGGGGACAGGGGCATTGTAATTTTTATCTGCACTGCGGGGGGGGCAGCATAAAAAAGTTTGAGGACTGAGCTACTCTGTTGTGCAGAATGGAATACAGTATTAGGGGATTGAGCAAGCAGCTAATCTCTTCTGTGAAAGGCTTGTAGGTTTGGCCACACCTTTGGACACTTCATTGCTTAGATGGTGCTTTGTCACAATAGAGACTAACCTGCTGGAAATTAAATGGTTCAGGGCCAGTGAACAACAAAACACCCTTCCTGCTCCTTTCACTGTACCTGCATCCAAACCCTGACGCGTACTCTTAACTTCAGGATGAATTCTACGGATGGGGGTAACCAGAGGAGCAGCACAAAGGAATGTGCAGGGAGATTGGGATACAGTAGCACTGACTAAAAATACACTAAAAGCACTCTGGTCCTTACCTTCTGTAATACAGGACTGAAGAGCTCCTAGAGTAAAAAGAGAGGCCTAACGGCTAGGGCGCTCAACCTCTGACCTGGGGAACTGGGTTCGAGTCTCGGTAATGACGCTGAACCTTTGTGTGATTCTGGGCAAATCACTTAATCTCCCCGTGCCTAACAAAGAAATGAATGTGTGTCCTCGTGTAACGTAACTGGTGCTATGTAAAGCGCTCTGATACCTGATTGGATTCGGGTTAGCGCTATATAAAACTCGGCAAAAAAAAGCCAGAACTGTCAGCTTATGTGAATTAATAAAGCAGTAGATCTGAAAGCAATTGCGTACTCGGATTCAAAGTTAGGGCCATGTGTAAAAAAGCATGTTTGCGGTTGGTAACGGCCCGATTCCCAGAATAGGGCTGTTTCTGACCGCAAAAATTATTTTACATGGTACAGAGCACAAATTGCAATTCCGTAACAAGTTACTGAATCACAAATGTGTTTAGCGATTTGGTATTTGGAAGGTGCGAGCTTAGGGCGTCCCTTCCTAATACCGATTTGTAGTGGTAAGAACAAAGGTTTTGTCACAGAATTACAGGCGCAAAACATTCATTTTTCACTGACACCTCAAGGGTGGTGGTAACCATTCACAATTGGGAAGGGGTCCCCACGGGAGCCCTATCCCTTTGTGAATGTTGAAACAAATCATTTTTACAAGCAGGCAGAGAGAGAGAGTGTGTGTATGAAAAGGCATTTTGTATTTGCTTATAACATTTGAGCTCTGTATGGATTTACAGAAAATTTGGCATTTCACTAACTTAGTTAGCAAAGGTCCAGCATGTGCATTTTCATCCAGATACAAGCAGTGGAAAAATGTTAAGAGGTTTAAAAAGAAGAAGAGATTTCCCATTTAAGTCCCACAGGACATTTTGTTTACACCCACAGCCCAAACCGTTAAACAAATTTACTCCAAACTTGGCCTGAAAGTAGTAGTTAATTCAGAAAGCATGCTTTTGTTGGTTTGGTGTAAATCAGTTTTGTAGGTTTTGAAATATTAGTGCTTCAAAAAATTGGCAGAACAGACTTTTAGGGGTTAATACTTTTGTACACATCTGCTGTTTTAAAGCTAGAGTTACTATGTATGATTCGTGTCAATCATATTTTGAACTTTTAGGCCAAGCCTACTAGACAATGCATGTGCTGTCTGCTGCGAGGCGTGTTGCTTTCCATTGCTTAGCTTTCGTTGCTACTTTCTTTTGTCTGCTTTTTATTTGTCCCCAACTTGTCGTTTGTGTGTTTGTCCCTCCAATGGATTATTGCCTCATTTCTATTGATTTGTTTGGCTGGCATCTCTGCTTCCATTGCTTGCTTTTCAAGCACTACTGTTTCTTTTGTGTTCAGCACTCAATGAGAGTGCATGTATTTTTCAGGCGTCTCCCTCATGTGTTTTTCTCCCCCTCATTGCCCTCTGTCACCCCCCCCCCCATCTTGTCGCATTCACCTGTGTACTTCTCCCCATTGCCTTCTACTCCTGTAGCCTTCATGTTGCTTAAAGTAAATGGGGTTGCATTTAAAAAGAGAAGTTATTTTTCTTTGTTTGTTTGAGAGTTGGCTGTGGTCCACTTTTCATTTGCAAATGACGAACTAAACACGCCCCTTCCAAATAGCGATTGTTTATGAGTTTCTGAGTCCATTTTGAGATTCAGTAATGTTAATGAGTCAAAAAATAGGTTTAGTACGTAACAAAAAGCCATTTTGAGGTCACAAATACTGTCATGTTGCAAATCGCAGGATTTGTGACCGCAGAATGGCTTTCTACGTGAGGCCCTTTGGATGCAAGCACTAAGCATCTTATTCCGACTCTCATACAATTTTGGGTGGTTATTGCACAGTCAGTAAATATTAATGCTGCCAGTTGCAGTATTTCCCTAGTGCACAAATACCACACCATTCTGAGATTTTGACTTCAGAATGTGAAAAACCATCCTAACATGGCATGTCTGCACCTGATCCAATGTGCACATGATTGGAATGTATGCAGATTGCTTGCTTGATTTGTACCACATTTCACCTGTTGAAAATTGTGTGGGCAAACACCTGCCAGATTCCTAATAAAAAAATCATGTTTAAATTCCAATATTGACGCAAATGGGAGTTTGAGCCCAAATCAGGATTAGCATGAGGGTCAGAATTAGGTCTAAAGTGTTCTTGCCACAAAACACAAGCATTAACAAATGCACATAGATGAATTCCATTTCTTTATAATCAAGGAAGCAATACAATGGTGGAACAAGCATTGGCAAAGCCAACAGGTCTACCTTGACAAACTGGCGCTATGGTTAGTTTCTTTCTTATTTTGTATCACAAGAATGTACAGCACAACAAAAAGCAAAATAAAACATGTGGTCACCTAAATATGGCTACCACGTGGCTGCATTTAATATTTTTAATGTAAAATAGATTCACTGTTGTGGCTGTTTTATTAGTGCTATTTTATATAAAAGCCTTTTAGTTGTACCAAGATTTTATTATTATTATTTGTGAAGGAGACAAAAACATGTCATAAGTTAACCAATCACTCAAATTGCAGGAGGCAACAATGTTATATTACCACCTAAACACTTGGGAACTTTTAAAAGGAGACAGAAATACAACACTATCTAAATTGGCACCAGCAGTGGAAGCAAATAAATTGCTACTTTTAGGGTTAGTATAAAAATAAGTAGAATTAAGAAACATTCTTGGAACCAGGTTTATAAATAACAAGAAATGATCAATTTTTAAGTGGATGTGAAAAATATGCATAGGCTTTATGCAGCCACTCAAACTGAATGAAGTCACTGATCAAAGTGGACTGGCCCATTGTCCCATTGTGTAGTGGACAAAGGCAGAACGTGAAAAACAATTTAAAAAAACAAAGGTCAAAGCCTGCCCCTCTTTGTATGTATATTATGTACAGATTTGATCAAAAATAAGATACTTTATGTACCTATGTTTTATAGCAGTAAATTGTTTTTTTTTTTTTTTTTTTTTTTTTTTGAAACCGTTTATTACATCCATAAAAAGGTTACAGTTATGGGCCTACAACCGCACGGCCGGCCGCTAGAGCATCACAAATATAGTACATACAGACAGTAAAAGTCTCTCAGCGGTGCACAGTAGAAACACAGGAGTAATCAGCGGTGCAGGCCTCACGGCGTCCTGCCACAGAGTACGGTTTCATTTTAAAGACTAACAACGACAACAAAAACCACAACCGCAAGGCAACCCAAGATTCAAGGTGACAACACTTGCTCCATAGTGGGGGATCCAGATTGGCAGGAAAGATCTGAAGAGGGGGATGGGAGGAGATCAAGGACTGGGGGGCCGCGTGCCCGCGGCCAAGCAAGGGGATGCAGCTAGGGGGACGGAGCAGGCGAGGCAGCCGGCAGCTGTGGCGGCTCACAAATGCCCCCACGGTAGGCGTTCCAGGGGCCCCAGATTTTCACCCACGCCCCAGGCTTACCCCTCGCCACATACACCACCTTTTCACGGAACATACACCAATCCATGTGCTCTTTCCAGGCCGACACCGCAGGGGGCCTCTGGGACCCCCACAATTGAGCAATATCACGTTTCGCTATCATGTATCCCAGAGTCACCCACCGCGTCTGCGGAGCCGAATAGTCATTCGGTTCCCATACATTCAACAAGCACCTCCTCGCTTCAGGCAGCAGCGCTACACGCGTGACCACACGCAGGACCTCATGCACACCACGCCAGAATCGCTCCACCTTCGGGCACTCCCACAGTATATGCATGAAAGTCGCCAACGCACCACAGCCACGCTTACACAGTCCGTCCACGGCAAAACCCATACGTAGAAGCCGTGGCCCCGTCACGTAGACCCGGTGAAGGATCTTGAGCTGGACGAAACGAAGGCGAGCCGGGATGGCCACCTCTTTTGGAGAGGCCACCGCGGACATCCAATCCTCGTCGTCCAGCTCCAGCCCGTCGGCCACCCAAGCCTCGCGTAAACTAGTTAACAGGCACGATCTATCATTAATCAGCTTCTTATATATGAGGGAGATCGTGCTGTCCGGGACATGGCCATCCAGCACTCTGTCCTCCAGGGGGGAAGACTCCGGAATGGATGCAACATCCGGGAAGACGGAGCCCAGCGCATGGCGGACCTGTAGGTACCGAAAGTACTCACTGCCCTGCAGCTGGAACTCCGCCTGCAGCGTCTCAAAAGTTTTGAATCCCCCCCTCGTCCAGAGATCCCCCACTGTGCTGATTCCGATCGTGTCCCACTTCTCGAAGCCCTTTGATGTCCACAGGGAGCCCAGCCTCTCGGAGGCATACAGTGGAGACGCCCGGGTCAAACGGTCCTTCCACCCCATAGCTGCATTAGCCGCGTGCCAAACCCGCACCATGACGCGCGTCGGTCCCGTCAGACGGGAGTCGGGCGCGCCAGAGTACAGTGCTCGATTGTAATCGCCACCGGGAAGGAGCATCTTGTCCATCTCGAATGCCGGGTTCAGGGCGGGCCCGTAAAGGCCATGATTAATTGCAGCTAGCTGGGAGGCCCAGTAATACCGTTTAATGTCCGGGAGGGCGACCCCTCCATCGTACCACGGGAGCGTCAGTTTAGCAAGAGCAATACGCGGCCTCCCGTCCCAGAACAGGCGCCGCTGAAGGCCCTCCACTTCACGAAAGTAGCTTGCCGGGACCATGTCCATAGTGTTCTGGAGGGCATAGAGGAAGCGCGGCAAGGACATCATTTTAAACAAGGCCGCTCGACCGAGCGGCGAGAGCGGGAGACGCCGCCAGCGCACCACATCCTCCTTCAAACGCTGGAGAGGGGGCAGCAGATTCCGCTCATAGCGGGCCTCCGGGTCGAGAGTGATATATATACCCAAGTACCGGAAACCCTGGGAGGCAATCTGGATCGGGCAGTCCCGCGGCAGGACCGGAGCCTCCCCGGAAAGTACGTAGACACAGGATTTCGCCCAGTTAATGACTAGGCCCGAGTTGCGACCGAAGGAGCGCAACACATCAACTAGGACGATCAGGGACTTGCGCGGGGAGGCGAGATACAAAAGGATATCGTCCGCGTAGAGGGACACACGGTCCTCGTGCTCGGGGGTCCAGCGGAGACCACGGATGGAAGGGTGCCACCGCAGCCACTCCGCCAGGGGCTCCAGGGCCAGGGCGAACAGAAGAGGCGACAGGGGACAACCCTGTCGCGTGCCCCGTCCCAGCGCGAACGGGGTCGACACACGCCCGTTCACCACCACCTGCGCCATTGGGCCCGAATATAGTAATTTGACCCAGCTGATGAAACCCGGGCCGAACCCAAACTTCGCGAGCATCGCCCAGAGATATGGCCATTCGAGCGTATCAAACGCCATGGTGGCGTCCAAGGACGCCAAGATGGCTGGCTCCCGCACAAATGGAACACGCGCAAGCACGCCGTGCAAGCGCCGTAGATTAAGCGCCGTGTTGCGGTGCGGGATAAAGCCCGATTGGTCTTGGTGGACCAAATCGCCCACCACGCCAACCAACCGGTTAGCCAACACCTTGGCGAGGATTTTGGGCTCCGCGTTCAAAAGCGAAATCGGCCGATAGGATGTGACCCGTTCACGGGGCTTTCCCTCCTTATGGATTACCACAATTGTAGCCAGACGCTGGTCCGGCGGGAGGGAGCCCTGCGAGTGAGCCGCGAGGAACATCGCACGCAGGTGGGGCGCCAGCACATCCGGGCGTAGCTTATATAGCTCAATGGGAATGCCATTGGGGCCCATGGCCTTGCCAGATGAAATCGAGCGAATAGCTGAGGCAATTTCGTCCGAGGTGGGAGGAACGTCCAGCGAGTCTCTGTCTTCCGCCGTAAGGGAGGGGAGTGCAATATCCCGAAGCAGGGCACAGGAGTCCGCCTCCGAACAGGGAGAAACAGGGGAGTAGACTCCGCGGAAATAATCCGCGAAACAGGAGACAATGGCTTCCGGCTCCGTGGCACACTAGCAGTAAATTGTTATCACTAAATAACTTTCAAGTTTAAAGGCTAGAAAATGGGGTGGCTTGATAGAGGAAGGGTTGTGGGGAGTAAAATAAAGGTGGTAAGGGGAAAGGGAGAAAATAGGAGGTAAACATAAAAACAGAGCTTGCTGAAATCTTAAGAGGAGGCTCTCTGTAACAGACAGGCCTTAATTGCCTTTCTGAAACAAAGATGGTTGGTGGTGTCCGCTCGTGCAAATGGGATTGCTCCCATCAAACCATCTCTAGATTAGGCCTGGTGGTAAGTTCCGTTCCACTCCCGGAATTTGCGGAATTTGGGTAATTTTGCGTTCCGCGGAGAATGCGGAATTGCCCAAAATTCTGCGTTCTGAGGCTTCGCGGAATTTTTTGCTTGTTCGCGTTCTCAAAATGCGTGTTTGCGAGATATTTCCCCCCGAGCATGCAGAGTTTGCGAGCAGTTAAAAAGCATTGCGAACATGCAATTCTGCGTGTTCGCGGAATTTCTGCGTGCTCGCGGAGATTTTTTACCATTTTGCGGAGCTTTGCGTAGCGCGACTACGCAAATTCCACCCACCCCTACTCTAGATGTCCCTTTATAACAGTTAAAATGTCCCTGACCTTGTGTTTTTTACTCCAAAAGTCTATTCCTTTTCGAATTCCTTTTTCCAAAAACTTTATAACAAAGGCCTTACATTTTATCTGATTTGTGTTTCCCTTATCTTCATTCTTTGCAAAAGAGAAAGATATCCATGTGTCTGAAACGCAGTAGGTAATGCAAAACAGTTGGGTGAAGCCTATTCTCCGAGCTACGGAGCAGTCAGTGGTTACTTGAAATTATCTATAGTACTACAGTTTACCAGAGAAGTCGCAGGGCCTCTTTCACTATTGCACTCCAATTGTATATTCCGTCGTATACACATCTGACTGGTAGCTAGGCCTAGCAGCTAATGCTTTCTCGAGGAGTTAACACTAAGTTCAGTATTCAAGATATTACTAGAAAGTACACACACACAATAAAAACTAGATGCCCAGTCAGAGATGCACATTTAAAGATTGATAGATCCTCATTTAAACATAGGAAATATAGGGCACTTTAAACCAACCAGATGTTTTATGAACCTCCTGGGACTCAGCTCCAGCCCCAAGCTCGTTTATAGTAATCACGTGGTAAGATGGTGTAATTCGTATAACGATGGTGTCTTAGACAGTGTTCTCCTGTGAGGTGGGTTTTTGTGTTCTAGGCCAGAGTTCTCCAAAGTTGGTCCTGGAGGGCCAGATCAATGCCAGATTTTTAAGATAACTACATTTATCTAAATGGGGATATGCAAAAAATCTGGTGTGGATCCAGATTTTCCAGGACAGACTTTGGAGAACCCTGTTCCAGGCAATGGTTGAAACTTTTCGCTGTTGATATATTTACAATTCTAAATCAGTAGAACTGAAGATACCAGCCAGATTGTTACAGTACATTAAGTAGGGTGTGATATGGTTGTCTTTGGTCCTCATTTTTCACTGGCCCACAGTTCACGGGAGACATCACAGGTTTGTGTCAGGAGGTCTAATACTCCCATACACACCAGATACTGGTTTTATATTAAGAATCGGTCCAAATTTTCAGTATCCCGTTAATTGTGGGAGCGTATCTGGAAGTCAGTGATTGGAATCACTTGACACTGTTCTAGGGGAGACCAGTCAATGTTCCACCTGGTTTCCAAAATCCATATTTTCAGGAAGTTATTGGCAAGCAATAATACCGTCACGTCAGTCATTAGCTACCAAAGTGAAAAGGAAGATTTATTGTCTTGCCCCTTATAATATTTTTCCTTGGATGATTCTTGCTCCTGGAGTGGACCACTTCACTGAGCTATAAGCAAGAACTGCTACTGTCTCCGAACTGAGTGCTTCTGTGTTTTTGTGATTTGCAAGTATGAAATGCTGATTCAGCATTACATGGTTTGAATATGAGACTTGCAATTCGACAGAAATTTAAACATCCAGGGCTTTCCGTACTGAGCTATTTCACCTTTTTTTAATTTAAGTGATCAGTGTTCAGACCAAACATTTTTAGTGTTTGGCATTGAAGCAGAACGTATGTTAGAGTAAAATCAACAATTGCAGTGAACGTTCCTTTTTTCTTACACATACAGGTACATGTTTTGACAATAGCCTTATCAGCACTGTTGACATGGTGAAATAATTAAAGAAAATAAAGTACTATGGAGATAAAAGCGACATCTGCCCCAAGATGCGCTTAAACTCCACTCTGGATTCAGGTGTGCATTAATAATATTGTTGCTTTGGTTTGTGTGGGGCTTTATGCTGTTTGTCTTTGAAGTGTGCAAATTCCAGATGTTCTGTCATGATAAGTGTCTTCAAGCACTGATATGCAACAGAGAATGTAGCAGTGTTTACATCATGTATGGTTCAATGAGGATGTGTTTGGAGGCGCCCTTGATAGGACTAGATTATTTTGCATGTGCTGAGGCATTTTAGTAGAAACCTTTGAATCTAAAATTGCCTCTGTGTTGTTCCTTTTAGGTCTTGGCTATTGACAGCTTTATCATGTTGTTGGCAGACCTATTGATTCCAATGGATAACATATACTTAGAATGGACCTTGAGCCGCCTTTCGATCATGACTGGAAGGCTTTGATGTCTGCCCCAGTTGTCTATTCTTGATTTGATAGATTTATTCCTTATTCTTGTGTTTGTCCTGCACAGGAGCATTTCATTCTAATCGTATTCTGATTGGATGAGTAGTATTCCTCTGCTGCAGAGAGGACTATTTTCTATTCAGCTCTCCATAAGAGTGCATGCCCTTCTATCCCCCTGGGTTTTCCTTTGCTTCCCCCACATGCTCTCTTTTCGCTCCCACTCTCTGCTCCCCAGACTTCCCGCACTTGTTCTCATTTCCGCTCCCACTCCCAACCCCAATCCTCATGCTAATTTTGCTAATTTTTTATGTATTTTTCTATGAGGTCCATGTAGCTGCAAAGTGCTGCTGGGCCACTCGCTTCCCTTTTTGCACTTTGCATGCACTTGCTTTTCGCTTTTTAATTTTTTAAATTTATCTTTCTAACTAGACTGTATGCCATGTTAGAATGGTAAATAAAAAATGGCTGTTATGAGTTATGGCAAAAGTCTGTGCTATGTCAATCAAGAGGACTCAAGGTCACATTTTGGTCTTTCTACAGCTCGCTGACACATATTTTGGTTGCCAATACTTTATTATTATTTTTTTAATACCTAGATTGAGTTTAGGCTCTGCCTAGAGGAGTATTCCCATTCAGTTTATGCTTTCGGCTATTTGGTGTATCATTCTGGTTTCGATAGAGAGATTGCCTTACAATGCATGATGGGGTATTTTACAGTTTGAATATCAACAGCAAAATTTCACCTGGCATAACTGTTTTGGCCTACAAATTGAAAAGATAGTGATCTATTTGGTGTAGTTTCATATATTTTTTGTATTTTAACTTCATTGTAATGATGTGAAATCTTTTTGTATGTAGTATACTTTTTATGCCTTCATTGTGTCGACAAAATAAAATTATTCTGACTGACTGACTGACTGACTGACACAATAGCATGATTAGATTTTACTTAAGGCATGATTTGTTGGTGCCTTTTCCTTATTTTACATCTAAAAACGCATTCAGCCATCATGTGTTTTGTCGCATTCATGACAATCTTATGCATGCAGTACCACTGCCATGACAAAAATCACCACATTCAATACAATCAACTTAATCTACAGCAATCAATACCACAATATATCACTAGTAGTACCACCAACAATAAGATCACCACCATCACCAGTATGTACCTCACCACCAAAAATACCAAACACTACCAATACTACCACCAATAATACCACCACCAATATCAACAACACAACCGACACCAGTTGCAACAATGCTACCACCATCAAAATCACCACCACAAATAACATGGTACCAGCACCAATGCAAATAATATGACCAATATCAACACAACCACCAATAACAAAGACCCAACAATACCAGTCCATCATTACCACACCAATGCAAGTGCCACCAACACCACAGCACCATGAATATCACACTGCCTCCAATACAACTACCACCAATACCACACTACCACCACCAGCACAGAACTACAACTAATAACAATACCACCATCATTGCACCACCACTAATACACCACCACCACCAATGCCAGTGACACCACCACCAACATCATGAAAACCACTGTCAATAACACAACCACCTTATGAATCATTATTACAACCAATAATACCACCACCAATAACAGCAACAATACCACTAACACCATTGCCACCATTACCACCACCAATAATGCCACCAACAAAACCACACCACAAATACAACTATAGTACCACCAAGCATACTTACCACACCAGCAACACTACCAATGCCACAAATACCACCAATACCACACCAGCACTGCCACCACCATCGTGAAGCACTGGGAAAGCAAATAGATCTGGCTTTAATGTGCTATCAAATTGGAAAACACGTTTGCGTGCCTGTGCTGTCACATTTAAGTCAGGTCGATTGGCATTGCCAATGCTTATTTTATGTTATGGTGGCTCAGCTTTTCAAGCAATTGTTTTAAAAAAATGTAACTTTACTCTCAGACTGATTAGGACAGTATCCCCCTACATGTGACTGCTTGACTAAACATTGTGTGCTATGTTACAATGTATGGAATAAAGTACATAGTATCACGTGTTAGAAGAATATTGTACGTCACTGAAGAATTTGATCTGCAATAGCTATTTAGTAAGATTATGTTATTTTATTCCCTATAATACATGGTCACAATCATCCTACCTTTAATTTCTTACGGCCTGATTTAGAGTTTGGCAAATAGGATACTCCATTACAAATGAGGTGGATAGCCTGTTCACTGTATTACAAGCACTGAAGGATATAATGCACTTGTAATATGGCGAACGGGACATCCGTCATGTTTGTGACGGAGTAATGCATCTGCCAACTCTAAATCAGGCCCTTAGTCTCTTGCCCTTCTTATGAAAAGTATCATCTAGTTGTGGAAATAGAAAGTAAATGTGGAAACTAAATTGTGAAAAGAAGTAAGCCAAAGAGCAGCGTGTAACTTGTTGCCAGCACAGATGTTAAACAGTTTAAGTCAAACCTCTAAAAAAAAACATCAGTGGGTTAGCATGTATGGTAGTCTGCGGATACGTTTCTGATTTCTTATAGCAAACCCTAATAATGCAATAAATAAGCATACCAAATTCCTCTTTTGTGCCAACAAATTGAAAAAAAGATCAGATGAAAGAGCAGGGATTCATGTTTTCATTTCTCTAGGGTTGTAGTTCTGCTCAGTGACCTGCTTTTCACATTGTCTTATAGCTCTATAAGTTGCATTGTATTGTCACAACTGAGGTATGGCGAGTTATTACCAGGGCCAGTGGAATTATGCAATTATGTTGCCGCAGCAATGTTCGTATGATTATAGATTTGACACATTTGCCACATAATCCATCATCTGCCATATAATCTGCAGATTTTAACAACAACAACAAATTCCTAGCTCAAACAATACAGAAGTTACTAAAAATGCAGCAACATGTTTTGCCGTGCAGTGGAAGGGCCTCTGCTGTCCCAGGCCTGAACGTATCCTCAGGATCAAACCGATGCTCTTAGCGGTCCACCTCTCAACAGCCCCAAGTCTGGATATGGATATACACGCAGACTTTAGGATGGTAAAGCGGGGGAAGGGAAGGATGAGGACAGCGGGGAGGGTGACCTGTGAATACAAGAGAACAGATGAACACCTGGACACTTCAGATACATCCCTACTCCCACTAGGGTCAAATAGACCCATACTTCCACTGACCTGTAAAGAAAGAAAAGGCTGCCGTGCTGACAGGGGTGCTGAGCAGGTAATCACAATTCCCCACACCATATACTGTAAGACACAAAAATATATGAGTCTACCACTCCAGCATACCTGTCTAACCTCCAGACCTCTGTAACGTGTGACCTTTCCTCTCTATATGCAACACCTACCCTTGATATAAGTGTAAGAAGGGTTTCTAGCTCAGAAGGATCACCTGCCATGGACCATCCCTGTGGAGGTAAAAGTAGAAGGTGCAAATACTTTTAGTTACAAAGGTCATGAACATGAGGTGCAAGAAAACTCTTAAGCACAATCAGCAACCTGTGACCTGCGATGTCACGCAATCCAAATATCAGTATCCTGGAAACATTTCAGGTATCAACAAAAGAACAATGTTGAGAGTTTAAGGTCACTCTCTAAGGGCCATATTATCAAGGGACGGCGATAACATTATCGCCGCTTTAGCGGCAGAAAACTGCCGCTAAAGCGGCGATAATGGGCTTAATAATATGTCCTTGTGAATTCCCATAGAAGCCCAGGTTCTGGTGTGAACCTGGGCTTCTATGGGAATTCACAAGGGCATATTATCAAGCCCATTATCGCCACTTTAGCGGCGGTTTCCTGCTGCTAAAGCGGCGATAATGTTATCGCCGTTCCTTGATGATATGGCCCCCAATATCTCTAGCCCAAACCTTTTGTAGGCTATCGGATTCTTCCCTGCATGAGTCCCCTGTCCTGGACTCGCCAACAGGGAAGACATTAATGAGAGCCACCCACGAAGAGGTGATTGCAAATGTAATACTGCGCAAAAGTTACTACCACCAAAATCACTCCTACTTCCGTAGCATGAGTCCTGTGGTCCAGCTGGCACAGTAACGAGGACTCGCCAATGTAGGGAAATATGGTAATGAGCACCAACCCTCTGTGTACTCCAAAAGGTAATAGGAAATAAGCGGTGCCCAATGGAATCCTTACCCGACCAGGAAAACTGGTGCGAAAGGCCAGCGTCAAACGGACTTCAAGGAATAATCGGCAGTGCCTCCTGCCAATTCCTCACCTTATCCCCGGTCTCCTAATGTCACGTGCTGTGGTGCGTCTGATCTCAGATGTCCGCCGAGGCTGCTGGGAAGTGTAGTTCTCCCGCGAGCCAATCTTCAGGTGCCTGGGAGTGCGACGTTCCCGTGTCCCCTGACATCTGCAAAGGTTGACTGGTCACATTTCTGTTGCTCATGGCTACGTTTGGGTGTTAAACTGGTAATAATGAGGTGCAGCCAATGCCTAGACAGTGTTAACAAGTTTAAAAATGAAATAAATAATGGAGTAATACTATCACAAAGTCTGACGCATTATGCTGTACAATTTGCCTTTTCTTGGCACGAAATCTACCAAACCCTGTCACATATTTTGGCCCTCCACTGCCACATAATCCCAGTGCCTCTGGTTATATTACATAAATAGTTAAGGGCAGAAACTTACCCGGAACAGAGAAGCTTAATAGCATAATTTAAAACTTTCAACATGAAATACTTGACCCTCTTATACATCAATTATTTTACCTAATGCCATCTCTGGAATGAATTAACAGCTTCTAACTCCACCAGCAACAGTGTTAGCCCCATCTTCTGCAACAATGAAGTGAAAGGCAACAGGGGGTGGTCAATGTGAAATCTTGTTACATTGATTGCAATTACAATTGGGGATCTTATACTACAACAATCAACTACAGAACGGAATAAAATGCTCATCCACATTGTTATATTCAGGGCCATTGGATTTATTTGATTGTGTGACTGCTGTGATTGTCACATAATTATAGATTTGCTGCATTTGCCACACAATCCATCAACTTCTGCATAATCTGCAGATTTTAACAAAAAAAATACGTTCCTAGCTCCAACAGTTAAAAAGTTACTAAAAACGCAGTGACATGCTGCTGTGCAGTGGAAGGCCCTTTTCTCACCACATAATTTACCCAACCCTGCCACATAATTTGGTCCACCCCTGCCGCATAATTCCATTGGCCGTATTTATTACATCAGAATGGCTGTGCCACTTCCTTATTACACACACCAGTGGTGTCACAAGTGGACTGTAATATGGAAATCAGATACAGATTGTATATAAATATTTCAGACTTCTATGTATTATACAATTGCATCTTATCAGCATTTACATAGCCCATTTTTTGCTACGTGCATGGCTCTGCAGTGCCTTGGAGTCAAAGGCCCATCTCTATTGCTGTGATTTTTGGATTTCAAAGAAAGCCATGCATATTCTCACCTCTTCTTTTTGTGTTTCCCTCCTTAGCCCACATTGTACCCTTTCAAAATGTCTGAGGTAGATCGGTAAATAGACCATATACCAGCTGTGTCCATGAATATTGGGTACTGAATTGTGACATTTTCCACTTAAAATACAGGTACAGTCTTTGATGGTAGAAAGGTTGCAGCATTTTTAAGTCTCGCATTAGCCAAAACCTTTTGATTTTACACAAAATTAAATAACAATAGTATAATTATAGAGGTTTCAGCCAGCCATTTTTGTCCATTGGTCTGTTGCTGCATCATTCACATTTTTCTTCTGCTCTCATCAGTGTACATCAATGGGTCAACCCACTTCTGTCACTTGCTAACTTCACTGTAAGTAATAGCATTTTTGCCCATTCACAAGGAGCACTTTAACACACAAAGTAGTTCCCTTCAGTGCAAAATACTATCATGGCAATGTGTGCTCTTTAAGATCACAAAAATTGTTTGGTTTATAGAAGGAAAAAAACAACAAGAAAGTTTTACAAAAACCATAACAAAAGAAAATTAGCTTTGACAAAGCCAAAAGGATGGAAACCAATGCAAGACTTTTCGGATGTGAGAATTCTTGTTAATCACGTGCCTGATATAAGATAAGCCACTGAACTAGAAGAGATCAAGATTTGCGGGAAGAGCAGTGAGTCCATTTCTTACCTTCTGCTGTGTTCTCGTGACAGCAGAAGTTTTGCAGATGCTAAGTCAGATAATTTATTATTCCAACTCAATACCTGAAATATTTGGGGAAAGGTAAAAATTCCCAAAATGTTGTAAAGCATGATTGAAATTTTGTACATTCTGATCAACCCTGGAGGAAATCGTTATCCCCAGATAGTGGGCTTGAGCATCAAAAACTAATTCATTAGGTCGACCAAAATCAGAGTGAATTAATTGAGTTTTAGCCACATTTAATTTGTAGCCAGATAGCAGACTGAATTCTTCCGCAAGAGAGATAATTTTTGGTAATGCACGTCTAATATCTATGGTAGTTACAGCAACATCATCTGCGTATGCAAAATTTTTAAATAAATTTGTGTTAATTTGTACAGGTATGATGTCTGCCGCAGAAGATAGATTACGAAGATATGGTTCTAAGTATAATGCGAACAGCAAGGGAGAACAAGGACAACCTTGTCTGGTCCCCTTGTTATCGCAAAACCCCTAGAAAGAGAATTAGTGATTCTAATAACGGCTTTGGGTTGAATATATAAGGTTTTAATTGCTTTAATAAATGTAATGGGAAAACCCATCCAAAGCATGACAGACCATAAAAACTCCCAGGAGACCCTGTCGAACGCTTTTTCTGCGTCCAACAGGGCCACAGCAACTGGGGATTCAGAGGTTTGAGCCCAGTCTAGTAATGTTATTATCTTTTTAACATGGTCTGTGGTGTCTCTTTTCAATATAAAGCCATGTTGTCTGATAGACACGATTTCCTCCAGGGTTGATCAGATTGTACGTCTGAATATTGAGCCTGTCCTGAATTCTTCTAATAAAACTCTGGAGAGATTAAATAATTTACATTTTTCTCTCTATGGCCGAGTCAATATAATCAAATGCTAATTTTTCCTAAGTTTTTATATTTATTTCGAACTATACCTCTTTTGTTTTCGGCATCTTATTTTACAAAAATCGATAGAATGATCTCCAGATTTCTGTGGGGGTATCATCGTTCTCGTCGAGCGCTTAAGTGGTGTTTTTTATCCAGGCTGAAAGGGGGCTGGGGAGTCCCTAATTTTCGGCTGTATTATTGGCTTATCTCTATAAGATTCATGGGTACACTTCTCTTTTCGGACACTGTTACTGAAGAATCTGTCTATCCATCTGTCTATGAGATATTATTGGGCAAGGCGGCTCCTCAATGCTTAGTCAAAATCATTGAACCCAGTTATTATAAAAAAACTAAATTCAAGATTATTTTAGCCTGTGCTGCAATTTGGCGACAATTTAGAAAAAAAATTCTTGGTCTGGATGAAATTAGTCATTATTCTCCTTTACTCAATAATCCTGCTTTACCTTCCGTTTTTCATGATCAAATTATAAGAACATGGTCCTGCTTAGGAATACAGATTCTTGGTGACGTATATCAAGACACTCAATTCTCTTCATTTTCTGCTCTTCAAACTAAATTTGGTCTATCACAGCATCACTTCTTTAAGTATCTCCAGATTCGGAGTTTTCTAGAATCAAAAGGTCTTCTCATTCATTCCTGTATGAATTCTAATAAGATAATGGAAACCATTAGGAAAGCAAAGAAAATCGGCCTAGTTTACCAAATGATTATTAATCAATGTGAAGATGACTTATTCTCTATTGAGAATAGATGGCAAAGAAAGCTAGATTTAGTAAATATTGATATGGGAAGATCAATCGAAATTTCCATTAAAGTACTCTTTAATGGATCTCTTCAAAGCCAACACTATATGTCCATTTTCGACCTTTATTATTCTCCTGCTAAGATAGCCAAGTGGAAGGTTGGGGGTGAGTCAAGATGTAATCGTTGTGAGGAGATGGATGCGGACTCCATTCATATGTTGTTTAAATGTGAGAAACTTTCTTGTTTTATTATTGATATTGAATTTTTTATTAATAATAATCTAGGGATTGCTGTGAAATTTTCTCCTGAATTGGTCATTTTTGGTGTACAAGCAGATCAGGCCGGAATAAGATCTCTGGCTGAAGAAGCACTTTTGTTTATATGTATGTCTATTTTTCGGTTCTGCATCACCTCCCGCTGGATTGATAAGGAACCCCCAACTTTTCATCAATGGCAATGTAAGCTACTCTATATTTATCATATAGAAATGGCCATGTATAGGCTCAAGGGGATAAAAAAAAAAGGCAAGGTTTAAAAATCTGGGACCCAATCACCAAATGGATTTAAGATAAACCCCCTTTTTTTTTTTTTTTGCATTATTGTTGTTTGTTTTTCATTTCAATTATTTTGAACTCTTCTTTATATTGCTCAATGTATGACTGTTTGTTGATATAAAACAATAAATAAAATTTTTTAAAAAAAAGAAATTTTGTACATTGGCGGTTCTGTCTAATCTCAGCGGCTCCTTCCCTGTCAAAACAAACGGGATTCAAAAGACCCATGTTACATTGCTTTTATTTTAATCCTGAATGCTTCAATCACGTTTACAACCATATGGTCCGGTACGGCCTACTGCCCCCTCCTCCCCTCTACTGTGACAGAAACCAATATAAACATTTTGTTTGGAATAGGGGGTCGTCGACCCCCGATCGTATTTATTAACAAACGCACATATTTGCACACAAATATACAATTACGCAGAAATGACAAGACAGGATTTGGTACATTTGATTCACCTAGCTTTAACAAAGCTCTAACACATAATGTTCTTATCCTAGTCTAAACATATTGCTGATCACATTTCTGCGTATTCCTTTGGGCCTACGGCAAGGTCAACACGCTGGCCCCTCCCCCTTTAATCCAAATTGTCCCGCGCCCCCTAACCAGAGTGCGCATGCGCAGGGGGCCCAGCTGACCCGGAAGTACTTCCCACCAGGCAACCCCCATACGTTCAAGACTTACTCCATAAAGGGGCCATGCAGACAGCGCAGCTTACTTACGCCCGCGTGCGGGGTGGCCAACCAGCCAATGGAAAGCGTAACCCCCCTTTGGCCCCGCACCGTTCCAACCAACCGGTTGTAACTGCCCCTGGAGTCTGGTGAGAGCCACATGTCCCTCCCCTCTGGGCGCCCCACTTAATAAGGCGCCCCAAAAGATTAGTAAATTTAGTCTGTCCAACCGATGACCTTACCGACTGACTCAAAATACCGCCTAAAACACGACAAAAAAGGCATTTATATTCAACTTTTCTTCATAATTGACACCCTGTGGAAAAACACATTAACCATACTTTGCTTCAACAAACATCTATCTCAGGGATGGTGGGTGGGGAAAAAGGTTAACGATCCTCCCGAGGGAGGGGGCACACACGACGGGTGTGCTGCCGAGGGGAGCGGAGAGCAAAGAGACTGCACTTCGCGCTCCCCCCGGCTTTAAAGGGTCGCCCATCCGCCAGCTGAAACTGGTTCCTGGCATGAGGGTCACCCGCGCCCCGGAAGTGATCGGATCACTTCCGGGGCGCGGTGGAACCTCCCATGACCCGGAAGCGATCCAATCGCTTCCGGGGCGCGGCCCCCAGCCAATGCGGGGGCCAACGGGACGGACGAGAGACGGAGGTACGGCCGACCACCATAATGGTGGCGGGGCCGATGCCGGCCCCACCTTCCTCTATGGTCCGGTACAGCCTACCACCCCCTCCTCCCCTCTACTGTGACAAAAACCAATATAAACATTTTGTTTGGAATAGGGGGTCGTCGACCCCCGATCGTATTTATTAACAAACACACATATTTGCACACAAATATACAATTACGCAGAAATGACAAGACAGGATTCGGTACATTTGATTCACCTAGCTTTAACAAAGCTCTAATACATAATGTTCCTATCCTAGTCTAAACATATTGCTGATCACATTTCTGCATATTCCTTTGGGCCTACGGCAAGGTCAATACGCTGGCCCCTCCCCCTTTAATCCAAATTGTCCCGGCCCCCTAACCAGAGTGCGCATGCGCAAGGGGCCCAGCTGACCCGGAAGTACTTCCCACCAGGCAACCCCCATACGTTCAAGACTTACTCCCTAAAGGGGCCATGCAGACAGCGCAGCTTACTTACGCCCGCGTGCGTGGTAGCCAACCAGCCAATGGAAAGCGTAACCCCCCTTTGGCCCCACACCGTTCCAACCAACCGGTTGTAACTGCCCCCGGAGTCTGGTGAGAGCCACATGTCCCTCCCCTCTGGGCGCCCCACTTAATAAGGCGCCCCAAAAGATTAGTAAATTTAGCCTGCATAGTAGACCGACTATCAGGCCCCCCCCCAAAACCCACGGTCATACTCACCATTGAAATCGGTCCAGCCAAGCTAAAATGTTGCCCAGGAATAACTCGTTCCCCAAACGCGAAAGGTGCACCCCATCTCGCAAGTAGCAGACGTCCCCTTTTATGCACCCATGAGCAATCACTTGTAATCTGGGGGTCCTAAACAGTTTGTCTATTTTATTATTGATCCTCTGAACCGAGTGATTAAGGGCCTTCACTGATTCCCCTCCCCGCCACTGAAGCCTTGGTAACATGTGTGACCACACAATAACCGCACCTGGGCAGCACCTGGCCAGCCATGCTGACTCTGACAGCACTGTTTCAATCAGGATCCTCCTATTTAGGTGCACCAAGTCATTACCTCCAAGAAGCAAAATAATAGCGTCCGGGGGAGTGCCCAAAGAAGCGAGCATGTGACCTATCTGTTCTCTGAACCTGTCGAAACGCAGCCCCCCGTGCCCGAAAAAGGAGACCCTGACACCTAACCGCTTTGCGCGCGCTGCCCCATTTCCTATTGTTTTGTTTTATACTAATTCTTTTACTTGTGCCACTCTTGAGCTCATCTTATAGATTTATAGCCTGCTGTCGAGGGCTATACTGGTTCTCAAAGGCCCTGAGCCTGATTTATAGGCCCGAGCCGCAGGCAAGGGCCTATAACGAGGGAGGGCATTTAACAACCGATATAGCCCGAGGCACAAGGGCTATAAGGCTATTAGAACATTCCACCCACTAAGGGCAGAATGTTCTAAATTAAAAAGGGAGAAATATGAAGACAAACATTTGAATGCTGGAGCTCCAGGCTTATACCAGCCAGTATAAGCCCAGATCTATTCCGTTGTCTTCAATGGAGCTCTCAACATTCCAATTTTCTAATATGAGTTTTATACCTGGTTTAGCTAACCATTTTTCCCACCTATGCCCCACCCCTGCGCTACCTCACAGTTCCAATTTTTTTGTTGCGGCTCTTCCAGCTTTGTTATTTTAAACATTGGTCCCAGGACGGCAGAAATAGCCAAGGCCTAAAGATAATGATCGGCCGTTCGTGGCTGTTCGGGGACAGGCGTGGCGGGCAGAAAAGGACTCTGTCTTTTCCTTCTTGCCCAGGGAAGACAAGGACAGTGTCCACTTCTGCTCTGCTGCTGGCAGCTGCCCCCCCCTCTCTTTCTTCCTCTTATTCCCTCTCTTTATGACTAGCTCCTCCTCACTTACTGAAAACCGTGACTTCAAGAAACGGTTCTCACCTTCTCTTTCCCCCTTTCGTTTATTTGTTCCCCAGTGAAATGGTCATAAAAAAGAAATAAATAAACTTTGGTCGTCTTTTCCTGACATTTTTGTTTTCCACAGTGCAGTCTCGGGAATAAAAGGTTCAAAATATGATAAATAAATAAAAAATGAAATAAAGCAAGACAGAGTGGTTGCAAACTGGCCAGGATGATTTTATTCACACCCTAACACGTTAGCATCACTTTACAGAGTTTGCCAGTGAAGCGCTACTTTTGTTTTCTTGTCTTTCTTTGAACAGCATTGTTTCCCCAGGTGGGGAAGTGCACCAGTCCTGGAGGTTCTGCAATGCCTGATTGATGGGTGGATTGGTAACCATGTTATTACTGTTTTCATTTCACATGATTTACTTTGCATTTTCCAGCATGTTGGTACTTTTCTTTTGGCAGGATATTGCTCTTGTCTAGTGCGTAATTTGAATTAAGTAGCATCCAGGTGTTTATAGCGAGGTACAATTGGGTTGTAGTTGAAGGCAGTGCGAGTTTCTCTCAGTGGGGCAGTATGGTGTTCAGTGGGGGAGGGGATGTGGCACAATGGTCAGAGCTGCCGAATTTGGAACTGGGGAACCAGGTTTAGCCTTCATGGCCAGTCCCCCAGACCACTCTCCTAAAGGGAGCACATTCCCATGCTAGACCTTGGAAGGCCCCGCTAGACCTCAGAAGCCCTGGTGTCCTAGCACCAGCAGATGGACCCTAGCAGTGATGCCTGAACCATACTGAAGTTCACCTCCAGTCTAGCGGGCAGGCCTATGAAGCAGCACACCCTAGAGCAATAGTGACTCTGTCACTGAGGTCACAGAACCCTTGAGAAGGGCCGGCTCTAGGGCAGTGCGACCGATGTGACCGCACCGGACGCTGACTTTGGGTGTGGGGCGTCGTGTTTGCAAGTATATTATGGTTTTAAAAGCACTTGCTGCCTCCTTCCTGACCTTTAGCAATGTTCGGAAACAATAAAAAAAAGTAATGATAACTCTAGTGATTAATGTTCTTCCTAGAGAGAGAGAGATCAGAGTTTTGTCTAGTGGAAGTTTTGACTCATTGAAAGGTATTGCAGAGGGTTAATGTGCCTGCTGCAAAGAACATGTACCATGCAGTTCAAAAAGCGCACATAATGTAAATAGGTCAGTGGGTTACTGCTTTTATCAGAGAGATCCTGTTGTTATTTGCAGTTTATAAATTAAAATCCTAACATAGGACAGTGAGCTACTAACTGTCATCTAAGAGCTGCATGCAAACTGCAAGATATAAATTAGTGAATTATGATTTTTTCCCCGACTTTGATTATCCTAATGTTGCAAAAGGTGTTCATTCAGATGGAAATGAATTCTCATTATTAAAGAAAACCCCCAAACATGGTATTACGTTTTAAAATTCTCAATTTGTGTTTCTCCAGACCAATCACTATTAAACTATATTGCCTACTAGTATGGTTGTCATGTGGCTCCTACACCTTGTAATCCTTGGTCTTATGTAACATTTCCTTTACAGTAATTTATACATATATAATGGATTGTCTCTGTGTAATGTGTGTGATGTAAAGTGCTCTGACACCCTACACTGATATGAGAGGTGCTGTAATTCAAATGAAATTCATCTGAGAGAGAGTGTAGTTATGGACACTTGAGGGGCACTGTTAGAGGGTGGTAGTGAGGGAATCCATGGCTGAGGTAGTCATTGAGGGACAGCAACAAACATTGTTGCACAGTGAGCTATCAGCCCTAAAGCCGGCCCTGCCCTTGAGGCCAATCCGCCTCACCCATTGGTACCTCTATTGGCCTTGTTTCAGCAGTAGTAGCTGCAGCTCACCGGGGATCTCAATACAGGATTTGCACACACATCAAACTAAGTTTGCAAACTTCACAGTCTCTCTGCTTCATGCACAAGCACTTTTAACATGTGCTGCCTGCTTTTGGAGCACTGGAATTATGCAGCAAAGAAGGACAAAATGATGCCGAAGTGTTGACTAATTTATGCAGCAAATAAAGGCTGAAGCGTAATGCAGTATATTTTCTGACACTTTATCATTTTGACAATTTACACATGCTAACAGTTTCTGGAAAGATGTTGCCTTATGAGTACCACTTTAACATACAAATACAGCAGTGAGAAAGGTGATCAGTCAACCTTTATGAAGGGCTGTCCACTTCACAGCAACTCAAGTCACATTTTTTTGTAACTTTTGATCCTTTTGAGCTACAAACAATTTATTAGTTAAAATTGTCAGATTATGTATCAGATCGTGTGTTATGTGTCAACTATGGAATAGCCATAATTATGTAGAAAACATTTGCATACTAGGATATTTTGCCATTCGTGTTTGAACTGCTCTTGTGGAAAAAAAGGAGAAGTGCTGATGACAGAAACTGCATGGCTCAGAGACAAATGGCTTGTGCTTTCACTTTTAAGCATATTTGGGACATTCTGTAATTGGGAACATATCCCACTTTGTGAATGTGTTTAAATCACAAAAACGCATTTTAAACAATCATGTGTATCCACTGGTTGAATTAAATAACATAATAAGCTGTAACTGGTTAGTGAAATGCCAAATGCAAAAAATTGGGATGTTTTGTGCATTCTGGCCACACCTCTGACTCCGCCCACTGACCCAATCCTCGGGTTATTCCTGCCCTCTGATTCTCCGTCCACAGTTCCCCTACTTTTTTTCCCCCCACTTTGACCACTGATACACGCACACACATACATATATGGGTTAAACCACCACACTCAGTCAAGTCCCTATAATGACACACTGCGCTTTGTCGCGAGCCAACAAAAGTAAAGCTTACCTCAACTCATGATGATGCATGAATATTTGTGTATCTGTATTAAAATGGGAAACAACGCTTCTGTGTGGTCGTAAAATTATAAAGCATATATTATCCTAAAAATCACAACAATGTGTCTGCATTATCACGACAATTAAATAACATGTGTAAATCAAGAAGATGTAAATTGGCCTTTTGTGTTCCATAAAACTTTAAAAGTAGCCCTGGGAAGGTGACAAGCATAGGGTTTATGTGTAGGGCATGTGTGTTCCGACTCTTTCTCTCACACACACACACCCACACACTCGTTCACTCTCTTTATCGCTCTCCCACTTCCTATGTATTTATTTTTATTTTTATTTTTTTTCCTTCTCCTTCACTCCACAATTCCTGCTTCTTTTCCCACCTCTCGTGGTGGGAAAAGAGGCATTCCTCTCTCTTTCTACCTTCTCTACTCCTCTCTCGCTCACTGTTTCTGCTTCTCTTGCTCTGCATACCTATATCTATCGTTCCCACTTCTTTTTTTCTCTCTATTCCCCGCCCCTGTTTTCTGTCTCTCTCCTCAACCTCTCTCACTTTCTCTCATTGTATGTATCGTTCTGTTCTATTCCTTCGCTTTCGTCCTCCCTCTGCCTCTCTTTCTGACGCGCACACACTCTCTCTCTCTGTCTTTCTCTGTGCCACCTCCAGCTGTTGCTCAGCAGGAACAATGGAACAGCGGGAGTAGGGGTCAGGAGCTGGAGCGGAGAGGCTAAAGAGCCCTCCCAGGTTTCGTCATCTGCCTATAACCAGATCCCCCACTTTTTTGTCTTCTGTTTTTCCTAGCACCCTCCCTTCACAGCATTATCCTCCTGTTTGCTCCAGCTGCGGACTTTTCAGGCAACTCGCAAATTATGCAATATGCCTATTTTCGTGTAACTTGCAAGTCTCCCTTACGGGGAGGTTTGTATCGAGCTGAGCCAATTAAGAATCCGCCTCCATCCTTTTTTTAACGATGTGCGAAGCTGAAAAGACCCTCTGTATGGTACATTCAGCAATGGTGGGCGATCTTTATGTACGTGGAGAACAACTCGAGTCATTTACATATTCGCGTTAAACTGCGGCTCTTCCAGATACAGCCGCACACTGACTCAGCCCTAACGTTTTAGGAATATTTAACATATTCATTTGTATTACTTGCATCGTTCGACAGGCGTGGCCCTAAGCTTCACAATGCCAGATGTTAATATGGCCACGGTTATCCCACTCGTGTCCTCATCTCTGCCCGTCGAGGGGCCCGAATGGTTTGACTGACATACTTCAAAGAAACAACGCAAACCATAGAAAGTGTGTTTAGTCTAAGAGTTCGTGTGCTTCTTTAAGCATAAAACGTTTCAAAATAAATATATCTATTCGATTGCAGCATGCGCACTTTAAATTTGGTAGTGTTTGCTATTACACATCTTTTAGAGATCCTAACGTAAGTGTACGAAAATGCACAGGATGAACAAAAATCGTGTTGTGGTAGAGAATTGTCACCTTTATATAAGGGAATGGATTTTCCTTTTAATTGGCTGAATGTAGCTTTAAGAAAGGCAGTTTTTCGGTGACTATGTTAACCTTCCCTTAAGTCAATGCACTTAGTTTCAATGTCTCCCGCCACGTTCTTCAGTACGACAGTTCCCAAAACTAAGTAGAAAGGGGTTAGACAAGATATGCCAGGAGGAGTTACTCTATTTATGCCTGCTTTTATTTTCGAAAGGTGCACTGTTGGATGGATTACATGATTGAAAAGGCATGGGGTGCCGCAAGCGGACATTTAAATGCGTAAAGTGGAAAGGGCGTAATAGGTTTTGGAACAAAATAAACATAGTGTCCCTAACATCATCAGAGAGCATATCAGGGACAAAGTGGAAGCTTGCATACTTTTTTATAATAAAAAAAATAATGGGCCTACTTATGGCTCTACAAAACGTCTCTGGTTTTATTGTAATTTTGCCTTGAAAATGTAAGTCTTTGTCCGATTTATATATGTACATGTGTGAGTGTGTGTCGATTTACATATCCCGCAATAAACAGGCAGCTGCCATAGCCAGTTAAACAAAATGGATAAATTATCGTACTCATAATTGTAGAATATCCCTTCTCGCTGCTTTTATAGCTTGGCTGCTAAATTGTATAATATATAATAATGCGAGACTGTTATTGCTAAATTATACTGTTTCCATCAAGTACACCGCATTAATTGTAAAAATTGCACTGGCTTCCTTTTCATTTCTTCGCATTGTACTGTCTCCCAGAGTGCCACAAAATGGCATGGCTTAGACAAAAACAGAATGAAGAAGCGTAAGAAAAGAACCCCCAAGCAGCTTTACAAATGAGCGACAAAGCCAGCGCCTATTCACATCCCCACTCCAGGCAGGGTTTATTAAGAGCAGAGCAGGCCGCCTCAACCAATTGCTGTCAGCAGCATGTGGAGACATTGCCAAGGCAACCCCTGGAGGGGCCATGTGCGCCAGGCAGGTGCCCGGATATAAGGAAGAAGATGACGAGCGCCCCTCGTGCCGGCAGAGGCAGCCATCCCAGCAACGGACGGCGCGCTTCCGCCTTTCAGGGGCTCGTCCAATCAGCGACCTCGGACAGCGTGTGACGTCACCGCGCAGTCGACGCTCCCAGGAGAGGACCCGGCTAGGTTTGGCAGCAGAGCGTTTTCAGCATCATTTCAGAGCTGCAACATTGAGAAGGACCATCCCCGGCCTTTTGTCAACCTCCTCTCCCTGGCTTAGGTGGAAAAGCGCACCAGATATTCCAGCTGTTTTGAAAGAAGAAGGATTTAGAGGCAGGTTGTTTTTGTGGTCTGTGCCAGACGACACCCAAGGAAATACAATATAAACATTGTTGTAATCATTTTAGAAGGGCAACAATGACATCAGGTAAATTACCGACACATCTTTCTGCTTTGAGAAACAGCATAAGTGTGTTAGTCTGGTCCGGCGGGACGGTATGAGTGGCTAAGTAGCTTTTTTTTTCGTTTATGCGTGGCCAAATGTTTACATGTAGGGATATGTGTACCTGTTTTAGAATTGTGGGTGGTAATGTTCGTAGGAGCCATGCGTTTGCTTCCTTTTTTTTTATTATCGTGAAGAGATGTTTTTAAACTAGGGAAATCAATTATTAGAGAACTCGTCTAATTTAAAACTGACGCTTGTTCGTGTTTTGCACGTGTTTGTACGTTGCTCGTATTTAGTTTTGTGTAAATGTCAGTGTCGAATGTTAATAATATTTGTATTATTATTAGTGGAATAATAATAATAATTATTATTATTACTGTTAGTGAAATACTGTTGCTGTTAATAGCAGCATTGGTACAGTTATATGCGTGTGCACACCTATGTACGTATTTGTACAATTGTGAATATCATTAAAATGTTATATTTAGCTGCTTAGAAGTCGGCTTTAAACTGCAGTTCCTGTGTCTGTATGTGTACTCGTTTGACTACGTTTTAATACAATCGCCGACAGCTCCTGTTATCCGCATGTTCACACCATGTACGTAGGTGTGATTACATAAAATGTGTAACCATATTGTATTTATAACCGTCTGTGTGTGTGTATGGGTGCGCCCGAATGTAACATAGAGTATCAAGAATTTAGAAGTGCTTGTTTTTCAGCGAGTGTACGGTTTCTGATGTTTTCTTACGTTTCTAATAAAATAACTGTGGCTGTCCCCACATGTGGTGGTAGTACGGTCCAGTGTATGTGGAAGAATATTGCTGATTCTGTCACTTCCTCTGGTTTGGAAGATGGGGCCTTCCCAGATCCTATTTAAGTTAGATCTTTGTTGTAAAGTAGTGTTTCCTTGTGTCACTGCCACAGTTTGCAGGGAGCGGGCTTTAATTCACACCTTATACAAAGCTCTATGGAGCACGTTTGGGAACAGAGTCAGACTCGAATCTAGTACTTTTTATACACAGTCTAGCCACCGAACCCCCCACCTCCCCATCGGAAATGTCAGCTAGTGCTCCAACAGGATTAACATGATTTTTCAGGTAGTCTCTGCGTCGGTCACTCAGAGGGTATTTTCAGTGTGTGTGTATCGCTTGCAACTTTTCTGTTTCCCGTTGTGGGTCCGAAAACCAGTTTCCTTTCTTCGTTTTCCCGGGGCTTCGTTTTACGCGCCTTCTCGCGCTGTGTGTCAACCTGGGGGCAACTGGCAAGTACTAAACGCCGATTTAATGGCCTGATGTGCCAACCTTCTAACTCGAGGCCAGATACCTGCAAAGTTTATGCTGGCAGTCGATATTTAGCACGTCCGTTATTTTTATGCGTGGCTCAATCATTTCGTGACTATTATGTGCGCGCGCCGTCTGTGGCCGCTGAGGCGTCAGGTGATTTCAGAATGGTGGGCGGAGCTTAGCTCAGTCTGAGGAAGGGGGCCACTACCATAGTATATGTTTCACCTTTAAAAACATAGCAGCATACCTACACAGTACAACTACTAGGGAGTCCACTATCAGCCGACACTGTGCTGTGAATATATGTTTAGAATGCACGTGGTGTCCTTCGACAGGGGGTTTGGGGACTTGTAGGCATGTGGACTAGCTCAGGTCTATGAGACTGGTGCGGCCGCACAGGGCGGCGACTTGTGATGGGGGCGCAGACCTCAGGTAGGACGCCATGTTTAGCAGTAACTTATGATTGGAAGGATGAGGTCCCCCTTTGCCTAGTGGTATGGCGAGAATAAGAGGAGGCAGTCATGGGGAGTGGTGGCGCCAAAAATGATTGCTGCACCGGGCGCCACCAGCGCTAAAGTCGGCCCAGGACTACATGTGCCCTTTTTCTAGTTCGTCGCCGAAAAAGAACTAACAATCCGTCTCCCTCGAGGAACCATACATTTGCTTGAGCTTTAAGGCCAACCCGAACCCCATCCTCCCCCCAATCATGCCACACCTTTTTTTAATGCAATACAAGACAAATCTGTCAGAAATGTTCAACGGCATACTTACCATGTACAGTTTCATCTCGAACCAACTTTAAAGACGTTTATTTTGTATATACAGTTTATTGCAGATGTCACGTGGCCTGTTTTTAGGCGCTTCCCCTTTTAGTGGAGCATACCATCTGGGACAGTAGAGTAGACTATGTTCCCAAGATCACACAATTGTTGTCAATTATTTAAGAGTGTATACGATTCTCTGCCTCCTAGTTACACCTTTTCTTTTAATTTCTCATTTTGATTATTTTTGTTATTTAATTTTTTCAGTGTGAGCGAAACGTAAGACGATTCCCGTTTATTTTGCTTGGAAGCCCACCTGTCACCAGCGATATATTCATTTTCGTTATTGGTTTTATTTCAGTGTCCAATGTTGTCTGTTCGTTTTTTTTTTTTCCTTTTCTTTTTTGGCGGGTCAACTTTACTCTTTGTATACCACAATGGCCAGCAATATCTACTTTCAGAAGTAGGCATCAGAAAACCTAAAACTTGAATAGGGGCCCAAGGCGTGTCTTTTGAGTGTAACTGATGTATCTGCACTGCACATTGATTAGTTTCAGCAAGCACGACCCGTGGTCAAGATATATAAAAACGAGGAAATTATTACTTGTTCTTATTATTTTTTTACCAGCAAGCTTTTCATGATCGCATTCTGAGCTGAGATCGGAGCATAGTCTTGCATTCAGTTGTTACGTTCATTAAATGACCCGGTTGGAAGAGGGGGGGTTATCAATGTGGCATCGCATTTATGTGCTACTCTTTTAAAAAGAGCCCCCCATTTTATTTTTTATTTTCTGTGGTATGTTTTGTATACAGTGTTAGTGCAGCAGTGATATATATATATATATATATATAATTAATGTGTCCAGTGCCCTCTTAACGGTGGAGCCAGAGTCACCCCCACTCAACATTCATTGTTCCTCCCCCTCCCTCTTTAATGCTCCCTCCTACACATTCTCTCTCGCGCTCTCTTTCTCCCCCTAGTTTCGTGATGTAACGTTCCCAAGCAAGGCTCTGGAATGTAAGCACACAAGCTGAGTCTAAGCATCCATTTTGGATACCCCTCGGTGACTGGTGGGTGGTTTGCCATACACATCTCATAGTGGTGGGAGATGAAGGTGACAAGGTCTTGAGAGCTGTCAGCCATTGTTAGGACATTAGCCTCGCCGAAAAGCACGGTGCATTCTTGTGGGATTGTGGGGTCATCGTGGGACGGCCCTTGCGCCCCTTCCACAATATCGCCCCATGGCCTCGCTCTTTCTTCGTGCCCTGACTCAGATGGCGCCCAGTGAAATCCCTGTGACCTTTTGTGGCCTGGGCCCCTTCTCCGAGCCCACTGCCCAGTATGGCTCCTGAAAGCTACTCCAAAAGCCGCAGTTAACCTGTGGTGGAGGATGTGGTGACATCGTTCCAGGTGAAGCCATCCATTCGTGGCGTGGGTGAAAGGAAACAGCCCCTGGCCCCGGCAAGCAAATGCACCTGGTGTCTCTGTTCCCCAGAATATTAGGGGTAGAATACTGCCTGTAACATTCAGCCTCGCCTCAATGTGCTGTTCGCAGTGACAAATAGCTAATTTTCCAGCTGTGTCATTGTCTGGATGCCACTATCGATTGCGAAGCGCATGCGCCCCATCTCGGTTCGGAACGCGGCAAGGCGCAGGCTTCTTACCAATATATACAGCCCTGTCTTGAAATTGTGCCCCCTTGCTACATTTGCTGAAATCTGCCATACTGTGGGTGCCACAAGTGACTGCAAACAGTATGGCCCCCCGCCCAGATTGGAAAGGTTGTAAAATAAAATGACGTGTAGACAAAGTCTTTCCTCCCTCCCTTCTTTCTTCTCTTTCTCCTCTTTCTTTCCCTTTTCTCTCTCATACCTCTTTCACCTGGCTCGTGTCTCTTTCTGTCTTCTTTCCCTCTTTCTTTCCTCTTTCCTTCTTTTCTTTCACCTTTCTTTCTTTTTTCTCTCATGCCTTTCTTTCACCTTTCTCGTGCCTTTCTTTCTTTATTTCTTTTTCTTTATCTTTCTTTCCCTCTCTCCCCCTTAATTCCTCTGGTGTGTGTGCAGATTGTGGCCTCATTCATTTAATGAATCACATGATTGCTTTGACACCGGTGTTAACTCCAAAATCATTCCTCGCTTCTTAATTCAGAAAGCTCCGATGAGCACGCTTGTTGGCAATGAGCGCGAGTTTATTGATTTTTTCCAAATTGTGGGCATATGTTGAGTTTATTTAAAACCATGGACTGACTCCTATCTGCCAGCTCTTACATAATCGTCAGATTGAGTATCTCCCGTGCTTTTATTTCTTCCAATGAGGCATAGACCCCTCCTATATTAAGTTGCCAACTTCAGGTATTATACACACCAGCAGCGGCTTGTCAGATTTTAATGAGCGTTGTCTGCCCTGGTCCGTCCAGCACCTGGTTGCTAAATATACATTCAAGATGTGCCCCTTTCTTGTGGAAATCCCTTTCTACTGCCTGCATCTCCCCGGCCCCCTTTAGAACGGCATATTTGCAAGTACAATTTCATCCCCACAGAGGAACAATAGGTTTCAGGCGCACAAAGGCCCTCTCCCACCCTGCATCCGAGCACAATGTCTCCCGGCCCGATGATAGCTTCTGAAAAGAATGCGCCAGGCACCGAATTAATACGCGATTATTTCTGCTTGACTCGTTTCATAGATTCCGCTCTCGCTTCCAAATCCCAAACTATTGTCTCCAAGAAAGTTGAAGGCGGGTTCCATCAAACGCTGCTTCCGCCTGTTGTTTGCTTGCACGTTAGTGATTTGTGGTGTTAAAGAAAAAGGTCGTAGGACGACGTGTGTTATTAGACAAATGCAGCTCGAACACGACGAATGCAAAGCAATGAAAAATTGGCTCTGAAAATTCAGATTCGGGAGTCTAAGGTGCACGAGAGATCTCGCGATTTTAGGATGAATGGGCACGTTATATATAGTGACGTTATGACCCGTTTCAAAAACATTAACTGGCTTGTGCGGAACCAATCTGGACATACGAGGGTTTTTAGCGTGAATGATTTATACAAAAAGCACAACTAGGCGAGCGCAATGCTTAATTTGTGCCGGTGTTTGCAGGTGGTGACCACCGGCATTCATCCCTGGGGACCAGCCGGGCTGTTGTTCATCAACAGACGTTGGTCCAGAAAAGAGAGGGAGAAAGGCAGCAAAGGGGCAAAGAAGGGGGGGATATAGGGAAAGTGGCAGAGAGAGTTAAAGTAGAAAAGTTTAAAAAAAACAAGATTGAGATAAAGGCCGGAAGTGTGGGGTGATGGAAGAAAGTATTGAGGAGGAAGCAACTCTAGACGGCGTTGGTGTTCGGCGTCCCCAGAATCCAACGACACCAGCCCAGAGGTTCGGCAGAAACGTTGGACCGCCCCACCTATGTACTTTTATTTTTTTAATTAAACACCGGCGAATTGTCACCTGCCCTACCCCTCCGCTCACGCGCTCCGTGTTGTAGTTTTCATACCCGCCGTAAATAGTCGTGGCGGAGGATTGCAGCAGACTAAAGGTCACGGTTCGACTGCCATATGGGGTGGTCAGCTTGCCGCTTTGGTGTGGATGCCCCTCAGCTTGCCACATGCTTGCGGGCTGGGACGATTCCTGGGAGTTTCGCTGAGGCCGAGCGCCGTCGCCCCCAAATGACGCTCAGGGCCGGCTTTAGCACTGGTGGCGCCCGGTGCGACAATCATTTTTGGCGCCCCCGCACCCTTATGACTGCCTTCTCGAATTCTATCACTACCACCAGGCAAAAGTGCTCCTCATCTCTCCAATCATAAGTTATTCCTAAACACAGCGCCCCCCTAAGGTCAGCGCCCCCTCCACAGGTCAGCGCCCAGTGCGGCCGCACCATCCGCACTGCCCTAAAGCCTGCCCTGATGACGCCCATTGTGTAGCCGCGCGCTGCTACAGATTTGTAATGAGCGATACCCGACATTGTATCATTTACAATGGTTACACTTTTTTTTACTGGTATACGGACAAAGTTCGGGTATATGTTGGCGCCGCTACACACACACAGTGCACTGCCACACCGCGTGCATGGATATATGAGCACTTGGAAGTGTGAAAAATATTTTTATACAATACACCCCAGTGCATTTTTATAATAGATCCAAGTGAAAAATCATGACGTGTTGACCATCGTGCATGTGTTAGAGAGAGAGCCTGCGAAGAGCGTAAGAACGAGCGAGCGAGAGAGAGAGAGAGAGGGGGATATTCAAGAGTGGCGGCAGAGCCAAGAAGTGAGAGAAGTGCGGCAAAGAAAGAGAGTTGGGTGGGCGTGTCCGTTTGTGTGCGTGTTCGTTTGTGTGTCAGTCTGTGTATTTGTGTATGTGTGCGTGATGTGAACTTGGTTAAGGTACGCAGGCTTTTGTTTGTGAGCTACATGCGTTTGCGTGATGTGTGTGCGTATTTGTGTGTGCGCGCGCGAGCGCATGTGTTGTGTGTTGTGTGTCTGCATGCGTGTATACGCCCTTGCTGTGTTTGCTACATGCACCTCCCTCCCACTATATTGTGTTGAGTTTGAACCTGGGTAATCAAAATATTTCCTATAAAAATAAAAAGTGCGGTTCCGTTGTCCCCTCTGGACGATGCCTTATTGTTTTCCTGAATTGGGACAGTAGTCTGGGCTGCACCAATCAAGTGAGGCGCAGCCACGTTCGCTGGGTTTTTCCATCTAAGAAGTTCGGGCTTTACCATAAGGAAATACTGTGAGACATAGTTTGGGATCGCACAAATTCAACAAAAGTTATGTTTCATATAATATTTGTTATGCATTGTCAAGCTGTACTCTTTCACTTGTGTAAAAGGTGGCAGAGGGGTTGCACATGTCGGATTTATAAAAATGCTCCCAAAAAATGGATTTCGCCCCGCGATTGACAGGCTGCCTCTAATTCGAGCGCGAGGCCTCGCTGCAGAGTCCCTTGTAAAACCGCGGGTGTGGGGAGCTGGTGACTGAAGGCTGTGACGGGGCAGCACGTGCGGGACTTGGGGGGCACGTTTGTAAAACCGCCCGGTGCCCAGACGGATTGTGACATTTGATCAGATTATCTGGCTAGTATCGAGCCAATAACGCGCATTTAATAATTCGCGTAATGTGATAGGAAGGACGTTTATACAGGTAACAAACAACGTGACACGCAGAGTTGTTTATTGTTATTATCTAGTAATAAGCCCGACTTGTGTCAAATAAAAGGTGCGTTTTCCTTTTCGTAAGAGTAAACCGCACATGTGCTGTACTTATCTCCTCTTGGAATTAAGTGGGACTGTATATTTATATGCACTGCTCGCATATGCTGTTTTCAGTAAACATAAACCCTGAAAGTGACCTTTACATCCGAATCACGTGTAAAATCAGACCGTTGGGTTTTCTTTACTATTCTTGAAAACGATTAAATGTGCCTGTTTGGTATTAAAAACTAGACAAACCGCATTATATTGGAAATATGGTTACCGCTGCCTCGTATTTCTCATCCTTTCCACTTTATAAGATTACACCTTTTATTACGACACTTATATTCCACAATGGTTCACATTGGAGAATTGCGTTTTCGAGAGTACCAGCCGCACGGAGGCCTGATTGGCTAAGATCTTCACGGGTCAAAGGTCGAGGTTGCCCGGAGCATCTCTGGTTTGCAGCAGGAGGCAAGGCGAGATGACCCGGTTCAAACCTTGGAAGCTGCGGGTACCACCTGCCTTATGCAGAGGTGACCTTTGCGAAATAAGCCACAGGCCCAGTGCCTCTGTGAACCATTATACAGGCGTCTTAATGTGTGCCTTGAAAGGTAATGTGTGACCAAGGCTCTAATATGTACATAGATGGGATGAAGTGACCAGTGGGTCAAACCTAATAATGAACTACTGAGGCTAGGGGGTGTCATTTACAACTGACACTTATGTTCATATGAACCACCATCTCTTGATCACATATAGTATGCTTCCTGTAAAGACTCTACAGCCTTATCTTGATTCTTGGGACCCTGCCAACACATAATTCCCCCCCCCCCCTCCCCCCCCCCGATCGGAGCAACCTAAAACTTCTATGACTCATTTTCTGGCAGTTCAAGCCTGCATGGGGTTATGTAGTGATTATACATTACATTTTCAGAAATTGGGTCACTTCAAAACAGTTGTAATATGTCTTGGGTGGATCTCAAGATCCTTACACAGACACTGTGTACTAAGTCAAAGAGCCTGAGCTATAGCTAAGCCGGGAGAAGAGAGGCTGAGATGTAGAAATAAAGGTGGTATGGAGAGAAAATGAGTTCTCCATGAGTCTCCTTGGAGGATAGCGCCCTAGGCAGCTGCCCAGTTTACCATTGCCTGAAAACGTCTCGGCGTCCTTCTGTGCATGCAAACGTTAACTGAAACAATTAATTTCTGCTCCGAGGAAATGCATATTTGGCCGAATCCTCTTTTTCAAAAATTATCTGGGGGTGTTGACTTTTTTTTATTACTATGTTACCCTCCTAAAAAAAAAGTTTGTTAGTACTAATATAAGTGGGAGAATAACCTTCTGGCCGAGTTGTAGCTATTGTTGAGTTGAATCGGTTTCTCCGTTCGGAAAGTAGGTGGTTCTCACTGTGTTCAAAAACACCCTATTGAGAGAAGTATTTCTTTCATTTCCATCTTCATCCCTGCATTCTGTGTTCCTTCTAATGATGTGTTCCTATCTGCAGTCATAGCTGTTACCTTTAATACCTTTCTGTTTTTTCTGGTCCTCCTCGCTACCACGGGCGCTTAGGGACCATACAGATAGGGTGGATGCGCGCTTCAAAAGCTTAATACTTGAAACAGGGTAATGTAACGCACCTTCATAGAGTCTCTTTCAACATCTTTTCATCTCAGACCCAGTGACGTAGCCAGTGAGTCATGGCGCCCTAGTGCGAAGGAAGAAAATTGTCCTCCTGGATAAGGTTAGAATTGCAAACTACATCAGTTATTAGGGTTCAGTTGACCGTTCGGGCCTCTAGGCCCCGGTGCCACTGCACCTGCTGCACCCCTGAAAGCTACGCCCTAGCTTAGATAGTATCCTGACATTAAGTAATATAATAGTGTTTTGTCTCATTCTTTTCTTGTGAGTTTTTCAGTCCTGTACATACAGGCGCTATGGCCTTGGAACCCGAAATAAGACCCATTTAAGAAATATGTAAAGGAGTGAGTTCACTTTCGAAAACAGCTTGTGCCCCTTGCATCCGAATATGTGGGTGACATTTCTAACTCTTGAAAGCTTATGGCCTTACTATCAGCCACATAAATTATATTATCGTTTTTATTCAAAGTAAAGTTTACTGTCTGGTTTTCATAAAATATCTCAGCAAATTGCATGTTTCTTGACACCAGTTCCCCGCGCCAATGGCTTACGTCACAAGGTAGTGGGAGATTTTTGAATTAACCATGGAAGTGCTGACTGGCTTCTGAATCCCTCGCAGCATGGTAGATGTTCACGAGTGGGCTGCGTGCGGGGAGGGGTGGGGGGACTATACATGGGGGTCTATGAAAGGAGCAAAATGATGGCACAGCGCGTTAGTTCTTGAGAACAGGCAGGTCCCTTCTACCTTGACAAGAACAGGCAGTTTGCACTCGAAAAGCCACCAGCTGCGCAATAAAATATCCCTCTGTCAGAAACCTGCACACGTATTATTCGACTGACACTCCGACTTGCAACTCTGTCCATGAAATGGGAGATACACGACGTTCAGGACGGTCATGTATCAGTGGCTGTAGAAGACAGGAATGGGGCAGCATTTGACTTGCAAAAGAGTGACACATTGTGACCTGTTGATTCCCTCCATCCCACAGTGCTAGTTCAAGAGAGGTGGCAGAGCTGGTCGGCTCTACCGGCGTGCTGAACTGTTCAGGAAATAGGTTCGAGGTAACGGGAAGCGAGGCTAAGTTAAGTTTCTTCCGGGTCACCAGTGACATCATTGGCTATCGAACAGCAGTGGGATCTGCTCGTGACGTGGATGCTCCTGGTGTGTGTACGGCACACCCTAGTGTGCCCGTGTGTTACATTCTTGAGTCTCCAGTCCACACCCACTCGCAAAGGTTTCACCATAATCCTTTGTTCACTGCCGCACCCCAGTAAATGTGTCGCCTCTAATTTCACACTGGTTTATATACTTTTTAGGGGGTGGGTGTGTGTGTTACATCCTTTTGTGTACGTGTTACATACTTGTTTCCCCACATCCACTCCTTGGGTTTACCTGGAAGCCATTGTTCCCTGCTACACCATAGTAAAAGTGTCAACTCTATTTTCATTGTGGTTACATACAGTGCTTGAAATGGAAAAATAGAAGTGCCGGTACTCTGTATCAGAGTACCTACTTGTTTCTAAGAAGTGCCGGTACTCTCCAATTAAAAGTAGCCCGTCTCTGCTGAGAAGTGCAGGTGCTCTCCCTCTCAAAATAGAAAAGTGCTGGTACTCAGTATCGGACCATTTAAAGCATTGGTTATATACTTCTTAGGGGGTTCGTGCGTGCCTGTGTGTGTACGTTTGTGTTACATCCTTTTGTGTCCGTGTGTTACATCCTTGTTTCTCCACACCCACTCCGGTAGTTTACCAGAAATCAATTGTTCATTGCAACACCCTAGTAAAAGTGTCACCTCTATTTTCACAGTGGTTATATACTTTTTAGGAGGTGCGTGCGTACGTGTATGTTACATCCTTTTGTCTCCTTGTGTTACATCTCTTGTTTCTTCGCTACACCCACTGCGGGGGTTTACCTGGAATCCATTGTTGACTGCCACACCCTAGTAAAAGTGTCACGTTTCTTTTCACACTGGTTCTGTACATTTTAGGGGGCGGGGTGGGTGTATGTGTGCTACTCTTGTGTGCCCGAGTGTTACATCCTTGTGTCTCCACGCACCCGCCGACCGTTTACCGGTAATCTTTTATTCGCTGCAGCCCCCCCCCCCCAGTAAAAGTGCCGCCTCTATTTTCACACTGATTTTACATCTTAAAAGATAGACCATCGCGGTCTGCCGAAATTCACTACAGAAGCGCTTTATTGTGAGTCGGAGGTCCCGGTAGCGCGTGTTGTCTCGGCAGAGTAAATGTGTTTCCACGTGATAGGTTTTTTTTCTTCCTTTGCCACCTTCTTGCACATTACTGAAGTGAGTAAAGTCTAGCGCGAAGAACACTCCCGTTTCAGAGCGTCAGAAAGGTGCGTGTGAGAGAGGTGCTCAATACCCCTGTCCACTACCATCAGTGTGTTGTTGTGTACAGACTGTCAAGCGTGATACCAAAGACTTCCTGGCGTGTTATTTTACCGTTATGGGTTTTAATGTCCACCGAGGAAGGCTGTAAATCACTTTAAGACACTCTTCATAATAAAGGACTTGTGAAAGCAGTCGGGCAGCATTTGATGTTTATTTTTAATGTGGATAGCTACTAGTCCCGAATTTAGGAATCCACATTGGAAGAACAACATAGCTGTCTGTTTTTTATCACGTTGCACTGCATCATGCGTTTTTGTGACATTGTTTATCTGTTTCAGCAGATCAGTTAACGCCCAAAAAGCTATACGTTGGAACTTACCTATTGACTGTAAACATTTTATAGCTGTAGACTATAAATAATTTAAACGACCTCTTGACCCACGCGTATACCCCAACATTAAAACCGATTACGTAATAATTCGAAGATTTGGTCTGAATTTTATGGTGTGTGTTCTTGCTCTGTTCTTTCGAAAATGAAATATCTATTGTATGCCATTACATTGAAAATGTGCCTGATTTGGACAGGCCTCATACTTTGGAACTGCATTTAGTTTGGCATCCAATGAAAATCTATAATTATGTCTGCTCTCATATATACTGAGTAGTATTTTTATTAAACAGTGGGAGTTACTGTAATGCGACTGATTGTGTGTGTATAACTCATATGGTATGTCATATGTGTGTGTGGTGTCTATCTATCTATCTATCTATCTATCTATCTATCTATCTATCTATCTATCTATCTATCTATCTATCTATCTATCTATCTATCTATCTATCTATCTATCTATCTATCTATCTATCTATCTATCTATCTATCTATCTATCTATCTATCTATCTATCTATCTATCTATCTATCCTTTGCACGAAGTTGTGGTCCCTATCCGTTGTTTGCCTACGAAACAAACGCGCAATCGAAGCGGAGTGCTTGGATATATAGATATATATTTGTGTATCTTATCCTGGCTATTGTAGTAATATTGAATATTGACGAGTGTAGTATACAAGCAACCGAAGCTTGGGGGCAATACTTCAGTTGCCCCTTTTAAGTATTGCCCGTGTGTGTATACACACATGCCATCCTGCGTACCATACATGAGTTATACACACACACTCAGCAACCGGCGCTTGGGGACAGTACTTAAAAAAGGGTGGTAGAGAAGTGTAATATACGCACATACTTAAAAGGGAACCGGAGCTGTGTATTGTCCCCTTTTAAGTATTTCCCCCATGCTTCGGTTGCTGGTATAATACACTCGTTAATATTCAATATTACTGCAATATCCAGGATGAGATACACAAATGCACACATATATATATGCCCCCCATGTCCCCCTGTGGTAGGGGACATTGGGAGGGGGAGCATGGGCGTCATTCGTGAAATCCGAAGGCACCAGGGGGTTGGAAGCAGATGCTGTAGTTCAGAAACTAATCATAGCGACATCGCCTGACACTGATTAGATGCAACACTAAATTACTGCGCATCAGACTAATGTCAGGGAGTGCAGGCTTCTGGTAAACAAGCCCCCCAACTCTTTGGGGCATTATCATTTTTCAAAAAATCCCCCCCATCCCCACCACACCCATTTAAATGGAGATTCCGACCTTTCACCCGGAGCCTATAGACTGCTCCCCTTTTCGAGCGAAATGCTAATACCAGATAATAAGTTAACGTCAGCCCCCTTACTGAGACTGGCACCATCTTGCCGTTACGCTTCTTGTTAGCTTTAACTTGTTCTGACCTCGCTCGCTTCGACCGTGGAGGGGGT
This sequence comes from Triturus cristatus, assembly GCF_964204655.1. Taxonomy (NCBI): domain Eukaryota; kingdom Metazoa; phylum Chordata; class Amphibia; order Caudata; family Salamandridae; genus Triturus; species Triturus cristatus. The sequence continues at coordinate 504,098,293 of NC_140593.1, forward strand.
GTTAATGCGGGGAGCGCAAATAGGAAACTCTCGTTCCCCGGCAAAAAGATTTTCGTAGGTCTGTTGGATGACCGCTAAAATGGCCGACCGAGGATAGCTAGGCGTGGCTAATCGAGCGCCGAGGCGGAGTCAGAGTGAGGATAGAAGGGTGAAGCACCATTCGACTGTGCGCGTTTCCTTCACCTAGGGTGCGATGTGGGAGTTTTCAAGGCATGCACCTGCCTCTAGACCCGAGTCCCCGATGTCTGCTTCCTCCTTTTCAGTGAACATAGTGATTTAGGGAATCAATAATTTCACTTAGGATTGCCACCTTACTCAGTGGAAAATAAGAACCATTTCTACATTTGGTGATGTTCTGGAAGAGGCAAGGGGTGGTAGTTAAATGTGGTTTGTGTAAAATAATTAGTATTTCCACCACCACAAGTCTGCCTCTGTTAGTTTTAAAATCATTTAGGAATGCTTTTGGCGTCATTTATATTTGTTTGTTTAAAATAAATTCATATCAAGGTGTAAAAATGACGATTTTCGATGATTTATCTGTCCTGCCATGGAAGTATTGTCCAGGTCAGCTGGCAACCCTTTCTACATGTCAGACTAAACGCTTTTGTCCACAAGGGTCCAGTGGGCCTTTCCGGTGATCTGTGGGCCAAAATGTTACATCATGAAGTTTAAATATGGAGGCTTGACTCAGGCAAACATTTGAGACCAGAGTTGAGGGAGAGCTGGAATAGTGTTGGGAAGATGTGGTTCCCAATCGGCTTGACTTAAATTGGAGGACATGTTAAGCAGTGTCACTTATGTAAAATTGTTTTCTGACTGACCTAACTTGATGGCCCTATATTAGAAAGTTGTATAATTGGAGAATTCATTGGAGTTAGATGTGAACATAGATAGCCACTAATAACAGGCTAGAGTAAAAGTTCATTGGAATCAATGTGAGGGTTTATTTTTCTATTGGAATACACAAAAAAATGAATATTTTAGAAGGATCTCAAAAGAAAAGGGTATATTTGTTTAGAAACGTGAGGGAAATTAACTGTGATGTAAATATGTAAGTAATATGACTGTATTTATTCATTCAGCTGTGTGAATTTGGCATCGAATGCATCTTTTAGCTTATTATGGTGCTCAAATGACACTGTTGAGGGACTTCAAAGCCATTCTTTCCCCTACGGGCTATTTTGCACCTCCCAGCCATTAAAAAAAACCCTGTTTTTTATCTCTTTCATAAAATTGAAGTAAATCACAAGGCTCGTCTTACTATGCATATAAAGGAAGCACATTGCTATTTATAATTATTTGTATTTGTAGATTACCCAAGTTGGTCTGTGACGAATATTTATTTCCAGTTCTGGCTTTGTTGCTAGCTGAAATACAAGTAGTAGAATACAAAGGAAGGGCTAGGCTGACTAGCCATACCAGACAGCTGAGTATTCTAACTTCTATTAGTACTGTATCCCAGATAGTTCATTTGTGTGCGGTTGAGCATTTCTAGTGGCACTATAAACCATGAGGCTGAAGAAGTGATTCGTGACCCACTGGAGGCTTCACTCCTCATAATCCATGGCTTCGCTCCACATTCTATGATGGTGAAAAATACGTAGTGTGTGTGTGTGTGTGTGTGTGTGTGTGTGTGTGTGTGTGTATAGAGAGAGAGAGAGAGAGAGAGAGAGAGAATTACGTGCATTACGGATAACTGCTGCGTAATATGGGCCAATATTGCTTTCAAATGGTTCTGGTAACATTTATAAACCACAAGGTTCAAGTCCACATCGTTTATAAATGTCACCTAAGGCCCGAAATGTTGGTCAATGTTTTGAGAAATGTGTGTTTTTGATGGGGCTAATGTGCCAGCATTTGAGGTGTGTTTTATGCAACATTGTGTATTATTATAAGGCATATTTTAAATGTAACGCACATTGCAAGGAATATAAAAGCATATTTTAAAACGTGCTTTTCATTTGTAATACATTGGCACTAAAGAATTTTTAAACAACATAGGTAAAGAAAGAAAATAAAGTGCAATGTGGGACTTTGTTGACAGGGTTTTTGTGTTTGCTGTGGTACTTTCATACACTGGGGAGGAATAATTGGTAGATTCTAGCATCAAGAATGGGCCTGCAAGGATGAGCTTGTCAAGTTTAAGCTCTGAAAGAACCCCTGTTACTGTGGGAGCATTTTTTTACTAGCATTGAAAGAAAGAAGAGATGTTGTGTATAACATTTTAACTTCTTTACGAAAGCTGAATAGCCTGCAAATTAATTCCGGACCTTGAATCACAGAAAATGTTTCACAGTTATGTGTTTGTCTGTATGCATATATAATGTATATATATAATATGTACATATATTTATCTAGACAGATTGAAAATACATTATATAATGTATTCAATAAATAACATATCACACTTCACACATGCGCATAAATGGTTCACCATATGGGGTTCGTTCAAGTATATTTAATTTTACAAGCATTATGTAACCCAAACCAGAATGCAGTGGGTTAAATTTGTGCAGCAAGATAAAATCACATTGTGATTGTAAAATGAGTTGTTGCCCTGTTCAAAGTCGTTGTAAAAGGCAATTTGTGAGACAATATAGTGGGCCCGATTCACAAAAGCATTTATGAATTAATATCTTTGGCTTTTGGGAATAAAGGTGTAAAGGTGTGTTTATTAGTAAAGATGCCTCAAATAACGTGCTATTGGCATACTGTTATTTCACTGGTATGCATAAATATATATGTTGAAGCACAGAGTGCAAAATGCTCTTTTTGAACGTTGATGACTGTAGGAATAACCAATGACTCACTAGAGTCACTAGAGGGGACGTCTGTATTTGGTCACGCTTGCCCTCCTCTCTTCCAAAAATTGTAATAAATAGCATATAACATTTGCCACTGGAATTATGCAGCAGAGGAGCACCAAATTAGGCGGGAGGGTTAAATTAAATTAGGCAGCAAGAAAAGACAAATTATGCTGCATAATGCAGCAAATTTGTGGCATTTTTAAATAGTATTACTTCATTATTTTGTAATTTTTACACATGATAATACTGTCCGGAAAGTCGTTCTTCTCTTTAAAACCAGTTTAATTACCAAATACATAACTAAGCGACTGAACGATGACCAGTTAACCTTTGCAAAGAGTAAGGCAAAGACAAGATACTTGACCTTTGTACTATAGTAATAAAAGATTCAATCTGCTTTTTTACTACTACAATTGGCCCAAATAAAATATTCTGTTTGAAAATATATCCGTCTGTAAGGAATATTTGGTCAATATTAAAAAATAATATACAAATAAGATCACTTCCAGCTTATTGTTATGACATAGGTTAGAATTATAAGAAATAGGAACATTATCATCTTTGAGTCTGTAAATATGGCGCACACATCTGTAATAAAAAAAAAACTTCAATTAAAAGAGAAGTAAAGGAGCACTGCCATAAATGAAGTTAGAATTCACCCCTCTGAAAAAACAGGAAAAGCTGTAAATATAATCTTCAAATCTGTAGTGCAGGAGCATTTGTTTTAATAATATCCTAAACTTTGCCACCAGGACCCTTTATGATCTTCCCCAAAGCACCAACCCTCTATCAGCTGAGAATTAAGATTTCTGCATATGACTGGTCTTGGTCACCAAAGCCGTAAACAGCTCATCTCTGGACTACCTGTTCTTAATCCTGTGCAGATACGACCATCTCAAAGCAGACACTCAGGACACGGTCATCTTCTGGTAACGCCAAACTTCAGTACGAACCTTCAAGATTTAGGCCTTATTTCCTGAGACCTCCTCACTAAATGTTTTTTCCTGTCAGCATTATCTATCTCTTTGCCAACCTCCTTCAAGACTGCTCCCAGCACCCATCTTGTCTCAGGTGAATCTTAACCACCAGCTGCCCATCATCCTCTCATTCTCGCTGGATCGGGCCCTGTAATTATGCTCATGAAACATTAGTTTTTAGTGTCATGTCTATGTTGAACATCAATCACCCATCAATCCAGTCACTTCCTCTAAGTGGCCCACCATGACAACTCTTTATGCACCAAGTAACTTGGCACATCTTTATGCACCAAGTAACTTGGCACATACAGCATTTCTTGTGGAATGCTTTAATTGGTCTTGCTTCAATAAGTAAATAAATGTGAGGTAGTAGCAGAGCTCTAGAGGAGATTGAGGAAAGGATATAGAATCATTAGATTACACGTAAAGTGTCATCTGGGGATATGTACGGGGATATTACAAGTATATGTAAAGGTTGATTGACGCTTATTCTCTGTCCAGACATATTGGACTACATAAGTGCCAGATCAGATAGTCTGGAATGTGTGTTAGGCCCCTAAATGTGGACTGAATGCTTGGATCTCTCTCATAGTGAGTGAACTTCATGTCTTCAGGGACCGACTAAGACCTTTAGAGGCCCTAAGCACGTAAAAGATTTTGGTGCCTCCATATAGATTTAATTCAAAATATAAACAAACGTAAAATAAAATTTTATTTTTCGAAATGAAACTAAACTTACTGTAAGACGGAAAATTATGTTTATTTTTGTATACTTCCACTTTATTTATAGTTTCAGCTGCACCGTTTGCTGTTTTGCACCACATGGTCCATGGTAAATCCGGCAATGGAAAATTTCAGTGGTTCCCCCTTTCCTGGATTCTCTAAACACATGCTTATTTTGCTTAATGGTTAATCGAGCTCTGCGTGTCTTTCATGCACATTATGCAGTAGGATCATTTTTGGTGCCGCTGGTGCTGAAGCTGTGAAATTAGAACTCACAATCCAGACTTGTGAAGCACCCTAGGTGCTCCAGATAGTCAGGGATGTGTGTTAAGCCCTAAATGTGGACTGAATGCTTGGATCTCTATCATAGTGAGTGAACTTCATGTCTTCAGGGACCAATTAAGACCTTTGAAGGCCCTAAGCACGTAAAGGATGTTGGTGCCCTGATATAGATTTAATTCAAAATATAAACAATAACTGTAAAATAAAATGTTATTTTTTGAAATGAAACTAAACTTACTGTAAGACAGAAAAGAATGTTTATTTTTGTATACTTCCACTTTATTTATAGGTTCAGCTGCACCGTTTGCAGTTTGCACCATATGGTCCATGGTAAATCCGGCAATGGAAAATTTCAGTGGTTCCCCCTTTCCTGGATGCTCTAATTTTACTTAATGGTTAATCCATCTCTGCGTGTCTTCCATGCACATTATGCAGTGGTCCTGAAGCTGGGAAATTAGAACTCACCACCCAAACTTGTGAAGCACCCTAAGTGCCCCCTCCTCCTCTTCTCCCAACGAGCTCTTTCGCTCTCCACTTCTCCTACCCTCTCTTTTTCTCTCCACCCCCTGGGTCTTGCTGAGCCCAACAGCCATCCTCCTACACCTCTTATCCAAGGCACAAAGACAGGAGAACCTAGGGGCTGTATTGAACCTGCTGCATTTCCATTAACTCGGCCCCAGCTCACGCTAATCCACCGCCACCAATGGAAGGGGACTAATTAATGGCAAGCTTTTACAGTCAAGACCAGCGATAATTGCTTTGGTGGCCCCTTTGTGTAAGCAGGCTGGAAAATGGACCAGGCCTGACAGAAGAGTGGCCGCGCGCACTCGCAAGACTGGAGGAAATTAAAGAATGGGCCCGCTGAAAGCAGGAGCACAAAATTACTAATAGAGAAGAGATAATGAATAGGGAGTCCGAGGCATTCATGGGGAAAAATCCATTTTGTTACCACGTGAAATGAGGTGGTGGAAAAAAAAGGAGTGGGCTAATTGTTCTAATCTAGTAGCAGCCAGGACTGAAGCAGGACGTGCTTTTCAATTCATTTTCTTGGTAATTGTTAAAAAGGGAGCGGCTGCCAAATGAGGCTTTGCTGCCCAGGCCTTTTCATTTTTCCACGTTTCGTTTTTAATTGTTGCTAATATGTCTTATAATTAAACTAATGAGAGCGAATGGTGTTGCATCGTGTAGCACATGGGGACAAATAAAAATGCTGGTTGTGGATTATGTCATATGTACACCCCCCAACCCCACAAAAATGAAAAGACGAGGGAGGGATGAGATGTACAAAAGACACACTTCGAAATTTCCAGTTACATTTAAATAGTTAAGCCTTTTACAAGATTGATAGGTACCTAGGCAATAAAAATACAATTATTTTGACAAAAACACCGAGCAGTTACCGAAACAGCTCATCCATGCGCGTGAATGTGTGTCTATGTGTGTGAGATGCATAACTGTTAACTGTGTTAAATGGTCTTACATTGCCATTGGGTGTTCTGCTGATATCATAAACCATTAGGACAAAGGCTGAGAGGTTTGTAAATGTCACCAGAACCCAAACATGGCAATATACGATCATGTTACATGTTGTAGCTTTTATGTACTTTTACTGTGAACCTTTTGGTTCAGCTAGCACCAAGAGGTGCTTTTTTTTCAAATAGGCGCATATTTATTGCAAATATTAAGTGAAATACTGGATTGCACCATTTGCTTGTCAATAGTAAAGCAAATAGAAAAATATTTAAATACGCATTTAAAAATGTAGGATTTCAAAAAAACATTTGAGCTTTTTTTACATAAACTATAGAAGTGGGAGAATTATGTAGCTTTTGCTTCCAAGACCCTCTGATTTCAATGAGAATGCTCAGGGTTTTTCTTTTTACTTAAAGAGAGTCTGGTTATCTAACCGTGCTATCAGGCTTAGAGAGCAATTATCTGCATTTCACAGAAAATATGTAATTTTCGTAAAGGGGAAATATTTCACAAGTATGAAATCATCCCTGTGAAGTATGACTTTTGAAACGACTCTTATCTGTGAAATAAAAGCTGCCAAACACGTATATCATGTTCCATGACCGTGACACAGATGTGTCTAGTGGAAAAATGCTATTTGTTACCATTGTTGAATAGAGAGACTTCAAGACGCATAGGGTGTAGACTCATTGCTCAAGAGACTCATGTCTCTTCTGTGGTGAAACTAGCATGTTACTTTTGGTGGCTGTATCTACTTGGTTTTTGCAGAGTGTTTTTTTTTATGTGTGCAATATATAAACAAAGGTCTGTAACCAGAACCTGAGGTGAAGAAATACAATGAGAACGAATTCCGTTGCAAAGGCCTTGTGAGGCAAGTTGTTTCATGTGGGTAACACAGGTCTTATTTGAAATCTGGCGTTGGGTTGTAGTTTTGTAATTACATAGATTTCCACCTCTGCACTGTAGTAATACCATTTGAATGTATCCATATAAGGATCCCTGTTCTAAATGGCATGTGTTTAGCGAAGAGTCCACCAACCCCTGATACTTACCGTATTTTAATGCTCCAGCCCTGATGACTTGTGTTTCTTAAGAGAGGGCGTGCAAGATGTCATCTCTGCCAATGGTGGAAGAGTCCACCAACCCCTGATACTTATCGTATTTTAATGCTCCAGCCCTGATGACTTGTGTTTCTTAAGAGAGGGCGTGCAAGATGTCATCTCTGCCAATGGTGGGGGGTGGGTAAGGGGGGGTCAAATGTCTAGGGACACTTAAGAAGGGTTGGAGTGATTAGGGTCTGGGTGCATTCTGGAGTGAGCCACAATTCATCAAGAGAGGGGATGCAGCCCTAGTTAAAAAGATGATGGAAGAGAAGGCCAATAGATGCCGGGATCACTTATCCTAAGCCTCAGAAGGGAGTTTAACAAGTGCCTTTCTCCTCCTAAAATCAGTGTGCAAGGCTGAGGAATTCCTGGATTTTATCCAACCTGTTTGGGCTCGATCCCTTTATCTCCAATTTAGGTATGGGTCACTTCCTTTAGCAGCCTTTACCGCTAGTTGGAGAAAGATGAACCAGGGATCTAAATATTGTTTTTATTGCACAAACCTACGGGAAAGCAAGGATCATCTTTGGTTTTTCTGCCCCCTTTATGCAAAACCCAGGTTCAAATGGAATGTGCCAGTTGTGAAGTATATTGAACCTACCCACTAAAGGAGAAGCATACAGGGTATGCAAAAGTGAAACCCCTTCGATTGTGGTTGTTTCCAAATTTCACCAGAGAGCTTGGCTAATCAGATGCAAATGTTCGACATTCTATGAAATTATGGTCAAATGTCTTTAGCTGACTTTAACTGGTGGTGGTTGTTCGCATTTCTGTACATAGCCAGGGCATTTGGATGTACCGTGGCAACTATTTTATGGAACCACGTGCTTCTCGCATGTTTTTAACTTGACTTTTAACTAATGAAGCGACTTTTTATTTCATGAATTTAGATTTCAAAACGTGATTAGCTATTTATTGCTTGTACTTGATTTATAATGTTTTTATGCTTGGATTTTTTGATGATGAAACAAAATGTTTCGAACTATCTAATAAATGAAATGAAATACACCTGCAGTAGTTAAAGGGGCAATGTCTCTTGCTTGCTCCTGGGCTCATGGCATCCCTGCTACGATACTGTCTGGAAGCCAGTATTTCCCAATGTGACTGGTCTAAAATGCTTAATAACGCACAGTGAACAAAATTGAACCAATTCCATGTGACGCTCCTATTTTTCGTTGTGATATTCCACGTATTAAGACAGCATGGGAGGATGGGTCGTCGCCTGTCTCTTCTACCTCCTTCCCCATCTAGCCTTTTCCTGGTTCTGTTCACATCTCCCTCTAAAAGCCTGTTCTCTTTTGGTCCCCACAGAAAAGCAAGCTGCAATTCCTGCCTCGCCACTCAGAGGAGGACTCCACCAAGTTCTTCTTCCTCACGCTGCTCTCCATCGCCTGCATAATCGGCGTCCTCACGGGATCAGGGGTCATCTACTGCCTGCGCCACCGTTCTCATCACAAGCTCAAGGAGAAGCTGTCCTCCCTGGGCACAGATGCCAGCGCGGATGTCAGCGCAGCCTACCAGGTAAGAGGGGAGACTGGGGCTGTGTGGGTAAAGTAGCAACATAACCAGCGCTTCCTAACACCCACGCCATGGCAGGACAGTGTATGTGCATGTGTGTGACGCAGATTGCTGACAAGCTCACTGCGTTTTTAACTGTTGAACCGAGGAAACACGATTTGATCTGTGTTGGTCCAAGCCTTAAATACAGCCCAGGTCTGAGTTTTGATCTGTGTTGGTCCAAGCCTTGAATACAGCCCAGATCTGAGTTTTGATTGATGTTGGTCCAAGCCTCGGATACAGCCCAGGTCTGAGTGTTGATCTGTGTTGGTCCAAGTCTTGAATACAGCCCAGGTCTGAGTTTTGATCTGTGTTGGTCCAAGCCTCGAATACAGCCCAGGTATGAGTTTTGATCTGTGTTGGTCCAAGCCTCGAATACAGCCCAGGTCTGAGTTTTGATCTGTGTTGGTCCAAGCCTTGAATACAGCCCAGGTCTGAGTTTTGATTGATGTTGGTCCAAGCCTCGGATACAGCCCAGGTCTGAGTTTTGATCTGTGTTGGTCCAAGCCTTGAATACAGCCCAGGTCTGAGTTTTGATCTGTGTTGGTTCAATTCTTGAGTACAGACCAGGTCTGAGTTTTGATCTGTGTTGGTCCAAGTCTTGAATACAGCCCAGGTCTGAGTTTTGATCAGTGTTGGTCCAAGCCTTGAATACAGCCCAGGTATGAGTTTTGATCTGTGTTGGTCCAAGCCTCGAATACAGCCCAGGTCTGAGTTTTGATCTGTGTTGGTCCAAGCCTTGAATACAGCCCAGGTCTGAGTTTTGATCTGTGTTGGTTCAATTATTGAGTACAGCCCAGGTCTGAGTTTTGATCTGTGTTGGTCCAAGCCTTGAATACAGCCCAGGTAGGAATTTTGATCTGTGATGGTTTTAGCCTTGAATACTGCCCAGGTCTGCGTTTTCATCTGTGTTTTAATCGGCGTTAGTCCAATTCTTGAATACAGTCCAGGTCTGAGTTTAGATCTGTGTTGGTCCAATTCTTGAATAACGCCAGGGCTGATCTTTTGATCTGTGTTGGTCCAAGCCTCGAATACAGCCCAGGTCTGAGTTTTGATCTGTGTTGGTCCAAGCCTTGAATACAGCCCAGGTCTGAGTTTTGATCTGTGTTGGTCCAAACCTTTGAATACAGCCCAGGTCTGAGTTTTGATCTGTGTTGGTTCAATTATTGAGTACAGACCGGGTCTGAGTTTTGATCTGTGTTGGTTCAATTCTTGTATACAGCTCAGGTCTGAGTTTTGATCTGTGTTGGTCCAAGCCTTGAATACAGCCCAGGTTTGAGTTTTGATCTGTGTTTGTCCAAGCCTTGAATGCAGCCCAGATCTGAGTTTTGATTGATGTTGGTCCAAGCCTCGGATACAGCCCAGGTCTGAGTTTTGATCTGTGTTGGTCCAAGTCTTGAATACAGCCCAGGTCTGAGTTTTGATCTGTGTTGGTCCAAGCCTTGAATACAGCCCAGGTTTGAGTTTTGATCTGTGTTGGTTCAATTATTGAGTACAGACCGGGTCTGAGTTTTGATCTGTTTTGGTTCAATTATTGAGTACAGACCGGGTCTGAGTTTTGATCTGTGTTGGTTCAATTCTTGTATACAGCTCAGGTCTGAGTTTTGATCTGTGTTGGTCCAAGCCTTGAATGCAGCCCAGATCTGAGTTTTGATTGATGTTGGTCCAAGCCTTGAATACAGCCCAGGTCTGAGTTTTGATCTGTGTTTGTCCAAGCCTTGAATGCAGCCCAGATCTGAGTTTTGATTGATGTTGGTCCAAGCCTCGGATACAGCCCAGGTCTGAGTTTTGATCTGTGTTGGTCCAAGTCTTGAATACAGCCCAGGTCTGAGTTTTGATCTGTGTTGGTCCAAACCTTTGAATACAGCCCAGGTCTGAGTTTTGATCTGTGTTGGTTCAATTATTGAGTACAGACCGGGTCTGAGTTTTGATCTGTGTTGGTTCAATTCTTGTATACAGCTCAGGTCTGAGTTTTGATCTGTGTTGGTCCAAGCCTTGAATACAGCCCAGGTTTGAGTTTTGATCTGTGTTTGTCCAAGCCTTGAATGCAGCCCAGATCTGAGTTTTGATTGATGTTGGTCCAAGCCTCGGATACAGCCCAGGTCTGAGTTTTGATCTGTGTTGGTCCAAGTCTTGAATACAGCCCAGGTCTGAGTTTTGATCTGTGTTGGTCCAAGCCTTGAATACAGCCCAGGTTTGAGTTTTGATCTGTGTTTCTCCAAGCCTTGAAAACAGCCCAGGTCTGAGTTTTGATCTGTGTTGGTCCAAGCCTTGAATACAGCCCAGGTTTGAGTTTTGATCTGTGTTTTTCCAAGCCTTGAAAACAGCCCAGGTCTGAGTTTTGATCTGTGTTGGTCCAAGCCTTGAATACAGCCCAGGTTTGAGTTTTGATCTATGTTTTTCCAAGCCTTGAATACAGCTGATACGTCTGCCATGTATTGTGCTAAAACAGTTATCTGACGTTTCACTGATTTGAGCTGGTGCTGAGATCTGCATGTAACCAGCATGTCACGAGGTGAGAGTCCAGCATGACAGACTGGACCTTTCATCCTTTTGAGGCCGATAAGCTGATTCCAGCAGAATTGTGTCTACAAAACTAAAATTTTCATCCCCAAATGAACACAATGTTGCTTTGTACTGACTAAACTTGCATAATTATGGGTTGGCATAGTCCACTCAACTCTCTAAGTAAAAGAGTAAATTCCCATCCCCAGCGCCTTGAGGTGCCCCAGGCTAGAGCTAACTGAAGCGCCTTACACTCAACCGCCACAGCTCTTGTGGTGGAAAGCTTTTTGTCCTCAGACACGTGTGCAGTGTAAGCTTTAGAACCCCGAGAAGACCAGATTCGTGTTGTAAACACGTTTTCCCTGCCAAACGCTCTGATGTGTTCAGTACTGTGGCCCTGGGTAACTGTTCCAAACTGGCGATTTTCATCCTCCTTAAATGTGGGGGGGGGGGGGTGGGGGGGGGGCTTGCACTGAAGGGTCGTCACCTATTGACATCTTCTGTCACCCCTCACCTAAATTCAGAAATAATTTGCAATAAAACGTGAAACCTCTGTTTTGGAAACAGCTGCAATCCCTGTTTCAAAATTATCAGGCCAACTGTTAGGGGCGGGGACCTGGACACAATGGGTGTGTGGTGGAGCAGTGTGTTTATAGGCCGCGCTATATTATGAATCCTCCTTGTGGGAGCGCCCCACGTTTCATGGAACTACTGCATGCGTGGGGGCCTGTTCCTTCATTTGTTAACACTTCCTTGAAGTGATCTGTAGAAGATGTGCATCTTGGGGAGATGTAGGAGTCCAGCCATAAACAGCTCCGTGCTCTGAGGCCTGCCTTCATGGGAGCTCCCCACATATGATGGAAGTAGGGCGTGTGTGAGGGCCTGCTGCTTTGGTGCCTGTGAGGAGAGGGGGCGGGGCGCACTGACTCCATTGATGGAGCTGTACGTATCCATCCCGAAACAACTCCTTGTTCTTGAGCGTCCTTTCCCGGGACCCCCCACATTTCATGCAAGCAGTGCACGCGCGGCGGCCTGCTCCTTTGTTTACACCAAGCTGAAGTGGCGGTGAGCTGTGTATATTTGCAAACAGCTCCATATTTGGAAGCCTCCCTTTAGCTGTGCTCCCTAAAGCCCTCACTGCATGTGTGGAGGCCTGCTCTTTTGTTTACACCCAACTGAAGTGGTCTAGGAGAGCACACGGTGCTGTGGAGAGAGCTGTTAGGTGTTTGTAAACAACTCCATGTTAGAAACCTCCCTTAAGAGCCCCCTCCACATTTCAATGAGTTCTGCACGTGCGGAGGCCAGCTCCTTTGTTTACACCACATTGGAGAGGTCTGTGAGGGGCACAGGGTGTTTGTAAACACCTCCGTGTTGTAAAGCCTCCATTTTATGGAGATGCTTGCTTGGCGGCCCAATCCGTTATTTGTTTACACCCAACTGAAGTGAGCTGTATGTGCTTGTCAACAGCTCCATATTCGGAGGCCTCCCTTTAAATGCGCTTTCCACACTTCACTGAAGTGCTGCACGGGTGGAAGCCTCCCTTTAGCCGCTCCATATTGTGGAACCTCCATTATGGGCGTTTTCCATTTCACTGAAGTATGCACCCATGGCGGTGTGTTCCTTTATTTGTTAACATCTCCCGAGAGCACGCGGTGTATGACTGTGTGTGCATTTGGGGGAGTGTAGTTGCCCATCTCTGAACAAGTTCATACTGTGAAGCCCCCCTTCGCACGAGCCCTTCACATTTCGCAGAAATGCTGCTTGCCTGGCGTCCCCTTGAAGTGGTTTGTGAGAGCACAACTTTGCTAAGCGATGAAGGAAAGGTATACTTTTGTTAGTCTTGTCTAGCAGAGTCTGGGTTTTCCGTGTAGTTTACGGGAGATGCTCAACTTCTCGCCTACCACTATCCTTTGCGGGCAGCTTCCAATTTGCTATTTTAATTTTGGGATATTTACGGCTCAATGTCGACAGATGTCTATATCTATTTGTATGTTTATACTCTATATTTTTTGCCTTTAATCATTTTTAGAAACTGTTTTGGAATACATCCTTTCGTGGCTGCTTTCGAACAATGGCATTTAAAATTGTTTTTTTTGTGCAGAAACATTTATTCTGAAACGATCCTTTTTTAAGTAACAGCAGCGCAGCTCTTTTCATGGTAGTACTGTTCAATTAGCGTTTGAGTGTAAACTGATGGTATATTATGGCTGAAAAACACATGGCGTAATTTGCTTCACAACAGAAGTGTATCAAGTATACTACTTTGATTTTGTTTGAAAAAAAAATCTATGTGCCCAGCAAGTAGAACGGGTCACTGGGGTAAACCGTTACAAAGTGATGCACAAGGACGGTGAGCTTTTTCATCATTGCACTGCCAACGAAAAGCGTGGAGAAGACAAGCGTAATTAAAAAAAAACTATTGTTCAGGTAGCTCGGAGCAATTTATAGGGGAAATTGTATGTGTTTGTGGGGAGGGGGTGGTCTGGAGGGCCTATGTTAGACGCTCGCCATTGGCGTCTGCGGTGATATGCAGGGCTCGAGCTCGAATCCTGCCTAGGCAGGCTAATTATCGAAGATCTCACACCCTATAGCTTTACCCTGTGTATATGTGAACTTATCAGGACATTTACTGAAGTGACCTTTGTTTTATCATGTGCTTGTTCTTTTAACTGATTGTGTATTGACTAATACTGTGTTTTATATCATCTAATGGTTTTAATGTACTTAATCATGATTAATAAACTTTACTTTCTATCCGTCCGAGGGCATGAAAGTGAAAGAGGGTAGCAACGCTTGGTAATTAGAGCTCCTAGAAACGGCAAAAGTGTAGCATGGAGCACTAAATACAAAATAATGTATTAATTCGGTTCGGTGTGCAGTTTGAAGTGTGAATTTGTTTTGCTGAATTGAAATTTAGATCGTGTTGTGGTTACACCAGTGCCACATTATTACCGTTCGCAGACGCTCCCTCAATATATTCCTGGCGTGTCTCTTTAAGGAGTCGCATCTTCTCTAATTCATGCACACTCCCGCACTCAGGAAAAAAATGTAAACGAGAGATCATGGCTGATTAAGAAACAACAACAGCCCCGCATTCAAAAACTCTCATTTGGAACTTCATTTGTGATAATTAACAGCACAAGCATCTTCTCCGAGACAGCTCTAATTAATAGTATCTGTAATTAAAATCGTGCCCTTCCAGCAGGAAAATTGTTTGAATTTCTCGAAATGACCTTTTGGCATTCCTCCTGGGGGCAGGGTGGCTGAGACGATATTGATTTTATAATGAGCGATGGTTGTTTAATAAAAAATCCCTGTAACCTGCCGCTCACTAAATAACACCGCGCTTCCATTTCTCTCCGAAGCACAATGCAATGTGTCCTTTTCAGACAATAATAATAACATAAGAAATACAATTCAGCCTTTTTTAACTGTGGGTCAGTATTTTTGTATAATTGCTGAAAACATAACTCCGACATTACTGCGCCTCTGAGCCTGCACAGTGCCATCATCCTCTTTCTATGCTAATTAGTACATTCCTCCCGGAAATGGGGTGTTTGCTGTTCGTGAACCCCACGTTGTATTTTCACAACCTAAGGGGTGCTATATTAGTGTGTTTTGGTTGTGTTTATCCACTCAGTGGAGAGTCCCCTGCCTGCGACCATTGAACTCCATCAGTCTCCCTGCTTGTCGCCAGTCCGTTGCGAAACAAGTGATGACGTCATCGGAAGTGCGACGGCTAACCCCGCAGTTCCAAGCTGATTTTACCCCGGTGCCGACTTCCATTGGTACTTAGGCATGCCTGAACAATTAATTGCCAAAAACAAAACACAGAGTAGAGTTTCCATAAGAGGATTTCGAAGAGAGTAGCATTTCTACAGAAAAAGAAATAAGAAAAGACAAATAATATGTTTTGTTGCACGGATGAGGTCGCCTTCTAAACAGTGAGGGTTGGCTGTGCACCTCCTACCAGAGCCACACACAAGCAGGGCCTCTCAGATGCCAGAATCTTTGGAGTAGGCAGGGGGAACCCCCGCTCAGAACAATTACTCCACAGTTCATCCTTCTTAAATGCATGGTGTGCCAACATTTTCACCATAAACGTGAGGTGCATTCTTGAAGAGAGGCGTTCAAAAAACCAACGGAGCAGGAACTGGCCATTGTCCAGCAGGCAGGTTCATGGAGTGAGCGCATCATTTGTCCCTCAAAGCACCCTTCCTGAGAGGCGTATGGAGCCTGCCGGCTCGCTGACCAGCGGCCTCTCCACAGCCATTCACACTCTTGGCGGGAAGACATCGACTCCCTATGCAGAGGCAGCCATTCGAGGCGCTCGCGGGATGTGCGCCCGCACAATAGGGTGCGGAGTAAGGAGCGTAGGCGGGGACTTTCTTAGCCATTCAGAGGATCTTCTTTTTGCATCAAACGACTTCACGGTTCTATAACTTTAGACTTTCTGGGAAGTGAAAAGAACCCAGAGCGCAGCTTCATATTCTGTCACGTTTCGATGTCGCATTTGTGTGACTTTCTTTTTCGCAGTCAAGCGTGGCTTATCTGAGGTCTAACAGTTGTACTTGCATAGAGTAGACTGCCTGATGCTGAGGTTGCTGAATACCACTCATGCACTTCCGGTCTCTTTATCTCACTCGTGCGTGTTCTGTCTAATCCCCTTTTCCCATTTTATCTTTCTCTTCCTCTTTCATTCAGGGTGAAAATGAAGCAACGGTCCCTCAATAAACGAGTGTCAGGGCCCATGCAACCACCGGCACACATTAAGCACTGACTGGAAATGCTTTTAATGTAAACGTGTGTGCCTGGTGCGCAGGGCTGTGTTTCGGAGTAGCCACTGGTAACCCATAGATTGTATGTATCTCACGCCGCCCACTTTGAAACATAGCGACCTATCACTCCTAATAAGACCACGCGCAGCGTCAGTCCGCCACTTCTGTAAACATCGAGCCTGGGTGTGCGATAAAGAGAAAACAGGCCCTAAAGGTTAGACTGCCCTGTTTTGGCTCTTTTTCGATTTGTTTAGTCTGCCCATGAAAACAAACCATTGCTCAGTGGTGACCAGGTGCAGGTTTGCGAAGCGCCCTGTTTCAAAGCAGCGCCATTTGCCTCGCTCATCAGTAATGTGGGGAACTTTGCTGCTGCCCCTCTGGTCTCAGTGTAAGCGTCGCTTTGGCCTGTGCGGGGCTTTGATCGTGTTTGCAGGGCAGGGTCAGCCTCCTGTACCCAAAGCAGGCTCAGCCCCTTCGGTTGTTTGTCTCCCGGGCGGGCATTTGGCCACTAAGCTCCTGGTCGTTTTCTTTCGCCATGCTGAGTTAGTCCTTGGGGGCGCGGGGTCACCTGAGTAGGGTGACATCTTGAAAACCACCGAGGCACCGGCGACTTCGGCACATCCAGCCGCTAATTGCGGAGCCCACTGCCCCACCCATGACCATTAGCGGGCTTTACTTATAGCTGGGGAGACGGAGCATATGGGACCAGGACATGTGGGCGGGTGGAGTGCCACCGGTGTTCGGGTGTGTATTTCTTGTTGCAAACGGTGGTCCACGGATATTCAGACGTGGGCCACTGCCCCCCTGGACTTACTACTCTATCCAAGGGTTTAGGGCAGGGCTGTACCTCTGGAATCCGCGGATTTAGCGCGGATAACCAAAGATGGGTACCTCTGACTTCCAGATACCTTCACCTAGGCTATATACCACTGACATCCCGCCATGTAGCACGGGAATCTAGAGATGTGCCACCGACATCCAGGGACGAGCTGCAGATATCCAGAGCGGTACCACTGGCATCCAATGACGGATCGCGAGCTGCAACACGGACTTCCGGTGATGTAGACCTGAAATACAGAGCTTTCCCGCCAACGTCCAGTGGCGTAAGCAGGCTTTTCTAGAGCTGCACCGCTGCCATGCAATGACGAAGTACGAATACCCAAAGCAGTGCAACTGCCATCCAAGAATGTAATTCGGATTTCCAGAAATGCAACAGTGACATGGAGTGACGCAATTCTGATACTGAAGTGTGTGCCACTGAAACAAAGATAGCAATACACACATTTGACCAAAGAAATATACAAAGAAAATAACGTAAAAATAAATCAACCAATAGGCAATATGAAGAAAGACATGATGAAATAGGGCAGAATGAAAAATATGGTATTCAGATTATCAGCAAAGAATTGACATCGTTTTTTATGACAATACTATTTAGATATCAATATACATGACATCTATTTTTAAAGCATAATTATGGAAAATGAACAATTTCTTTTTTTAACTACTGTACTTGTTTTTCTATGCGCATATTTACTTCTGGAACTTTGTACAAGAAAATTGACCATCGAAGATAAAGAAGTTCATGCAAAAGTACGATAAAAACGAATGCATAACATGCTACAGTAAGAAACACACACAAAAAAATGTATGAATTTATATATGTTGTGGGACGGGAAGAGAGCTACAACATGCAAAGCTGAAGGAAAAGACACAATGAAAGAAAGATACAATAGGGAAATATACAAATAATAAATAATGGAATAAAAAACCCACCGAAAAATATTTAAAAAAAGAAAACTGTCATAATAAGAACCGAGGACAAGAATAATATCTAAGGAAAGAAGGGAAGGGCGAGTACAGTGAGGGAGACAGGACGGGCGGAAGGTAAAAATAAATTAAAGAAAGAAAAAGGAACATCTAGAAAAAAAATAGTAGGGAGAAATGAACCAACCCACAAAAACTAATAAATGGAGTGGTATCAATAGAGCTGGCGTGTTTTCCAGTCATAGCTCCGTTCCCAAAAGTCTTGATGGTTGAAATACGTTTTAGCGATCTTGGTGCAGCTACACCTCAGCGAGCATCCAAAAACGCTTAACTAACGTGCCCCCTGAAGGCAGCACAGCCCTTCCTCTCTGAATATGGGGTTAGCTTCCACCCCCCAGAGCCTGCTTAGGTCCCGGCTCACAGTCCGTCACCTGTGGCTGCGCCCGCTCCCTCCTCGGGACTGTTCAGTGAGCTGAGAGCAATGATGCTTTTATACACTCAGCCCAGCCCTATTTAGCAGGTATCCTAGGAAACGGAGCAGCACGTGCCCGCTCCCAGCACCCGTCATTTATAAGCCGGCTTTTAATGGCGTCTCCCTGGTGCCTTAAACGCACCGCGAGCCAGCGAGGCGTGCAGCCAGTGCGCAGGGACCAGCGTCCCCGGAAAGGGCTCCCAGAACTGAGGCCTAACCGCGGCCTCCTTTATTTTCACACTCCAAGGGTCGGTGCAAACTTAAGACGCGCCCACTGCTTTCACAAGACGGCGCCCCTTCAACGCCTCGTTAACAAACAGATTGTGTGCAAACCACTATCACACAGAACCCATCATAACGGCGACCCCATTGTCAAAGGGCGGCCTGCATTGCTAAATAAGGTGAAGTGCTGGGGGGGATTACGAAACGTATTTTAAGGTATATGGAAATATGAAATTCACATGGGAGGAGTGAACGCTGCTGTGGCCTATCCGCCCGGGAAGTATATTTATTTATTTGTTTAATAGAAGCAAGAACGACTAGAATAGACAATAACTGTAGAGATTTGGAGTGTTTCAGATTTGGGATTTTTGTTTATCTCTGTAAGTTTTGGTTATAATGATACTTCTATACATCATGACACAGATTAGGCAGTTGGAAAGTGGAAGAAAACCCCACGAGATTAGTGATGTGCATTCACCTGACAAATAATAGGAGTTGACCTAACGGGTACGGCGGTCGACCTCGAATCTGGGGAACTGGGTTCGAGTCTCTGCAAGGACGCTGAACATCCTGTGATTCTGGGCAAATCACTTAATGATCCCGTGCCTAACCAAAATGAATGTGTGTCCTCATGCAACGTAACTGGTGCTGTGTAAAGCGCAAAAAAACAGGATCAGATGGTTGATGGTTTATATATAGTGCACACACTAGATACGGAATAGTCGCTCAGCGCTTAATACGTGCTATTACCGCCCGGCTCAGTGTTATTTATTTTGGCAAAATTGAAAAAATCCTTATGGTGCGTCAGTTCAAAGAATCCCAACTCTGCAATCTTCAAATTGTCCAATTTTACAGTGGAATGATGACCTGGCTATTATATTTGCTGAATGCCTATTTATTTTCAGGTTTATTTTACAACACAATGTCCAATCGCAATACATTTCAACAAACCCGACAAAGCTCACCATTACATTTTCACAGACAAGCTGAGCCAGAATTAAGGTGCATGCTCAAAGTGGGGTCGTGCACATGTTCTTTTAGGACACCACCTTTTCAATGTGGCAATTACAAGCAAAACGTCAAAATGCCATCACCCAAAATAAAAACGTCTGCCGAAGGCAGGCATCTCTAAAGTTGTCCAACAGCCTCCAATGCATACCTGTTTTTTTGCCTTCGAAATGCGCAAGGCTTCCAGCCGGCAGCTAGTTTTTTTTTACGTCAGTTCGAGTACACTTTTTAATTCAATCGAGAGGTAAGCTTGAAAAAAACTTTATCTGCTAAAGAATCACACTTTTTACTAAAACCGTTCTGTATCAATCTTGTGGTATGTTGTGCCCTGTGATATCAGAGGCTATTCCTGTATTCAGGTACAGTTCCAACGTTCACCACTAGGTTCCGGCATCCATTGCCAGATTCCGGTGTCCAGGTAAAGCTTCGGGTGTCCAACACCAGCTTCCGGTATTTGCTGCCCTTTTCCGGTATCTACTTCCGCATTCTGATAAGCATGCAGGTGAAGCTTCTGGCATCGACCACAAGCTGTCACTATCGCCGCCAGCTTCCTTCGGTATCCATAGGCGTTTATAGCACGAGAACAATGGTGGTCTTATCTAAACAAAACATGCCTCCTTCCTTTATACATTCACACCATGCCGCTCCCATAGGTGAAGTATCTGCCCTTCTTTGACATGCGATAGCGACCCCATTGGCAGTTCTTTGTGGAGTCCTGGGTGCGAGCTTAGAGTATTTATTAATAGCCATGGAATACAGATGCAGAAAACGAATAAACATAATGCCCAGCGCAAAAAACACAACTCCAGCGACGATATTTCAGTGAACAGTACATAAGACTGTAACACTTTATTGGTATGATTATATAAACTCGGATTGCCATAGCTTGTTGAATGACTGAATAAAATATTATTGCCAAGTGCTCTTTACACATAATCTTTATTAAACACGTTCTTGGGCCTTCTTGTTGCTTCATATTCGGAGCATTGGGTAGGAGAGGGGGTTTTAATCTTTGACTCGTTGCATTGTTATATATATCTCGCGTCTCTTCGGTTTTCCAGATCTGCCAGTGTCTGTCTTCAGCCCATGGGTGTTCACCCTGTGTTTGCCACCACTTGCCTATAGCTTTATAGCCTGCTGCTGAGGGCTATACCGGTTGTTAAAGGCCCTGAACCTGAGTTATTGGCCAAAGTCTGGTGGCTGCCTCGAAGCATGGTAGGCCACGTCTTACACTCCCCCGTGCATAACACTCTAGCTTTGAGTGACATAAGCAATACTTTAATATGGTTTTAATTTGATGAATGAATGAATGTAATGCCATTGGACCGCCAGATCAACTCAGTCACGTCCTCCTGCTTCCACACACACTGACTCCTACGGATCCCCCTTGAACACAGGAAAACTGTCACTCACGCCCTGGTCACCAGCAAACTAGACTACAGCAACGCACTCTACGCCGTAATCAACAAAAACCTTACCCGCAAGCTACAGAACATCCAGAACGCCGCCACAAGACTGGTCCTCAACCTGCCAAAACACTGCCACATCTCCCAGCACCTGCACACACTACAATGGTTCCCCATCGAGGCAAGAATCACCTTCAAGATGCTCACTCACGCACACAAGGCCCTCGACGGCTCCGGACCGGTATACCTGAACAGCCGACTCAACTTCCACGCGCCCAAGAGAACCCTACGATCAGCCCAGTTCTCTTACGCCGTGGTCCCACGCACCAGAAAAACTAGAACAGGAGGTCGCTCCTTTTCCTTCCTCGCAGCCAAGGCCTAGAACGCCCTTCCACTCCACCTTAGACAGACAGCAGAGCTGCCCACCTTCGTAAGAAACCTCAAACCTGGCCCTTCGACAGACCCCATCCCTGAGAGATTGGAGCCTGCATCCCCCACCCCGCCTTGAGACTCTCATGGGTGAGTAGTTGCGCTTAATAAACGATTGATTTATTGATTGATTTATAGAGTGCCTGGTTACACCAACGGTGTGTCCTCGCGCTGGAATCAGACCATCCGGAATCGAGCAGAAGGGCAAGATGCAGGAATTAAGAACTAAGACAAAGACCTAAATAGCCAAGTTTTTAGTTGTTTGCGAAAAGCTCATTCTGCCGAGCATGCTTTCAGCGGGATATTCTTCCTGGTGTAGATTGAGTGCCGATATGTGTGTAACACGGTACGCCTGTTCTTATACCCACCTTTACATAACACACTAAGGTTGAGTGACATAGGTAATATGCGCAGAACACATGGATGTCAGTCCAAGCACCTTTAACATTGGTGGGAGCGGGAGCGATGGGGGTGTTCCTGTAATGGGTCTTGTGCTTGGCTCTCCCCACCTTCCTCAGTGGGTCCCTCACCCATTAAGAAGTCTGTACGGTTGTAGCACCTGCTCTATGGGTTGCGCCATTGTTTACTTTCCTACAGTTCATATAAAGCGCTTCAGTTTATTGTTAAATAACAGATACATTTCATGGGTGTTTTGGTTTTAAAGCGATGGTCTTGCTGTACTAATCTGAGTGTTTTGATACACAGGATTTAGGAGTGTTTTTCCCCCAAGTTCTTCATGCGTTATTAGGGGTATTTCTGGGGAGCTTAAGACGCTGTTTACAAACTAGTAGACGCATTTTTCTCACTAGGGCCTGACAAGATCTTGGTTATGAGCAAGAGTTCAGACTTCACTATCATACAGGAGAATGTATTGATCTATTTCCGCATCTTGCTGTTTAGTGGCAATCCCTGATGGAATAT
Source organism: Triturus cristatus (assembly GCF_964204655.1). Taxonomy (NCBI): domain Eukaryota; kingdom Metazoa; phylum Chordata; class Amphibia; order Caudata; family Salamandridae; genus Triturus; species Triturus cristatus. The sequence goes on from NC_140593.1 coordinate 504,120,723, forward strand.
TCACAAGTTGGCACCATTTTGTAGCGTGGTCCCATTTAATGGACTGATACAAAGGTCAGTCGTAGAACTGTAGGATTAATTAGATATAGTTTCTTACATCACCATCACAGTGAGCAAAGTTGTCAAACTACCTTTTGTCAGCTGTGGTTAGCATGTAGTTAAACTTGTCCATTTATAGCATCAAGACTACACATGGGGGAATGCTAAGCTTTGGAACCTAATGAGCCGGGCAATCTGAAAATCTAACTGATACTAGGCAACTTAAATGCTATTAATGAACACTGCTTTTCAGACTGTAGCTGAGCCAGTACTGACGTTAGGTAGGCCTCATCTTTGACTCACAGTCTCTCTGTAACCCAGAACGCACGCTCGTTCTTCCAAGGAGTTGCAAAGCACACATGTTTATACCACCATAAACATTATTGTACCACCCCTCGTTAAACAGCGGAGTACCTAGAAATTAGGGGAACCTACTTTCTCAGCTGCCCCTTCCCTTTAAACACACAATCAGTAGTTTGTTCAGTATTCTGCATACAGTTCTCTGTGATGCTAAGAGGTGCCCAAGTTGTGTAACACCGCCCACAAATTAAGCTTGTGCTTTTGCTATTGCTGTTTGTGTCAGTTGGCCTCCTACGCAATAGTCACTCCCTCGCCCCCACGTGAGCCTTCTCTGACAAGCATTGGAATTGTAAACTAGCCCACTTGCACATTTCTGCAAAAATATTTCAGACCATGTCAGTCAGTCAGTCATAAAGCTTTATTCGATACATTGCAAAAATGACCATAAAAGCACATGTAAACAACATAACATCACCATATAGCATAATTACAGGGTACAATGATACAACTAAGCCTTCCGGATAATTAAAATATCATACTTTTCCTCACTTGAATACATTTAAGAAGGTAGGTAGCAGTAAAAAAACAAATATCTATCAAATATCATGTCAAGGAGGGATTGCAAGCTGATCCTGATGGCTGCCTGAAGCATGGTGGGCCAGTTCTTACACCCACCTGTACATAACACACTAGCTTTGAGTGACATAAGTAATACGCACAGAACACTTGGATGTCAGTCCAAGCACGCAGACATGCTGAGTTGATCTTCTGCACATGTGATTCTGGGCATATCACTTTATCTCCCTGTGCCTACAAAAAATGAATGTATCCTTGTGTAATGTAACTGGTGCTATGTAAAGCGCTCCAGTACTTTCAGGTTGAGTTTGCGCTATATGAAACTGCAAAAAAAGTTACAAAAATAAAAAATGACATTTGCTTTGCAGTGTAGTATTGTGGCATGAGATTTAACCATCTGAGACCTGTTCTCTTTATACTTGGCCATGCCTTTGGAGGAGCAGTGGCCGTCTGTGCCAGGCACGCCTCAGCCTCTGGCATTCCTGCCCCTGTTAGCTAATGAGCATGCAACAGCAGGGCACGCGTTTGACTGTTGAATATTTATAAGCTGATAAATCATGCAGTGTTTACCCTTGACGCACACACTTTTCTGTCTCAAATGCGTCTAGAAAAGAATGCTTGCACAAATCTATGGTGTACAACACTATACAGATATGTGCAGGGGTGTTAATAAATATAGTTCACTCTACTAATGAGAAAGGCCTTCATGGGGATATAGTTCACAATCTCAAGCTCTCACAACCTATTAGTTCTTTTTCATGGGTTCAGCCTACTTTTTTACCTTCTTCTGAATGGTATAAGTATATATAACACCACTCCCCACCCGGAGGAATGATGGCGTCTCCGATCAGGTCACCAAGGCCTCTGAGGACAACACCATAATACTCACACGCTGTGGACCTTCTAACATCCTCTCCAAACTGGAGCCTGGAGACTCACTCGCAAATTTGGCCTCGATAATGAGTGGACCAGATGAGGGTGAGGTATTTACTACTACACACAGTAAATACTGACACTGCGTGCCTATGTATTTATTTGGTGTCTAAAACTCCAATATTCAGTTTTCTCTCAGTTAATGAGGAATAACATGTTCCATGTTTTGCCTACTGCACCAAATGTTCACTGTATCAGCGTTTTTATGCCCATTTTCCTCACACCAAATTCCATCAGGATGGACCAATTAAATCTGCCAGATACAAATTGCAGGGATGCGGTAATTACCACACTGCTGGTAATTCCAGGCCCTGTTCAAACAGGGTTTTGCACAGGAATGTGAAATGTATGGCCCATTCATGATCAGTCAATACAAATTGCCCCCAAAGGAGGAAAACATTTTTTTCTTAGACTTTAGTCTACTAGACAAGGATTTTAGTGTAAGGCAACATCAAATCTCAATACAAACGAATGCAATGAAAATAAATGAATACATAATGAATGTAGAGATGTCACAATAATATTGTCAAACGCAAAAAAAAATTAATGGACAGAATGCTTAAAAATGTCAGATATGCACCCCAGTACAGAGATCTGGGCCTAAATCCATCGTTTTTTGCTCCCAATGCCATTCCAGTTCAAAACTAGCTATATGCAAATCTGTCTTGACCCTGCTCCCCTTGGGAACAATCCAGCGTGAACTGATAGGCCAGGTCCTCCCTGGACCAAAAACAAGCATCCTGGGAACGGTTAGAGGGCAACACCCCTTATCAGCCAAGCTAGCTTGACTCCAGTGGCATGGAGAGCTAGAGACCCACGTCTGGTCATACCTGTCCCACGCGGGGAGACAAACGCAAAAAGAACAATTGATGGACAAACGGCTGAACAATGTCAGACATTCCTCCCAGTACAGAAATCTGGGCCTAAATCCATTGTTTTGTTGCTCGCCATGCTATTCCATTTCAAACCTAGTCCTATTCAAATCAGTCGACCCTGTTCCCCATAGGAACAGGCCAGCCCGAACAGCCAGGTCAGGTCCTCCTAGAATAGAAACAAGCTTCCTGGGAACGGTTTCGGGGTAACACCCCTCATCAGCCAAGGTATTCTGACTCCAATGGAATGGAGAGCACAGTACCGCGCCTGGGCACACCAGTCCCACTCGGGTGACAAACGGAAAACGAACAATTGATGGACAGAATGCTGAACAATGTCAGATATTCACCCAGTACAGAGATCTGGGCCTAAATCCATCATTTTTTTACTCCCCATGCCATTCCAGTTGGGTCCCAGGCTCACTGTGCAATTGGATGCACACTAGCCTGGCTGATAAGGGGTGAAACCCCGGAACTGGTCCTAGAATGCTTGTTTCTGGTCCAGGGAGGACCTGGCTTGGCAGTGCGGGCTGGACTGTTTCCATGAGGAACAGGGTCAAGACTGATTTGCATATGGCTGGGTTTAAACAAAGGTGACATGGTGAGCAAAAGAACAATGGATTTATCCCAGATCTCTTGACTGGGGGTGAATGTTTTGATTTGTTCTGCATTCCTCCCATTATTTGTGTGTCTTTTACAATAATATTATAAGGCATGCTGCTATATAGTCATGTTTCTTTTTGATGAACAATACTTCACACATATCATGATTTACATATAGGGTCAGATTGCCAACACAATCCCTAGTTATTCGATGGTCACAAAAGAAATTTCACTATTAGCAACAAGTGATGTTGAGACAAATAGAGCAACCACCCTTTTGCTCCCCATTTGTCTATTAGAGTTCTTTTTCTTTGAAGACAGGTATCACAAGTAACTCAATTAATAAGCAATTGTGGTGGTTAATCCCTCGACGTTTCGGGCTCCTTATGTCTGAACAGCACACAGGATCACCTTCAAGAGAAGGTGTCAAAGTTGAAATACATTGTCGACTGCTTACTTACAATAATACAGGGATTGAATCCCAAACAAGCAGCATGAACAAAGGGCTGAGGTGTCCCAAAACAATGTTATCATGCTGTTATGACTGTGATTAGTTGGCGGCAGACTTTCACTTCTGTCTCCTGAGGGTTTTGATAGCTTTAACTCCATGCAGGATGCCCTAGTTTCTTGAAGCCTTTTTTAAATTTGGTTATGTGGGCTGTTTACAGAACAGATTTAGCTTGATAATATATTGTTTTGGGACATGTCAGCCCTTTGCATATGCCACTTATTTAGAATTAAATGAAAGAACTAATCAAATGCCAGGAATCCATGCAGTTGCCTGTGATTAGACCTTCAAACCTTTTCTTTTACATCGCATCCATCAACTAAAACTTTGCTCATTCCTGCAGGAATCTGCCAGTGTTTCATGCACTGTGTCCCTACATTCCATGTTGATACTGACTCACTTTATTAGATAGGGATGTCCCCGCACTTTCACAACAGTTTAGACATTGGCTACTATATGTACTCAGACACTGAGCACACCATAAGAATTTCTGGAAACCTGAAAAAATCATTGGTGGGTTATGGTCTTACACATCCATCTCCAGAAATCCATGTAACATTTTTGTTGAGACATAATTGTCTCTATAACTGGCATTTTGTTGCAGAATACAGCTTGTCCTTCTTTTTGTGGTTGGATTTGACATTCAGCAACCTAGGAATTACTTTTGCCATTTATCTCTTAAGATAACAAAAGGGTCAAATGTGCATTGCTGAATCACCGCACTGTCCATAAATGTTACAATTGTGACTACTGCCACACAGGAGTACGTTGGTCCTCACAGATGTGCACTCCTGCATTGAATGCAGCAAAGGTAACCTAACGACTACATGCCTGTTGGTGGCCAGTCGGAAAAAGTGATCCCTCCACAAGATGTATCATTTCACATTCAGTGTTCTTAGAACTCTGCCTAAAGGCTGAATTTGCAAAGTATCTGGAAGTACTGAAGCCTCAACACTGCAGGCAACCACATAGAGTAGTCTGTTCTTGAACGCTTCCATCTTTCTGCTTGCTGTACATTCCTCTCCGCACTGTGGCTCACGGCTTCCCTACGCAAGCGCTTGAAAACAGTCAAAACACAGCAAAAGGACTGTACAAACACAGCAAATAAAGTGCAACTCTGTAAGAAAGGTCTGACTCTGTTTCTGTGCCCATTTCAACAGGAATGTTGGCACTGAAAAGGCACACCAATGTTGAAGGGTAGTACAACATGTTGGATGAGGACCATTAGTGCTTAATTAGGGAAAAGCACACGCTGTCCCCTTTTGTGCATTAGCTGATCATCAAAAATAAGAAATATAGTTTTAATCCATCGGTACATTGTTTTTTTGTTGTTTCATGAGACTGGGACACCATCTCATCCATGAGATTCATGAAGCACCATAAAATGCCTGATGAAAGATAGGAATATAAGCACTGTAGGGATTGAGGTTTTTAGCTGTGCGGGAGAGAGAGGCCAAAGTCTTGATATAAGTTGTGACTGAGGTTGATGCTGCTCAAGCAGGAGAGTTAACATATGTAACACATTTCTAAAGGGTAACATTGATTCAACTGAGGAGACTGGCATGAGTGGGAGCGCAAAGCTCCGACCAATTGTGTGAGGTGCTATGGTTAGCAAACCAGGAGGCCAAAATGACACAGAAAGAAATTATTTAAGTGCTCAAAATAAGCTGAAAAATAAGAACAAAATTGTAAGAGATAAATATTGCAAAAATGTCAAAAAAAGTAATCAGTGCCTCAACAGTTATGGGTGAAGGCAACTATCAGCAGAGGGTTGACTGGATGGAACCTAAGACCGCCTGCAACCTACCCACAAACACCAATGGTTGGATACAAATTTCGTGTTTGCCTTGGTGAAGTATCCCAATGTATTCTTTGATACAATAATAGAGCAAAAAAGGTCCAGCAGGACTAACCTGAAGTCTGCTTCCTAACAAGGATCCAGAGGTCAAGCTTGTATTATAAGCATCCTTAATGAAGGCCAAACAGCTGTAGAAAAGCTTTGTGAGGTACAAGGTCAAAAATATGTCAGCCTGGAAGTGAACATGGGTGGCCTGGAGTTCCCTCCCCATTCCTTCATGTTTGGACATATAAACAGTTTTACATTTTCAATGGGATAGGTGTTAGAGGAACCCTCCTCAGGTGTGAACACCTTGTATGAAAAGCTAGAATGAGCCGAAAATGCTGGCTTCACTTGGTCAAACATTCTAACTGAAATGTTAACCTTTTGTGAAGCTTTAAATGCTCGACGGGGTAGGGGCAAAGTCACAGGGTATCTGGTTAGAGCCGTAGGAGGGCAAATTGATTTTCAAAAAAGAACCTCAGTCAACACTATTTTTCTAAGAGTAGGTCAAGTCTTTCTTTTTTGTTGGAATGGGGCATTTAAAAAGAGACCTGTATGAATTCCTTCTGAATGTGGTTTCCCCAGTTTGTTTTAAGCATTTTGGATCCACACATTTTGGAACTTTGATGTAGCCCTCTATCTGGTGATAATTACCATAATCGGAGGGAAATTCCTTACAGACTCCCTTTAAAAGTTATTTTCTAAAGACACAGAGATTCTCTTCCTAACACAGTTATTAAAATAAAATAGGGGAATATTTGAAGATTTTCCATTTCTGATAGAATTTCATATTAGGGTTAACTGGCAGTCTTAGTGGTCCTTATGAAACAATTATATTGCACATATAGGCATGTCAACCAAATTAGGGAAACGTATTTCTGACGCCTGAATTAAAAATGGACCTTCTCATAACATGAATTATACATACGATGTTGTCTGTTATTAAAAGGGCAAACACTGGCCCTCTCGTAGTGAAGATCATTAGGAATAATACAGCTCATTCATTTCAGTACTAGTGAACTTTAACTTGCTTTGAGTGACTGTTTGAGTGCCAGAGATCCTCTCTGTACAGTACAGATATCAGAAGAGTAGGTAATGGTGTAAGGAGCAAAGATCACAAGTATGAATCATGGTGTTATTTTTAGTGAATCTTACTATTCATGTTGGTTTGTATTTATTTATGCAATCCATGCATATTCTTAGATATCAGTAGAAATGTTTGGCAAAGTTTAAACTGAAAGAGGGTTCTCCTAGACCTTACCTTGACAGTGTAACCATGTTTGACCTGTTACCTAGTTGATGAGCTGATCATTTTTCAATTGATCATCGTTGTTCACATACGATAAGCAGGTATTTATTCTGAAAGATCAAATAGTTTTGCTATTTAGAGTCACTTTAAACATTCACATTCCATTTTTACAGCAATAAGGCAAAGAAGACTTTTGTTTTTTTCAACAGAATGTTGTTAGCAACACATGTTTATCAACTTGGTCATATAATACCTGAGATTGTTTTTTTAAAAATAAAATGCATTTTTTGGCGAATAAAAATAATACTGTGATGTTCTTTAAATGTTTCTGATGGCGTGTGTTAAGTTGGTTGTCATGTGTCACATTGTGACAAGATAATCAGTTAGCATTTCAGCGAATAAGTTTGTTATATAGACAAACAAAAATAGGAAAAAAATCATTTTAACACAAACTAAATTTAAAAAAAAACATTGTCCTAGGTAATTCCAGGAGATTGTGTCCCACTTAGACCTCTCCATTCATTTGCACTTTCTGAAAGTCCCCATTAAGCCAGCAAGGTTTCTGTCCATATATAATGTGGTTGAGTTCCATCTGCTCTTAAAATGGTGCATGAAACCATTTGCTAAAAAAAATAATTACCGTGATGTTAAATATAAACCAAATTTGAGGTGAAAAGGGGCAAATAAAGTTTAATACCTACATCTTAAATCCTTATAGTTTTGCTTACACAAGCTCTAGTAAAGCTTCTGCTTTAGGTAACAAAGTTATTGCATACTTCTAACGTGCTCAATGAAAACTCTTTCAAATTTGGCCCTCCTTTTAATGCAACATACTGCAGTGACAAGATTAGATCAAAGGAGAAACATCTCTTTCATGTTTTCAGAACCCCCCTCACATTTTTAGACAAACTTCAATTATACTTTTGTGAAATTGGACTCAAATTAATATAATATTCTTGGAAAAGCAGTTCAGGAGTGGAATACTGAAGTAAGACTGTCACAGAAGAGAATCTAGAAGAAAGTGAGAAGTAATGGGGTGAGAGACCTCCCATCAGTATGTGTTCTTAATGTGCAATCAGCTGCACAGGCACAAAGAATCACTGCTTGCTTTACGAAAGACAATTCTGCTTTAACAGTCGATAACATAATTAATTCACCGATAACCCAAAACCATTTAAAGTATAGTCTAGAAAAATAGCAAAATAAAATAAGCATGGTGATATATTTCTACATATGCATTTATAGTAAATTCTTATATGAATAGATTTCAAATTCAAGGTATAAGAATATTACCATTCCAGTATAGAAGCCATCATGGTTCAAATACCAGTTTTTCAGACTACCCCAAAATACTTTAATCCACTGAGTTGTGGGAACATATCTTATTAGCTTGTTTGTTTTTTAAAGGTGTGAATAGTGTTTTTAAAACCAATTTTATCAAGTATGGAATTGTAAATCGTGTTCAGGCTTTCAGTTTATTGGTGAACATGAGATTTTTAGACGTTACTTGTGCAATTGGGAGATTCTTAACTGCGAACAGGGGTGTTTCAAAATATTTGGTAGTTAACATGTAAGGGATTGATGTGTATTTATGAAAACTCTTCTCTCTTTTCTCTATTTTATGTATTACTTATTGTATGTATTTTTAGCTTTTTTATCATAAATATTACCTATTGGATGCAGTTATGGTTGTTTTAATAGACTACGGTCTAAATAAATAGTTTGACTGTCACTGAGTTGTTACATCAGTGTAAACAGTTTTGAACACTTAAATACCATCATCCCAGTACAATGTATGTCAGTGTAAGAAAGTGGATTATTAATTGGGATGGATGATAGTCCCCTTCAAGTAATAATGTTACTAGTCTTCTTAGGTCCAGTCAAGGTTTGTCTAATTTAAATATGAGGTCAACCCCAGGTAGCTGTTGGATAGAGCAGAAGGCTTAATTTAAGAAAATGTGTAAAGCATTTAGAGGTGCCAAAATAGTTAAAAAGTCAAACATAATGCAATAAAAATCCCATTCCAATTTATAAATTAGAATATTTTAATGAACAAAATGATACCAACGCAACACAAATTCAATAAGGGTAACCAGAGATATGAATGTTAAAAATTTCAGATAAAAAAAAATAGCACCAAAAAGTGCAAAGCTCCAACCGCAGACAATTGGTTGCATTAGACTGTAACACGTGTAGGGCTAAAGGTAACCACAATGGAACGTGGGTCGGATACAGAGAACAGGTTCCTTGTGGCCAGAAGTTTTACCTTCTGACTTAAACTACGAAGTGTAAATAAAATATCCTCTCCGGGCATAGTAGCAGGCTGTGGCTGAGATGGGTTACAAAAGGCCAGATAGCAGTTGGATGAAGTCCCTGTGAAGCCTTTGACTTTTGATGGGAAAGCTGAGAGTGGGAGAAATTCAACCTTCATGACCAAAGAAGGTCCCTCGCCTGCCGGAATCTTTTGGTGTCTTCGTCTGGTGAAGATTTCTACCTTCAGACTTAGGGCCAGATTTAGATCTTGGCAGGACTCCCATCGTCCCTCCGCGGCGCTGTATCCAGTTACTCTGATAGGCTGACGGTATCCCGCCCGCAGTACGTAAATGTGGTCTGGCCGAAACGCCGTCCGCATCGACAGACTGTTTCTCGTTGCGTAAGTGGCACATCATCGCCGAGGCGGCAGACTCCTCTGCTGGCTAACAGTACTCTGTCGCCGTGTGGTTGGTAGGTTTGCGCCAAACCTATTCAGATGTCCCGTTTGTGCTGGCGGTGTGCCAGCAGCGGTTTGATGACAGAGTGAGTCCCTAGTGGAGTGTAGACTGGTAAGTACTACTGATTTATGTGTCAATATACATATATATTGTGTTTTCTTCAAAAATATATGTAGATAATGTGTTATGCCCTTTTTCTTACATATTGCAGAGAACCCAAACAACACACACACACACTATTGAATTCACACCTACAGGCACCACAAGCACAACACCCACAACCACCACAACTATGAAACTTTTTTTAAAGTGTCAATACAGGTGTGTTCATTTTACCTTGATAAGTTGAAAAACGTACACAAATGCATTACACATAAAAAATGCATGTAAGAGCAATGCAAAAATACATGAGATTAAAGCAATTGTCAACACACTAGTCATAGTAAGACAAGTGGAAAATAAGCTTACCTTAGATTCCGGCGACAGCAAAATCGATTAGCGATGTGGTCATGTCGTTGCAGCAAAGGGAGGACTTGGACAATTGGGTTCACGACAGGAACGGAAGTGTAAAACAGAAATATAGGTACGTTTCTACCTCATTTCCGTTGATTCTGCCAACTCAAAGTAGGAGGTATCACTGCCACAGTTTCCTCGATGGAAAGGCACATCGTGATTGGCCTGGCGGTAATCTTGGCTGGACTCCCACCGACAGTTACTTCTGCCTATGATGTCATCAATGTGGGTGAAAATTCCTGGCGGAGTCGGTGGCACTCAGGAGGTCTTTCACCCATGGACCCTCTCACATCTAAATAGAGCGGGAGGACCCCCAAGTAGGCGGTGAAACCGTGGAAAAAGTGACCGCTGGTCCACATCTGCCAAGATGTAAATCAGGCCCACGAAAGGTCTGCGAGGCCCCTAGTGGCCCACAGACCATAATTTAAGTACCACTGCTCTAACCAATGAAGGAATAGTTCCCAAGGGTAACCCTGCCCACTTCTGCTGCCATCCTTGTGTGTTTTAATGTAAACTATACCACAGTGCACTCTCTACCTAACACAAACATGGCAGAACCTTTCTTCCCCTGTGCAGAGCTCCCTGTGCCCACCCAGAGGTGTGGCTATGATAATGAGCAAACTCTCCGTTGTGGTCCCTCCAAATCAGTTTGGGGGCAGCGCCTCTCCCTCTGGTGTGTGGCTGGCTAGCTGTGACAGAGCAGGCACCCTTTGAAGTTAAATAAGTTCTTGGGCACAGCCCAGGTGGCCATTCTGTCAGGGAGATGTCAACCCCTCTCTCTTTGTCTCAGCTCTGGGGGTCATAGTTAATCAAGGACCCATTCAGCACCAGACTGGCAGTGAACACTGGCAGAAAGCCGCATTTGTCTCAGGTAGAAAAATGAGAACTATCTAAATATCCAAATAAAATTTTTAAACACAACTTGACCATTAAGCTTGATTTTACATTACTAATAAAATGAATCTTTGAATCATTTGTCTAGCTACTCCTAAACTGACATTTAGCATGGTAAGAGTTATAATATAACTCAGTGCTTTTCTAGAAGAGACCCATCTTGCTACAGTAAAATCAACTTTGGGGGATTTTCACTGCTAGTACATGTAAAACATAAGTATACATGCATCTTGTCCTATGGGCATTTAAGGACTACCTCAAGGGTAATGTATAAGTATTCAATAGGAAGGTTTAGGCCTGGCAAACTGTTTATTTTGCCAGATTGAATTGACATTTTTAAAACTGCATACCCAAATTGCCGGGCAGGCCTGGAAGCATGTTTTGCGTTGTCACTTTGGTGGGGGCACAGCAGGGCATTTAGCTTACAGGCCGTGTATACACTTTTGTACCACATACTAGGGACTTATAGGTAAGTCAAATATGCCAATCACAAGTGTAGCCACTTTCGATATGTTTCAGGGGTCTGAGCATGTTCACTGTGGCCTGGTTAGCAGTGTCCTGGTGCGCAGAGTAAAAAAAAACAGCAGAATCAGTCCAGAAAAATATGTAGTGACCATACAAAATGAGGCATTTTCTTACAGTCAGTGTTACTATCGCATAAGTGGGTTCCCTTTTGATATAAAATATATACACATGCAATGATTACATTGATTAAATGGTGGAAATACTATATGTTCTTCATACTGTTTCATAAATTAAATTCTACACTATTACCCAGTTTTTTACAGACTTAGTATGTGGCCCACTGATTTCCCAAAATAAATACAATTTTATCAATGCGCATTCAATTTTTCTAATTCAGCACTTTTACTGACAAATCAGCTTATGAGTTATTTAATGTGCTTCCGGTGTTTTGTTCAGCTGAACATAGTTTGGACATTTTCATTAATTCTGTAATACTACTCTGTAAAACACAGCACATATCATTTGCATCCTATAGCTAAGATGATAGAAATTGAGGCCACAGCATGGGTGCTGCTTGCAAATCTTCTGGAATTATGTTTTAAGACTGAATTTAAATGGGCATTAGGCCTTAGGGATTTAAATAATCTATGTTTAATTCTTCCTATAATTATTTCTTTGTTCTTATCAGATAGTACATAAAGGTGTTTGGGTGAGAACAAACAAGTCCCAGTTGTTGAAACATCACCTTTGCCTGAATGTTTTTTCTTGGACCCTGCTCACTTTACAGCTCAGTGTAACATAGTTCTAGAAATTGTGAGTTTACTTAAGTAAAGGAAGTATCATGTATCTGAAAGCTGATAGGTATCCTTTTATGCTCAATGGGGGCGAGGAAGGGACCAGTGAAACCTGGGAGTATAGTCCTTTGTTATCTAATTTGTATTAAATGTTAGTAAAATTATTTTCATCTCTGAATCCAATGTAAATGATATTTGTTTAAGAGAACCTATGAGCTGGTTCATTAGATCATTGTATTAATTGATCTTTTTCAGACATCTGTGTTGCAGGTTGAAATTCGGTATACTTTTACTAGACATAACAACATGTATTTCAATAATCATTAGCCACAATGCTTATTGATGCTGGAGGTGTTGGGCGAGCTCAGCATATTATTAGAGTGGCAGACATAATGGTGAGGAATAAAATGATTAATATATTTAAACATTGGTTATTCGCCCATTTCTTCCCTCTAATGAAAGGTTGTTTTGGTATTTATTGTAAATTCCTTACTAGTTTAAGATTTTACCAGCGAATACCAGTGCAACAGGAATACACAGTTTCTGCCAATTCTGATTCCAGTGTAACATTTTTACCCTGCTGTGCATAATTTCGCAACTAGTGTAGGAAGCCGACCTGTTCACGGGACTGAGAAATAATATTTCTTAGTTAATGGCCCAGAGAGGCTAGGGAAGTATAAGTAATCACATGATTAAGATCATCACTTCACTTATGTGCGTTGTTTGTGAAATAATTGTATTATGCTCTTGAGATGGAATATGGATTTAAATCTGAGATAGTGCCTTGTTTTTTTCACATCTGTCTTTTTTAGTTTGATAAATACTATGTGCTTTATTACAAAATATAGAATCTCTGGAGCTCTGTGCTACATGCCAGTGCTGTATTTCTACAATTAGCAAATACTCTCTGAAACACTTTATTACATAATTTGTGACAGACCAGGAGCTCTCAAGTGCACTTAACCATTATGGATCTGGGCCTTTGAATGCAAGTACATCCTCCAAGAACAAGGTCATCACCTGCAAGTGTTCAAGTCTGTGTCTGAGTGACATACCCTTGATAGGGATGAGGTTTGCTTGTATGTATTCTTTCATAGTTCCAATGGTAATAGTGATGGAGTAAAAACACGCCTTAACTTTTTATTGTCTGGTGTAAAAGTACAAATACATTCTGGGACTGAATAGTCTAAAAAATATTCTCATTCCCGAATTTTACTATGGCTGTTAAATTGCTCCTTACAGGTTTGTCTTTCGTAGGAACTATTTGACATTGTTTGGATATAGAGCTTTTGCCAACGAGGCCCATCTTTTCGACATATATTTAATTTTCAAAGATAAACTGAAAAATCTCTATTGCGGTACAGGAGTTCTGAGCAGAATGGTGTGCTTTATTTTTCTTATGGCACGAGGAACCTACATGCATTTTGCATTGGAGAGAATATCCCAGTCTTTGTGCGATCTTGCAAAAGTTGGCTTGGTTTCAAACAGTTTGATAACCGCCTGGGTATCTAAGCATTGTGACCTTCTGCTATGGGTTAGTGAAAAAAAACATGTGATAAAATAAGTCATAGACTATCAAAGTTGAGACAAAAATGTAGATTGCTAGGATTTTGTTTAACGAAAAAAGTTGCATTTGAAGTAAAAAGTAAATATTGCTGTGCAGTCATTTACCCTCAAACATTTAATGTTCATGCTAGCCTTTTGGAAAGGTATCAATAGGTTTATGTTGTGGATTGTCTGAATGAAGTCATGTTGTTCCACACAGAAAGGAAAAACTGCAGTCCCTTTGATGGCTGCTTTCCTTGGTGAATCATCAGTGGTTGAAGTACCAGTCATACTTTTGTCTTTCTTCAGTATGGTTGGGTAGGTAACAGGATGTCTTGATGGGTTACAGTCTGTGTATTTACCTAGCTGGAGGTTTTAGGGTCCAGAATTAGCTCTGTGTTTACGTTGTTCAGACTAAGCTTGTTCTTCTAAAGGCACATTTTGATAACATGGAATGTTTCGTTTGTTTCGACTGTCACACACACTTCAAAATGAAACCCAGAAAGCTAGTGCCTTCTTAATCTGACTATTCAAGTCCAATGAGCACATATCCTTGACTCTCCTCAACCTGTTAGTGACCATGGTCGGGAATTGAACTTCCATTTTATACATACTTCATGTCATGCAAGCAAAATTAAATAGAAAAGCAGACACTTCGTCCCGGGGCCATTAACATAAACTCACCAAATATCAGGAGAAAATCGCTTTCCATGATATCTCACTAAAGAATGTTGGAAATACATAGGCTCAGTTTCTGCCAATATTCACCCAGGCCTGGGCAATTTACAAACATGCATATCTCTGTTGAAATCACAATCTGTACACACTACTTTTTCGTCTTTCTGAAATTTGAAAAGCCTCTCTGAAGTCCAATAGATTGTGTGAAGCATAAAAAATATTATTTCTGACTAAGGCATCCCTGCCGAACATATGATGCATGTTTATTGATTATCCTAATTCTCTAGAATTGGCAAGCATCCAGTCCTCCTTTCGCTGCAGAATGCATCCCAACTCCCCAGAGCATTTGTAATGTGATATACCATCTGTCACTTCTGTAGTCAAAATTGTTGTGGATTTTATTTTGGATGCAGTAATAGTGGTAATTGCTGCAAGTTGGGGATAATGTCAAATAAGTCATGGTAGGTGTTTAAATCTAGACACTGTGCCCCCACTCCGGCAGCTGTGGAACGCAGCTTCCATGACATTCCCAACCCATCAATGGTTAGTTCTCTCCCTAGACTGATACCAGATGGTCAAAGCTGTAGACAGGACTTCTCCTAAACTCTATGGAGTTCATTGAGAGTCCCGTATACTGTTTGGAAATTCCCCTAGTAAGGATTTCCCAACTTCCTCACCACTTCATATATTGGCAGCTATAGGTAGAACCTTTAGGCAGACCTACTTAAATTATTTGGAAGAAGATAAATATTATTACAAAACAAGATGGCCCAGAGGAGCAACCCCACTTTGCCTCATCAAGGTCTATTATCAAAGATTTAAGATTCCTTAGCTGGTAGGCCCATTGATACAACTAAATATCTGGTAGTGCCAACTGTCCCTTCTTCACAGACCGCCACCGTTTTTCGAGGTCCATCAGACCCCCTTTAATACCCCCTCAAAGTTATTACATATTGTCCTTTTTTATGAGACAGCATGCGGCTCGAATTAAATAAAAAAATATATATTTGCAGAGAATCACCATCTTCTATATGTTATTCCTACCAAGCATGGCCTGGGAACTATCCTCCATTTTTTAATAACAGCTCAAAATGTATCATAGTTTTCATGAGATTATGCGACATCAGCATCATTAGATCTTTTGTGCTTTATGCATCCTAACTGTTTCACTGCTAAGTAAGTGGGAGCCATATCCATACACTGTTTCATACATTATGCTAAGGGCGTAAAAGCAAATAAAGGACTGGAGAAAGAGAATACACCTGCCGGTTACCCCTCCTAATTTGAAATCCTATGGTAAAATTAGATTAACACTCATGACGACTATTATGGTACGTGTATTATACAAGGCCTGTACTTTTATTATCACAAATCGAGCCGCCCAAATAGCATTTTTCAGCATTACCTACAGTCAGTTGACTAAATCATTATATTGTTGAAAAGTTGGAAATCACTAATGCGTTAGGTCACTGAAATGCCTAGATGGAATAAACTTTTTCTCATTTTTCGGTATGATGCATTCAATAAACATATTCAATCTCTTAGTCTAAATGACAGGAAAATCCCTTATGTCAAACTTCAAAATGGAAATTTTCTTGTATGTATTTCTCTTGAAAGGTTCTTTATCTTGCTGTAAAAAGAGAGAAATAGTGCTCCGCCCCCCATGACTGGTGCGTATGCCCTAATAGGACTCTGTTAAAGACATCATCCCCTATTGGCACAATGAACTCTGGAATGGCTTTATAATCTTGGCTGACAACAAAGCTTGGCCAGCTCCTTCCCCTCCTTGATTCTAGAAATAGCATCCTCATAAGAAATAGTGTGTTCGAGTTCAACCTACTGTTCTGGGGACAGCCTTGACAACTGCATCAACCCTAACCCTGCCTTGTTAATCTCTATATGACACCTCGAAATATTGTCGAAAGATACACTCCAACCTACAGGAAAGATGGACCTGGATCACGCGATTCACTACTTCTTGTAAAAAGTTCCACATCTTGTCTGACGTCATGTTCTAATCTTGTATGCCTGCTCGACTTCCCATACTCAAATTGTTGCTACTTACTAACTTCCCATTCGTTGTGGCACATCCATCTACACAGTGACTACAGCCGATCAGGTTTAAGAGTTTAATTATATCCACCAATACCATGTACATGAATAACAGTAAAGATATGTATCCAGATTGTAAAATCCTTAGAATGTAGTTGCAATAAAGGTGGCATATTAAGGATTGGCACTCACAGCGGCGTAACTCAGGCCCCTGCAGTGCAGGGTGCCCTGCAACACTTCAGGGGGCACCTCAGCCTTTCAGGGGACCCCCCATTGCCAATGAATATCTGAGAGATATGGGAGACTCAGGTGCCACTTATCACATTCTGCAGACAGCCCCATCATTTTGCGTTACACCACTGGCATTGATTGCCAGGCTGATTTTAAACAATTGGGTCAGAACCAGACTGGTGATTAAGCATCCCTATGTGGTTGCCTGAAGCACTGCCTTCAATTTGCTGCTAAGTGATTTCAGATTAGCGTACATATCTCAGCAACGCAATACATTTCTATAAGTTTTCATTTAAAATATTTAAATTGATTTCAGTGCATCTTGGAATTCCATGTACTCTCATCAATATTTAATCAACCTGAGCTGATGGGGTTGTACTTGTGCTTATTTGCCTGGAGCAGGAAAAAAGGCTGGGGATTTCACTAAAGGCACTTTAACCTCAGCATTTTGTAGCACTGAATATAGGAAGATTGCAAATGATGAAAATGGACTCAAATCCAAATACATTTGCTTTGATGAACATCCAAAATAATTGTGTTGGCATATGCTGTTGAGTGCCGTTCCCTTTCATTAACCAGCATAGACTTAGTATATTAACCTTAGGCAACATCCAGGTCTTGTTTGGATGGAATAGCCGCTGATCCTGAGGATGGAGTCGTATTTATGTTGGTTTGCACCATTATGATCAACTTTTATACGGATAGTTTTGTGTATTGCTATGATATTTAAGGCAGGTTAACTGTAACAACCATCAGTTTAACATTTTCCATCTCTTTTGGTATTAATCAAGTCATGTCTATTCTAGAGAGAGATCTCCTTTAACCGTGTCCAGCCATGTAATGTTGACCTTTGACATAATGGATGAAAAAATACACGTGAGCACCTAGAGTCACTCCTGAACTTTTCACCTACAAGTCATTGTCTAATTAGTGTAATGGAAGCAAAACAAGCTTACAGTATCCAGAGTAGACCAAGCTATCACACCAAAGACCAAGACTGGAAACTTGCTTATAACAGCCTGGAGGGAGGTGCTCACCTTATGAGTACCTGTAAAATAAGTCTCTCCGTGAGTGCTCCGATTATCGTTGGGCCTAGCCCGAGCCCGAGGAACCACAGCAAATATCAAACACGAGCCAACAAACAACGAATAACTTGCAGGTGCAGCTCATTTTTCTCATTCCGCTTGGTATAATGGGTCTTCCAGTTCATGAATTTCAAGCCATCATTGTAAAATACATTTCAGTCGATTCCTGATGCACATTTTGAGATTTGGAAAATAATGCAGTGATAGAGCAAAACTGGTCTGGTGTTGGGGTGGTGTAAAGTGACACTAGTGTGTGACATGAAAATGATAAAATTGTAACCTTGCATAGGGTCTGCCTAAGGACTTTGTGCATCGGACTTGTGTGTTATATATCTTAACATTGGCCTTCTAAAAGCAAAATGTAATACTTTCTAAATTTTGCCTAGACTCTAGGTATGAAAGTGGCCTACTCAGAATCATATCTCCAGTAAAGAATGCAGTAGAATTTTCTCAAGGGGTCAGGCTTGACCATAAAGGTGTTTAAGATGTGTCTTATTACTTGTCTTTATTCTCTTTTACTGCTTTTAAATGTATTTTTGCTATTCTAGCTGAGTCTTTATTTCTCGCATTAAAATAGTTCAAGCTTTTCATGAACGTATCTGACAAGTGCTCTGATTTCTCTTATTGTTCCCTGCAGTGGCAAAGATCTGCTGATTTGTATTCTTCCCAGAATGTTCAAACTGTTACAGCAGTGCAGACACCTAAAGCTACATTTCTCACTATGGGCCTCATGTAGGTAGCTAAATACCGGTCGGTAACGGCCGAAATTCGGTAAATATCCCGTTACCGACCGGTATTTAGCTATTGAGATGTAGGAGGCATATTTCAGGATTCGGTAAAATACCGATTCGGTAAATACCGAATCCTGAATGTAGGGAGTACTCTAAAGAGTGAAAATTAGTAATAAGAATTCGTTATTTACCACCAAATACAGGTTGGTGATAAATAACGAATACCTTGCAAAACGCAATATTTTGCAGATGTAAGAGTGCCATTTGGCAGACATACATGCCCTTAGGGCATGTATGTGCGCCACATGTGCACACATGCAAGATTCAGGGGTGCAACAGGGTGTCAATGTGACACCCTGCCACCCTTGAATATGCTCCCCCCATTACCGAATCGGTATTTACCGATTCGGTAATGAGGCATACCTTCCCATTGATTCCTATGGGCCTCCAGGCCCATAGGAATCAATGGGAAGGTATGCCTCATTACCGAATCGGTAAATACCGATTCATAATTACCGAATTATTCCGATTCGGTAAAATTTACCGAATCATTACCTACATCACATTTACCGATTCATAAATACAGAATCGGTAAAATTCGGTATTTATGAATCGGTAAATGTGAGGCTACCTACATATGGCCCGTAATGACTAAATGAGCACCTCTACATGGTGTCATCTAAATGTGTGTGTGTGTGTGTGCGTTTATGTGCATATACACATACAAAGTTTTATACTTGCCATGACAAAGACCACACACACACAAAGTTTTTTTACTTGCCATGTCAATGACTCTGGTGGGAGTTGGAACAGGGCAGTCATACAAAGTTAGACTTTGAATATCATCCTTGGAGTGCTTAATTTGTGCACAGTGTTTGAAATCTTTGAACTGGTAGTTTTCCCGCTACTGTGCACCAACACGTTGGATGGATGTGACCATTCCACATCAATTTTGCCTCAACATAATTTGTTCCAGAGAAAAGGAGAGAAAAACACAAAAGGGAGTAAGAAGAAGGAAGCGAACGATTGAAAAACAGAGACAAAGGGAGAAAGCACAGGTGAAAAGAATCAATAAGAGTGAGATAAAGAATCTGATAGAGACATCTAGCCACAGATTCCTTACATTTGAATTTCCCAGGCATCAGACTGGATCCAGAAGATTTTTCGCTGAGCAATACCCCTGCATGCTGGTAGGTGGCGTCAGTCGGCTGCACATGATGTCCAGAAGTGGTGTCCGCGTCATCTATATAGGTGCCACCATGGCGGGCTGACTTCAGTTCTTTTCTTTATGCGCCCGTCAAGCATTGATCAGTGAAGAGAACTACTCTCTGCGACTTTTTAACAGGACTTTTCATAATTTTGTCAGGCCCTTTTTTCGTCTGTAGGAATGTCCTCTAGGAAGATTCAGGGTTCAAGTAGTGCAATGCCTGTCATCGCGCCATGTCGGTGATGGAACCCCATTTGGTCTGCCTGTGGTGGCTGGAGCGTGACCACAACTTCAGGTTGTGCTCCGACTTCTGAGCCATGGAACCGATTAAAGGCTTTGAGGGAGCGGTCCCTGAATCTGCTCGCGTCTCACCATTCGACACCATACCTGACTCCTCGAAGATCACAGTCCTGGTTGAGTGGAAGATCCCGGCACTGCTCCAAGAGTCCCATGTGCTTTTCGTCACATTCAAGATCATCGGGCACTCAGGTAAGAGGCACAAAAGACAAAAGAAGTCAAAGCGTGCTTCAACTTCTCCCCCTATCGGCCGACGCAATGGAGGAACATCGCCGTTTAAGGCCTCATTCTCCGGAACCTGCAGCCATTTCTCCATGCCTCCCCACTTTTCCAGGAGCTGGAGCAAACGCCGCTCAAATTAAGGATTTTTATGAGGCCATGCACCTCATTTATGAGTGGCCTGACACCACTCCAGTGCACCTTTGGGCCCAGCGGGGTTGGGAGGTGCCTATTGGGTTTTGTGTCGGCAGCTCCGGCCCCGAGGGACATCCATAGATTGGGAGATGGATTCCAACTGGTACCTGTCGTACCACTGCACATTTTTTATCGATGCAGGTCCCGACGCTGATGCTCCAGGCACCACTGGTGTCCTCTGGTGGCCCTGACCCTATTCTGATTCCTGACGACTCGGAGCCGCATTGACTGACACCGACTCTGGCGCCAACAAGACCAATAGGTCCTAGGTTGTTTCCTGAGCCTTATTCTGGAGTGCTAGGCTTGGGAGAAGAATGGGAGAGGTCACTGGACCCTTTAGAGAGCTAGCCTTATGAACAGAATATGAACGGGTATGAGGAATTTAGTGAAGCCAGTGGACTGATACTGGCATGCTTTTTCCCCCCACCGTGGCTATGGAGGAGGTGGCATAGGGTGGCTGAGGTCCTTGGCCTCCAGCTACCCTCTGTGGCGGTCAAGACTAAAATCTTGACAGAGGTGCTACAGCCGGTAGCTTCTTCTTCATTTCCCTTGCTGCCTTTTGATGAATCCCTCATGGACGTCCTCATGGTAACATGGTCCAAACCCAGCACAGGGACTCCTGTGAATAGGACGATCGCCCGTCGCCACTGACCTACCCTGGGTGACCCAAACTTCCTTACTACCACCCCATCCCAGACAACTTGGTTGTCCAAGCCTCTGCCTCCCATAGCGCGCTCCCTGTCTCTCCCCATGACACGTAATCTAAGAGGCTGGGTTGGACAGTTGGGGAAAGAAAATATTTACATCCGCCAGTCTTGCATTGCTGTTGGGGAACACAGCATGCTTATTGGGCCTTTAATCACACTCTCTGTGGGAAAAGGTTACACAAGTGCTGCCACAGGTCCCGGAGGAGGCTGGGGCCATCTTTGCCTCAGTGTTAACAGATGGGAGGGATGCAGCAAAGTTCACCATTCGATGTGGCTTAGACATGGCCGATTTCTATGACCGTGGTTGTTAGACGCCACGTCTGGCTGAGAACATCTGGCTTTTCAAGGGATGTCAAGGCTTCGCTCATAGACAGGCCTTTTGATGGCACCCATCTCTTCAGATACTTGGCAGACACTGCTGGAGTGCTTTAAGGACTCCCGTGCTACGGCCAAGTCCTTCAGCCTCTCAGCTGCCTCCCGCACCAGTCTGCCATTCGCTCTTTTCATGGAGACGGGAGGGGCTTTCCACTGAGCCAGTCCTACTCCAGTCACCAAGCTGCGCAAGCTCCACAACTTCTGCGCGGACAAGGGTGCAGTTTGCTCCGACCCGGTGGGTCAGGTAGCCAGAGATCTAGTCAAGCCACCACCCCCTCCGCAGCTTCAGCCATCAAAATCTCATGGTCTTGTCCTTCAAGAACATGGGTTTTTAATTGGTAACATGATCCCCCCCTCACCTCCACTACTGGTGTAACATTACTTCAGACAGGTGGGTTCTCCAGATTATCTGAGGGGCTACTCCCTCCCCTTCAAGATCATCCCTCCCTTCATGGCCTCATCCTTCAACTGGCTAATGGAGGATCATCTACTTTTGCTCCAGGAGGAAGATATGGCTCCCTTGGCCAAGGAAGCCATAGAGAGTTTCGGCACCAGAAGTAAGCTGTGGTTGCTCTAACTGCTACTTTCTGGTCCCAAAAAAAGACAAGGGCCTTTGTCCTATCGTAGATGTACGGGCTCTCAACTACTTCCTTTAAAAGGAGAAAATCAGGATGTTCACATTGCCTCAGGTCTTGTCTGCCCTGAATCAAGGAGACTGGATGGTAGCATTGGATTTGCAGGATGCATATTTTTGCATCCCCGTCCTGCCTGCCCACAGGCATTATTTGCTATTCACAGTGGGCCTTTAGCACTTTCAGTTCATGGTGATCCCTTTTGGCTGTACAAGTGCCCCTTGAGTGATCACAAAGCTGATGGCAGTGGTCGCAGCTTATCGGTGGAGATCAGGGGTGCCACTTTTCCCCTATTTCAACAACTGGCTGTTGAATTTGGGCTCGCCCAGGCTGTCGTTTCCCACCTCCAGACTACAGTGGGCTCAGTACCATCATGTAGAAATCACACCTGACTCCCTCTCAGACGCTCCCTTTCATCAAATCTGTTCTGGACACAGTGCAGCTTCAGCCCCTTTCTCCCAAGCGGCGAGTCCAGGATATTCCGGTTATGATACGGCTGTTTCAGCCTCTATCCTGGATTTCAGTGAGAATAACTGAGACTGCTGGGCCTCATGTCCTCCTGAATCGTGCTAGTGACGCATGCCAGATGGCATATGTGGGCTCTGCATTGGGATCTGAGGTTCCAGTGGGCGCTGCATCAGGGGAATTTCTCTGACATGGTCCATATCTCGGAGGGAACTGCACGAGACCTGCAGTGGTGATTGACAAACTACGATTAGTTCAGAGGCAGACCCCTCTCCCTACCCCAACTAGATCTCACAGTAGTGACAGATGTGTCACTTCTGGGATGGGATGACCATATAGGAGAGGTGGAGATCAGAAGACTCTGGTCTTTCTGCGGAATCCAGACTCCACATTAACATGCTGGAGCTCTGAGCGATCCGATTTGCATTGGAAAAAATACTGTCAGGGCTGTGGTTCTTTCTACACTAAAAAGACTAGTCCAAAATATTCTGTTGCCATGATATCTTTGCTTGCCCGTATCTTAACTGAAAACCTGCATTGACTAACCTTTGACCTGTTTTTAACCTATTCCTTTGTGAACTTTTGCAATGTTACATGGTACTAGTATGTAAAATCAATTTAAACCAACCTGTTTTTCTGGCATCTAGTTAGAATTTGCCAGTTACTGTGGAAATTTCTGGAAATGTACAGAGCCAGATTATATTTGTATTTTCCGCTTACGTTTGTAGTTCATCATTTCAACAATGATTTTTTCACTTTAGTACAGCGGTTAAGTACTTCTGCTTTGCTGTCATTAATCTATTTTAGGATGAAGTTTCATATTGAAGAACCCTCAGGCAATGAACATGGCAATCACACATTAGATAATTCTCAGTGCCATCTTATTCCTTTCACAGCTAACTTCACATATTGGACACACTGCTTTTATATATGAAGAAATAAGCATTCCAAATGCTCGGGGGGGTTCTGGGTAAACAGTTTGAGAAGCAGGATTTTAGGCGTTTAGTGGTTACAGTTGCTGACTTTGGAAATTGGCAACCTGGTTTTCAGTCATGCTTGAATACCCTTTGTGTGTATCTGAGCAAATCACTTAATCCCCTTGTGACTAAAAATGTAATTAATGTAAAATGTAATAAATATGCAGTTCTCCACTTGATGTACATAATCTTGTGCTAAAGTACAAATCTCTGCTACTGTCCAACTTTGTCCATGGTGTAGAAATAATAAAACAAATAGATCAAGTATTACACTTATTAGGGATATCCTCCGAAACATTGCAGAAGAGCACATGGTTCCTTAGTTGTTTTTTAGGTGTTGAGGATGTGATGGAAACAGTATGGGTCCTCATTTTTCCAATTCCATAACGTTGGTGGTGCATCTGATAATTAAGGGCCTGATTTAGAGTTTAGCGTATAGGTACTTAGTCACAAGCGTGATAGATATCCTGGATGCCTTATTACAAGTGCATTATGTCCTTATGCACTTGCAATAAAGCGGACACAGTTTTGGCCTGGTCACTGTCCATAGTCAGAGTTATCTACTAGATCATCATTGCCTACACCTATGGAATCAAATTTATTTTTGGTCTGAAAGCTCAAATCAAAGTTTTAGTTTGGGCGGATGGATATTTGTTAACTTCAAACCCTCTATCTTGTGTCTTTTTGGTTCTATCACCAAAGCTTAATATTTGATACCAATCACTTAAAGAGATAGGTTTGATTTCCAGTAACCTTTTGAATCAGAATAATGGGTGTTATGTCATTTTTTCTAGCTCAAGACTTGAAAAAAATGATTTTCTGGAATTATTGTTTACTTGCTTACACACTAATTATCATTAAAGGTGCAATGGCACAATGATATATGACATGGAATAAAATAATTCTGCAAAATGTTACCTCCCAGATGGATGTTTTTGTATGCTGAATTTTAATCAGTTTAGTGTCTTTCAATCCAGCTAATTATACATTCATTTATCATGATAAACCTAGAACTAACCATTAAGTGAAGTGCTTGTTTGCCAAACCAACATGGTATGTGGGTTTCTATATTTTTACATAAGTATGGAACTTTCTTCTACAATAGAATGATTTTAATTGTAGCTTTTCCTCCTGTAATTTAATTTGATTTATCTGCAAGTGTGAACTACTTTAGAATATCCAATACTCTTAGGAAAGTGAAGAGTGTTTTTATATCACGTTCTTGCTTTTATATTGTTGATTGTATATAATATTAAGAATGACCTGTTAACCTGTTTGACCGCTTGGCATCGTCGTGTATCATATACCGACCTGGTATTGTTTGTTACAAGTTCAGTTAGTCTGGTAACAGTCAGTTTTTTTAGTGAAGGAACCAATGACATCTCACCTCACCTGTCCTTTTGATTCCCCCTGGAGAACACTGTTTGCAGATTTGTGTAAACAGTGTCTAATAGTCAACTACCTCCCGCTTGTCCATGCTGAAGATTGCCAAATAGTTATCTACAGGTCTTGGCTTGATTTAAAGGGAATACGTGATTATTCCTGTAAAAACTCGTTTGAAGTTTGTAAAATTGCTAACGGTGGATTGTAGAAAGTGCAGTAACATATGTACTCATTTTCTTTTATATACAGAAATTTAGGAAGATGCAATATTTGGATAAACTTTGCCTTTTCTCTTTGGGCACTGTAATGTTGCTCCATGTCTACTGGTAGTTTGAAAGTTATATTCTTGGAATTAGACTACTCCAATATGATAGGGCATCCTCTATCCCTTGGACAAGGAGGCCCTCTTGAGGACCTTTTTGTTTGTGTTTTTTTGTTATTTATAATGTGCTTCCATATGTCATTTCTGGTGCTTAATTTTGGGGTGGCGATAACTATTTGATGGCTAGACTACAATTTGGATGATGTTTTTAGTTGGAAGGCTGGTTATGGTCAAGAGTTATTTAGGACCTCCTTGCTATCAGTTGATCTTTGTTTAAGGATGGGTAGAGAAGGGTAGGGTACATATTAGGTGTGTATGCACTTAGATTACCTATATAACTGACTGGTATTTCAAACATCCAATGCATTTGCCCGTTCTTTACTGGATAGTAAAGGATTTAAGATTGCTTTAGATAGCTTTCATCAACAGTTAAGGGAAATAATATGTATTAAATGAGACTACCATAAAGGCGCAAATGAATGATTTCACATAACAATACGAGATTTGAAAACAGTGCCAAACGCATTTCACAGGAAGCCATTTTTATAGTTACAGAATGATTCTTTTCCATTAGAACTTAAGCTTCAACATCATTGTGAATATGGAAACAGATGACACGCTATATAACCTATTTATTGCAGGTTTTAAGAACTTTGCAGCCCTGCACAGCACCTGGGGATGTACGGAGTTTATAAATGACGATTGCAGGTGTGATCTTCAATTTGGTGTCATACATCCCAGAAATTAGTTGTCCACTGGTGAGGCGGAGTTCAGGATTGTTTATATAAATTGTCACGTCTTCCATACGGTCCTCCTTATGTTTCAATGTGTACGTTAGCTCAGTAGTTCCAGTTGGACCTTATAGGGGCTGGGTTGGGAAGAGAAAATGCAACTAGTGACTGTGTATGTTGTTAATATCTAGTGTCCCTTCAATTATTAATTGCTATATAATTTTAATCATTTGTATTAAAATAAATTAAGATGCTACAAGTCATTTACAAATAATTACTGGGTTTTGCATTTGATTGAAATGATATTTGGACATTGTCTGGTCTTATCTAAAGTTTGGTAGTTGGAATAACATTTACACTTGCTATCTAGGAACAGCAAACCCCCAACTGCAAACCATCTTTCGTTAGCATAGGATGTTGTTTTGAACATCTGCCAGTTACATTAAATTACTGCCTCCTTTTGCATGGCCTGGTGCGACCACATTATAATGGCCCATTGAATTGCACTGGCCCCAGAACATACAATAAATAAATGTGATGTTATGAAACGACTCCAAGCTTTGCATCTCAAATCATTGCGTAAGGTATACTATTTCTTTGCAGACTCTTACTTTTAGTGGCACTGTTTCATGCCAAATGTTATCAAATAAAGTTAGATACATTTCCTTCCGTTAAGATGTATGTCTTATAATGTATGAAAATGATTATCTTAGCTCCTGTTAGATTTTACGTGCACCTAAAGAGTACTAGGTTTCCACCATGCATCACTAATCAAATTGCACTATTTGTTTTAGACCGTGAGGAAGGGTATAATTCGGAATATTTCATATGTATACGTATGTAGAACATAAAAGAATAGAAAATATGTGTGTTGAGATGTATTTTGAAGTTGTGTTGGTTCTCAACTAATTAGTCAGAGATAATTCCAGAGTGCATGATGCAGCAGGGAGAACAGCTAGCGTTTTAACTAATTTTATTTTTTATAGCGAGAAACTATACAAAGATAATTATTCCTGTTTGTACAGATCAATAATTCATGTAATTGTTGGAGGATTGATGATGTGTGCAAAAAGTTGACAACATCTATCATTTCTCTGGCTGCCTCCTTAAGAAGTGCTTCCAATGTATTCACTGCCTTCGTCAAGTTGGTGATAGGACATACCAGTGATCCACTTCACCAGTGGCAATGCTCTGGTATATGAATATGACATCACAGAGAGCCCACTAAATGACACATTACTTGGGCTTCAACCCTTCTCACAAAAATGCCTTATTATTTATATCAGTGAGTGCAATTCAAAAGCCAGCTGTCAATGATTTTTTACAGTTAAGCATCTATCATTGCTGACAGCTTTTTTGAATATCATATAGTATATGCATAAACTTGTCTCTTTCATGGAGCACTAGGCTTGAAGGTGAACAGACTTAGACTGTCGCCTGCTCACTTTTTCTAATTTACCGGTATTACACAGTTAACAGTGTACTTCAATACACCTTTCCTATGTTGTGAGCAACTTTTTTTTTTTATGATGCGCACGTCACTCTCTTTTGTAATCTCACTAGTTGTATGTGTAATTGGGTATTACTTTAAATACTAAACGCACTCCCTTATTTCCAGAGTCTTGAAGGTCGGAAAATCGGATATCTCAGCCTGTGAAAATAATGCGATGCTCAGTCTTGAAGTAACAAGAAAGCTTATATGTCAAGTAAACATATGCACCCAGACCGGGCTTCTCCAACGAGTAGCTCGTGAGTTACTGGTTACTCTCCAGTTACCTGTAATTACCGATCCTGTGTGCTACCCAGCCTTCTAAATTAGAAGCTTTTGCTTGATTGAATTAAATTATGTATACCAAAATTGAGAGTATGCTTTCGTGAGGAAAATGTGTATTTTCACAATTCATAAGCTGATGTTTGGAAAAAATGGCTGGATTTCAAAAACAAATTTAGAGGTGATATTTGAATGAAATAGGGTGACCAGATTTTTAAATCAACACCCAGGACATTTTGCAGAAATAGAAGGACTACAGTTTTTACATCAACTTAGGGCACACAACGACAGTGCTCATCATCAAAACTCGTAGGATACAGTAAGAAAATAACTAAAATGCAATTTAGAAACCAGCATCATGTCTATTTTGTATGGCTTTTTGATAGCAGTTATTAATTAGTTCTGCATTGGAATACTTAAAAACGTGTTAAACCTGTTTTCAGTTAACCCTGTCTGGGACTGTCCCGGCAAACACAGATAGCATTAGCAATGGGTAGACTTATTATTAATACCTTGGTGCTAGGGTCACAGCAGCTATGACTATTATGTATTACCCATGTAGAGGCATTCCAAATTACTGCAGGCAACCCGGCATGTTGCACTGAGGTGATCGGTGCTGTAGTCCTACCTGGGGTGGCCACCAACGTAATCTTCCTTGATGTGGTCTCTCCAGCAAACTAATAATGTAGGTAGCTCTGGGCGATTTCCATTGAACATAAATTGCTCTTATTACAGAAGGGGTTAGAGACTCTGATCCAGACAGTGTAACACCACTACACAAACACAACACACTATTGGGCTCTAACTAAGCAGGGTATCTAATACAGTAAGCATGCATGAACTGTGCATGTATGGTGTAATAACCTAGTCTTAATTAGTGTCTCTAACTTTTAAAGCAGAGTTAAAGCCTATTAATGTGTTGGTGAACTCTGCCTAAGAGTTTGTTTATAAAATATATTTTGAAGATAAATTAATACCTTTATACCATCCATTGACTCATCATATAGTATTCTCCGTTATGTGATTTGTTTTGTTTCCTCTGCTGCAAGTGTACACTTGTGCTTTTTAATAAACAATTTATGGCTGCCATTTGTGTTTGATGATAAATGCTGGACAATAAAATCCTGTTGTAAATTGATCTAATTATGTTTCCCCTGTCATGGGAAACAATGTCGTAAACTCCAAATTACATTTTATATGATTTGTT
Source organism: Triturus cristatus (assembly GCF_964204655.1). Lineage (NCBI taxonomy): Eukaryota > Metazoa > Chordata > Amphibia > Caudata > Salamandridae > Triturus > Triturus cristatus. The sequence continues at coordinate 504,149,830 of NC_140593.1, forward strand.
TATGTCCAATACAGTCACTACAAAATAATCTGTGGTTATTAGCCGCTTTGTCATATTTCAGTGTTGATTAAATCATTTCACACTTGATTGTATGTCTTCCATTTATATTAAGACACACACGTTATTTAATCTAAACTATTCTGTTAATTAATTTAGATAATTTGTTTAAAAAAAATATATATTCTAGGACATGAAGGTAAAAACCACTGGAATGGCGTAGCTGAAAATTGTGACATGCTTTGTTTATGCTGGGTGGAAACTGTTACTCTCAGTTACCCCAGTTTGTTTCTTTGAAATACTGGGGTTTATAACCAGTTATAGTCTCATATGGTTGTGTTGGTGTCTTATATATACAACTAAAATTCACTGGTTATGGTTTGTAATGCACACAATGCACGGCACATCGAATTTCACCCACATTTTCTCCTCTTCCTAAATTGCCTTTTCTTTTCTGCATCACTGCCAAATGGTTGTTTTGTGGATGGCAGGTGACATTAGCAGGACCCACAAGTCATTTTTCAACTGTGTTTTTCCAGTGAATTTCAAAGGATTTTCTATAGTTCATTTTTCCCAGCCCCCGCTTTGCATGGTTTTTCACCTTGAGCAGTGGGTGATGTCTGCAGAGCCTGGCTAAGGCTGGGTCATTGTCAACCCAGAGCACACACCCAACCCTCAACTGCAGCAGGGTTTGCCCACCGGGTTTGGCCTGTAACCAGACCCAGTGCCCAACCCAACATGGGTGTTCAACGTCCACGTAGCACATTCCCCACTGTGTATGGCCTTTGACTCTCCAACTCTCTGGTTTTTCTAAAAGGTAAAGGTGAAGCTTTAAGTGTTTTTCAGATGCTATAGGTGTTGGGGACACTAGGAAGATGTGAACAAAATACTTCGAAATATAGTAATAATGATGAAGAAACATTGTTTATCTCGGGCCACAAATCTAAATGTAGGAATTTTCATCTGGATGGTTGCTGTAGAATGCAACAGGTGATTAGACTTGTAAAATATTTGGTGGTTACTGAGTAAGACATTTAAGATGAGGGAGCATTTTTAAGCAGTCTCCAGTATGAATTGTTTGAGTAAATTCTTCTGAGAAGCTCCACTACAGCCTCAAAATATATTAAACCGAATATCAATTTATTGTCTTTACTCTTCATCCACTGTTGACATTTCGGATGGCCACCTGGTAAGCCAAGATACAAAGTAATAGTGCAATCTATGTTGGAATCTGCCATAGTATACCTACCTAAGATGCAAGTCAAAATGTAATTTAACAACTTCAGTTGGTTAAAGACAGTACTGACAATAGCATTTGCATGAGAGGACATTCCCATATCAAGGCCAAATCAAGGCCAAAAAGAACCCCAAGATTATTCCCTGCCTTTTTACACAGAAACAGCTGCAGTTTTTGTTTGATACAAGGATTCAGCTGTTTCTTGCCTCTATCCAAACTTATTACCTCTTTGTGAAAAGAAGGTGCACTTTATTCAAACCTGTAGACATTGAAAAAAGCATCTTCAGGACTGGTTTTATATTAATCTATTGGATAAAGCACCATAACTATATGTAATCCGGATATTGCAAGTTTCTGCAGAGTTCCTTGACCGTTTAGAGGCACGAGGTCACCGACCTTTATAAGGCATTGAGCTCCAAGGATATTTTATTCCTTATAGCACATTATCAGTTCGCGTACACCGTTCGTAAACAGACATATCTAAAATTAAATGGAAACTCTTTGCATACCAATTAAAATAAATTATTGATTGGAATATGCAGACACCATCAAGTAAAATTCATATTTACAGCAGAAGCTACAGTGGTTTGCAGCCAATAGTTTCAGCAGAGCCGTAGGATACAAAAAGATGCAAAAAATGCATATGTATGTTAGCTAGTTGCCATTTCCATCCCATATTTAATGAAGAGACCATTCCCGCCTGACCCTTCTGTGGTAGCAGTCCAGGCAGGCAGTAATGCAGTTTTATTGTTTCTGTCAACGGGACCCTTCTCCTCCACTTAGCCTTGAATAAACACTAACGAGTTTCAGCAGAAAACGAAAACAGCAATGAAGGCTGTTTCATGCTGTGCGATTGTTCCTAGTAGGCTCGACTCAGCTGGCATTGCCGTTTTAGAGCAGTGTGATTATCACGTGAATATGTTTTTGCTTTTTAACAGCAGCTCCTTAAATTGTTCTTCTAATCATAGGATACAGGCAAACCCTCCCACTAGTCTCCCGCCTCCTGATTCCTCTATGCAAAAACCCGATTCGTCGATGGGTTTCTGCCTACAGGGACCGGTCTTGTGTGACTCCGAGTATGCACTGCCAGAAACCTGTTCCCACAGGCCGGTGTACAACATTTTTGCCACGCTCTTTCTGCCTGCTGTAGCACCTTCTCTGTGCTCCTGACAGTTACAATATGTTTTTGCCTTTTTGATATCCGGACCTGCAGCATTACACTTGCAAGTTCCATGCATGACTTTATACCTGATAAAGGCCTCGCCCTCAATAGAAGTCAATGGGAGGAGTACATTCTCCAGACTATTTTTTTAAAATCTCCTGCTTTCCTCTTCTAAAATGCTGGCTTGTGTGTCATAGGGAAACTAAAGTGAAGGGATCGCTAGACCAACAACCTTCCGGTCATCTCTCTCAAGTGAGAGAAATCAGAAAGAAACTGTATGATGGCAGGGCCTGAAGAAGTTATTCTGACATCCCTAGTGAACTGCAATAAACCACTACAGTCATGCTTAATACTGGCAAATTCGGATGTCATGAATTGCTTTGTATAACATGAAGTCCATATATTTATATCTATATTAAATTATATATTATATAAGACAGAGTTAAGTGACCCTCGTGGAAAACTCAAAGGGATACTCAAAGATGGAGAAGCAATATACCCGTAGGAAGGTTACAGTCAGAACGGAAATGCCTCTGACTAAATTAAGCATGGGGTTGAAAAAAATATGTGTTTTCTTATTTTATGTCACATTGGACATTTTGCTTGCACTTACAGAAAAAATGTGCTGCAAGGATTTCAGCAAACTTGGCATGGCATGAAAGTAGAACTTTTCTTAGAAAGTGTGTTTTTGCTGGTTCCGTTTAAATCAGTTTAGTCGTTTTATGAAATTTATGCGACATCTTCCACCCAGCACACACAAAAGCATGTCAGTGTTCAGCCAAGCTATATAATTTCAGTGGCTTTTACATTTATGTCCTTTAACATGAATTTTGTCAATTCATTATTGAAATTAATTGACTCAGTAATTTAATTTAAGTAGCTTAAGCATTCGTGTGCCTTAAGTTAAATAAAAGAGTAGGGGTGGGTGAAACTCATAGAATTTGACTCAGTGGAATTATGTGGATTTACATAAAAACTCAACAAGATTCCACAGAGTTCCATCAACGGGCGTAAATAGTTAAATCGTTCTGCTCGTCCTATGATATAGCGCCGGTAGTGCGTTCTGTGCTGAAAAACCAGGGCAAACGGCACCACCCGTTAGCTAGCACAGCTAGCAAAGTTGATTTTATTGCAGCTGGAGTAGATTTTCTACTTAAGTGGCAGCCTTCTGACCGCGAATGGTTGTGACTTCCCACATTAGAAAAATCTCATTAGATGTCCCCCTAGCCACCAGAAATCACGCTAGGGGACGCCAAACCTCTCTTGCCAACTTACCATTATGTAGTTGCATGCGTGAACAAAATTCCTCCATGCGGCGATTGGCAGAATTTGGCTGGAACTCCGAATTGCAAGAAATTTAGAATATTCTACCCACTCCTATGAAAGAGTTACAACAAAATGCTAAAGGTTATAAATATAATTTAAAGACTGTGAAATATAACAAAGTTCCTACTGAAAACGTATAGCTGTATAGTGGCTGTATTGGACATAAACAGATCATATGCAATGTAATTTGCACTTTATGACATTGTTTCTTATTATATGCAAATTATAATTAGATCAGTTTACAACCTGATTTTATTCTCCCTTTGTTTGTTTGGAGACCACTGTGATGCTGTTTGGGAGGTCAGAGGTAAGGCAAAGGAGGAGGGTACCAATCTGTATAAGGCAAAGGGCTATACATTTAAACCTGTGCATAACTGGCAGACAGTGAAATTACATGAGTTCAGGTGAGAGGCTGAAGCATTTCTTCAAACTAAAGATGAGGGCGAGAAATGATTTTTGCTCTCTGGCGCTTGTAGATTGTTTAGGTGATAAGTCCCTTGATGATTCCATTGTAATAGTTAATGCAGGTAGGAGTCACTGCAAAGATTTAGTCCGTATGGTCATAAGTTATCAATAACCGGAAACCCCCTAGAATGAGCTGAATGTGGTCATTTTATTTATATACTGACAACTTGAAGACAATTAATAGGTGTCTGAGCCTATTTTCAGCAGTTGTGGGCTGGTAGGGACATAAGTCATATGAGGTCAGTCTAATGTGAGTCCCATTCACTCACTAAAGCCTATTAGCATGGTTTGTGTTTTTTGTTCAATAAGGCATAAACTGTTTTGACTCATCATTCATTTGCCAGACATGGGAGAGAGCTGCATTTACCATGGTCCTAATGTACTCTGATCTCGGTCAGGCTGTTGTTGGTGTGCATATGGTAGCCGGTGTTGTGGCCATGATGATGATAGTAAGAGGATCCTTGTAGGCATTAAAGTTGATCACAGAGTAGAAATCCTTGATGGATGCACATTAAAGGTGACCACAGAGAGGGAATTCTTGATGCATGTAGCAGGTCACTGGTGGTTTCAGAGAGAAAGTGAGCATCATTCAACTGCTAGCTGTGAGCTGAATTGCTTGAATTATTGAAGTGCTTTTCCATCAGTATCAACTGAGACATTCAGTCAGGTGAATGAAAAGCTATTGAAATGTTAAGGTGAAACAAGGTAAGGCCTCACCTGACAGATGACAGCACCTTTCTAATGATCTTTAAGTTGGTTTAGGGCTCCTACAAATGCTTAGGCCTGACTGAACACCATGGAGGGGTTTCTTTGTTTCAGTGTGGGTAGTAAATTAGGAGGTTGCATGGTTGAGACTATAATTAGATAATAGGGCTGAGATAAATGAGACATCCAAGTCTGCATTTATTTTCTTTAGCGGCAGAGTTAAAACCAACAGGTTTTTAGTCATGGGGGAAATCACTGCTGTCAAAGATGCATTTCATAAATTGAGCGATGATTGTCTGAGGCTAATAGTGTTGGCATTCTTTAAGTTTATGGTAATGCAAATGCTGCAAAGTTATTATTTAAGTGATGTTTTCCTATGAGACTGGAGCAAAAGCAAAGATGAGGAAATGTGTTAAGATGATGGTTGTTTTCCATCATTTGAGGTCAAAGGTTTTAACCTGAGGAGCATGCTGCTTATCATAGTAGATAAAAAAGGAAGCAAATGTTTCTTCAACTTTCCTAATTTTGTGGTTAAGCTATGACACATTCTAATATTTTGGAAGTGTGAGTAGTAGGGACATTTAAGGATTTTTTTGTATATATCGCGGTATCACAATTTCTTTCAATTACCAGAGGCAATTCATTTTCTCAAAGACACCAATTGTTATCTCTCTTATATATCTTGTACATTTGGTTAATTTTTGTTCGATGTAATATTTTGATTGATTTGGTATAAGTTACTGAGATAATACTTTTACACACTTTCAGAGAATTAGTCTGTATGTGATGGAGATAACTATTTTAGTGGTTCTGCATCAATATCACATTCTAGAATCAATCTGTTTGTTTTGATTATTTAGATTTAGACAAAATACTTTGCATGTGGTTGTCTTTCCTGCAGTTCTTCCAGTTGGCTCTGTGTTCAAGTAAATCCTGTTCTATTTATTTAACATGATGTGTGAAACACTATTATGCAATGTTATAATGGGTTAATCTCTTTGTAGTTAAGGAAACTTTACCTAACATTTCTACTCCAATACTATGTTAATTTTAAAAGGACCACACATCTAGAGATCATTGTTGGTCACCAGGAAGACATCTAGACTTTGTTTCTGTGAATGTATGATTCTACCTTTCAGAACATTACAGGAAACTACACAGACTATTTAGAGGGATTCCAGATCTCACTATTACATTGTTGTTCAAAATTATTAAGTGAGTCAGTTTTAGATTTGCAAGCCAAAATGTGTCTGTTTATATTTAGAGATCCATATTGGTCTTTGGGGGGACATCAAGGTGTTGTGTCTGAAAATGGATGGTATAATGTTTCAGCGTATTGAAGAAAAAGATACAAAATATTTAGTTCCATTCTGGATCTCATTATTACATTGTTGTTGAAAAGTGTGAAGAGAGTCAAAACTAGATTGTTTTTTATGCACACCAAAGTATAAAACAATACAATGGCAGCTTTCACTTTTACTATCATTCAGCAAAACATACTAGTTAGCTGATTTAGTAGCAATAAATATTGGTCTCAAAACACCCTTTACTCAGCCTGTATACTAATTACAACTGATTTTGCAATATTTAGAATAGTTTACATTAATTTGTACTTCGTAGTTTGAGTCCCATTTAATGCAGTAATGTACAATGTTGGTGCATTGTGATATATCGGATAAAGTTCTCCCACCAGATTTTAAAAGGATTATGTAAGCCACCAGGGAGTTCCTTAATAAGGCCATGGAACAAGATGGCTACTTGCAATACAGTTTTCAAGTACAATTCATGGTATTTAATGCCTTATCTTAGAAAAGGTATTAAATACCATAAATGGTACAAGAAAAGTAATTCAAGTGCACACCTTTACTCACCCCAAACTTCTATTAAGGCCTTGATTACGTGTGCCTCATTGCGAAAGACTTCTATTTGCATTTGATTAAACACTGAAAAATTCAGCACATGAACTGGTGTAAAAACACTTAAAGCATTGTTGTTTATGTCACTATCAAAACCTGCTCCGTAGAACCATGCAGATATATTCCAGTCATAGTGTACTGAGCTCAAGGAGTGTGACAAATAAACAACCTGTTATTATGTTTCTCCTGATCATACATTGGCTTTTAGGAATGACGGTACGAAAGAGAGGAGAAAAGTTTTTATTCATTTTAATTGTTAAAGTGATAATTGTAGTTGACTTTCTATTCTTTCTGGCTATTTCAGGCAGGTGCATTGTGATGCCATAGCTGAACTGTAATATATTATCACAGTGGAGTAGTGATGTAGGTTTCTTATTACAGATGAGTAGTGGTGCTACAAGGATAGGGTAACGTTAAAATTAGTGACATGTCTTGTACCACTATCACAAGCATCCTTATATCACAAGTGAATAAGGGCTTGAGAAGGGTAGGGAGATAAACATATTACACTTGCATTTTATACAGGCAATGAACGCAACATCCACTTTTAAGAAACCTTTTTACTGTACATTCATCAAAGGTTACATTTAGTGATACTAATCATGTATTACTAATTTGTTCAATACAAATCCCAGCCCCTATTCTTCACATTATTATGTTCCTATATGTAGGGACATCTCTGTTAGCCTATATCCCTGAGGCACCTTTCAACTATATGTTGCATCATAAGCCTAATATGTTATCTTTCAACCGCATGACATTTCTGTGAGCTTAATAGGTTTCTAGTGTTCAAAAACATTTTCATAAAAAAATGCCTCTGGTTGTGATTCATTTTCAACCCACACAAAGAGGCCAGGAATTTATAGATTAGTCTGCCTTCCCTTTCTTTCAAGTGCTCAACCCACGCCAGTGTTAACTGTTACACCTTAGTGAAGACATGAAGGTATAGGTAGAATTCTCTGATACGTGATATTCTGCGGCAATAATTCTGAAACATGTTTCATTCGTTTTAAGCAAAACACCACTGATATTCATTCCGTTGACCTGACCCATATCATGAATCTAAGCTGCCCCTGTTGTTTGAATATCAGTTGTCTACATTACAGTCCTTGCAACCACTCTAATGCAGTTGTTTTCTGTCAAGCATGACACTATCCTCAGTGCAGCTTACTCAACTTGCATATGAGTTGAAATAAAGCATTAGTAAATATTATTTTGAATTTTTCATTATTGATATTTCATAGGGTATTCTATTTAGAATCTGAAGGCCACTTCCAATAGTTAATCCTCTACTGCACTGAATCTTTAGTTATAATAAGATATTTGTAGGCTAGCTGAGAGGGGTGACTCCTATCTGATGATTCAGAATGGTATTTCTCCATCACCTAATCAACTCCCACAAATACTGCTTATTGTCCAGTATCAATAGCATGATCATGCCTTCTTTCACTGAGCTTCTTGCAGGCACCATTTGTATAAATTCAGGAAAAATATTATAATGGGGAAATGTTAGGCTGCTTTGGGTGCAAGTACTGCTGCCTCTACTTTATTCAACAAAGAGAATGAGCAGCTTGATAACATACTCGATGTGTCAGATCTGAGAGTTTGAAGGCTCCTTTTCAAAATTGCAGATGTATCATTAAATGCAATGTCCAATGTTGTTTGCTTATCCAGAATGCCATGCTTTTCACAAAACTATGAAACTGTAAAGGAAGCAATGGTATTCAATTATTCTTACATCACTATCAGACTTCCCCCATTTTGCTATCTCTCACATGTTTTTTATTTTATTTCATATGCTTTACACAGTTGTACAGCATGCTGTTGCCTCATTGATTGGTATGGTTAATTGTACTTTAACATAAAATAGATGATGAGAAGTCTCACTTAAATTGCCCCAGTAAAGTTGAATTAGGAATAAGTGCCAACCTGCCTGTTAGGCCTCCTACTTCATCCCAGAATTTTAGAAGTGTTTTAGTGTGCATTTACTTTGTTTTATAGAAGAGTTTATTGCTTGATGCTGCTTATGACTTTTGCAATTTCTTGAAATCAATATTCTGACGGACTAAAATGCTCATATGTTATGTCATAGGTCAGCACATAATTGAATAATTGACTTCTCATCCAAAGTTACAAAAACGTATCCAACTGTTGAATACCTTTCCCTCCAATTACATCTTCTCATACTGGACAGTCAATTACATATCATTATGCGCCCAATTAGCTAGTGCCTGATGAAGGGTGAATAGATTATATTTTTCATTTGTTTCAAGCCCTCACCTTGTAGTATTTAGTAGTTTATCACATTAATGTTAGTTCAATATTGCAATAGTGAAATAATGCTTAGAGCATTACAAAAAATCCTTTTGAGCATAGTTAAGTCTTTCACTGACCACCATGGGATTCTCGATGATGTTGCCAGGATGTATTTTAAACATACTTTTTCTACCTCTCAGTTTGTTCCAAATTGTTAATTATTAGCAAAACCTTTTATATGCTGATTTCGGTGCCCATTTGCAAGTGAAAGTCTGACAGCTTTCTTAGGAAAGCCACAAAACATGCTTCACCACTCTAGTGTAATGAAGAAATGGCAAATATCAGGTGTAAAAAGTTTACATGACAGAGATTTTGAAGTAGTAAGCATTGATATGCTATTGAATGCCCTTGATTTACTACAGTTAAGGAAGTAGAATGCATTGATGTGCTAATACATGCCTTTGATTTGCTACAATTGACTGATGGCTCATAAAATCATTATTGTATATGTCATCATATTTCTGAACATAGTTCTAAATATTTGTCTCTCAATCTAATTTAAGAGTTTTTTAAATTATATTTTTGAATATCTAAGTATTGTAAGACCAAAATAAAAATGCATGAGGAGCCAGTTTGTAATATGTGGCAACTATTCAGGGTCAAAAAGGACATTTTCGATATAAACATAAATGTAGCTTCAGTGAGGGAATGCTTGTGATTCCCAAACGTAGACAAATAATAATGGAGGAGAGGAGAAAAGAGTCTGAGAAAAAGAAGGATTTGATAGTTGTTGAAAGGAAAGACAGGCAGAAGAGGGATCGATAAGTTTGTCTTTCATTTTAAGTGACATATATTATAACCTCACAGGGTTGACTTTTTGATCTATGCCTAAATCTAAATACATTCAGTAGTACAATGGCAGACCACAAGGAAGGAAACGGAGGAGGAACAAGAAAAATCAGAGGGAAGGAGACCAAACCAGGGTCAGTGACGCTGGAAGTTCATGTGCCGGGAAGGGTGGGGTGCATTATCAGAAGGTGGTGTTTATCGTGGTTTTGTCTGTTACATATTGACATCTAGCTTGTCCCATAGGAGGTGGGCATTTTCTGCAACAGAGTTGCTCAATTGTAGTCTGTTGTAGCATCTAACCCAAGTGACCCACTTCTCTCTAGTGAGAAATGGCAATCTCACACTTCATTTTTTGGGGGGGTTTATACGAGCTTTATTCGATTTTAGGCGTATAAAATCATAAAAGAAAACAATACAAACATCTCATCTCGCTTTTAAAATACAGTAATCTGCAATAATATGTACAAATTCATAAAAACTGTTCAATTTGCTGCAGCTTTTCTATAGTTTAAAAAATTATAACATATGACCTCATTGCCAAAATAATACATCACAGTATAAAAAACTTCTCATATGTGTCCCCACCACCTTCTAAGCATTTATAGTTGTCCTTGCTCTCAATATGCTTCTCAGGAAACCCCCCATAGTTGCAATGCAATAGTAGCTATCCAACATCTGTAAATACAATAGAGCTGGTCGACATTGTCTCCAGCCCCCCTGTTTTAATAACGGCTTAATCCATCTACGTCTTTCATTTGCATAGAATTTACAGAATAGGATTACATGGATATTTGATTGTGAAGAGATGTTGTCACAAAGACACAGGCCTAAATCCCATGACCAATTATTCATGTCTGGATAACTGATCAAACGATGGAATGTCCCAAATCTGAAACGTGTTAACACATATCTATCGTATCCAGTTTTCATTTAACTTAGAACTGATTTGGAAAAATCAGGGAGAAGATTGTTCATGTTCTGCACTGAATTTTGATGTGTAAGGAAGCACCCAGATGTGAACAGCAATACATAGGAGAAGCTACTTTGAATATGCTTATTACTTCCTTAAGTTCAGAAGAGTCACATTTTCTTGCAGTTAAAAATCATGTGGAGAAGGTCTTCCTTCTCCTCTTTAAAGTGCCTGCATTTATACAATGGAATAAGGCCAGTTCTAAACATCAACCTTGGAATCCAGTGAGTATGATGTGTATGTATGAAACAACATTGAGCTATGAAAATAGATTTTTTTTATATTTTGAAATAACATATTGGGTAGGGATCTTCTTCTTCTTCCCTCAGCCACAATCCTATGACTTTTTGATCTCTTGCAGTTTGCACAGTTTAACGTTCAGGCTGGTTTAATAAGACCAGTTTAATGTTTTCATTTTATGGAGTTTGTTCACTAAGAGGTATATTGAATGTTTCCTGATTTTAGTCAAATTAATGTGCGAATGAGTTGTCCCACAACCTTTTGATGTTTTTAAAAAGAAATGCGTTTTTTTGGCTTCTATTAATTCTCTTTTGCAAAAAGATATTTGACATGGTAGTATTTATGGATTTGTTTTGCTCAAATGTCAGTGCCCTTACTAAAGCTTTTGTTGCCAGCTGTAATGCTGACAGCAATTAAGCACACAATCCTAAGGGAGCATGTAAATAGATTTCAATTAAAGATCTTTAAATCATGGTACAGAACATTAAGTAAACATACAGGGCCATGTTAAGAACAAAAAGTAACCCTGGCAAAAATGTTCAAACCAGCCCTATCCCTTACTCCTCGCTCTCTCATCTCTCCAAAATGTATTGTATAAAGTGAATATTTGGGACCATGGGCCTAAACATATCTTTTTCCTCAGTGGTAAGACACAGGCTTGTATATCTAGGCTGATAACATACAGCTATACATTGGCATCACCTTTCAGTGACCTATGGTACAGGTGGGTGGGGTTAGAGCAGAAGAGACAAGAGAATAGCTGTGGAGCTCTTGCAGACTCTCAGGTTTTGCACGATCATGCTGGGCAGTGGCCAGCTACAGCACATGCCCAGAACCCCTGCAGCATCACATAAGGGACCTGGATTGGTGTCACTGGCCCAAGAATTACTGGGTATGAGGCTTGCATTCCCCCGACATTCAGACTGGGAGATACCAGTCAAGGTTAAATGGCGCATATCAGTATTCCACTTTGGAAATACCACTCCAGACCACGTATATTCATGGCCATGGTGAAATCATGCAGTAGGTGAATGTGCGTTCCTAAGTGACATTTTGTTTCAATGTCACCTAGGAACGCAATGTGATTGGCTATAAGAGCAGAAATGTTGATTAGAATCTACTACCAGGCCAAAGGTGTGTACATGTGAAAGTTCACATTGAGCCCATAGATTGTATTGCCATTACTTTCTGTACTATCTGACTGCTTTCACTGCGCTCCCTTTGCTGGATCATTTGCAATGGTTTTCTTATTTACAGCAATGCAATCACAAGGGAAACTCCACAGTGTATGGAGGGGGAACGGGAGGCGTGGGGTTTTAGGAGCTAGCAGCCTCCATTAGTGAATGATTACCACAGAAAGCTGCTCCTAGTGAAGTGTGACCCTACTACAGTTATAGACCTATTGTGAGTTAGGGCATCTCACAAAAAGTGACGGACTGATCTCACACACCACCTGGTGTCATGCTTCATCATCGGCCAGTCCTCGCCCTCCAAAACCTTCGTTTGATGGAGGGCGGGCATACACCTGGAGACAGGGATGCACTTCTAAACTAAAGAGTGGGGGCCCGTGAGGTGGAACGTGAAGTTAAAAATCATTATAGTTACCAGAAAAGAATTTTAATGTGGCCAATAACTATATGATGCTAAAAACAAAAGGACGGTGAGTGGGGTATTTAGTGTCCCCTAACCGTCTTGTGAAAGGTCGACATGTTTCTGCCTAGTTGGCCCGAACGGCTCCAGGGCATTCATCAGGACCTAAGTTAGAATTGGGGCTCCGTTCTTACCAACAGGTAGCAAGAAAGTACCACTGTGTGGGTGTGGCGAGGGCCGCACTCCGCTTCCTACTTGGCTTCCAACTGTCAAGCCCTAGTTGAAACAACTACTTGCCACATGGGGGGAGGGGACACTCCTGTTCATTTGTCTCAGGGAAAGTGTCCCGTGTTCAGCCTACGGTGTTGCTCCCGGTCCTCCCGAATGTAGAGTTCTTATTTACAGGCCTGGGTAAAATTGTAATTACGCCGGAGTGAGTGGTGTAATTTTGGTACTTTCGCATAACAAATTATTGTGATAATGCCATTTTCACATCATGTAATTTTGAAGTGAAAGTTTAATGTGAGATGTACTGTTCAGGTAATTTTTGTAATGGGAGCGGCATTTCAGGTGGATTTCCTTACATGAGTGAACCATTCGGGTAATTTTTTAAGGTAAAACTACCAACTTGAACACAAATGGCAGTGTTAAGAATGTGATTGGCAGTTCCTCTAATGTGGGTGTTCAGCAGACAGTTCAGGTAGATGGTTTACCTGAGCGGTTTGTTCTGGTAATTTTTAAATGCAAAACTGCGTAACGAAATGCCAGTGGCAGTGTTTTGAAACCGATCAGCAGGAAATCAACTCGGATATTACATTTTCGAGTTGAATTTTTACCCAAACTGACCATTGTGGTAATTTTTTCAGTGCGAGAACCATGCACAATTTCACATACTTTTTCAGTAATTTTGTGTAATTATGCTACCCGAAATTGTACAAATTACGCCCACCCCTAATTATTTCAGTGTTTAATTTGTCTTGTTTCTTTCCTCTCCGTAAAGCATCTAGACAGCATTCACCCAGCTAAAGAAAGCCTTACTATGATCTTCATATTTTTGCTAGGATACATAATTTTCCTTCTGGTTGCTTTATTGGGACTACATTTTAAAGAATCACAAGACATCTGTCTCATGAGAGGACTCATTCTAATTACTGGAGTAAATGTGGTGAATGTTGTGTGATCAGCCTTTTATGGCAAGCTTGGAAGACGAGAACCCATTAACTGCTGTATCAGGTTGGGAATAAGCATTGTAAACGTTGTTTTTTAATTATGCTTTCTACCAATCATCACAGTTTTTTCAGTTATGCATTTCTAAACTGCTTTCCGTTCTTGCACAACACACAAACTGCAATGCTCTATTCTTAAATTTGCGATTAGATTAGTCTGTAACACCCATGACAGATACCATTCATAGCTCCACTCCTCAGGCTTGCTTTTGAGCTACTAATAAGTATAATATGTAAATGTGTAAGTTTGTTTATGTTTAAGAGAATAATGACCATTCTACTTCTATTATTTGAAATTATTAATCCAGTTAAGAAGTATGAAAAAATTGAAACACTTCTTTATTTGGACTGGACTAACCAGGCAATTAGCTTTTCTTTTCTCATACTGTATGAGTGTTGAATTCTGATGAGGTGATAAAAGCACTGATTTGTTGCCAAAAAGTAAGATTTCTAATTTGGGTTTGACCCGTGTGCTAAACTGTTGTGTGGGGGAATTCTTTATCTGTCTGTGCACCTGTTTCTATGGATGAACCAGTACATTTGCATCTGAGAAATCGCTGGAGTAAATAAAGTACTCTAGAATCCTCTGCATTTATATTCACTATTTATCATCTGCCTAACGGTGCAGTTCATTAGGCAGTTTTTGCTGGTCTTTACTGGCCACAACCAGGCGTCTCTCGGTGTTGAACGTTTCCCATGACAGTGATATGTTGGCTTTACCCTTTGAATGTTCATATTGCCATTTGCCCACAATTCTCCGTAATGCTTTCGGATTCACATCCATTTCCTTGTTTCTTTAACAAAGAGTAATGGTGTTCTGCATCTTGTCTGAATGGATCTCATGCTTTCAAATGTGGGAAGCACCATAGTTACTGGTGTTGGGCATAGCTATCCATAGTGCAGCAGGTGCAGTGACTCCGGCTCTCAGGGCTGCAAGGGGCCCAGTGCGCCAGGGTGACAACTGTTTTAAAAGCTCTGCAGGGGCATAGCCCCTCTCTCCCCATTTAAAGTACCTGCATTAGACGCTTGGCATCCTTACTATGCCACTGTTGCGGGAATTTCATGACTAACAGAGCAAGCATGGCAGTACCTCGTCGGGCATCTATTGAGCATGCTATATGTACCTTGAAATGATAACTAAGAAGAATAATGCACCATTGTACGTAGACATGTCTGGTGGTCCGCACTGTAAAGAGTATCTTGCTGAAACGCGTACATCATTCCATAAGAATCTAGTCAGTTATCAAGTACATAATATAGATTAATGTATAAGGCAGCATGCAGGGGATAAATAAAAACTTTAATATGAGGTTTTAAATCCTGCCGAAAAAAATCCTGCTAAGACATTATCTTTTCACATCAAAATATCCAACCTTTTGCTTCTAAAATCATGTAGAAAGCGAAGCATATTTTATTAAAGTTAAATCATTTGATTGCTCACTACAGAAAACTCCTCAGTATCCAGTGGGTTTAAGGGACCAAGGAGTATGTGAAAAGGTTGAATGAGATTAATTAGGACTTTTCACCATTGTTTTTGGGATCTTGGCATGAGCACGGCATAAAAAAGCGGTAGTGCATCTGAAGACATTCTTACCTTCTGACCTGAGCTTTCCTCATCTCCATCCCTCTTTAATGTATTTGTATTCCTCAGCTTCAATTAGAATTACACAAGCTCGTGTGGGTTTCCTGTGGCTGCAAGTTATTGTATTTCTTTTTCCTCAGCAGATTCACCCTTGTTTTTCAAGGCAAAATTTACATGGAGAATGCATTTGAGAGTGCAGTGAATCATTACTACATGTGATCTCACTTTGGGCGCCAGCTCCCATTTGAGTTCATTCGTATTTACAGAGCCACTTGGATTGGAACCCTAAGTGGAGTGTTTCAGCTTTTCTTTTAGTAATATCAATAATCACTTTTAAATTATTTGAACAGCTAGACTCTTGTCTTTGGCAATAAGTAAATAGATTACTCATGAAGGCTTTACATCAAAGTTGAGTGTATAATTTCTTGTTTCTTCTAGGAGCTGTGTCGTCAGCGAATGTCCGTCAAGTCAACTGATCGTCCAGAACCCCTTCATACTTCACGAATCAATAGTGTCTCGTCGCAGTTTAGTGATGGACCCATACCCAGCCCTTCTGCAAGAAGTAGCACTTCATCCTGGTGTGAAGAACCAGTGCAGTCTAATATGGACATATCCACTGGACACATGATACTGGTAAGGCAGGTCAAAGAATGTATCTAAATGGAATCTTAAATCTTGATCTTAAATTCACTGTCTAGGCCAGTTTTAGGAAGATGCTTACTCTTTCCTTCTTAGGTGGATTGCAGTGGTTCATGATTTAGTTTCTGTTGGCTATCACATGTATGTTTAAATGATACATTGTAGAAAATCTAGTCACCAACTTGTAAAAGAGTTAACTTTAAAAACGTTTTACTGGATCACTCACTAAGTAGATTGTTCACTCACTGAAAGAGAGGGACCCCCATGTCCAGGGGTTTCTCTGACTGCAGCTTAAGACATGGCTGTGCGCAACAAATCTGTTCTTCAATATGTGAATGCTCTTCCATCTCAAGTATCACACCACAGCGAATGCCTACATGCCCTCCTTCCATCTGCCATTCACCTGGTAGTGGCTTTTTTGGTGCCTCCAGGCTAATTCATATTCAAATGATTACAGATTACAGGTTATATGCACTGGCTCCAGCCACCCTAGGACCTCCATAAATGTGGCTCGTGTACATACCTCATCTGATGATGGCCTACATGCTGTATGCTTTTTGCCCAGTCCTCATTTGGATGAACTAATTTAAAAGATGGTTGACATGCACCAGGCCTTGACCTGTTAGACTCTGTGCGTTGGAATCCTGAGGATGCCATCCCAGTGGCCTTGTCGTTGCTTTCTAATTTGAGAGAAATCCTTCTGCCCTGCCACCGCCAAGAGACCCTGTGATATTGACCTTTTTGGAACAGGTTCAGAGATACTTAATTTCCAATCTACAAATACCAATTTAATTTTCATATTCAAGGCTGCAACCACACTAACCACACTGACCCTTAAAAATAGCATTTGGACCTTTTAAGACAGTGTTTATAGGAGTTGTTTGACAAAGACATTGATTCAGACCTGCTCTGCTTGCCCAGTAACTGGCTTAGAAAGTATGTGTAATGCCGATATCAACTTTGTTAGTCACTAAGAACTTTAACACCAAATGTAAAACCTCTTTTGAGGAGACATCTCTTTGCCAAGCTCCTGGCTGCAGTATTTACAGAGGCTACAATTGGAAATGGATACAAACCCACTTCTTTCCTCTCACTTCTAGTGATTAATAGGTTAAAGTTATGGGTTATTCTGCAAGAGGGTTAATCATATAAAAAATGCATCTGAATTGTTTATACCATAAATTCCTATCCTGTATTTGTGCAACCACAAACTCAGAATACGGGGCAAATAATGATTAGGGCAAAGCCATTTAATTAAACGCCTGCTAAGCCCTCACTCACCTGGGTTGCATACTTCATCATCAGGTTCAGGCCCTGTTTAAGCTGATGGTAAATTGGGATGTGTTCCCCAATTGGAGCAATAATGGAGACTTGCAGACGTTGAGCAATGTCATCTGTGTGCCTTAGCCTACTTTTTAATGCATGATCTTTATGGCTCTAAGTTAAAATTACATCATGGATAGACATCACTAATATACCCGTTCTTCCTGATGGTAAGTTTAAAAGAAGGCACAAGGCTTGTAGTCCTTCCAAGTGTAATTAGATTAACATGTTCAAGCCACTTATGAATGGTCTAGGGCTTTTGTTAGGACATAAGTCGCTGTTATTAAACTAACTGGAGTCAAAGGAGTGTAAAAAAGAAAGTAGTTAATCTTTTATTTAATAACCCAGTTAGCAGTCTAGTATGTGATATCGGGCTCTTGGGGTTAATGCCTGTACATAGAAGATAAAAAATAAGAGACGAAAGCCACATATTAATTCATTGTCACAGATCACTCTCATGGTCTGTGTTCACAAACAAAATTGAAGACCAAACTTGACAAGCACTAAATCAATTATTCTGGTATAAGAGGCCATCCAACACATGCCCTCATGTGAAATCCCTTATTTTTCGATGTTCATCACATTAAACCAGTGTACACACACATCATGCAGTAAACAATCATTGTAAATGGTGATTTGTGTTCAATCCAGGTTTTGAGCTGACTTTTAACTTTGTATTATATTTTCTCATTCCTTTGGAGCACTAACATTGCTCCATGCATATTTAGTGGAGCTTTGAAGTTTAAGATTGGAGGCTATATGCCAGTTAGTGTAGCCTTTCACTCCTTCTGTGTTGTCCTTATGGTTAATTATATAATGCAGGCCGTGCTCACCTTGACCAACTTTGAAATGATTTTATGTATGACTTGAGCCTGACAATCACATACATTAGAAACTATTCAAGATCATGGATTTATCCCACCTCAACACAGAGTAGACTGTATGTTCTTTCATCATAACAGATATGCATAAAGGTGTTAAGGACATTGCAGCTTAATATGTGATGTCTAGGTTCATCACCAGTGGACAGTACGAGCCAAGGTCAGCTGCCTAAAGCAGTGAGCAAAGGTCATAATTCTGATATTTCCTTTTCCTAAGGATAGTCTCTATGATGAATGATACAGCAGAGAACCCCGGTAGGGCGCCATAGAGTCTGTTATTACTGCAAGCCTTGATCCTCAGAGTTCCCACCCTTTTCCCCCTTTACTTGACTTTCATTGTCCTGTCAGTTTTAATGCGTACCAATGGGTTCATAATATTAGAAGTGGGATTATGATTTAAGGGAACAGTTTATCTAGTGGATTTAGTAGGCTGTAGATTTTCCTTTCATGTCCTGGTAGTGATTCCAATTATTAACTGTTGTCAGAATTTTGCTAAAACATAATTACATCCCCACACACTGTGATTTACAACATGTGGCAATGACTTTGTATGAAACAGTCATAGTTATGTGATTTAAAAACATATTTTGTCTAGTGTTTGATTCTACATACATTTCTATGTGGCAAATAATACCCTGGTAAACAAGGCAAACGTGATGTACCACTCAGTTAGGTGGGATTATAAGGGGTTGGTTAAGTGGTGGGATGGCTAGAATTTGAGACATAAGAATGTGTGAAGCGCTAATACTTTATTGCACAAAACCGAATGATGTATGGTTTCCAAACAAATTTGATTGGCTGTCAAATACTTGCATACGAAAATAATTCTATCCTGGTGTACATGCACTTTCTACCATTTTTCCGTTTTTTCTTTTCTGTCAAAACATATTTTACTACGAGCTCTACGTTGCCACCACTTCCGAGCCTCTAAACGCATTTACTCCAGCCTTTGATGTTTGATCTTTTCCTGGGAAAGGAGGAAGCGCTCAGAGAGAAGTTTCGGATTACCCATGAACATGAAAGTTTGTGTGTACAAGCGGACAAGACATTTCAACCTGGGTTATACCCAGTTCTTGTCAATTTCCTCTTTTGGTTTAAGATTTACTCACACAAAAGTCTGTATGAGGAAACCTATTTATGAGTGAAAAAACAACTTTTCTGAATGAGAAGAACGTTTTTGCACTCCTAAATACAAATATTTGCAGATGTAAATCGGACTTACTTGTGCATATAGTTTTGAGAATCGCACCATACGGCGTACTATATACACTTGAATAAACGGTCCAATTGCAATTCTAGGGTTTCTTCTAAAATCAGCTGAGGATTTTTCCAGATGTATGGAAGCAGACATGCTACTCTGCCTCCATGGAGCAACAGTGCAATCACTTAGGGCAAGTCAGTGTTCAGTTTGAGCCAGTGGTTTCCACTGCTCGGCACCTACACTTGATTTTCAACACCAGCACTTCTGGCAGTCTGCTGCATGGAGGCTCTGTTTGCCTAATTTAGAGATGAGCACAACAACAGTTGTTTATTAATACAATATGCATTAAAAATGACTAATACCTGCAACCCCCAAGACATTCTTTTTTTTTTTTTTTTTGAAACCGTTTATTACAGGTCTTAAAAGTATACAAGTATGGGCCCACAACCTTCCGGCCGGCCGCTAGCAATGGTAGGAACATCCGACATACATTTATGGAACACGTGGTATTACAGGAGGAGCATTTCTCCGTAGGTAACAATGTCAAAGCCACATCATCCCCCAAGACATTCTTATAGCTTTGGGGGCTTGGAATTGTCTGATTAGTCACACTTGCAGGCATGTGAGGGCAGTAGTTGTATACATACTGAGATTGGCAGCACTGGCAGGGGCAGTGGTTGATGCAAGCTATGGTGGCCTCCTAACAAGTGCCCTGGCATCTATTTTGTTTACAAAGTAAGCACTGGACAGATTTATCAGACTTTGAGGCAGCACAATGCAACAAGATAGCTTGTTGCACTTTGCTGTTTCCATTGTAGAGGGTAGGAATGGGCCGTATCTCCCAAATATGGCACATTCCTGCTCTCTCCTAATGCTCGCGCACTCAGTGCAGCAAAGTACCAACACAGGCACCCTTCCCTCATGGTGCAGGGGTTCCTGTGTTACAGGCAGGATTGTGTTTGTGCAGGCAGGGATCCCTTCCTGCAAAAAACAATCCTTAAAGGAATTTTCCTCTTTCTAAGTGTGCTGCAGAATTCTCCTTGTTTTCCTGTCAGGAAGGCCTAGAATTTTGACACATTCCCATGTTTGCCTGTCTTGGTACACCCACTCTTCACCCCTGGAATGTCTTCCCAGGGCAGAGTAACGCAAGGCATTGATTTGCACTGCCTTGAATGACTCCAGATTTACTAAGCAACGCATGGCCATGCAAGATGGCATTGCGTTGCTTGGTAAATCTGACTTAAGGATTGCATTGCCCTTGCAACACCATCCGTGACGCAAGAGCAATGCAATCCAGTGATAAATCTGACCCTGATAGTCTAATACATGGATTTTGTGTAACTGTCCCTATTTTTTCTAAAAGGGTCATTTTGACCAATATTTACCCTCATAGTTTTCTTATCAGTAAAAAGCATTTCATATTTTCCCTCCCTTGTGTATCCTTAAGTGAAAATGCTTCTCGTGATAGTCACTCTGCCGCCCACTCTTTCTACAAAATTTTGGTAAATAATGGTAACACTATCTTTAGACCTCGAATCTCCTGTCAATTCTCTTTATTCTTGCTTGGACAACAATTAGCACTCTAACACTGGCCTCGAAACACCTAAAATGCACATATAAAATAATATGAAATTACTGATTAAATCAAATGAAGGAAGAATAAATGGAAGGCCGTACCTTAAAAAGAGCATAAAATCATTGGGGTACAGCTAAAGAGGCACAAACTATCGGCAAGGAATGCATTCATTTCAGATAGGGGATTCTCGTGCAATGATCATACGGCTTTCTAAAGCTTACATTGATTCCACAGATGATAGACTTAGCAAGTGCCTTCACAGGCTTCATAATCTATCTTGAATTGGATCTAAAATCACACAGCAGGCTAGTGCAGGTGTCAGAGCATGGTTGAAATCTAGTGAGCGTTGCTTCTGCACAGTAACACTAGAGGACCCAAGCAACAGTTCTGGCAACACTCAAGCCAACCGATATCAGTTTTATTAGCATTTTGCCCAATTTATTTTATTTGAATCAAGAGCACTATATCTGTCTATCTATCTTTATAGAATACATGCATAATTAGCATGTCAGAGTGACAAGTCAGAAGGGTAAAATCGTAGAATTTGGACTCAATTCTTTTTCATTTCCTGATTCTTTTACCAGCCCAGCAACTGACATTAACCCCTTCAGCGCAGCGCGGATTTCCGCGCCACGCTGAAGGTTTTGAGCGCGGGCGGGGCCATGACGGAGCGGTTCCGTCATGCGCACAGCGCAACCGACGTGCATGACGGAACCGCTCCGTCATGCGCGTCGAAGGGGTTAAAATGGGAGGCTTTGTTTACTATTTCAACAGAAACAGATGGTAAATTGGTCCTGGTTTGTATTCTACAATGCATTTTGCATATTGCTCGGGTTGTTTTAGAAACATAAATATATTATATATATATTCACTGAAAAAGCAAAGGTTAAAGTAATGTTACAGTTAGGTGAATTTGTTAGTGACAACATTAACGTTTTGAACTAAAAAAAACACAGAAATTCACCAGTTATAGTTAGCAGTGCTAACTATAATTTGTGCCCCGGCCATGCACTGCTTATGACTGCACGTATGACATCACTCATGACATGTTCTATGACATAATTTCTGATATCACTGATGACATCTCAAATGACATCATTGATGAAATGACTGATTATATCAGTGATGACATCATCCACTGAGTGTGATGGTTTGTTTTATAATTTACATAGTGGAGAGCAATTACCATGCTACATTTGTAACTATTTCTGTACAGCCATGGTCCAGCTAATGGGTGTGATTGTTTACAAAACGCATGTGCTTCTAATGCATCATAGGTGTGTAGAGGTATTGAAGACATTGTAAATGTTTGTATTGACAGTTGTCAGCTTGTGTCCATTATGTTCCACACAAGGTTTAGGCTCTGTAGAAAAAGATGCACCAGGGCAAAGATTCTACATGCAATATACTAAGGGCCCGATTCCGATCTCATTCGGAAAGCAAACTGTACGACTAGTGTCCGGAATGCTTTCCATACTTCTCGTATCAGGGGAGATAGATCGTACAAGTACGATGCATTTGAATTCATCCGAATACGATTCGGTCCGACTCCCATTGACTTCAATGGCAGCATGTGTACCGAACACGTACACAGGCTCCCATTGACAAAAGGGGTGGTTGGATATCATCGTGCACCCTGTGGCAGGCACCCCTTGGTGCCTGCCACACTGTGCATGGTCTGAAAGGGGGGACCCATGAGTACCCCCGCGGTCATGATTCGAAGGGCCCTGGGTGAAGGGGGGCCTGCCATGGGTCCCCAAAGACCAACTCCGGCAGCCATTTCGATACGGGCAAATGAATCATAAAGGCTGTCCGAAAACCTACTCCTGAAAGCTGTACGATTCGGCTCCGGAGGGCTCTATCCCTCCGTATGCCTTCCGGAACCGATTCGGTCAGCGCTAAGACTTTCCAGACTTCGTACTTGGTCGTTCGGAATTGGGAACGAGTCGGTCGGAAACAAGGGCTCCGGATAGGTTTAGGTAAAACCAAATCCGATTTGGAGCCCTTCCGACCGAGATCGGAATCGGGCCCTAAGTGT
Source organism: Triturus cristatus (assembly GCF_964204655.1). NCBI lineage: Eukaryota > Metazoa > Chordata > Amphibia > Caudata > Salamandridae > Triturus > Triturus cristatus. Next base: position 504,173,009 of record NC_140593.1, read on the forward strand.
TGTAAGCACCCTTTAGCTATAAGACAGAATTGTGTCAGCATGTAACATAGAAGACGGTGTGCACCAGGTATTACACTATGAACATATGCTTGTTTTGCTTCAGAAGATGTAATGTTTCCACCTCAGTATAATGGCTGTGGGTTATGTGATCTGTCGCACCTTCAGGTCTTGGTTATTTTAAGTAAATAGTCTCTCTTGGGACAAGTTCAGCAGAGAGTGTACACTGTGCTTAGTAGATACTTTTTAATACTCTGTGGTGTATTTTTCATCAGAGCTTCACTGGCTGCAAACAGTGTTGTACAGAATAAACACTCTCCAAAGAATAAACAGAGTTAACAGTACCCACTTTTCAACTCAGTGTAGGTACAGTGACTTTCAGGGATTGGATACAGGTAAAGAGTGTCTGTATTAGGGCACTATGTATGTATCTTAGCTCTCTTATTTGTGGTTCATAGTCAACATGAATAAAGCTGCTCATGAAGTGTATGGTATAGGGTCAATGTTGCAAATAATACAAGTTTGCTTTACCTATGGGGGTTGTATGTATGATAGCAGTTAAGACGCTTCATATTATGTTGAGCTATTTTGCATTTACTTTCATAGCTCCAATGGTATACCCGTTTACAGAACAGTCACTGACAAATACACCTAACTTTAACCTTTGTTTTTTCAGTGAATTTCTAGTTTTTTTTAAACCTAATTTAATATTTAATTATGATACATAAATCCAACCTCCTGCCGTGAATGGCCTTTGGCCATGTGCGGTGGGGGGTTGGCTGGAAGGCCTGGCAAGCTGCAGGTTCTGCAGCCAACACCCACATGCAGCCAGAGGCCATGCATAGTGGGAGATTAGACACAGGGCTGGCACTGGGGCCCCCTTACCCCTGATTTTGGCCCTGGGGCCCCATTCCCTGGGGCCTGCACTTATATGTAGGGCATGCACCCACCCTTCCTGGGCCAATTTCGGCCCGGCAATCCAATGCCCATGAGCCCTGCTTTATATTTAGGGATAGAGGGGCATGTGGCCTCCCCTCCCCGGGCCGATTCTGTGCCCAGGGACACCATTACCCAGGGCCTAGACGATTCTTAAAGGAAAGGGGACACACAGCTTCCTCTCCCCGGGCCGTTTTTGGATCTGGAGATCCCATCCTCCAGGGCCCAGCGTAATTTATTAGAGGGAGGGGGCATGTGGCTCTCCTCTCTGGGCTGGTTTTGGCCCCTGAGGACCCTATCTCCCAGGGCCTGGTGCAATAAAAGGTATGTGCCCTGGTGCCCACCGAGAACACCCATAATAGTCTTGTAGTGGGCTGCAGAGGGAGCCTCAGTGGCTCCTGCCAGCTCCCTGCAGACAAAAGGAGCCAGCATTGCTCTTGCCTTCAGGCAGGAGCAGCTCCTAATGCTGCTCCCTGCAGGCGGGAGCAATATTTTGATCTGTTTCCCTGCCCGTATCACTACGGGCAGGGATACAGATCAAAAGTCCTCTTCCAGTGGGCGGGAGCATTTTTGAAGCTCCAGCCAGATGGGTACAGACTTGGGGTTTGCACCTGCTTAATGAGAGATTCAAAAATGGTCCCACCAGGCGAGAATAAACGCAGGTTTCCCTACCCTCGTTGCTGAGGGCAGGGAAACCACTATTATGGCCTCCCGAGACATAGCATCTGAGCAGGTCCTGGGGGATGGGGTGCCCGGGGCCAATAATGGCTCAGGGAGAGGAGCCACACAGCTCCCCTCCCATCAGGTAATTGGCCCTGGAGTTGGGCTCCTTGGGGCGTCTCAAGGCTCTGGGAGGGAGGCTGCGCGGCTCCCTTCCATTTTCTTATATTTTGGCTCCAATTGTGGGCTCCACGAAGCCTCTTGAGGCTCAGGGAGGGTGACATACAGCCCTCTCCCCATAAAAAGTCATATCAGGCCAACAGGTGGGCTCTCCAGGCCCTCTCTAGGCACAGGGAGGGGAGCTGCCCTCTCCATATAAACACATTGCAACCCCAGGGTGAGCTCCCTGGCATCTTTGGAGGCTTAGGCAGGAGGACCGCACTGCCGCCTACCCACTATCACAAATTTCAACCTGGGGTGGGCTTACCTGGCCTCTGGAGGCTCAGGGAGGAGGGCAATGCAATCCCCTTTACTTCATGAAATCAGTCCCGGGGGTATGCTCCCCAGGGCATAAGTTATTTAAATACGGCCAGGCAGCCATTATATTTTCAATCCTGCAAGAGTCTCAAGGGATCGCAGCATTTTTGCACTTTTTTTCTTTTTTGGCCTCTGTGTCCCCTGCATGGGCATAGGGGGTCAAGGTATCCCTACCCTGCCCCCATTACTCTTCTATTTTTTTTATAACTTCAGGATAGGGGACTAAGTCTCTGAGTCCTGTAATGGCTTTCAGAAATATTTTTCTTATGTCGTTGGCAGCCAATCAGAGAGCTCGGGGGAGCCTGACTCAGATAAGGCTGCCCTCCACACAAAGGGGGAATTCGATGTAACTGCTTCCACAGAGCCACAATTTGAAAACAAGCTTACTGTTATTCAAAGTAATGACAGCACTGCATATCATATTAGGGAAAATAGACAGACATTGTTCTTTTTTCTCTGGGTCAATGCTTAGAAGAAAATGACTCCCTCCCTGGAAGGGAGACCCTAAAAGGCTCATTAAAAGGTAATAAGACCTGGCCTAAAATCGAAAGTCTAAGGTACAGATGTTTACGAGTTTTCTAAGAAAATATAAAAACAACTAGTTCAGAGAGATCTTACATCTAGGATTGTCACCACCCAGTCCAACTCTGTCAAGACATGAGTGCATCACATTGATGGTGGCTCAAGCTTTTGACTGGCAAACTCACTTAGAGGAGAGCGTCGTGTTAGGAAGAGACTGCGGCTAACCAGAAAACGATATGCCCTGAGGACTTTGCTGCTCATGTAGATTTAAGGGGTTCTACATCTAAACACTTAATCAGACTAGAGACAGGGATGCATCTTATAAGTTAATATTAAGGTGTGGAACATAAAATACATTTTAACAGTGTAATAGAACATTGTTTTTAGATTGATTAATCGCATGGACTATTCTCAATCAATAGTGGTGTGCAAAAGTGTCCATTTTAAATACTTTACAAACAGAAGTAGCAAATATAAGCAACGTCCTTGCTATCTTGGTCATCTCTAACCTTCAGTAATAAGGAAGTTGAGAAGTGAAGTACAAAGAAATCATCTTTTAAGTGCTCTTAAGTGAATCTAGTAGAGACAAAAATTTGCTAAGGAAAAATCGGAGTATCCCTCAACAATGGAAGCACCACACATGACATGAATTAAATTATGGGAATCAGGATAGCCTTTGCCTGGTGCATCATCCTACTGTCAGTTGGAGTAATGGAAATATGAAATAACTTAACAGAAAAGAAGTCTGGCATTAAACAACACTGACTCCTTCATTTGTGTTGGTGAATGCAAATCATTCACTATCCAACAAAACACAGTTGTGATGAATTTTGATTTATTTCCTTTGGTTATTCTATAAAGGAAATTTAATCCCAAATTAATACTTATAGCTCTCATCTGGAAAGAATGGGACAAAGAAGGAGGGGAAACAAGTGAATCTTAAAAGAAAGCTAACTTGAAGATTAAACATCATCTTGTTTTGCATACCAGAAAGGACTGAAGAAGGGGTCTTTAAAACATTCGTGATTGCATTCATCCTAAAAGCATATTTTGGCTCATCTATCATCTAACATTTCCTAATGCATGTGCAGCACTGTAATTCATAACATGTAAAGAGTTCTCAACCATTCTTATTGCTGGACATTTGTAATTACATGAGAAAGGAGAGGGCATTTTTTAAAGATTATTCCTACATTACTTAAATTGCATCTTCATGATTTCTACTAAAATGTTTGAAAAATTGGCATGATCATCCTTTTTTCACAGAAAAGACAGCTGATCAGTGCTTGTTTAAAATTAAATGTTGAGGTCTCAAGAATGAAAGTGTGGTGCTAGAAATTGTTAAAATGCCAGGGTTGAGGGCAGCCCAGTAGAGTCTTTCATGTTAGAGTCTCAGGGTGAAGGAAGGACTCAGAAGTGTGCTGACAGGCACCATGTTGAGATTGTTCCCTTTGGTAAGGGAAGAAGAGGGGGCATTTTGGTCACAAGGCAAGAAATTGGCTAAGTAGATATGCCAATAGGTAAAACAGTTTTGGCTTTGCTTTTCTATTGATTTGTACTTCAGTTGGCTGGTATGTATTATACAATGTTCCCTATTGACCAACTCAGTATTTTACTTTTGTCTTATTCTTTATCAATATTTGAGTGGTAGCTATGGTGGCTCTGAATATTTGTTCATGAAACCTTTATGGCATTTTTAAGAGAATACAACACCATGCAAATTATGTAAGCCTCATTGGCATGTTACTATAAGAATCTCAGTAAATGCCAAGTAAACCTATATTTTAGAAGTGCAATGAGATTCTGAATTATACATTGTGTTATTATGCTTGGAGTAGTTATTTTTTATTTCCAAATAAATCAGGTTTCACACTTAATCAGAAATGAGAGGATACATGAGTGCTTGCAGAAGTAAAGAAGTATGCAGAAAGAATCGTAGTTATTAGTTTCCATTGACTGAAGTTTGATGACAGTGTTTTCAGTGCCCTTCAATTCAGTTTTCTTCATGAGAGAGACATTAATGTGATAACCGATGGAGACTTAAATTAGTTTTAATCTTGTTTCCAGAGTAAAGCTCTACTATTGTTATGACTTTTCTATCTGGCTGTTGTCATGGGCGTTTGAAGGGAATTTGCAGTAGACTAGTGACATTGTAGGGATGTCATTGAGTTTTGAATATTTGGCACTCCACACCAACCTAGAACTATATATAGTACTTGAACAATTTATATACTGAATGTGGGTCATCAATGGCACTGTCTTTCTTGGATATGTTGAATGTTTGTTCACAATTACATGGCTTGAGAGATTTTGCTGCCAGACCTGGGAATTTTGGTTTGAATTGATAGTCTACAGATATTTTTGAAGAATTTAAAAGCGGCATGGTGAGCCACATCAAAAGATTAGTAGCATTTTGACGTCTGGGGTTTGAACACACCACCTTAGCCTGCGCCGTTCTCATTATTATTCTTTGGGATCATAAACCTGACAGCCGCGGTCCATGCGGGTAACAGCGGTGGGCGGTGGGGCCGTGTAAGGGGAGATTCTGAGAGACGATGCAGAGGGAAAATGAATCATTTATTTAATTTTCTCTCTACATCGTCCCTCGGAATCCCCCCTTACACTGCCCCACCACCCCACTGCTGTTACCTGCACGGACCAGGGCTGAAACCTGATGTCATCCAAACTCACTTATGTTTATAGGTTCTGGTGGCATCATAATGGTTTATAAATGTCACCAGAATACTGAGAGTAAACTGGTACATACTACACGTTTCCAGTTGCTTTATTGAATGTTTCGTTTTGGTGCAGTTAGTGTGAAAACTGTGTTTCTTCAAAAAGGCAACTGTTATTGAAAACAGTAAGTGAAATATTGGACCATATTTATGTTTGATGTTTGCAGTAAAGAGAAGAGAAAAGTGTTTACTAATGCAGTCAAGACTATAGGTGTTTAATAAACCAGACTTTGCATTGTTAAAAAGAAGAGTATATCTGTAGAAGTCAGAGATTTGGAAGCTTCTGCCAGAAAGGTACAGTTGACAATGGGCATTGATTATAATGAGAATGTTTAGGTCTTGCTTATCTTTCCTGTATATATTGGTGATTAAGCAATGGTCAGTCGTTAGATTTCTGTAATATTTAGCAGTGTGCACTGATTGAAAATAGAATGTTCAGCTTTCATGAATAGATTCCTAATTTAAAAGCGAATGGTGAAGCTCTGTAGAGCGGTTGACGGCTATCATCTAAATGCTGTTTCATGCTTAGAGACCAATCACCTGGAAAGAAATTACACGGAATCTAAGAATCCCAATGATGACATTTATATTTAACAGGAATGACTTCATCTCTGCCAAATAACATCCTCTGCCTCAGAAATATGGGTTTTCAAACTTCTGCTTTTGGTGCAATAATAGCACCCAAAAGTATATGGAGAAACAGTCACCTACTAAAATTCTGGGGGAAGCACTCCCTAAAAATGGTCTGTGTCCCTTATGAGCAAATACCCTTCTGGTATGGTGAATATTTGTAAAACACCTAATGATATGTTAGATTATCTATTCAGCTCTTTAGCCATATAATCTGCATTTATTTTGTATAATAGCTAATCAGCCCCATTTTGTTTTACTATCGAGTTGTTTTTTCATATTTTTAACAAATCCATTTAAAAAAATGCCAGTAGTTGTGTCAGATCAGAAAACACTTCTGCTTCAGTGATTAAAATATTGTGAAGTGGGGGTGGATTTGGAGGAAATCAAAAGTTGCTTGCTCCCTACTTCAAGGCAAATGTTTCCAATCTGTTACAAATTTGGCATGTGCTTGGTGCCTGAGGCATGACAGTTGCCATGACAGAAACTGTCCCTGAGCAGTGCTAATTGGCATCATGGAAAATGTCAAAAATGTATTTTTAATGTTTGAAAACTCCACAGCACAATATCACAGTATAATAGGCAATCATTTTGCCTTTAGGTAGACAGGAAAATGTGACAGTTGACACAGTGAAATGGACACGGTTACATTTTACATGCAAGTTGTTTATAATCAGCACACCTCAACATTAGAGAAGTCCACACTAACATAACTAAGGTATACTTCTCTCACATGCTGCAGAGACAAACATTTACATTGCAGAAAACATGACAACTGCACTAAAATTTCAGAATGAAGAACATAGTTTCAATCCCCCCGACCAAAATGCTAATTTGGTGTAGAAGTGCCAGAGGCTATTTTGCGTGAAAAGAAATGTAAGATGCAATGCATGTTAAACTTCAACTGTTTGACACCATCAGAGCATTTGCTGTGTGGTTACTCTTCTCTGTGTCTCAACGCTTGAATGATAGAAGTTGATGCTGGACCTGAAGATTGACTGATCACCATCTACATGAATGAAATTAGAAGTGCTCCATCAAAAGAAGGTGGACATTATCAGAAGAGCAGCGCACCTTACTTTGCGGAATGCTAGATCTGTAGCATTCACTCCCTTTTTGTTCTGTTGCTCCCGCTTCACATGCTCATTTAGAAAGTGCAATAGTTTATATGAAACTAAGAAAAGCAGATTTTACAAAAGATTTGTTACCAAAGCATCAACAGATTAAAATCAGTTGGCGAGGTTATTTATAAGTAAATGAATATCAGTGAGAAATAGGTATATTATAGACACATCAACAAATTACTTTCTGGCTTTTGACTTAACAAGAATTGACAGGACAACATAAGTCTGCTAAGATGATTGGGCTTAGCTAGCACATAACGCTAAAAAGTGTGTTACATTTTGTTGTATAAAAATATGAACTTCCAAACACGAACCTATGAGGGCATACCTCTCCAGCCAATTTACGGATGTGCTAGCGTTCCAGCATCTACTGGGTGTTTTGAAGGACTGGGTTATTCTAAGACCCAGCGGTGCCAGGGGACAACACCTGAAACCTTCGTGGGTTACCTGTTCTGGCGTACAAAACACAGAGACACAGGACACTTCCAGCGACGTCAGAGATCAGCGTTTATTTACTGCAGGGATACAGAGATCACAAGAAGTACACAACATGTAGGTTCTCGGAGACTGCTTCAAATTGCAAAAGTGGATCGCTCCTTTTATACACGTTTTTGCCATTGCACAGTATGGCGAACAAAAGTTACAACTCAGTTCCCACAATAAACTTCAAAAGAGTCGTGTTCATGTTTCAGGAGGCCGGAACATAATTACAGCAGCATTGCCGGTTCCCATCTGTAAAAACATATCTACCCCGCAATAAAACACATTCCATTCTGACCGTAAACACATTAGGAGAGAGGACAAGAACAGATGCAAAGAAAGGACAAGGATGCACAACAGGTTAAAGAAGAGTGTCGGGAGTAATAAAAGAAACTTGATGACAGGATCAAAGACCTCGTGTCCAATGCATGCATGACTGAAACAATAGGCTAGCACGGCAAGATGAGTCCCGAGCGGGGCCATCTGCCTTCGCCGTGTCATTTCCCTTATCGTAAAAGTCACCCTCAAAGAAACACGTGTCCTCCATGTAAGCTTGGGAGTCCCAGGGTCACGAAGCGGGCAACGTCCGTTCGCTGGCTACTTGAGGGCAAGAAACAAAATGGATGTCGTATCTAAAATGGAACCCGAGGGTTCGGATGAACAAACCCAAAAATGAGACGAACCATACGTGGTTGCGTAGCGAAACTGCGTACACCCACTATAATCGTCATTTGCGGTTCGTAGACACCAAACTCATCCATATTCGTCACCCCTCAAAAAGTGTCGTTCCGTCTCACACGGAACCTCAGACGCTCCTTTTGCCCTCAGGTAGGCAAGCACTAGTCAAGATCGGAATCGATTTCAATACTCATCAGATCGTTCACCTGCTGCTGAAACATCATTCTACTCATCAATGTCTCCTTGGTAACAGATGGCCGTCTTATACACGTTGTAGCACAAAGGCCACATAAGGCAGGACCACATTGTACACAAAGACAACACGTGAATAGAAACGTTACAACAACCCCTACGATCATCAGAATTTTCCAACCCCACATGGATATCAAACCCCAAAACCATCCTAGAAGTGTCCAATTACCTTCGTCCACGTGTATGGACTCGGAAATCTTGTGCAACTTTGAGATGGCTTGGTAGACAGTTGGAGCATTGTCAGGAATGAAAATGCAACAGCTCGAATGGATAACTTTACACACACCACCTCTATCTGCGAGAACGACGTCTAGAACCATCCGGTTCTGCACCGTCCTGAGTCTATCCGCCTGAAGTTCAGCTGTTAAGTTACCAAGGGCACTCGCGGTAATATTAGCAGTCGACTCGACTACACGGGTCAACTGTCTTAGGTTCCTACTATTAACCATAGGTCCCCAAAACGGCAGGAAACCCTTAAAGAAATCTCCTGCTTCTTGACCGGCAGTATCCTCTTTGCTAATAACGCCTCTCACAACTCTAGTCTTGTGATAGTCTGAGGCCACTGTAAAAGTCGGTGGTAAAAGATTCGCAATATAACAGGTACCCAAAAAATCACGGGGTAGCCATGTATATGCACGTTCATAACATATGAAATAAGTGCCCTTAGCAGTCAGGAAAACAGGGGAAGAGAGCATCGGTAGGACATACGTGTCAGTGCAAGCACTGTTCCCAAGTTGTGCTCTCGGATTTCGACCCAAACCTTTCAAGCAGAAATTACCGAGGTGTGGTACAATCCATATTGGGGACGAGCTCTTAAGCTGTCTATCACCCACTGAAACACTATACTCAGCCTCACTCAGATCCTTATAGGCTTGCACCTCTTCATCTGGGATAAGCGATGCATCAAAAACATCTCTATCTAAATCCGCTATCGCTATCGCCAACGGCTTGTGGTACGGACTAGGACCAAAATGAACAGAGCGTGGCTCTCGACTGGGGTAGGAATCTAATGCACTACGAAACATAGTTTGGAATGCTCGAGCGGAACCCTGGGAGCTGTAAGGAAGGACCAAATACGGAATACCCCTATCCATGGTATGTGGCATTAACCCACACACCCAACAGTTAGTAGTATTCATCACCAACTGATGCTGATGTAGGAGTTGAACGAAGGAGTTATTCATAAATTCCGCACGTCTAACCTGTTCGTGTTGAGGCAAAGGATGAAAAGAATGTGGGGAAACAGTGGTGATGGAGCTTAGGTTAGGAGAAAAGGTAGGTGAAACAGAAGGCAATAACCACTGTATTCCAAAATACACTCCGCCCACCAATAGCATAGATACAGTCAGAAATAGTAGGAATACCTGAAACCGAAAACATTTTGTTCGTACAACCCTATATAACTCTGATCTCTGCGCCGACATCCTTTCTACTTCCAACAGCTTAGAGAATGCCATCCTCTACAAACCGTCCGTGACGTACTTGACGCACTTCGTTCTGAGTAGCGATTATCAATCCCCAGGAGTTCCCAGGAATCGACAAAAGTAACCGACCTAGCGTCAGAAACCTGCTAAACAGAAAGGAGTACCCGCACGGCCCTACGGTAACCCGGATGGTAGGTTTTTCTCAAAACGTTCAGTTTTAATACAAATCTCTTTAGCAGTGAAAAACACATAAAAACTCAAAAAGAAAGGATGTAATTGTCCATAATGCTCATCGCACCGAAAAAGGAAAAAAAAAACAAATATATGACTTAATTTTTATTAGTCCTTGAACGAAGAAAGTATCGACTTCTTCCAGGTCGAGTTTGCTCTGTAAACAATTGTTCAGCTGGCGCAACAGTGTTCGATAAAGTGAACAACGAGTCGGACCTTGGGTTCTCTGCTACTGATGACTCCACAAGTGGGTTTGGCAACGACAGATCATCTCCTACAGGTTGAGCGTCACTAAATGGCACAAAGTTTAAAGGAGTCTCAGTTTCCGTTGCCGCAATCCCAGTTCTCACCCAACCGTCTGTTGGTGAGGGGATCGGTACCTTTTTCGTGTGGCCGGCATGGACCCAGTTCTTCCGGCCCTCCAATCGAACCGCAGTCCTCGTTGTCAACAAGACTTGAAAAGGTGCTACGAATCTTGGCTCCAAGTTACGTTTCCGACCAAAATTTCGGGTAACGACCCAATCGCCTGGCCGGAGCTGATGTCCAGGACCCTCTGTCTGCGCCGGTAGAGCTTCAAAGACCTGTTGATGAATCAACCATAGTTTAGTGGTCAAATCATGAAGGTAATCAATTAGCATTGGATACTCAAGACTATCAAAGGCCTTAGGTCTCGGGACTCCCCAAATGTTCGCAGGGCGGCCGAACACAATCTCATATGGGCTAAGCCCTACTCGAGAGTGTACAGTCGCCCTGGTTGATAAGAGAGCCATAGGCAAGGCATCAGGCCATGATAGACCAGTGGAAGCTTGTATTTTTGCAAGTTTCAGTTTCAGGGTACCGTTGTACCCTTCAACCAAACCCGCTGCCTGAGGATGATTAGCGCTATGGAATTTTTGACGGATTCCAAGGCCCTTACACACACTCTGCATCACACTTCCTACAAACTCACTTCCATTATCCGACCACACGATCCGTGGCATTCCATACCTAGGAAAGTACTCCTTCAGCAGGATTTTCGCTGTGGACAGGGCAGTATTATCCTTAAGAGGATAGGCCTCAATCCATCTAGAGAACGCGCAAACCACAACCAAAACATACTTCAGGTTATTGCATCTCTCCATATGGATAAAGTCCAGTTGGATCACCTCAAAGGGACAAACAAGGGGAGCAAAATGACCAGGTGGAGTGGGGGTGCCCTTGCCAGGATTGTGCATCAAACACACCATGCAATTCTTAACCACTCTCTCAGCACACTTAGTAATACCTTCATTCTTCCATACAGGGGACAAGAACTTACATATCCCTTTTGCACTAATATGTGACAACCCATGAGCCATCGTCACGACAGCTAATACGTACGCATCTGGTAACATCCACCTCTGACATTCCGTCAAGTCAACCCAACATCCATGCATATCCAACCTTCCCGTACTTTCTTTCCACTTGATCTTTTCAGCTTCAGTTGCCTCGTTCTGAATTGCCTTCACACTCTCAACAGTGTCTTCACACATACCAGTTTCCGTCGGCCATCTCACTGAACTTGTCACATACATTCGAGTTGTAAGATTCTTAGCCGTTTCCTTAGCAATCTCATCCGCAAATGCATTACCACGACCAACATCATCCATCACTTTCCGGTGTGCACTACATTTAACAATCGCCACTTGTTTAGGCAAGGTAAGTGCATCCAAAAGATCATTCACGAGTTGCCCGTGCTGGATCTTCGTCCCATGCGATGTAATAAATCCTCTTTCTCTCCAAAGTCTTCCAAAACTGTGCGCAACGCCGAATGCGTACTGACTGTCGGTAAACACATTCACTCGCTTTCCTTTAGACAAGACACATGCCCTTGTCAATGCAATCAACTCTGCCGCTTGTGCTGAATTCTGATTCAATCTCGCACTTTCCACAACCGTGCTCAACGTCACTACAGCATACGCAGTCGTCACATCGCCATTCGGCAATTTAAAGCAAGAACCATCAACATACAAAGTACCATCAGGATCTACCAAAGGAGTGTTTTTCAGGTCCACACGACCCTTTGTTTCTTCCTCAGTTCGTAAATAACAATCATGTGGTGGTACACCATCTGATTCCGTATTACTCGGCAACAATGTCGCCGGATTCAGTACATTACAACGCTTGATCTGTATATGACTTGCCAAAAGGGTCAGCTCGTACCCAGACGACCTTGCACTCGTCAGATGTTGAGTTTTTGTACGATTCAGAAGAGTATCAACTGCATGCGGAACCATCACTATGAGCATATTATCCATGACAAGGCCTGCGGATTGTCGAATAGACGCCGCAGCTGCCGCCGTCGCCCTCAAGCAACTCGGCAACGCTCTAGCTACCGGGTCTAAGGTCGAGGAAAAATATGCACATGGGCGCTGCTTGTCACCAAATTGTTGCGTTAAAACACTCAACGCACAACCTTCCCTCTCGTGGACGTATAGTGTAAATGGCTTGCTGTAATCAGGAGTACCTAACACAGGAGCCGAACACAACGCATCACGAAGTTTAGAAAAACTTTTCTGACATTCCTCCGTCCATGGCAAAGGAGTCGAAACATCCTTGCACGTAAGAGCTATCAATGGCTTCGCTAACAGTGAAAAATTTGGAATCCACTGTCTACAGTATGACGTGATACCTAAAAAGGCACGCACATCTCTCTGAGTCGTCGGCACAGTCATTCGGGCAATTGCTGCGATTCTTTCAGGGGTCAACTTCCTTCCCGCCTTTGACAATAAGTGACCTAGATAGGTAACTTCTTGACAACAATATTGCAATTTAGAAGGTGACACCTTGTTGTGTAAGTCACATAGATGCTGCAACAGTGCCACAGTAGCAGTCTTACAAATTTGTTCAGTGTCAGCAGCTACCAACAGATCGTCAACGTACTGAATCAAGGCCGCACCAGCTGGCAGCACGAATGCATCAAGTTGGCTCTTGAGAGCTTGGCTGTAGATCGATGGGCTCTCACAGTAGCCTTGAGGTGCGCGTTTGAACCGGAAGCTACGACCACCTAATGAAAAACCAAACAAATCTCAACTTTCTTCAGCAATTGGAATGCTAAAGAACGCATTCTTCAGATCAATTACCGAGAACCATGATGCAGAGGCTGGAATCAGAGTCAGTAAAGCTGTAATGTCGGGCACCACAGGAAACTGCGGGACAACAATTTTGTTTACCTCCCGTAAGTCAATAACTAGACGGTACACAGGGGGCTTGGAGGGATCAGTTCGCTTCAGAATAGGCAACACAGGACTATTACACACGTTACCGCGTGTCTCCTCAATAACATCTTTATCGATCAAATCATATATGATCGCTAATAGTGCCCGTTCACCATCAAGGGAGATACGATACTGGGGTATGCGCGGTAATCGCGCATCAACTTTCAATTGAACAACATAAGGTGGTATTTCCAGCAGGCCCACATCATTGGGACCTGTCGCCCACAAAGAAGCCGGAAGAGAACTCAATTCCGGTGGGAGCTTGTCGATCGATAGATACATAGGGGAAATCACTCTCTGACCCAATGTAAGCTCTACTCCCGTAGGAGAGCAGTACAAAGTTGCATGTAACCTTTTCAACAAATCCAAGCCCAAAAGATTCTCACCACAACCAGTAGTCAAAATCAAAGGAGCTTCTAACTCATGAGACCCAATCGTAAGGGGCAAGGGGCTAGAAACCGGATTGCTAACGGGGGCGCCAGAGAATCCAACGGAAACATTCGTTAAGCCAGACAAAGGCGCGCCAGGGAGTTTCGAATGCATGATGGAACTTTTTGCTGCACCAGTGTCCAACAGAAAAGGCTCAACGACGCCCAATGTGGCAACTGCGACATAAGGCCCTCTCTGATCTACCGGAACTGATACTTCTCCCTTCCTTTGTCTATGGCTGTCCTAGTAGATACCGTCCGTATCAACATCACGCTCGACATAATAGTCGTCCACATGATACTGTGCAGATCTACCAGACGAGAGATCGCGCCGATCGAAACAATTCTGCGAGTCTGACGAAGTTGCAAGACGCTCAGCCTGAGTCTGAGTAACACCGCGACCTCTACCACGTGAAGCTTGTTGAGGACCACTACGACCTCCTCGAGCCGACACACCATTGTTCCTATCACGTAGAACTGGGCAATTAAACTTCAAATGGCCCTCCCCTCGACAATATGCACATTGATTATACCCCAACACAAAGCGAGGTGCGGGTGAGTCATTGCGCACCTGTGATCTGGGAAACTGCGATTGTGAGCGATTTGGCTGTTGTGAGTCATTAAAATTTGAGCGCGGGGGATACGCTTGCTGCAATAAGACCTTAGTTTTAAGATCCTTCGTTTTCTTATCTGCACGTTCACTTTCTTCCTTTTCTCTGTTTTCATAATACTGGGCCGTAGCCAATATTTGAGCAGTGGTAGAAACAGCCCACGAACTCTCAGAATTCTTCAGCTTGTTGCTGAGTTCGGGCAACAAGTTCGACACAAATTTATCAACGAACAACCGCTGACCACCCTCCGAACTCATGTCCTGACCACTATGATCAACAAATGCTTCCTCAAATCTCGTAACGAAATCGGAGACACTCTCATCCCTCTTTTGCTTACACGCGGACAATTTGTCCCAATTAACGCGCATCGCTGGCATAAGCGTTTTCATAAGAGTAATTATCCTCTGGGGCAAATCCACAATAAGCTGTTCAGGTTTAGCCCCACCAACTTGCTGGGCGTCTGCCGCCGTAAGGGCAGCCCAGTCACCGCCTAACTCAGCCGCGTGATTCTCGTGACGAATTTTCTCCCAAATCGGCTGAGGCACTACATTGCCAAACAACATGTCGATATCAGCAAGATTCATAACAGTAGCATCCACTAGTTGGGACAACTCCTTATAATAACCTGCAGGATTTTTACGAGGATCGGGCAAAGTTTGCTTCACCTGCAAAACTTCCGATCGCTTCCAAGGGAGGTGTATCCACACTCTCTGAAAACGTCCTGGGACAGCAGGATTAGCATTAGGATCACCTGGCATCCACACTGGGGGAACTTCTCGCATAGGATATTGACCAGGTTTTGCCATCCACTCTTCGGTCTCGTCTTTAAACAACGCTCTAGGTTGCACTGTACATCGAAAGGATAACAGACGTTCTAGAGCAGCTCGAACCTTATCACCTACAATCACACCAGTTGTAAATTGATGCTGAAGCTCAGAAACCTCAGACGGTACAGTGTCGACCACATTGTCGACCACATCATGATCCCATTCTTCCCTCAACGATTTACACATTTCCTCAAACACGAATCGTTGCGTGGGCGCATTAAACTGGGAAAATGTTTCAAACACTATACGCGAAGTGTACTTAACAGGATTACGAATCCATTTACGTGCCATTTTTACCAAGGATTCACGTTCCCTACCATCAGGAAGCTGGCTACGCCTCTGAGCAACATCAGAAAGAGTCGATCCAAGTATTGGCCCAAAAAGCGGAGAATAAAGAGTAGCAACAGCATTCAGGAGACGGCTACGAACAGAAGGAGAAGAAGAAGAAGGCACAGGAGCAACAACAGTAGGAGTGGAAACAGTAGAGGTGGACGCGGCACCAGGAGCAGCGGGAACAACAGGCTGAGGAGGGGCTGGGAAAAGCGCCGTAGGAAGAGAAGCCGGTAAAGGAGGATGGACAATTTGCGGCACAAGAGGATTCGGGGGAGCGGGAGGCATGACGGGCTGACCAGCAGCCGCCAAAACAGCAGGTTGAGGAATAGGAAGAATCATAGGACCCACAGTATCTGGAGCATAGGGGGGTGGTGATTTCAACAAATAAGATAGGAGCAAATCTTCTATCACTTCTTCTCCCGTCTTATCAGCATTAGACGGTAACACCGGGTAACACTTATCCACCGCCATATGATGAAGTCGAGCACTAACTTCCTGCTCTTTCTCATCTTTGTCTCGCTGATACTGTTCAGCATTTCGCATCACCGTAATGACACCTTCTCTCTTATTTTTCTTACTCTGTTTGATTTCTTTCTGCTTGGCCTCTTTACGCCATAACCGGAAGGAATCAAACATGGCTGGCCTAGCCTTCTTTTTAAACAGTTTAGCTTCCAAATTATCTAAAACGGCAGTTTCGAAACTACCATGTGATGGCCAACTAAGAACACCATCATTTTTAGTATAACGGACCCAATATTCGTTATATACGAAGGGACCCACGCCATGGCGACTATAGAGCTCATAAATTGGAGTTCCAACCGGAGGTATCGGACATGAATCCTCCAGCCGGGAATCCATTCTGCAACATTGAAAAAACCCAAACAAAGTACTACGGCCAGGCATCGTGCACACTAACCGAGTTTACAAACTTCAAGGGCTATCGAATTATGATGTCCTCGCACAAAAATGCGAGACCCTTGGTTTTGGCAATTGCAATCGTCAAATAAAACCCAACAACTAAGAACCACAAATGCTATGGAACCATGCAAACAACAAAGGAACACTGGGAGCGACCCACAAATACTTAACTAAAAGAGCAATGGCGTCACCAGGAAGGCCCGTCTATCGTCTCGCCGTACAAAGGACTACGCCAGGCGCCAAAACAGGTCGACAGGCAGGGCATCAGTCCGTCGCAGCCGTCAGGAGGCGGGGATCTTCGCGGGAAAAGACGTCGGGCCACTTATTTCGACAACTGGATCGATGAAGCGGGGTGCACCTTCCCTCGGAGATTTCACACGAAGTTCCTCACAATCGTCGGGATTTGGACCGGTACCGCTGATGTCGCCCCACGTTGGGCGCCAACTGAAGGACTGGGTTATTCTAAGACCCAGCGGTGCCAGGGGACAACACCTGAAACCTTCGTGGGTTACCTGTTCTGGCGTACAAAACACAGAGACACAGGACACTTCCAGCGACGTCAGAGATCAGCGTTTATTTACTGCAGGGATACAGAGATCACAAGAAGTACACAACGTGTAGGTTCTCGGAGACTGCTTCAAATTGCAAAAGTGGATCGCTCCTTTTATACACGTTTTTGCCATTGCACAGTATGGCGAACAAAAGTTACAACTCAGTTCCCACAATAAACATCAAAAGAGTCGTGTTCATGTTTCAGGAGGCCGGAACACAATTACAGCAGCATTGCCGGTTCCCAACTGTAAAAACATATCTACCCCGCAATAAAACACATTCCATTCTGACCGTAAACACATTAGGAGAGAGGACAAGAACAGATGCAAAGAAAGGACAAGGATGCACAACAGGTTAAAGAAGAGTGTCGGGAGTAATAAAAGAAACTTGATGACAGGATCAAAGACCTCGTGTCCAATGCATGCATGACTGAAACAATAGGCTAGCACGGCAAGATGAGTCCCGAGCGGGGCCATCTGCCTTCGCCATGTCATTTCCCTTATCGTAAAAGTCACCCTCAAAGAAACACGTGTCCTCCATGTAAGCTTGGGAGTCCCAGGGTCACGAAGCGGGCAACGTCCGTTCGCTGGCTACTTGAGGGCAAGAAACAAAATGGATGTCGTATCTAAAATGGAACCCGAGGGTTCGGATGAACAAACCCAAAAATGAGACGAACCATACGTGGTTGCGTAGCGAAACTGCGTACACCCACTATACTCGTCATTTGCGGTTCGTAGACACCAAACTCATCCATATTCGTCACCACTCAAAAAGTGTCGTTCTGTCTCACACGGAACCTCAGTTTGCTTAGTGGCAGCACTTGTTTTCAAACATATTTGTGAGAATCTATCTGCCACATGGTGGTGCTGTGTGTGTAGTTTATTCATTTAGTTCATTAGTGGAGTATTTAACTATTTATTATATCTTAAAAACATCATAAAGTTACGACTTAAACCTACAGTTTAAAGTGATACATGGGTAGTGCCATCTGTAGTGGACCCATATAAAATACCTTGCATCTTGGCTCTTACTTTTTTACAAATTAATCACTATGTACATGGTCTGTATTTGCTCCTAGTAAAGAGGGGCAGGGCCCACGAGAATAGGCGCAGACCAAGGGCCCTAGTCTCCACCAGCACCACCAGGGGAGTAGACAATACTTCCAACCGAGAGACAAAAGCCTCTTCTCACCACAGATGCCTGTGCCTCCCTGGAACACCGACACAATATTGTGGTAAGCAATATTGTTGACAAACATATTGTTTCCCATAATATTGTGCGGCTATGCTAATAATGGTAAGTACAATCATATCATAAAATAAATATTGTTGACACTAATATCAGCTGAAAATAGACAAAATGTCGATTTGTTAATATAAATAGTCTAAAGAAGTAAATGTTAAATATTTTAATATATAAATGACTATAATGTAAATTAAATATATTCCACAAATACTTATTACTAAATATAAATATATAGTATCAACAAGAGAGTGAGGGATAATATTTATAGGAACACTCTTGGTCCCCCAATCAAGGTAATGTAAACAACAAAAGAGTGTGCCTTCTTTCAAGAATAGCGAGCATGAAGAACCATACTAGATTCTTTAGAAAGCCCTCACTCACCAACCTAGTTGGTGACATGCTTCATCATCGGGCCCCACAAGGAGAGGCTGAGTGCCTCCCCGGTGTGCTTCAACGCCAGAATTACTGCGGAGCAGGGTTTTTTTGTGGTGACAAGTGAAAGTGTGAGTGTGGTGGTTAAAAATGTCTAGATTGTGTCCAAAGAAAAAGTTTATCAAATGGCCAATCAGACACTCTAAAAACAGGGTGTGGGATGGAAGGGCTGGATCGATTGTTCAGCTACATCCCATTATATGGGGTCGACATGTTTCTGCCCAGATGGTATTATTTACCGGGCATTCATCAGGACAAAAGCTCTGTACCTCGGCGGTATGGGCGCGCTAAGGCCCACCCTAACCAGAGGATGTGAAATGTGAAAAAGTGAATAAAAAAATGCAATCAGAAAAATAGTTGGTGGTTGCTCTATTTAGAGAAACCAGATTGCTTCTGTAAATGGAAAAAGGACAATAACAAACGTATAAAGAAAAGACATATAATTATTCACTATGTTGCGCGTTTGTTTGTCAGAGAATTATCATGCTCTGGTGCTCTATATAGTGCATTTACACTCAGGGTACTCTAGTTTCCTGAGGTGATTGGTAACATGCACTAAGATTCCAGGTTATCAATATAGCCAGCTCGAATTTACAAGGTACTTCCAAAATAGCGCTATTTCACCTGCATGCCTACTAGGGCGTTTAGCGGTATCAGTCATATAGTGGGAAGAGCTATACGAGATATGATAAGTGAGCCTCCACGTAAGTGTCCCGCACATCACATGCAGAAATAAAACAAAATATACAAAATGTCTCACGTAAAGTGTGAAAAATGTTCACACCATGGGTCTCGGGAGGGGTGTGGTGGCGAATATGGCACACCCTGTGGGTAAAGAAAGGACAGGGGAGTGAGTATTTATAAATAAACAAGCATATATATATATATATATATATATATATATATATATATATATATATATATATATATAATATATATTTACACACACACATATATACACAATATATAGTGTAACATAATTAATAAACATATTTATTTTACGTTATTTTATTTTATATTTGAAATTTATTAATATATGTAAATATAAATAATTACAATATTTCCATATTTGACATGCATCAATATAAAAAATGTGTGTCTGTGTGTGTGTATATATATATATATATATATATATCTACTGGCGGTCGCCAGTAGATAGTTATAGTTAGGACCGTGTTTCCATAGGAAATCCGCAACATTCTATTTGGAATAACTTTGGCGCCAATTGACGAATCCTCGCGAAATTCTCAAAATAGGTGGGGCGCTCTGCTCCGCTCCTACCCTGAAAGTCTCGGGGGGATTCCTCAAGCGGGGGCTGAGAAAAAGGGGGGGTCCCAAAACGCGTTTTCCCCATGCATTTTTCCATAGGACCTTTAGTCCGAGCTACAGCCCGAACGGCTGAACAGAATTACTTGAAATTTGGCAGAGAGGTAGCCCTCAGGTCAGGGATGTGCCTTTTGAAGGTCTCGTGTAAATCTGCTCAGTATTTCCTGAGAAAATAGCATTTAAATCAATATATATATCTATGGGCGCGCTCCGAGCGCGTACCGTAAGCTTACCGTACGCGCACGCCGCCGTGCACGAGCGCGATTCTGATTGGTTGTTAGATCTCAGTAAACATTCAAATCGGTCGAAACCAGGAAGTGTCGGCCGCCATTTTGTCTCTCGCAGTCTGAGGGGGTGAAAAACATAGGTGGATAACGTGAAAAGGGGGCAGGCTGGACAGTTCCTGACCCCCTAGCCTTTGTCAGGGGGTCCCAGAAGGACCCCCAAGGGCAAAAATTAATTTAAATTTTTTTTCAAAAAATCGCCAAATGCGCGTAGCGTATGCGCACGGCAAAAACGGAGAAATTCCGCGAGGAGAAATTCCGCAAACTTCGCGTAACTATTACGCGTACCGTGCGCGCACGGCAAAACAGTTTTTTCAAAAAGGAAAGCTTAAAAAAAATAAAAAAAATTGTGAGGTAAGGTTGGCTCTGAAAAGAGCCGTTGGGTTAATACAGGGATGGAGGAAAGAAAGAATGGGAATATTATGAGCGTCTACAAACGTGCTGGTCTATCTTATTGTTAATAAGGGAAACACTGGTCTCCCCAAAAACAATAAGACCACAACACGTTGTACACCTCATTGCAACCCTCCCAAATCGAGGGTTAATGTCCAGAGGAGCAGAAGAAGGTGATGCTCCCACCTGAGAGGAAGGGCTCAGCTGAGCTGCCGATGATGTACTCGGCTGAGCTTCTGAGGTTGGGCTCAGGTGACTTACTGAAGAGTTTTCTCCAGTATGTCGAGCAAAGGTCCTGGGATGTCTATCCCTAAGGTGTCTCTTCATAGAGTGATTTCCAAAGGAATACTTCTTCCTTGGATCTCCTCTAGATAAAACACGGTCACAAAGTGTGCAAGTGACCAATGGAGCATTGACCTTTTTCTGCCCCTCTGGAAAAGTAAAATACTCCCACACAAAAGAATCCTTTTGTTTCCTCCTTCTCTGTCTGATGATGGTGCTGCTAGGCTCACTCTCAGAAGAGGTCTGCTGCTCTGCCATTGTATCTCAATGTCAATTCAGCTCCTTCTCCTAGGGGATCTCAAGCAGTAATGAGGGGAATGGGTGTGGTGTGGGAAGTTTCTGGAACTGAAAGTAGTTTCAACCAATGAAAAGTGTTCTTTGTGGATCCGATGACCTACCGTGCGTGCTCCGTAAGCTTACGGTACGCGTTCGTAAACAAGTACGCATGCGCTAACGTGACGCTTACGGAGCGCTTACGGAGCGCGTACGTAAGACGCACTCGCGCATGCGCATTACACGCCCCTGCGTAACCGCGACGTTGCTTCCGCGCAACGCGCATGCGTGTACGCGTACGTCATGTACGTATCACGTAAGCGCACTGTACTTATGACGTATGGAGCGCGTAGCGTCAGCTTACCGTACGCGCATCGTATCACGTAAGCGCACCGTACTTATGACGTACGGAGCGCGTAGCGTCAGCTTACCGTACGCGCACGGAAAAAAATGCATAAAAAAAAAAATTAACCATTCCATAATGCAGGATATAGTACATATATTATTTTATACATAGGTTTACCAAAAATCTCAAAAAAAAATTTGCATTTAAAAAACCGTACAAATTCACTGAAAAAACCATAGGTTTCACACACGTTATAGTTAGGAATTAGCATTTAAAAAACCTTGCAAATTCACTGAAAAAACCATAGGTTTCACACATGTTATAGTTAGCTGGACATTTCACTCGTAAAAAACCAATGAAATTCCCCCGTTATAGTTAGTGCAGGCAACTATAACTCACGCGACCGCAATCCTCTGTTGATGCTAATACTGTATCTTTAGCTATACATATATTACAAATATTTATTTTTCATAAAGACACATATGTCATCAGTGATGTAATATCTGACATCATCAGCAGAGGATTGCGGTCGCGTGAGTTATAGTTGCCTGCACTAACTATAACGGGGGAATTTCATTGGTTTTTTACGAGTGAAATGTCCAGCTAACTATAACATGTGTGAAACCTATGGTTTTTTCAGTGAATTTGCAAGGTTTTTTAAATGCTAATTCCTAACTATAACGTGTGTGAAACCTATGGTTTTTTCAGTGAATATATATATATATATATATATCATCTTGACACGCCTCTGAAATAAAGAAAAATCTTTTGCATCACTATTGGAGTCTGTGCCCGTTGTTTGACCCGGCGAGGTCTCACTGTGGGATTTTGCTTCTTATATGTATGTGTATATATATATATATATATATATATATATATATATATATATATATATATATATATATATATATATATATATATATATATATATATATATATATATCGTGCATACATAATAAAACCCAAAAAAATATAAGCAACTAAATAAGAAAAAATATAACAATTAATGTAAACAATAAGTAAAATATTAAAAATTGAAAAATCCCAAAAACACAATTACCAAAAACTATAAACATTAAAATGTATGTAAAAGTAAAACCAAATTATAGATTATTTTTTTTAAATCATCAATTAATGCTATAAAATCTATTTAACCAATATTATGAAACTATTGGAGTCTAAGAATATTAAATATACAATTCCCACTCTAGTTTATGCAACAGCAGGGAAAGTGTTGGACTTCATAGGGGTTAGATTTACTATTCATACTCTAGTCACCACGATCATAGGGTAAGTGTTGGACTTCAAAGGAGGAGTTAAATGTACTTTTCCTGTTCCTGTCAGTGCAACAATAGGGAAAGTGTTGGATTTGAATGGGTGAAATTTACTATCCCCACAACAAACAGCCCAATAGTAGCAAAAGCTATGGACTTTGGAGAGGTAAAATGTAGTATTTCCACTCCATTGTATGCAACGGTAGGGAAAGCATTGGATTTCAGAGGGATAAGATTTACTAATCCCACTCCAATCAGCCCAATAGTAGCGAAGCTATGGACTGTTGAGAGGTAAAATGTAGTATTTTCACTCCATTGTAGGCAACAGTAGGGAAAGCGTTGGATTTCGGAGGGGTGAAATTTGCTCTTCCCACTCCAGTCAGGGCAACAGTAGAGAAAGTGTTGACCTTTGGACAGGTAAAATATACTATTCCCACTCCAGTCTGTGCAACAGTAGAGAAAGCGTTGGGCTTCAGAGGGGTAAATTTACTATTTACACTCCTGTCGGTGCAACACTAAGGAAAATGTTGGTCTTTGGATGACTAAAATATACTATTCCAACTCCAGTCTTTGCAACAGTAGGTAAATCGCTGGATTTCAGAGGCGTGGAAGTTACTATTCCCACTCCAGTCAGCGCAACACTTAGAAAAGTGTTGAACTGAGGAGATGTTAATTTTACTATTCCTACTGCTGTCTAAACAAGAGTAGGGAAAATACTTTACTTCAAGCACATTTCATAGATGAGTAACCCATGATTGTTGAAAAAATAATAAACTCTTAATAAAAAAATAATGACCCTAAATAATGAATATAAGTATTTAAAAAAGTAAAAACAATTAACCAATCTACATAATTACTATTTAAAACAAAAAATTATCAACTAATAGATAATTGTTACGCAGTTATTAATTAATTAACTTTCCACCCTGTACCCCTACAAACCTTGCAGTCTGTACCTAAAATATAACTAAAAAACACAATTTCATAACTCACATATTTAAAATAAATAAATTAATGAACAATTAATTATTAATTAATCATTACTATATTAACTTCCCAGCCTAGACCCCTACAAACCCAGCATCCTGCAACTAAAATGTAACTCAAATAAATAAGTATAGCACAACTTAAATATTTGATAATCAATTAAATAATGAATTCACAATTATTAATTGTGAATTAATTATTACTCAATTACCTTCCCCCCTATACCCCTACAGACCCAGTAGCTCACACCTAAAACATAGCAAACATGTATATTTATTACACAATTTACATAATTAGTAATTAAATAATTATTAATAAAATATGAAGTAATTGATCATTATTACTTAATTAACTACCCACCTTATACCCCTACAAACCTAGCAACCCGCTCCTAAAATATCTAAAAATATAAAACTATTACATAATTTACATATTTATTACCAATTGCATAATTAATTAAAAATAATAATTCATAATTAGTTTTTGCTTAACTAACTTCCCACCCTATACCTCTACAAATCCTACAAACCGCTGCAATGCTATAAATTACTATTAACATTTAAATAAAAAATTCTAAATTGCTTAAAATTACATACTATATTTAAACTAATAACAATTACACAAACACTAGTAACACAAATTATTATATGAAGTAAAACACGTTAAAATAATTGAACAAGACTATTCATACAAACGATATTACATAAAAACAATATTCTTGAAAACAATATTTCTACATCACAATATTTTGGGACTTTGGTTTCGCAGTCTTTTTCACTTCCAGTTTTTCTGAGTGGAGATTCAAAAGATTTTATTCATTTTCAAGGGATATTTTTTTTTGATTCTCTGTTAACCAGACCAATGCTAAAGAAAGGCAAAACTGTGCATAACAAATAGTTAGACATAGCAGTCAGGAACAAAATACCGCAGCCCACTGAGGCTATCACCTGGCTACCACCTTTCCCTCATGCTGTCTTCATGTTACACTGGAAGAATATTGTCTACAGTAAGTAAATAACTTTAACCAATTCAGCTCGTATACAATGTTCTGGACAAAATTGTTGAAGTCAAAAAAGAGCACTAGACGTTGTATGTATAAAATTGATGAAACATTTACTATATTTATGCAGTGATGTGTCCTCAATAAAATACAAAGGGGCTTGAAGACATTCAGAAATAACTGACCACGTACTCGTAGTCTTAAATATGTTTATTTAAATAAAAAAAATTCTTCTTGAAACCAACATATGCTCATATTCACAAAGGAGTACTCCAAACATGTTGTCATACAACTGGAACAGTATGTGTGATATACTCCCTACAGACTTTTTTAAAGAAGCGTGAAGGTTATAAAATTATGTCTGGCCAGACAATCTGGTGCTAGAATTCCATAGAAGTACCATGATTATCCATCTGCAGATTACAATGGCGAGACTGGTACAGAAAACCCCCTTTGAATTGTTAGGCTCCCTTTTGATAAACATCAAGAGAAAGCAAAGGCTGTAAAGCACACATTAGAAGTCCCAGACTTACCTCTTATTTTACACCTTTCCACTCATCCTGAATTGTCTTCACACAGTGACTACAAATGCATGTGATTTCTCTCATAAGAATTATTAAACAGCACACCACCATGCTTTCTATAGTCCACTTTTGCTACCTAATCTGTCATACAGCCCCATCAACCACTGGTCTTGGGATTCCTGTCAGAGATGTGGACCTCACCTTTTTACCTCACCTTCCAGTGATTTCATGGGACAGGATACAGTATAATGGCCCAGTGTGCATTCATAGCAACATGATGTGCATAACAACAAAAAACATTGATCCCTCTGTGTTGCAGAAATGCATTTTATAGTAAGCTACTCTGCAACATTTCAACCAAAATCCTGAAAAGAAATTTTATGTTTGATAATATCATTCAAATGAGCTATTGTGTGTTTTACTCTTCATTCATGGGCCAATCAGGTTGTTTTTGGCAATAGTTTCAAATGCCTTTTGTCTGTCTTCTTTTATAACGCTAAATAATTCTGTTTTTTAATTGAAGATTAAACTGGCACATCAAAGAAAAAGACCTCATTTGATAATCCCTGGAAATTCTTTTAAACACTTTTTAAACCAATTAATTAGAAACTCAAAGAGAGAGAGATTGTGTTATGCAATTTATTCATGGAAAATATCACCTGTGTTTATCCCTGTATATGTTTTGCATATTACACCCGTATTGTTCCAAATTAATTTTTTTGTTCTGTGAAAAAAGGCAGCTCGTATTTTTGCATATATATCTACACATTAATTATGTGCTCACTTGAGCTATTTCTATAATTAGCCGTATGTAAAAACCATACACTCAAAGTTTAAGCTTTGTAAAACAGGCATATGTACACATGGCAGCTATTTAAGCTTCTTTAGGCACTCACAATCTGTTTTTACATCCTTATGGCATCAGTATGTATACCTGTTTGCCAGACTGACCTAATGCCCATTTTCTCTTCATCTTTAAACCAAATTCAGACAGGTAAACCTATTTTCTCCATCTGAATTCATGGGTAGAAAAATACCCAAAAAACTCAGACCTTAGCGTTGAGTAAAGAGTATAATTGAAGAGTTGGCCTATTGGAATTCATGCGTTTGTCTAGCAAAGAAGACAAAATATAGCTTCCAAGGCATCTACTTGCTAAACATAGAAATAACCGCATCTACTCCTTGGAAGAGAGTGAAATGTGCTTCAGACTTACGTTATCTTTGCCCTCTAATATGTTAAAAGTTCACTCAATGTACAGTCATTCGTCTAAAATGTTTAAATGCTCATATTGTCTATGAAGATTACAAATACTATAGGTGGGGGAAAAGACACTCTTCTACATCCGTATATTGCACTAATGAAAATAGTTGTTTTTTCCCAGTAGGGGGTTGGCAAAATAACATATCTAGTAAAATAAAAATAACCACTTTGGTGCATTTAAAGTTTAATGTGTACTAGTAGTTAAAACATTTGTAATAATGAATAATGCTAAAAAACATTATTCTGGCAAACTGCTGAACTATCTGTCTGTGGGTGCATTTTAAAGACACAATTTTCCTCCACCAAGATAACAACAGAAAATCTGCTTTACTAGTCGCCAATATTTTGTTCTATATGAAGCAGGTACATTGAAAATTAAATTTAAAAAACTCTGTATGTTATTTACTAATTATATGTGCATATATATTCATAGTAGTCTTGCTTTATGAAGATAGGCGAGATGGACATTACATTAACTAAGATGGCTCCAAATAATGGCATACCTAACCATGAATTTTTTCATTATTTACTGACTAATCGTCAGCATACACAATATTGATGAATGCTCACCTGCATTTCCAATTGACCAAGCTGTGTGTCAAAATTGTCGTCCTTGAGCTATCTTAATTTCTTTTATGAAATTACTTCTGTTATGCACTAGTTATTATTTGCAATGGTTCTCAATAATGCTAATTTCTATTTTAATTGTTGCATGCTGTCATATCAATGCATCCTCAAAGTTCTTTAAATAACAAAAGTTCTTATTAGTACCAGTAAGTAGTGCATATATTATTGACCTTGAAATGGCAAACGGCTCATTAGACGCTGTATCTGTACCTGTGACTGCAGTCAACACCATGATCTTAGCAGTAGGTGAAATTAGAAACTTCATTGTGTTTTGTACACTTTATAGAGCAAATGCTTATGTTTGAAAGAAAGCAAAATATTGAAACACTGTAAAAATAAACATGTTATAGTGAAACTATATAAAACAAAATGGACATCAAAAATTATAAATTATTTCAAATAAATCACTTTTAGTTTCAATTTTGGTTCTCGCTCCTTCCATTGCTTTCATACTAAAATTAGAACCCCATTTAAATGTAAATTATTAACTGTATTCTCATTTCTGTTGACCTACCTCAAAGGAAAAACTAATTCTTATATGTACCAGAATTATTGAAAACCAGGTCATGAAGGTGAATTAACCCACAATGCTGCTGGGTCATACAAATCTCAATACAGCACAATACCAACCTCAAATCATAAAATAACCTACCATAACGTTTCTAAATAAATATAACCTTGACACCATTTTTGTACACACACCTGTATGGAAAAGCATAAAAGTCAAATTTACACATTCAACAAAATGGATATAAATATATTTAAGAGAGCCGGGGTTTGCTCTTTATCGTTCACAAATTATAAAAAAGTAAGGCAATCCATCTTACTGATTGATTTTAAAAGATCAAAATCAAATGTGATCCTAAACGTTTTTTATAAATTTGCATTTACATAATGCATTTAGGAAATTATACAATAAAAAATGTGATTACGAGATTTAGAAACAAATGTGTGTTTTCATTTGGAGTTATGTTACAGTTTAGCAATTTGAAGTTTGATACTCCTGATCACTCACAGTAAATATATAATTTGAAACTTGTGAGTATTTAAGCTTCTTTGGAAGTACATCTTTAAAACACTCGGTATATCTTCTGGTTATTGTACATGGCACAAGCATTGCAGTTAAAATTTGCTTTTTCATTTGCCTGACCATGGCATAGGAATACTGATGAACAAAAGGTTTATTGTACCAATTGTGTATACTTTAAATGTTTTAAAATTAATATCTACTTTGTATGCTTTTATTTCTTACAAAGGTTATTTTCTCTAAATGGTTCTTTAATGTTTTCATGTAAAAATAATGTATTTCATCATGAAATGCATATAAACCATAACCTCTTCACCCCAAAAATAAAATTGACACTAGTAAAGCCCGAATTATTTTTAAAAGCATCAGTTACAGGGGCTCTACATGAGAACAACTAAAATTAGATTCAATTAAAACATCACTTTGATTGTCCGGCACACTATGATTTAGAAGCAGTTGAACCTATCTTTATGTGTTCTCATAGTTCTGCACATATATCATGTATACCCAATATTAGCAATTCAGGAGCATCAGGTAATATTTGAAACTGTGATTGGCACCTAAAAGGGGTTTTTAAGGAGACACATGGCATTCAAACACATGGGTGTGTTAGTGATTCTAGAAATTTCGTGCTTAATTATTTCTTTCAATATACAATTTTTTATGTTAGCTTACCTCAAACAAAATGCAATCAGGTGAAAAATTTTGCATTTCTTAATTTGTTGTTTTACTAGTGTCTTCCTTGTTTGAAGCATTTTTTTTTAATTCAGACAAATCAGAAATAGTGCCTTTCTTAAATGTTAATTTCAGGATGGATTCATGCACATCCTTAAATTTGGCTGGTGCAAGAGAGAAAATAGCACTTGTGATGGGCTCACAATTATAATGATTTATTTTGAAAGTTAATCATTTGGAGCGTATTCTCAAAATTAGGTTTACAATGTGAAGTCAACTTGGCAAACGTATGTTGCCTCAATGTTCAATCCTTTCTCATTTCATAGTGTTAACTCTGAAAGAGTGGGTTGGTTAATATTTGAATCAGCTTTTGATAGCTCACCAAGGATTAGAAAGCATATGAATATCAAGTTTAGATAGCAACACTAATATCACATCTTTTGGACACTATAGTACATACATGCATATATCTGCTGAGGTGCGGAGGGGCATTACATTTCAACTCTGAGGGGTGGATTATGATGCCGTTTGGAAGGGCTCTGAATCAGATTCTGGTTTGCCGAATCCGATTCGGAACCCTTGTTTCCGACCGAATCGTACACTTTTCCCAACGACCTATTACGATGCCCGTAACCCGTTATGGCTGTCCGAGTCAGTTCTGAAAGACATTCTGAAAGGTCCCGTCTTTCGGAGCCAAATCGTACAGCTCTATGGACTCGGTTTCCGAGCAAGCGATTACGATGGCTGATTCGGACAGCTGTTCCGAATCAGTTTCTCTGGAACGAATAGGCTGCCAGAATCTGTCTTTGGGGGCCCGTAACAGGCCCCCTCCGAATCAGGTCCATGGGGGTACCCAAGGGACCCTCCTTTCCAACCATGCGCAGTGTGACAGCCACCAAGGGGTGCCCCCTACAGGGAGCACGATTTTCCCCAGCCACCCCTTTTGTCAATGGAAGTCACCCGAATCGTATCCAGAAGCATCAGGATACATCCAAATCGCTCGGTCGGACTCACCCGATCTGAGTCACCCAGAAAGCATTCCAGGACCGATTCGGTAGGAATGCTTTCTGGATGAGATCGTTATCGGCCCCTTAATATCATATGGGATGTCCTTGCAAGTAATCTCTGCAAACACTCACAGAAGAAGTATCAGAAACTCCTGAATACTTTAAACAACTATTTGCAAAGTGTGTCACAATGTTGTTTTTTTTGATAAACACATTTTTATTGATTTACAGAAAAAACACACCAGCCATTCAGCACTACCCCATGAAAATCCAGGATTACATATAGGAATTTGCGCAGCCCATTTTACAGACACTATTAAAGCACAATTACTTGAAATTAAACAATCCCCTTTATGACTACACCACCCCCCCCAACCATTTCCCCCAGACTCTGCAATATTTTTGGGACACCCACGAGCTTCATACATGACTTTCTCCTGTGTGGCGCACCTGTCCACCCCAGTCCGCCATCGCCCGACACTCGGGGGTTCAGGGCGTTTCCATGAGGCTGCGATGTCTCGTTTGGCGACCGCCATAGCTGTAGTTAAAAACACCTTCTCATTCCGAGACCCATTCAACCCATCAGTGATGCCCAGGATCATGTGTTTTGGGTCGTGGGGGACCTCCCACCCCAAGATTTTGGTGAGCCCTTCCTCAATTTCCTTCCAGAACCGCGCCAGGCGGGGACAGGCCCACACCATGTGAAGGAAGTCGACCGGGTTGTGACCACACCCAGTGCAGGCTGTGGTCGGACTAAACCCTGCCCGATGGAGGCACACTGGGGTGAGATATGCGGTGTGCGAGTAATAGAGCTGTACCAGATGCAGCCTAGCGGATGCGGTGGCTGTTCTAGGAGCCATAAGGGCGTCACACCAGTCCTCCTCCTCCAAGGGGCCAACCCAGTCCTCCCACTGATCCCGCAGTTGGTCTAAGGAAATAGGGGTATTGTTGATCAGTGTACGATAAATACGGGAGATGCCGCCCTTCCCCAGGTCTCCAAACATTATCTGAGCTTTGGGCAGGCTGTGGTCAGGAAGCCGCGTGCCTGGTGTAAGGTGTGTATGGAAAGTGTGTCACATCTTAACATATCCTATGTACAAAGTTTGCAAGGATTTAACAGCATAAGACTGCAATTTATTCCAGGCCCAACGCAAGCATTCAACTGCGTCAATCTCGCCACAGGGAGGTTTGGGCGGGAGAAATAGTGCAGTCTGTAGTGGCCATGGGGTGGCAAGGTCTGCCTCCACTGCAACATGAGGCTGGAAAGGCGTAGGATGGAGCCAAAAATGAAGACAGCTGACTTGCATGCTCAGTGCATAGAGTTTGAAGTCTGGGGCCCCCGTGCCGCCTCGCGCCAGTGGTAGTGTTAGGATATCACAAGAGATTCTGGGTTGGCGTACGGCCCAGATCAAAGTGATAATATTTCAGCAAAGATTTTGAAAAAATTGCGACGTAAGAGGGATAGGAATATTTAAAAAGAGGTATAGGAATTTCTGGAGTACCACCATTTTTAGCAATGGCAATGCACCCAGCTAATGACCAGGGGAGTTTTTGCCACACGTGGATCTTTGTTTCCAGCCAGTCCATGGCCCTGCCAAAATTGGACTTCCAGAGATCGTCCACGTCCCATACCGAGGTATCTGGTTGGGCCTGATACCCAAACAAAAGGATAGTCAGGGGTGAAGGTCTGTGTGGCATCGTGAGAGGAAAAAGGACCAACTTACTCAAATTGACCTGGACTCCAGAAAGGCAACCGAAACGCACCACCTCTCTGGTCATGGGTGCAAGATTCTCCCGAGGTTCGCGGATGTACATTGTGACATCGTCAGCGTACATTGAAGTAACGAGAGTGCGCACCGAGAAACCGATGCCCCGGTGGGTGTGATGTTGGCGTAAACGCCCCGCCAGGGGCTCCATAGCAATGGTGAAAAGCATGAGGGGAGAGGGGACAGCCCTGCCTGGTACCCCTTGAGATGGTAATAGGGTTGGAAACCTGCCCATTTATCCGGATGTGTGCTGTGGGCAGCCTATACAACAATTGTATTTTACGTACAAAATTTAGGCTGATACCCAATCTAGGGAGAAGGTAAAAAAGGAAGGGCCACTCCAGAGTATCGAAGACTTTAGTGGCGTCCAACAGGGCAGCCACGGCTGGTAGTGTGTGATTAATAAGGTGAAGGACTGAAAAGATAGTGCGTAGGTTGTGAGAAGTGGAGTGCCCCGGGATAAAGCCGGACTCGTTGGGGCGAGCTATCAATGACATGAGTAGGAAGAGACGGCTGGCCAACAGTTTAGCGTAGATTTTATTGTCCGTGTTAATGAGGGACAATGGGCGATAGGATTCGCAGCTCTCGGGAGGCTTGTCCGGTTTCAGGAGAAGGGTGAGCAAATCCTCGCAGAGAGACTGAGGGAAACTGCCCCTATCGAGAGAGCCGTTGTACATTGCAGAGAAATGTGGTACAAG
Source organism: Triturus cristatus (assembly GCF_964204655.1). NCBI lineage: Eukaryota > Metazoa > Chordata > Amphibia > Caudata > Salamandridae > Triturus > Triturus cristatus. The sequence continues at coordinate 504,205,547 of NC_140593.1, forward strand.
AAGGAGCGCGTATTGTTTATAAAATGCAGGGGCGAGCCCGTCGGAACCCGGAGCCTTGTCAGCCGGGAGTCCTGCAATGACAATGGAGATCTCCTCCTGGGTGAACGGTTCATCCAGTTAGTCCTGGTGATTATTACTGAGCCACAACAGTTCGATGGAATCAAAATATTGATCCATGACCTCGCGAGGAGCTGCCTCCCTGGCAGTGTACAGCTGAGAATAAAAGGCAGAGATTCTGGCTGTGATTTCTGTAGGAGAGGTTGTTCGACCGGTGGTCTCATCATGCAATGGTGCAATATAGGAAGAGGTGTGTGGTAGCCGGAGGAGATTCGCAAGGGTTTTGCCAGGGCGGTCGCTCTCACCGTATCAACGGGCACACGCCTCTCGACCCAGAAATGCAATCTCCTTATCCGCCTCTTCGTGGAATTCAGTAAGTTTGGCTCTGACCGACGCGAGAGTGGCAGGGCAGATATCCTGAGATTGTTGAAGGTTTAGAGCCTTGATATCATTCTCCAGACTTTCAAGGGTGCCCCTGATGGACCGCAATACTCCAGATTGTTTGGTGATGCACTCCCCCGAATCACCACCTTAAAACCCCCCCAGAGGGTTGAAGGCGAATCTACGGATCCAACGTTGTGTTCAAAGTAGGTGACAATGGCACCGCAAATTTCTTCGCAGAAAGCAGCATCTTGAAGAGCATTAGGCTGTAATCGCCAAGCGAACATACGGCGCAGCGTGAGCGGGAATTGCAGGCACATGTGAACCGGAGTGTGATCAGAAAGAGTGCGGGCAATGCCGTCCACAGAAGTGGTCCATGAAGTGATGTTGCAAGTAGTAATCCAAAGATCGAGGCGGGACCAGGAGCCCGGGGAACCTGTGATGCAGGTTCCCTCACGCCTGTCAGGGTGCGCATATCGCCACGCATCCAACAGGGAGTTGTCCACCAAAATAGAGTGGAAAAGGGAGGTGGCCTGAGGGTGCTCTCCAGAACGGTCTAGCGCCTGCATGGGATCTATGTTGAAGTCTCCTCCCCAGATCAGAGAATGGGGTCCTAGCGAGGAAATGAGCTGCCAGATTAATGTGAAAAAGTCAGGGTCGTCCGAGGTGGGGCCGTATATTGCCGCTAATATCAATGGCTGATTGTACAGGGTACCAGTGAGGATAACATATCTACCCTCCGGATCAATGAAGGAGTGAGTGTTGGGCCAGGGGAGGCCTCTCCGGAAAAGAATAGAGATGCCACGGGAGTAGTTAGAATAGAAGGAGGTGTACGATTCCCCCCAGTGCCGGGACAGCAGCCAGGTAGCTGTAGCAGGAAGGAGGTGCATCTCCTGAAGGAAACAGACGTCCACGTGGTGTGTAATAAGCTGTGCGTGCATGAGGCGTGCCTTGCGATGGTTGTTTAGACCCCTAATGTTCCAGGTCCAGAATGCAGTGTCTCATATGGGAACGCGGAATATGTGGGTAATGGATTGCCAGTGGACTGTAGTAGAGGTGTCTGAAGCAAGTGCCATGGGAAACAATGCATTACAGAGTGAACATTGCAACAGTATGCCAGAAATGAAACAGAACAATAAAAAAACCAGGCCTCTCGTAGGAGACATCATCCGCAGACCTGAGGCATCGTAACACTAGCAGCTCGGTGAACTAGGCTGTGCCATGATATAGAGCCAAAGCGCACAGCCCTGCAATCTAATCAGTCATTATCACTCTTGTTCCTTTGTCTCCAGACTCAAGGTTCTTGGAGGAGTTCCGCTTATGTGTCTCTAGCTTCTTAGCGAAGGACAGTGTAGCCTTAGGGTCACTGAAAATCTGGGTTTTTAGTGCCTCTCTGTATCTTTAACTTGGCGGGATAGAGCAGAGCGTACTGCACTTCTTGTTTCTGAAGGAGTCGTTTTGATGGGAGGAACTATTGACAGGCAGCCTGTACCGCCAGGGTGAAATCGGGATAGTAGGTTCCCTTGGTGCCTCATTTCGCCCATCTCCCGCGCTGCCTGCAGCACAGGATCATGGTCACAGTAATTTAACAGCTTGGCTATGATCGGGCGAGCGGTTGCCCCTGGCGGGGGGAGTGGACCCAGCGATCTGTGTGCATGCGCTACTATGAACACTGAGGAGAGCACATTTCCAAAGAGGTCCTGCAGCAAGGTTTCCACACAGTCTTCCATTCTTCACAGTATTGGTGATTCGGGCAAACCTGTGATGCGGATGTTGCCCGTCCTGGAGCGTGCCTCCAAATTCTCATTCTTCGCCCGGATCAGTTCCAACACCTTATTCATCTTGCGCAATTGTTGCTTGTCCATTACCACGAGTCTTCTACCTCAGACACTCGCGCCTCAAGCTGCGTGATTTGCGTGTCAACTCTGGCCTATACCTGGTCAAGGCAAGCAGTCAGCTGATCCAGTTTATGGTTAATGGTGTTGAGGTTAGATTTAACTTCCATCAGGAGTGCCTTCAAATCGTCGTCGCGCATTGCGGTAGCGTCCATCTGAGTGGATTGCTCCTCCGCTTCTTGGGCGGGCTCTCCCTGTTTTTTCTGTCGCCTATTGTCAAAGGTGAGCTTAGTCTGCTTAGCATCCGCCTTACCCATGTTGAACTTCCCAGTGGGGGAGGCAGAAAATTAGGTCAAGTTGGCACCCAAAGACTCTGGACTGGAGCCGGTTGTTGGTCCCTCGTGCTGGGGGGGGAGGGTTTAAGCACCACTGGGCCACCAAGCGTATGCTGGCACTGTGGACAATGTGCCCTTCCCACAGTGACCCGTGGCTCTCGTTGGCTGCAGTGATTGCTCACTGCCTACCATGCAAGCAGTAACTGAGCTTCTGCACATGAGCCAGCACGCACTGTGCAGCAAGTGTTCAGGAGCGAGTAGTGGGTATTTGCTCCCCCACACAGGCACTACCCACTTCTGCCCCAGGTCGTCCTGCACAGCCAGATGACTCGCCAGTGCGTGGGCCGCAATCAGTGGTTTACGCTGCAGGCCCTCCGTGTGGGTAGCTTGGCCGCAAAGCAAGGGAGATCGCTGGAGGCAGGGCAGATCGGCAGTTACCCGCCTCCACGCAGAGTTCATGTTGTTAAGGCCACACAGGGCCAGAGATACATGTGGAATTGAGGGAAGGCCCACAGAGCACCAAGCAAGTTGAAGTGTGGGCCCCCGCCTTTACCCTCAGTGTCTCATCACCACGCCAGCAGCCACACACAAGTTAGGGCACGGGCCGTGTCAGCCTCTCTGGGGCCCTTCACTGGGTGGCACACACAGCAGAAGCACTTTGGACGGGACCACGACGCTCCCGTCGCGGGCCCCTCACAGACACTCCAGCCGCTGGTAGGAGAGCTCCCCCACACCGGGCCTCATCCACACAGCTACCGCGGTGCAGCGCCCCCACTCCGCCCTCAGTCCCCCGCAGCAACAAGCCGCAATGAACCACACCACGCCACGCCACTTACTTGGGCCTCACAATGCACCGCAGTGTCCTGCACGGTTCCACCTCTCAGTCACGGCGCAGGTTCCAGCTACTCTCCGCAACCGCAGCGTCGTCCAGCTAAGCAGGTGCGCCTCTCAGCGATATCCTGCACTCAGCTAGCTCGCAGGGGCCACCATGTTGCCTCAGTACCTCCGCTATGTCCAAAGAGGTTTTCCTCTGCAAAAACACAGAGCCCGGGGAAATCTCACCAGTGTGCGAGTCACCAGACTACGAGCACCTCACAGCGCTGGTAAGAGGGGGACAAGGAGCCTCCAGTCCGCAGGATCATTTCGGACAATCAGCTTGGCTGGCGGAGCCCACTCAAAGTGCGCCCATTTCACAGCCAGCTAAGCCACGCCCCCCCAAAAATTTTAAATATTAAGAATAACAAGCCTTTCAGCACCACATTGTGAATGTCTAATAATGTATTGATCTTTTTAACTAGTATAATTGATGTTTAGTCCTCCTCTGTAGATGATTTTAATTTCCTTTAAATGACTGCATGTGAAATAATGCAACAGGTACTAGTCAAAGACAAAAAAGCCATTTAGCTGTTTGGTTTCCTAGGTGTTTTTTTAATGGAAAGCATCGTTAAAATATTCCTGTCTGTAGTATTATGCCAATGGTACGTAGCTGAAGGTGGACAGACCCTCATCAGCTTGTTATTATCCATATGTAGTCGTATAATCCATTTTATGTTTCTTTTTCAGAGTTGTAAAATCCATTATAAACATAGGTTTACTTGGGATTTATGGCACACCTTAAAATGTATCTGCTCTTCCGATCCAAAACATTTTCTATCCAATCAAAACTAGTAAATTGACAATTCTGTTTTAGTTTTCATTAAATGTTCCCCGTAAGTGAAGGGAGTCAAATTACTCTCGTGTGGAAGGATGAAGCTATGTTTGGTCAAACATTTTATATTGTAGGAGGATTCTTCTTTTTCTTTAAAAAAATAAAATTGAAAACAAGCAATAACAGTATAAAGAAGCACAGGTGATGTTGGAGTATAATTTTCTGCACATAGTAGCTCAATCCTCCCTAAGGTAAAATGTATTGCGTTAATATACAACATATTGCTATTAATGGATGAAAGCTATAACTGTAATTGAAGTAATTGTGATGTTAAGACACGCAGCTCCAGTGATAGCACTATTCTTCGGGGCTTCTTTTCCTTCTTTACCGTTATTTTTCCATCTTTTTATATTTGCGTGTTGCTGCTTAGAGCTATGACACTGGCAAATTCAAACACACAGTACCACTCTAGCTATTATTCAGGTGAACAGTCCTGCACTTTTGTTGTACTTGCACATTCATAAGGGTAGTCAATATCTTGAAATATGCCACTGATCCTCCAAATTACCATTTGACTCCCTAAATACCCCACTGTCAGGGTGTCTGGGTGCAGATGAGTTTCTCCACATGCAAAGTGTGCACAGGCCCATTGTTTTGGGACCCACTGCACACTGCAGTTTCACTTTAGACCCCAGTCATTTAATCCCCTAAGCTGGTAGAAGGACAGCTCAGAGAGTTGTATTCACACCAATACTGTAGTAACTTATTTAACCTAATAGTTTGTCTAAACACAAATTGAATCCCTTGAGTCATGTTATATATTGTGAAGTAGTGATTGTTAGTGCACTATCAACATACCATTAAGACTCAGATGACCTTCGTATAAACAAATTCTCATACATTAGTTTTACCTAAAAGCAACTTGGTCCAGAGTCAGGGCAAGGCTGTTTATTGACCTAATTATGCAAGCAAACCCTTGTAACCGCTTGTAGTGGCAGCCAGCACCCCTTCTGATGGCATTGCCCTAGGATACCATATAATCTTGTCTTTGCTTAATTTCAACCATGTTTGGATCTACAGAGAGCAGTTGTCAGCCAGGGAATTTTAACAGCAAAGCAGGTCTTCCTGTCTTTGAGATCATCAACGCTATTTTAAGGGAAGAAAAATAGTTTTAAGGCAATCAATCCAAATGTGGAACACTATGGCCTAGACTTACCTTGTGCTTTGTGGGTTCATGCACAGTGCTGCACAATTTTGAACTTTCGCCTACTTACCTTTTTAATGGTAAGTAAATTGATGCAATGTTTTGCATTGCTTTGAGCCATGCAATCACCCACACTAAACGTTAGCAATGTCTATGTTTAAAAATTAGAGGCACGACTTCAAAAGAACGAGGATCTGGACTTTGCATAAAAACCTTCTAGATATGGTTCAAATGACAGAAAACTAAAAAGTGAAAGTCATATTCTATTCTGTTGACAAATGAAATATGAAGGAGGTATGCCTATACAACAAACAATAGGAACAGTGATTTCAGCAAATTTGTAGAATGAGGAAATGTACAACCCATTCAGGGTCCTGAATCCAGAACAAACATATACGGGCACTGATGATTCTGACTAGATGAGCACAGTTTTATGGACCACTTTTCCACTCAGCGATTTGTCTGTGTGCATAATGTATGAAAATAAGATTGTTGTCTTTTATGCTTCATCTATGGATGAAGAGTTTATCATTTTGTTCTAGTTTTAATGAAGCTGCTATTTTAGATGTCGAACAGAAATGCAGCTATAATGTTTTTTGTCTACCTAAGTATGCTGATATTTAACCATTTATACATTTTATCAGCTGAAGGCTGCCCAAGGGCAGGCTGTATGATCAAAGTGCATCCAGGCCCTTCAAGCTCTCAATAGAGAGTAGATCCTGCAGTGTGTTAAGTCATTGTTTGAAGAGATTATGCTTTCTCCCTGTAATGGGCTCCAATTATACAACAACAACTAGGAAAGGGCAAGTTTTCACAAAATCATCAGGCATGCGACAGACTGCGTACATGGCGTTTCCAGGGTAATATGTGCTGCATGTTTTACAAACCCAGGAAAACTATATATGAAAGATCTACATAGGGAGTGAAGCAGAAAGAAAGGTGGCACTTCCTGTTTAACTTCAGACGTGAAGGTGCATGGTATATACGCCCATTGAAATGTTCCTTCCATGACCCTACACGAGCTTATGGTTTGCGCTATATGAACCAGATAGATTGCTGCTTAGATAGGTGACTTATGTCCATACTGTAAATCTCAACCAGGAAGTGTGTATACATTACTCATGAATACTAGTCTATTTGAAAGAGTTTATCTACTGCACGAACATGTTTATCTCATACTTGATTTTAGTACCAACTATTGTACTTGTGTAATTGCGGTCTAAAGCTCATCGTGAATTTTGCTTTCTTCATGTTTGGGTCTGTTGTTTCGTACCACACCAAAATTGCTGCCATTTATGGTCATATTTTTATTTTTGAATCAGCATGATTCTGAACATCAAAATAAATATTGCAATAATACGCAGAACTGGAAGTTTGGTCCCATGCCGTAAGTTCTAAAGCACTTATGTTAACCACTGCAAATATATATTTTGAGTGGAAGGCATGTATTCTCCCAAACCTAATGACACACCTTGCATTGTGGTGCATATGAGGGAGTATTTGTGTTCCCTCTCTATCGCCCACTGCATACCCTTCCCCTCTCACCAGCCCCCTCTCTTTAGAAAAAAGAACAACCCCCCATGCCCACTTGCCCTCTTGTCCCGCCTTGAGTCTCACTGGGTGGGCATTTTTAAAACATTTAAAAATTTTTTAACCATTCCAAAAAGGCCACCTGTATGCTGAGCAGGCAACTTAGAATGAATTTTGTTATGCTTTAAGAAACTATTTTGAAAGACTGCCTTTGCAGATGCATGAGCGTCCAAGATAGATACCTAGGAGATAAAAACATTGCTAAACACAGAAGGTTCAAGCACACTATTGGTATTGCCAATGCTTTCATACTTTTATGGCTGAACTCTACTGGGAAGGGAAGAGATACAAACTCACGTCAAGTTATAATACATACTTGTATACTTAATACACAATCATTATTTAAACATTGGCACACATAATGTTAAAATATCTAGTGCAAGTTTCCTAACAGCAGTATACACATAGATTAATTACTAATATGAATAACACAACAGTTCGTTAGTGACAGTAAAATCTATTGAAACTCTGATCTTGTGTCATGTCAATGTAGACAAATATAGGAATTCTAGCTTGAATCACTGTTAAGAATGATTAGGTCTGAGGGAGAGAATACCACTCTTCATGGAAAAGTCTAAAAGAATGAATACATTTAATGATTGAACAAATCATTCAAAAATAAAATCTGCTATGCTTCATGCAAAGTTAAGACTGGTCCTGCTTGTACCTCTGTAATAAAGTGACTCAATCACCCACTAGATTGACTGCCTTATACTTCCTAGGCAGGGCTTGTGATTTACTAGACGGGGCCTGAGGATTTTATACATTCTATGAAGATAGAAAAGCGACTAGGAGACCTGGAGGTCACTGTTATCCACATATAGTGCATGGTTAAGCACCAGGAAGAAGACCACTTTTACCAGACCAGATGACTTAGAAAGGTATTGACACTGCAATGTACACATTCTCTGATTGTAAAGTGCGCTGAGCGTGAACATAGAGGGTCCTAAAACAGTGCTGAATCATGTACCCTTAATCATTGAAGATACAGTCCCTTTTTGAGTTAGTTAGTTGTAGGTGTCAGATGCCTCTACCTTGATGCACTTTACATATTCATCTACTGAGATGTTGATGCCATTCTGAGGCTACATTACACAAAGTGCCCCAGTGCACTTTGGTATTACAGAAGGGGCAGCAGACATTTGTTGCGGCCCCTTCTGTAATACCGATGGCACGGGCGCACATAAAGCGCCAGCACTATCATCAGGGGACGTGCCCTCATTTGTATGGGGATGTGCCCCATGCAGTGAGGCAATCCCTTTGCCTCTGCACCCACACCGTATTACAGTGGCACAAAAGCACTCAGGAGGTGCATGGACAGTGTGCCAAATAAATGGCGGCACACTGTCCATGCTCCACCTGAGAGCAGCCCTCTGGAGGAGGGGGAAGGGGGTCCATCCCCTTCCCAGCATGTGCAGTCACTGCAACTGCCAGCAATGTGATCTGTAATCCTCTTTGAAAGTGCAGGCTCGCCTGCACTGTGGAAACACGGAGCGGTTGCAAAGCAGCCGCTCTGTTTTTCAGTTGAATGCGCTGCCTCTGGCAGTGCCAATTCATGGCTGCCCTTAGGGCAGCGTGTTCATCATAATACGGTGCATTTTCCTTCATAGCGGTGAGGGGGCACCCAGCGCAATGAAGGAAAATGCACCACATTTATTATGCGGCCCCAGTCTATTCAAGATGAGAGATGAATTTTGTGCCAAATAGTCAATCGGTTTTTGGACTAACTTCATTATCAATGTGCAGATTGCTAGGAATGCATTGGACTCTATCAATATAGTGTTGAAAAATGCTGCAATTAATCATGCAGCCTTCCTTTCAGCAAAATGAAAACAGTTGGTCACAAAACACACTTGCTCACTGATTGCAAATAAGTCATTGAGATTTCTAGAAACCAGTAGTTGTTCACCGAATCTGTATAAGAATAAAATTACCCCATCCACCATGCAGAAACTTCCCATCAGCACTTTGGCAAGTATTTAAAGATGAATTATGTTTTACTGATAAATCATTATTCTTTCACAAGATTGTTTGTGTACTCCACTTGCTACCAGGAATGTCTGCGTCATTACACTTACCTAGAAAAATGTAATAGTGAGGATTAATGGCCTCTTTATGAATGCCCTGGTAATTTGCCTCGTAAACCACCACATCCAGAGTTACAGAAACTATAGGGAAGCAGCAAGGGGCACAGAGTAATTGGAGATTACATGTGGGACCTGAGAATCTCTTTTGAAATGAGAAGGTAACAGGGAAATGTGAAATTCTGGTTAGGTGTTCCCAATAATTTATCATTTCCTTCTGGTTCTACACCTGGATAATTTGGATGTTTTTAGCATCTAATTTGTGCACAGCATCCTATCTCCTTTATCAAATATCTTCCAAGATGTCCCGATGATGTTTGTGGGAATGCAGCCTTAGAGCAGCTTATGAATTGATTTATGTTATGAGTGTCGAATTGCAACATTGTTCATACACTCAGTGTAATATGTGGGCATTTAGATTTTGACAGTGGTACTGAAGCCAGCAATTGCATTCTAAATATGTCCAAGTTAAAATCAGCATTTCGATGATGTGATTGACTAATCAACATTAAGGGCCTAATTTAGAGTTCGTGGGGGGGTTACACCATCACAAACGTGACGGATATCCCGTATACAGTATTACAAGTGCATTATATCCAATGGCACTTGAATTATGGTGGGCGGTATAGCTGTCACATTTGGGGCAGAGTAACCCCTCCGCCAAACTCTAAATCAGGCCCCAAGTGACATGTATGTGAAACAGTGTGAGTGTGCGCGTGTGTGCACGTGTGTGTGAGGCAACTGCAAGATCAATCACTTTTTAGGATTCAACAATGACATATTTGTAAGCATTTATCAATATGTTGCTATTCTGCACCAACACCTTATTTAGATGTATGTTGTTCCTGTGATGCCATTTTTCAACTGCATTCCCATAACCAGAGTGATTGGAGTTTTCTTTGTACTTAATTTCCATACTAAATGACACCAGCCACAGTAAAAAAGGAATGGCAGCATCTATACATACCACATGTTTTTCTGAATGGTGAGCATATCCTTCCATCATTGCAATTTGATATCATTGAAGTGGATGCAAATGCAGTGCATATTAATCTTACTTACGAAAACATAGTAGTGAAAGAAGAATTTTAACTGGCAAACCCTTTTCAGCTATTCTTTGCTAATGTTCAGTATGGATTTGACGGAGCCTGACAGCAGTGTGCAAGTCTTATCAAAAATGAATATTTTATGGGAGCTGAATCTTTTCATGTGTGAGATGATGCGGAGCTCCCAGCTGCATGTGGTATTTCTGGAAGCAGTAGCAGGTTGGAAGCTATATTTCCTAACAAATGGGACATGTCGCTGTTCATTTTGGAGATTGAATAGTACGCTTTATATCAATATTTGCTTGCAGAAAATGGAATTTGTAAAAAAGAATCACAACCATGAATGGAATATTTGATATTACTTTTAATAAAATAGGTTTGAAATGAGGTCTTTTACTTTGTAAGCTCTTTCTGCCGTCTCCTTTGTGATCTCTGCAGACATATTGCGCCTTTTCTGTATTTACTTTTACAGACTTTAAAAATGTTTAGTTGGAGACGTGTGTCTATTAAGTTAGACTGAAACTCTTTTTTGTCAAAGTTACTATTTGCCACTAGGATAATTGGTTGGCTGCTGTGTCATGCAGTACTATTAGTTTGGCGTAAGGTTGACCATCTGCCTCATTAAATCTGGGAATTTGTGTATTCCAGTCAATAAAAGTGAGTCGATATCTTGATCGATCCAGAAGACCTTTACCCTCCTATTTTGATGAAGGGGCAACAGTGTGGAGCCGGTTTTCCAGTAAAGCATTAATACAATCTTTTTTCACATTAGTGGCGGAAGAGAATTTAGCACTAACTATTCTGTAAATATCTTTAAATGTGTGTCTAGCACTGGGCAGTCGTACCTTACTGACTCAATAGACATATGTGTGCAATTCTGTATGTAATGGTACACAGCTCACACATGTGACTGTGTGGTTATGACAGTAAAACAATTACGCAATATTCTTTTTACTGTGGCAGAAGAGAATGATGCTCTAAATGTTCTGTAATTACCCAATGATTGATAAATGTTTGTCTATCACTGAACAGCCATATCTCAGTGGCTTTAGGAGCATACCTGTGTTGAATTCTTTACATAGTCTTACACAGCTCACACATGCAACTTGGCAGCTACAAAAGTAAATCATTAATGCCTGCCTTACACTGGGTAGAAATATCTCCCTGACCCTATGTACATTTGTTTCTGTAATTCTGTATCTGTTCTTACACAGCTCACACATGCTACAGCACAGTTATGCAAGTATACAATTAGTGCAGTATTCTGTCACCCATGGCGGAAGATATTGAAGTACTAAATGTTGGGTAAATACCCAATTATCTTTAAATGCCTGGCTAGCCCTGGAGAGCTGAATCTCACTGACCCAATAAACAAATGTTTCTCTAATTCTACACATGGTCTTTCCCAGCTCACACATGGTATAGCGCAGTTATGCGGATAAATAATTAGTGCTGTATTCTGTCTCTTGTGGCGGAAGATAATAGATTAATGTTCTTGGGTAAAAGAATGGTGCCTGGCCTATGTTTTTCAAACAACCCCTTAGGAACTGTTTTATACATTGAGCCAGAGTTACTGGCTGGCTCCTCGTCACCAATTATTGCACCTCACTTCAGTGAAACAACAGCCATAGGTGAGTTTAAGAAGGCTTTATTACTTTAGCTTTCTGTACAACTTGAGCATAACTATCACTCAGCCAGTCAGACCCCAACTGAACTGACATCATTTGAATGCCAGCTCTATACCTAGAACTCTGAATGCAGGATAACGCTCCTGCATTCCTAGTTCTTGCATGACATTCATACATGACATGGTCTACAGACGTATAACATAAATACTAAATGTTCTGCAAATACTCAATGATTTTAAGTGTCTGCCTAGCACTGGTGAGCCGCATCTCACTGGATCAATGGACGCATGTTTCTGTAATACCATGCATGGTCTTACAGAACATGATACAGCGCAGTTATGAAGGTAAAGAATTAGTGTTGTAATCTGTCACCCATGACGGTACAGAAAGAAGTACTAAAAATGTTGTGTACATAGTAATTCCGAACATGGTCCTACACAGCTCACACATGGTACAGCATGTTTATACTGGTAAATAATTATTGTAGTGTTCTTTCACCCAGTTCAAAAGAAAATAAAGTAACTAAATATTCTGTAAATAATCAATGCTTTTTAAAAGTTTATGTAGCATTGGGCAGCTATATCTCAATGACCCAAAGGAGATATGTTTCTCTAATAGCATAAATAGTCATGCACAGCTCACAGATGTAGTCTCTCCTACTGTGTATGTAGTCACCTGTGGTATCCAACACCATCATAGGTATTTAGAGCCTGGTCATAGTTTAAAAATGTTAATTTTTTTAATAGTACCCTTGCATATACCTCAAGCCTTTAGATAGTGGTAAAATCAAGTACGCATTGGCCACAATGAGGGAATAATAGGTTCAAAACGAGTGCAAACACACACTAAACACATAATTCTCTATTTTTATAATTTTTTGGGAAATCTGCCTTATAAAACCCCAACATAAATTTATGCCAGTTTCTTTTGCCCCCATAACTAGTGCCTGCATGTAGAAGTGACCTGCTTACATTATGTATTCACTTGAATTGTTGCTCTTAAGAACTTTAGCATCCTCTTGTTTTGAAATTTTTTCTTTTCATAGTCCCATTTATTTTATTTTATATGCAACCTTCATTTTCATTTTGGCTCAAATAAAGGTGGTACGACCACGTAATTTTCGAGTTTCATGTCTGGATCTGTGAGTCTGAATCAGTCTATGCAGACTCAAAGTCTGCTATTTCATTTGGATTTCATAGAGCGCCTTCAGTTGCCGTGAGATGGAAACAAGGATTAACTAACACACGTTTGCCTGGCACACACAGATCCCAGCACCCGCTGATTGGAGAGGAATAATCCTTTTACAGGTTACAAAACTCCATTATCACGGCATTAGGAGAGATGGGGGTCACAATATCCAATGTATCCATAGTGCATTACTGCTGGCAAACATGTTGGGTGCCATTTAATGTGACTAATAAAAGAAGCAAATATTAATGCCCTGGTTGTACTTGTTTTGTGCTCAAATATAATAGTCCTTATTTATGTAAAATATCTCGCTTAACACCTGCGACATTCTCTGCCTAGGGCCCGATTTCGATGTCGAGCAGAAAGCCACCCGACAGACTGTTGAAGGCTTTCCACCCGACATCGAGGGTTTCCCTCTGATCACCGTATTACAATGACGGAGGACGGAGGGAAACCTGCGGGGGGATTCCGCTCCTCTTCCAAAGGGCTTACTGAGCCCGTCGGAAGAGGTGCAGCGTTGTATTCCCATTAATGACGGCGGAGCCAGCCTGGGCTCTGCCGTCGGGATTACAATGTCACTTTCCCACAGCCTTTCCATGTCGGCCATTCCGACATGGTAAGGCTATCGAAAAGTGACTTTGAGGGCCCCTAGCAGGGCCCCTGTTCCCCCCTGGCCCTCCGCTATGGGGCCTGTGCCCCCTAAATATCCCCGCACTGTGTGGCAGGCACCATGAGGTGCTTGCAACACGGTGTAGGGATGGTTCAAAACATCCATTTTACAGTGGCAGCTGGAGCTGGGGGTCCTTTCTACCCGCCACACAAGTTGCAGTTGTAAAGTCGATGCTTCCAACCACCCTAGGGCGGTCACATCCAAATTGTGCAAGCTGAATAGCTGACCTATGGTCGGGTGGTTCCAGTCGGCTACGGCGTCGGGCGGACGCCAGACATCGTAATGAGGCACTAAGTGTCTTAGGGTTTCCCTTCGATTTCAAACAGCTGTAAACAATTTCAGTTAACCAAATTCTCTGCATTGATAAAAAACAAATTAAGCTTGATATTAGACATGCAGATTCTGAGATTAGAATATATTTTCCCATCTAATGTACTAAATTAAACACCATCGCCTGAATATACAGGGTGTATTAGCCAGCTGCGCTGAACAGCATCTTTTATATACAGAAAATGTAAAAGGCACTAGTTGGAATTCTGAAATGATTAAGCAGCTTTCTAGTGTTCTTGTTACCTTGTTTTACTTCTATTAAGTGCTGGTGAGTTTTGGCATTTTAAAATTATTGCACAACCTCCACATTTATGTAGTGGAAAACATCTAAAAAAGCTAACATTTTCTTCACTTGTGCTTAGTAAAATAACTTATGTTTCAATATATTATTTTATTGTGTCATGGCTTTACTTTTACAAATGTTCTGCTTAGAATTTGTAAACATAATGGCAAGGGTGATAGCAACTTGACGGAGGCTTTTTTCACATCAAGGGGTTCATGTAAGTGTATAAAAAGCTCAGTGACAAGGTCAGGATAGTGCAGCACACTAAGGGCACCACTTGCTTCAAGCAGGGCTCACCACAACTTTCCTTGGTGGAGGTGGCTGTGGCAGGTAGGCCACAACTGGTTTGAGGAGTCACGTTGTCTGAAAATCCCAGGAGAGGCAGTGACCACAGTTGACTGGGGTCCTCTAAAGGTCTACGTTTGTATCCATTCCTAGAGTTGAGGTAAAGGATGTTAGGCTGAAAAAGAGCTCCAGGACAAGTGACATATGTCTAATAAAGGAGATACAGCACTCCTGACCTCCTGCAACACCTGGTCATAACACAAATCATAATTGGCATGCATTTCCCATGAGCATATCTGATGTTCCCTGAATCTATCATTCCAAAGAAAAAATACTGAATGATAGATACTAGGACAAGGCAGAGAGAGGGAGCTTCAGTTGGACAGGAGACTGCCTCACCCCTCTTCTCCATTGTGTCTACTAAACAGAACTTTCATGCAGCCTTTTTTTAATAGATGCATTTTCCAATGTACTCAAAATTGAAGCAGCAGTTGAAGGGATTGGGAGCCCGGGGCTTTTAGAGTAAGGAGCGAACCTGGTTGGAAAAAGAACTTCACACAGGATGCCGAAAGAAAATCCTATTATTCACCTAGATTAGCGCGGCCTCCCCAGGGCAAGTGGCTCTCAATGTCTTGTCTAGGGTTTTCAGTTTCCTGGGTGGATGCATTGCAATTTTAATTCTTGCCCTATTTTGATTAAGTGTAACATTCACATTTTGTGTTTGTTGTTTTTCCCATGACAATTTTGAAGATATATCAACTACAGTGATCTAGGCTGTGGCTGCTATTTCATAGGTGGATTTCAAATTACCATTTGCCAGGAGAATGGCAGTGTTTTTGCAAGGATAACACAGACCTCAGTGTTCATATTGGAGACTTCACTCAATGTGCTATTTTGGTTTTGGCTTTGACATAAAAAACGGAAGTGGAAAGTATCTCCGATAATTCTGTGAACACAAATTGATTGTTATTTTTTAAGAATCAAGAATGGTGCCATATTTGTAAAAGTGTACTTAAATGTATAACTTTGAAATCTGGGTTTAGCCTCCGGTTTCTGGGTGTACCAGATCTAAATTCATGAAGAATCCATGTTCAGTTTTGAGACAGATTGCTACTTAAGTAAGATCAAAGTTAGGGAGCCTTGATATTGCTGTTTTATCAATTGCCAAAGAAATAGTAAGTACAGCAGGCTATGTATCCCTCCAAAAGCTTCACCAACAAACTTATTTAAAGTCTCCAGATATGTTTGTTTTTCAGTGACATAGCTAATGTGCTGAATTCTTTCAGTATTGGGTGTTGTGTAGGGTTTACCAAGTGCATCAGCACATCAGTATATCAGCTGCAGATGGTCACATTTTTCCCATTCCATCTCATCAATGTCATTATGAACTTTATTGTTGCAGACATTCAAGTATTTCAATTGCTGAGGGGTTGGATGCATTTGACTTCCGTATTGGTTAAAACCGTGCGTTTCCCAAATTGATAGAGATTTCAGGTTAATGCCATGTGATAACCACCTATTAGTCTGTGATGGCAGGCACACTCTTTTGCATTCTCAATAAAGATGCCAGGAAAATGTCAACCTATCAGCTTTTACACATAAAAAGGTGTCTCTTCTGGAACAGAGTGAAGTTACATTTGTGGATTATTACTAGGACACATGCCATTATTTTGTGAATGCTCTGCAGAGCAACATTTTATATTTTAGTTTTCACTTAAGTGCATATAGAAAGTCTGTCTCTTACTAAAAGCTGTTGTTCATCTTTGCAAGCCTACCAGGGAATTTGTTCAAACCTGGATGAAAACAGTCTAATGCTGCTATGTCTGGGCTGCCACTGTTAATGCAGTTGGGATTCTCACCTCCCACCAATGTCTGGGACCCTACTTTAAAAGATGAGCGTGTGTTGAATGTCCTGCAATTTATGGATCCTTTTATTTAATGAAAGTGTGGTTCTTGCATGCTTTGAGAGTCTAGGCCCCTCCCTTTTAAAGACAGTTAGATTCTGGCTTGTGCTCTTGTCTGTGACCCACATTTCTAATAACAGTCAGTTTTTGGTGCTGGCCCTCTGACCCACTGGCCTGCTACCCACCTCCGAGCCTTTCTATATTAATGGAAGATGATATCTGTCGTGCTTTCAGTGTCTGGGGCACATATTTTTAATGTAGGCCTATGGCCTTCTGCACATCTCACTTAACCTTAGTTGTAATATTACTATGATCCTGACTTGCTGCCAGTTTGAAATACTCACAATGGGAGTAGGGTTCCGGCTTGCTCTGAATGTCTGGTAACTTCGAGAGGGGTGGTTGATTCATGTTACTTCTGATGTCCTCTCCAGTTTTACTTACTGTTTAATACAGACAGTTTGCATCTTAATAGCAGAGGCCAGATACAGTTGAAGCTGGAGGTAAAATGGTGGGGCTAGATAATTGGGCTAAGGGAGTGGCAGTATGAGAGTGAAGAGGGGCCCCACTGCCTTTGTTTGGGCTAACTGCTACAAAAATCTGTGCAGCCATGCCTGTAGTCAGCAGAATAAAAGATGACTTGTGATGTGAGATTATGGAAATTCTGAGAAGGAGCCCTAAGGTTATTTTTCCTTTCGGATAAGTTGTGGTGACAGTCTTCAGTGTATCCTGATTAAGATTTTATATGACAGGTTTTTTTAAAGGGGTATTGTCAATTCTGTCTAAGAAATTAAGAGCATTGGGGCAAGAGGGAATTCAGGTTGAGATAATTTTCAAATTTTTAAAGCACCCCCTGCAAAGGAAATTCTTCATTCTCTAAGCTATGAGAAAGAGTAGGACTGTGGTATTTCATGTAAGACACATTTTAAATTTCTTACGGCACCTCCTAAAAAGGATTACTGCATTGTTTGTATTATGTGCTTAGTTCCAGTGTGTCCTCCTTGTACAATTGACCTTTTATTGACCTTTAGAGGGAGTAGGTCTAATCAATATTATGCGACTAGTTCATATCAATTAGCGTTTAGTTCTCATCTAATTGATTGAAAAAACAATTTGCGGGAAGGGAAGTAAGTTTGAAAAATCAAGCAAGGTTAATCCTAGGATTAGAGTACAAATTAAAGTGATGGTATAAGAAACAAGAAAATAATTTCAACTACCTGCAAATTCAAACCAAATGATTCAAAGTAGTGGACATTTCAGTAGACGTGGGTAATTTCGAACTATTCAAAAGATAACAAAATATTTTTCTCACTAATTCATTAAAACTTTTCACATTTAATATATCTTGTTATCCCTTGGATGCAGGGCCCTAGATTAGTTTATACTGTGCACCAAATGCATTTTTTTACATTTAAGTTGATGTGATTTCATAAATCTGTTTTAGATTGTAATCAAAATAAACCCATTTCGATGTTCAAAGTCAGTTTAGTACGGATCATAATTGACCTTTCTGATCCCAAATGAGGAATATGTTGGTTTTCTGGAAAGGAGGAGCTCATGCAGCTTTGAGTACACCTGGAAATGTATGATACTTGTCATGAAGCCAGGTAAAAATACCTGTATTTTACATAATTCCATATCTGCATTTTATACTCTTATCCTGTGTCTACCTACATTCCCAGTTTTTAAATGCATATTCTGAAAGTTATTTCCATAAAAATCTGAGTTTCTGGTTTGACGATTTGTCTATTTTCTGGCAAGGATTTGTGAGGACACTATATGTGGAATGATAAAGTAAATGTTTCTTTGTTCTGTGTACAGAATACCCTACTGTGAAATAGAGATTGTAATCTGAATAGAATGTGTGAATTAAGTTTAAGTAATTGTTATGATGTGAGCTAATACCAATATCAAGAGAATATGTATTGGTGTATTGGTAAGGACCAAACATTTTCCCTATAGATAAATAAGGAAACCGAAAGGTTATTATAAAGTAGTTAAATTTATTTGAAAGAAGCCAAAGTCTTAACAAGTAATGTGTTCTGTCACATTTTTGTAGGCTTCACCAGACATCCCATGTGGACCATTTCCCTCCTTCTGCTGACTTAACTTCAGCTGAGAAAACACATAACACAATTTTGGGTTCTGCACATTAGACCTGATTCTCAAAGGTTTGGGAACTTACGTCTGCAAAAGCTATACTTTTTAAGAGAAGTCAGTATCTCAATTTGAGTTGTTTTCAATGTGGGAATCTCCTTATGTAAAAGAAATAGTAGAGTAGAAAGGGTTAGACGATGATAGGGGTGTGATTGGAGTGAATGAGATAATTGTAAAAAAAAATATATATATGTGTTCCATGGATTAAGTCTTTTTAGATATTCACAATTATTTTCATTGCATCTAACGCGTGAAAATACAAAGTCAAAGACTGCTAAAAAAGTTGAGTTAGTGTGCTATGAAAGTGGAGAGAAGAAACAAATTGGTTTTAATCCCTAAAACTAAACAGGCAGATTTTTTACCTGTTGACATTCTGCCTGATTTAGGGTTACTTAGAGAGTTGTTCATTTCCAAGAGTTAAGGGTGAACCCCATGTGAATAAAGCAGTGAGAACTGCCCTCGGGAGCAGCATGCAGTCTACTCCTATGACTGCTTTGTCAATTTGAACTTTTCACGATGTGTAGAATTTTATTAAAATAGCCATCTCAACAATCACGTCAGAGGAAATCTATAAATAAGGTCAGGGATTCGTCCTAACCATGAGAAGCCCATGAAAGAAAAACATCATATTTATTTGAAAAGTGTGGTGAAAAATTGTATTTGTAATGTCAACTCAGTATAATGCATTTAACATCCAGTCCTATGTATCTAGGTTACATAATAGATGTTGCTCATTGTAAGAAAATAATATACTATTCAATGAAGGTACCTAAATAACTAAAAAAATACCATGAACAAATATTTATTTATGTAATCCTAGAAGAATTCTGAGAGTGCAATAAGTATTAACAGTGAAACACTAAATACAGGATCAAAGTAATCATTCAAGAGGTACAAAGAAGTGTACAGAACCCTTGATAGTTGTAATACACCAAAGTGATTCTGGTACCCCGCATACTTTTCTATGAATTCCATTCATTTATGAAGAGTAGCATGTATCTTTAAGGTTCTAGTATTTTCTACATTATTTCTATTAAATCAGAGGAACCACCTCATTCTAAGACATACAGACTGTAAGCTGTCATAGATGCTTAAAATATTTATCTCCACAAAGTAGACATACTAATGTAAGGGGCTGAGTGGGCAATGTACAAAACATTACAGTGTAGGCATTATCTGTTGTGAGTGACTGCTTCCAGGCAAGTGCAAGTACTCAGGGTCAGAAAGTGTATTTCCATGTAATGCACTGTAGTAGTAAATCTAAAAACATTTTAAAAGTAAGTCAAACATTAAGATTCAGGACAGGGATGAGGTTAAGTAGAAAAACAATGCAATTAACATTCTGGATGCTCTAGAAACCACTTCTCTTTTGAAAAACTAATATAGAGTTAGGATTGAAATCGGAAACCCACAGCACAGAGCATATGTAGGTCAACTAGGGAAATATAAATCATATCATACATCAGGGCGCTCAAAGGGATGAATATTAATGATCAAAGAAAAAAATAGAGACAGGAAATATAGCATGCATTTCGTGAAGAAAGTACAGAAAAACACATTATGCCAACAGGATTGTTGCTACTGCTGTAATTTCATATTGGGTTTCTGGTCAAATGCTAAATTATGGTTCCCTATGATCTAATAAACCAAGAGAAACATTGTTCACCCAGGGGCATCATGAGGTATTACTTGCTTTGTATTCATTGCAGTATGTTTGGGAAGGAAGCTTTCAACTGACTCTGTGGATAACGAGCTCTTCTTTTTGAGATTACTGTACTAGAATATTATGGCTTCAATATCATGTAAAAAAAATATTGTGTCCTAAATATGGTTTTAAAACAATTGCCCCATCGGAGTTAATTATACAACATTTACAGCCAAAGGAGACACATTTATTTAAATGATAATACAGGTTACAATATTCTCATATAGGCTCATATCAGATGACTGTACCCATTTCTTGTTCTATAAATTTAGCCTAATGTATAAGCGAAGTAATACTATGAAGGGATAAGTGTCATACTTGCTAATGTAAATCTGTTTGTATATTTGCAAAATATTAATGGAATCAGTTAGAACCAAATACTAACTAATATATCCAAACTGAACTAATCTGAAGATGAGTTCTGAAATGTGTACAGCTGTGCATTTATTTTTGCAGAGAATGTGTGTGATATATTTGTATATTGTCAGAGACATATTTGGATTTATGTCCAGAAAAGAAACCAGTATTTACAAAAATATTGAAATCGCTTGCACTATTTCACAGTTTTGTGAAACATATTGTTATATAGATAGGGCCACTCAAATTACACAATTTAATGGCTGCAGAATTTTCTGCATGATTGTAAATCTACCACACTTGCCAACAACCACCATGTGTTGCAAAAGTGCTGATTTCAACTAAATATTATTCTAGCTCAAATGGATCAATAATTATCATAATAGTGTACATTTGCAGACTATTTGCAAAGGTCAACCGGTCAGATAGCTTATTGCTGCATTCAGGTGCTATATTGGTT
This sequence comes from Triturus cristatus, assembly GCF_964204655.1. Taxonomy (NCBI): domain Eukaryota; kingdom Metazoa; phylum Chordata; class Amphibia; order Caudata; family Salamandridae; genus Triturus; species Triturus cristatus. The sequence continues at coordinate 504,226,691 of NC_140593.1, forward strand.
TTAGCAAGGCAAAACCTTAGTACAAACAGTATTAATTTATGTTAAACTGCTAAATAATGAAATAACGCTGCCACAATGAATAAAGTTTATTGAACTTGAACTACTGCCACAACGTGTTCCAAATTGTGACACATACTCTGCATCTTTCTTGCACCACAGTTTAGCTAACCCAACCACATTAATTGATCCTCCATTGTCACGTAATTTCAGTGGTCTTGAATATAGCTTCACTTAGGTATGTGCCATATCATCATAATGCTTTTAAAATATGCCTTTGCATGCTGTGTTTCCTAATTATGCCACCAATAATTACAGTATAGGAAAACATTTTGAAACATAACTTCATCACCACATTTTAAAGCATAAGACCACTTTTGAAAACATACTTCTCAAATATTTCATAGGAAATGTAATTTTTATGCCATAGTTCCATTTGCCATATTACTCTTTTGGCTCATCAAAGAAGACAGTAATGCAATGTGTAAACCATCACTTCTAAACACAAGGGGCTAATCATGTAAATCTCTTTGTAAGGATTTCATTAATAGGGCAATGGTGGGTTTCAGTGGTGCTGGAACAATTTTTAAAGTAGGAGTGCTAAAGGTTTCCTTTAGCTTGGCATTTGGGAGCCAGGCGAGACTGAAGCCCCAACTCACTGGAAGAGCCGTGGCACAAGAGAAAGTTGAAACCAATTAAGAAAAGTCAGTTTACAAAGAAAGTAATTCAGGAGTCAAGTAATTTCCAAATGTTAGCATAGTGTATTTGCTATAGAATCACCTTTACCATAAAGCAACAATATCTCAGTTGTAACCTAAAATAGTGTAGTATTTAGGGTGTTGGAGAAAAGCTTTTTAGAAGCAAACCTTTAAATTAAAGGAGTGGTGGAATGAGGTCACAGGAAATGACCATCTCCTTTTATAGCACTTGTGGGCATGGGTAAGCAAACAATTGACATCAATTGTTCTCCCTGTGTTTTCCTGTGCCGTCATTGGTGTTGACTTGTACTGGACTGTTAGATGTTAAAGACAGGGTCTCTTCTGATGCCCCATAATCACTTAATGGGACTGGCATTGGCTTCTCACTCTTTCAAAGTCTGTCTCAAAGCTTGGTCACCATGAATGCCATTGATTTCAATGCAAGGCCCAGCCAATCGCAATGCCTAAGCGTTCGCTCCCTGTTTAAAAATCAAAAGCAATATTTTCCAACCATCATCTAGTGAATAAAAACGTTCATCTTTTCTGTCATCACAACCTTGCAGCTGCAATATGTCTCCCACAAAGATTAGTTAGAAAATGGTGAGGATTTTTACTGTCAATTACTGGGTTCAAAGGCTCAACATATGTCAGATTTAATCAAAACATGACGTAAAGATTTGACCGTTTTGAAGAAACACCTGCAAAGTAACATTGCCAATTGTTTTACCTTGTCTGTCCCATTAAAAAAGGGACACATCGCAGTTCAGTGCAACCCTGTACCAAAAGGAGCAATCTAGGCTGCCATGTCACACTACAAAACAAGTAGCTCAAATATTATCCTTGTATAATAAAACATTTAGAAAAAAAATATTCGCTTGCATTGTTTCACATCCTATGCCAGTTTTTTAAATGTGTGTTTGTTTGAACCATCAGGTCCACACCCTCTGAGAAAGCAATTTTTTATTGCTTTTTAACATATGTGTACCATTCAATTGTGGACTTTTTTTAAAATGCGCTTTAATTTATTCGAGGTTTTCTTTCGATGCACAATAATTTACATTGTTATACGGTACAGTGAATTATTTATAAATACCTATTGAACTGCAGTGCGAAGAAGAGTTTTGAAATGTGCTTACAATAAACTTCATTGTTTGTGCTTCACTCTAGGATGAATACACTTTCTAGTACAGTATTGAATAAGAGTGTATGTTTATATTTTACATATGCATTCACTTGCAGTGCTTCCCAGTTCAATGTAAAATTTTTAAATAAACTTTCACTTTATTGTGTTCCATGATATAACAAAGTTTTGTAAGCTATGCATTCACTAGGGAGTGTTCCTTTGTGCTGTGCACTTTCTCGCAGTGTTCCCTAGTATTACTTTTTTTTTTAAATGTACATCTGCGTGCTGTATTTGCAACACTTTCTCGAATTCACGTTAATTTCCTGTGTTTAATGACAGTACGAAGCCATTTATAATATAGCTGTTATAGCATTTTTCGCATTATTATTAACTTGCAGCATTGCACAGCATCATCAATTTCTTTAAAGTATACTGTCATTGGCAATGATCTATGGTATTGTGAAACTTTTTAAAATATAGTAGAATGTTGCAGTGTTCCACAATAGCCAACAACTTTATGAAATATAACTTCATTTACAGTGTTCCGAAAGTGTTTTCAAATTCAGCTTTTCTTTAGAACATTTCACTGTGCTGTGAACCATGATGAAAGTCCCTGTTAGGATGCCATGTGGACATACCCATTAACAGTAGTGCGTGTGTTTCACTGAGTGGACACAGGATTGAATCCCTTTGGGCCACTCAGCTCTTCATCGTTTCAAGGTTTAGAAAATTAACCCAAATCGGTCGGGTAACAATGAACATTTTACATCAGCACCAAGAAACTAATTCAGGAGTGGTCTACCACTTTACAAATAGAGCGCCGTGTTATATAGTTCCACTGTGCCTTGTGCCCCAGAAATATCAAATCCACTAAAATGTAGCTTTGCTTGCAATGTCTGTACATTGCTATGTTGATACATTTGTTAACGTTTTCCATGTTGTTCTTCACTGTTAAGGCACATTTAAAAGAAAGTATCCATAGATTTGTGTTTTTTTAAATATAGCTTTATTTTCCTGATTTTCATTGTTTGGTGTACCTTTTAAAAGTTATGTCTCATGCAGTGTTTCAGAACATTTGGAAGCTTTTGAACATATTGAGTCGCGTAGAACATTATGCAACATTTTAAAACTTAAAAGAATATATGATACACACGAGTCCACACAGACACATACTAGCACTAGACACCCATACACACAGATCGCTTGAGTCATATTGATATGTTAGCATGTTTGATAATGTAGGCCACATACATGAATGGTTATTTGACACCTGCCAAGACACACGTTACTTGCAATTCTCAAACTGAGAACCTACCAAAGTCAGTGCCTAATTTGAGACTGTGGTATCCTATGCTCGATACTAGCACTTAATTTTCATTAATATCAATAATCCATATTTGTAAAGCGTGAACATATCACCCCATAAGGTTTTAAGGCACTAGGGGCCATCGGGGAGATTAAGTGAGCTATTCCCCAGAGTCACATGATGCTGAGCTGCCGTCAGCGCTGGGATCGAACCGTGAGCCTCGCGCTCCGGAGTCAGCCACTCTGGCCGCTGCGTCACACTTCTCCCTTTCAACACAGGCATTTTTGACAGTCCTCCCCATGGTGGCGCTGTCTGTGCAATTTTGGGATGAGCACAGCAACATTGTTGATTTAATATACATTAAAACAAATAATACATGCCACAGACGCCATTCTAGTAGTTATGGGTGGCCTGTAATTTTCACACAGGAGGGTTAAGTGACAAACGGTCAATTCGGGGTCAAGTTATTTTCTACCCTCACAGAGTAGAGACCTTTGGGGTCCCAGGACCAAGAACAACAGCTGGTTCACTTTTACCTTGCTGGGTGAGTCAGGGTGCTGAGGCAGCTTCAGGCTGTCATTCAACTTGAATCTGGTTGCACAAAGGCTGGTTTCTGCATAAGGGCGCTGCTGCCAAAAAGAAGATGCAGGTACACCAGAGCGGGATATTTGCTGACATCCGTCGGTGTTCCTGGGAGCTGTTATTTTAATGCAGAGTCGACTTACAGGGTCAGTCACCAGCCTGGTGACCAACAAGCCTTGGTTGTGGTAACAGTAATCTAAAGGAACTTCGGCTACTGGAGGTTCACAGGAGTGTGGTAACGGCTCAAGACTTCAGGGAGTGCACTGCACCACTTCTCTTTGGGTATTCTCTCGGCGGGCCCAGTGGATAGCACTTCTTTGGTTACAGCACGTCGGTTTACCTGCAGTTTGTAGGGGACTGGTGCCACCAGTCCATGGGAGTCTGAGACTGCTTCTAGCTCCCACAGGGGCCCCGCTTCCAGTAAGTGCCAAGTTTGGGCCATGAACAAAGGTCGCTCATGCAGTTCCAAGAAGTGCTGCCAAGAGGATCCAATACCCCTCTCTTCCTCTATGACGGGGGCAAAGTCTTGTTGTCAGTGAAATCGATCTTATTACTGTCTTTCCTTGAAGTATTTTGATCATAGCTGAGGTTCTGGTATCAGGGGTCTCCCTTTAATCCTGGATATAGGGGAGTTATAGGTGTGGGAGCCTATGGACCTTCTAACACTTATAGTGCTCTTTAATGGTAAAGTCAATGTAGAGACATGTAAGCCTGCTCTCACATGTCTACATTCTTAATATACTGCACCATGCCTCCTGGGCTCAAGAGGCATTCTCTAGGAGTGACTGACATATAATAAAAGCAGTGCTTGGACTTTGTCACACATGGTGAGGACAAAGTCAATCTGGAGCAGTGAACAATGTTCCTGCAGTCTGCAACAGGAGGCCTGCTGTCATGAATTTACGTGACTCACTCAGGGTGCCACAACCAGTGCCGCAAGCTCTGAGTACCCCTTTACCAATCAACCATGTCCTGGGTACCACAGGTACCACTTACCAGGGACTTACAAGGGGATGCCAATTACACATGTCACTAGAGGAGAGAACACTGGCACTGGAGCCTGGTTAGCTGGATTCAGTACACTGCAAGAGTCGAAAACCAGCATCTAGCAGTTCAAATGGGGGCAACAAGTTGGAGGATATCTGCAAACAGTCCATTTTCCTACTGTTAGTAGTTGTGTTTGTATTGACATTTGCAGTGCCAGATGGTGTAAGCTGCAGTGACCTCCTGAGAAGAGCCCTTGCACTTACTTTTTTACAAGGTAAGCAATGACCAAAGTTGACGGATCAGAAAGATCTTTTTTTAGATTAGGTTCCCATAAGTATGAATTCTAAGATTATAAATAGGGCTTCCGGTTTTATGGTATTAATTTTTTTAACCTTTCTCTCTGGTTTTTATAAATTTTTTACCGTTTTATTGGTATTTATCCATATTTATTTTACGTTTTGAGAATAAATGAAGTCGTCAAACAGTATATTTCCATCTTTTTTTAGCAGATAAACATGCATCCATACGTTAATGCCTGTTGCGTTTCAGCAAAAGATGCAGCCAAATATAACAAAACACTACACCGACAATATTAGCAATATACACAAATATGTTAACATATTCCTGTATTTAAGGGCATCACATCCTATTTTAAAATCCACATGGTGTCTATTTGCTTAGCAAGGAGTGTCTCTAGAAGCACAATTTTCTGTACTTTTCCGCTTTTAAAAATAAATACAGACAGAAAATAGATTGTTTTCTGTCTGTATTTATCTGTAAAAATCAGTAAAATCAGTAAAATTGGAAAACTGGAAGCCTCAGTTGTAAAGCATTTTGAATCGCTTATTTCCTATTTAAGTATAAGGATCTGATTCACAAGAATTATTGTCCACTTATATATCACTTGGGTGTGCAAATTTACAGATTGCTATGTTCACTTATAGGACTTGAGAAAGGGTTTCACATATTCAGAAAATGCCATGGTGCAGAATGAAACTGAACGTGCACAAACCTGTAAAATTGGTTTTAGTGCCACTCCCCCATATTTAAGAAGATGTAGGAGAAGGTGTTTTTCTGGTGGGAATTATATTGTTCTAATGTGTAAAAAACATTGTATGCTCATGCACAATTTATCTTCAGCATGCTCGTACCTTAATTTTGCTCATTTGAATACTCCTATAAACGTATGACTGTAAAAGAGATTTAGGAGCACCCCTGGGATTTTTTGTGAATGCTTTGATTGACATGAATCTAATTCCAAGGTAGAAGTAATTCTGGGGCAATAGATTATTGACTTTTGCAGTCACAAATTTGTGAAATAAGATTTATCAAAGGTAAGGGCAAATAATGAACATGCAGAACTTTAATGAAAAACAAAACAGAACTTTTATGCGCAGTATGATACTCAAATATTTAACGGGTAATTTAGAGTTTGGAGTAACCACACTCTGAATTTAGAGATTCGAAAGCAGTATTTTCTTTTTGAAAGTAAAAAAAACACGAATGACCCCCACACCATGGGACTTAGCCCTGACTGAGCAATGCTCAAAATCACATTTTGCAGTATTGATCAATACAGATTTTGGTGCAGTTGTTGCTGCAAAGTTGGCCGTCTCCAGTACAGTCATTTCTATCCAGAGATGTCAGTTCAACATTGCCTCGTGGTAATCTATGTAATCAGACCCACGATGTTTTTACCTTTTTAGGGTTTGAACCATTACCTTTTTGAGGCCATTATGGGTTATCGATTTACTCTGCTAATAGCCGCTTCTGGTTCCACACATATATCAATAATCAAATGAACTGTTTACTGTGGTAGCATAAAAAATATTCTTGCCCTGACGATTTGTGAGATGACGTTCATGAAGTGTGACAATAAAAAGGCTTTCTTTAGTAGCCCTTTCTGTAATGAAATGAGACCTCCAGGACTGAATAATCTAATACAGAATGCATACTCAGTCAGGCTCATGAACTGCAAGAGGAGAATCTTGATCATATGGTGAGCAATTATTGATTTGAATAGTTATTGATTTTTAAGATATAAAGCCGCAATGAAAACAGAGGAACATTAACATTTACAAGCCTTCTAGGTACTATGTTTCTGGAGTCGCATATCTTGTATTACTAGTTGCTGGTAGGCAAGAGTTGACTCTAATGTCAATTGTTGAATTATGCTGTTTAAACACTGTTTTATTTATTTGTTGGAGGTTTCTTTGCCCCATTGGTGGCTTACATGCATCTTCAGAATACTATTTACACTCAGAATTTAACAGTGGAAGAAACAAAAATGTTGTGTAACCACATCAACAAGTTATTAAAAGGCATTGATTAGCATCTCTGGGAAGAAATGCTCATGAAAGTTGTGCAGGAATGGGCTCAAAGTCAAATGACTATGCAGATAATTTTGTGTCTGTATCAGAGACCTGAAAATCCATGTAAAGGAACAGCCATATATACCTACTCTCACATCGACAACGGCAAACAGAAATCTGTGTATTTCTTACCGATGACAAAAAGCACATATTTATAGTGTCATCTGTAGGCCTGAAGGTGGGATTATGGGTAAAGTCCAGCTCACAGAATCACAGAGAAGTTGAGGATATGATCAGTGACAGTCAATAAAACAGGTCATCACAACCCTTAATCTCACCAGAACTCTGTCCAAGCCCTTTAAATGTAGGAGGAGGAAATACATTTTTTAAGTTACATATCAGTGGGGTTCGAGGTTGTTGGATTCCAATGTGTGAGGAATGACAAGATAAGCCTAGGATAACTTGTACTCAGTGCAACACCCCCTTAGAATATATCAAACATATCCAAAAAAGGACGAAGAACTCCTTTGGGGCTCAGTGATCATCAGATAAACTATTCAATTTACAATGATTTATATGTTGTTTTCAGAAAAGTCTGATTAAGTGAGTTTCAGGTATATGTAAGTATCAAAATACTAATGCGATTGTGACTCACTTTTAAGACATCAGTTGTTCTGCTTTAATGTCATGTGAAGTTTCAGACCATGAAAGAAACCCTGTCGAGTTTATGGAAGTACTATCAGAAAGTCTAAGAGACCATCATCTCTTTGACAAATTCTTGCTCACTTCAGAAGGTGTAAAAGTCGAACACTGTCAGTTCCAAAGACAAGCATGTCACAGAAATGACAATTTGGAGAAACATAGATTGCAACTTCAACATCCGTCACATTTGACAAGTGCCTCTAGGACTCCCCAGGCAATTGAAAGTAGTAACTTATTCAAATATGGGATTTGCCAAGTGTGTAGTTAAATAAGAGCACAAATGTAAAAGAGAAGAATTACACATTTGTATAAGCATATGCCTTCAAATGATAAACCATTTTGTGAATGAATATGCATCTTTATTATTTGCACAAATTTGTAATTATTTTTTCTGCAAAGTTCGTTCTAAACAGGTGTGGATGATCAAGCACTCTTTTTTCGTGTAGCAATTATGTGCTTTTCTGCGGTGTCAGTGCACCTCTCATCTTCAACTGTTGTAGTAACTTCATGTGATATACTGTGGTGATGCTCTAATTCTGATAAACACTGCTATTTTTAGTGTAGAAAAATGTAGAAAGTTCCATTGCTGCACTATACAGGGCATGAAATGCTCCAGTATTTTAGTAGTCTACAAATGTTACTGCAAAGTGCTACTTTCATTGTATACTTGCATTTATGTAAAATGTCCACGTATGCAAGTGCTATCGTTACACCCAACTTCGTGTAAAACCCCAAAGGAAATGTTTGCCACCATTTCATCTCTCGTGTTTTTGGTAAGTAACTAAGGTCTAGATGTAGTAAACTATTTTGCAATTCCAGATCTTGTAATTTGCAAATTCCTAGGGTTTGTGACTGAAATGGGGAGTGGTCATTTACCAAACCCCTTTTGTTAGTCGAAAAGCCTTTCTGACTTGCAAGAGAGATTTTGCAACTCAAACAACTCTAAGAATTGCAATCAGCAATGCTATTTATCACTGGTTTGCAACAGCAATTGCAGTCACAGGACACCTTGGAGGCAACTGTAACTGATTCTCAAAGAGAAAGCTATCCGAATGAGAGAGCTTCCCCTTTGGAAATCCAGTCAGACACCCTTGGCATGGGGCAGTCATAGTTCCACAGATGTCCTCCCAAACAGGACCACCTTTTTTAAATCACCACCTGTCTCTTTAATGGACAAAAACTGCTTCAAAGAATAGTTCCGATTTGGAAACGTAACTGCAACCCTGGAAGCACTTTGCAGGCCATTTAGAGGGCGTTGCAGCCATTGACAGGATGTCGCAAATCGAAACCTTCCTCATTTATAATCATGAGGCAGGTTGTTTTACAGCTTCCTTCAAATGTGCAATTTATGATGTCCCCTGTAGTACATAGGTAATATTGCAAATTTCATTACCATTCACAAACCAGTTGATGTGCACGCAATAGTTGGTGAATTAATCCTTAAAGGTGCTAAGGGCCCATTTCTAAATAACACAATGTAAGTGTGCCTAGAGGACGTTTTTAATAAGTGCTTGTCTTTTTTTCAGTCTTACATGGAAGATCATTTGAAGAACAAAAACCGCCTGGAAAGGGAGTGGGAAGCTCTCTGTGCTTATCAGGCAGAGCCCAATGCAACGACTGTTGCACACAAGGAGGAGAACATCCAGCGAAACCGCTCCCAAACTGTGGTGACATGTATGTACCATTTTAAAATTAATGTTGGGGCTGTGAAGGGAGTGGGGTGGAATGACATGGTTTGTACAGAAAAACTATTTTATGAGTTATTGTTGTCAAAGATCCACAGGAGTTCTCATAAATTGCTAAATTCTTTATTATTCTATGACTGTTTTGAGCTTACTAGTAGGACCTATACATCACTAGAACAGTTATTAATTTGCATTCTAAATCCAAAATCTGTCATGGTATATCCACTTCCTTCTATGTGTGCTTCATGTTGAATCTGTAAAAGATTCATATCAAATTTGTTATAAACATTGTGAACAGATTAGAGAATACATCAAAGCTGTATGTAGTTTCTGGTATTCATCGAAAAGAAGCAGTTTTAACAAACAAATTATAACTAGCACAATTTACAACAGCTTAAAAAGCCATATTAAACATTTGACAGAATAACAAAGAAAAATAAAGGCTGCTTGTTATTGAGGTCAGCGCTATCCTTAGAAAGTTTGAAGATTTAATGAAACAATGGCATGAAAGCACGTCTGGTATCAAAAACCATTCTTCATGATGCACTCACACTTTAAGGTGTTTAAGAGTTTTTAAAAGATAGCCACTTTACTCATTTGGAGGACTGCTTCACCATGAAGAAGTTAGCTACAGGAATGCAGTGAATATCTGAGCGGTGCAAGGAAAAATGTGGTGTACTCAGCAGCAGTGGTAACTAGGAGCCAAAGCAGTATGACGGTACAGTTAAATGCAGCATGTGGTAGTAAAAACTCCCACTACTGAGTCAGGGAAAGTAAGAGAACAAGACAAGACTGAGCCATCTTTAAACTGACTGATTGCTCTTTTCCTTCTTATGCCCAATTTTGTGCCACGTCCAGAAACCAATGATTCTCTGTCTATTTCCTGTGGGGAAAGCTTCCTCCTTTCCAAAGATAGAAGAACAGACTGAATGATTAAATGAATAGAAAATGGTGTAACACAGTATATAATAACCAGCATCTAATTCCTTACAATTTGCTATTCTGAACATTATTTTTCCCCTTATCTTTACTCTCTCTCCTCCATCCTCCTACTTAGGCAAAGAAAATCCCTTTATATTTTTACCCCGAATATCTTTCTTCCTCAGGGGCATAGGTAATGTGTTCCACTTGAGAGGTCCTTGAACTCTAAAGGCTCTCCTCCTTATGTTAATTATTTTGAACTTCGAGACAACACAGAAGCTAAAATCCAGGAGGAGCTCACTGAGGCACCTATGTACGAATCATATTTCTAAATATTCTGCTGCTTTACCAACTACGCTTTAAGGTTATGCCTACCAGTTTGCACTTGAATCTGCCAATATGGGGAACATATCCATTTAGGAACAAGGTTTCTATGTCAAAAGCTCACATCATTATATTTACTTATTTGTAACCTGTGAAAAGGGAATGTGGGTAATCCTGCATATAACAAATTAAAATTGTCAAGCATTGAACTGCAAACATTCTAGAATGGTGGTGTGGTGTTCCACATACAGGAGGCAAGACCTCCATCTTTAAATTTAAAAAAAGACCAGCTGATCAGTAATGCTGATTTGATATTTTAGTGCTAGATCTTGAGTCTACCATATCCCAAATTCTAATGTTATGTAATGTAATGAAAATTTGAATGACCGAGTGAGCCAAATAAGACCAGGGAAATATAATTGGTGCTAATGGGGACCCTAAAGGACCACACATGCCACCTGTTCACTAACTGAGCTAAGTTTCCCCATCCCTACAGTCTAATACTTACCTTCAGGTAAGGGTTAGAACTACTAGCTTGCCAGCCTGCCCACTGTCACTACCCTTAACATATGAAACAAGAAGATGGAATGGTCTATTGTATAAAAGACCTCAGGCAGCATTCAGACTTACCATTCAGACATATAAATTAAAAAGTTAATTATATATATTTTCTCTAAGAAACATATTAAAAAAAACAATTTTTAACAAACATATTAAAAATATTAATATTAATAACTTAAATGCAATGCTTAACAAACACACATAATTAAACATATGAAAATGTATTAAAAAACATAATTGTTATAAATATTAGTTTGAATTTATAACATTAACTGAATGTATATGAATTTTTAAAGTATAAAAACACTATGGGGTCTATTACGATGTCTGCCCGCCACCGTAATGGTACACGGGACCGACCACCAGAGGTGCGGCGGCAATTAGGATGCTACCGCCACTTTGGCGGTTGCATCCCGCATATTTTACATTGCGGCGGGCGGTGCTGTAAGCAGCACCCGCCGCAATGCAAAATATGCATGTTGTGCATTGGTATGCACAACGTGACAGGCACCGTGGGGTGCCTGCCACTTTGTATATGCAAGTGCTGCCCCCCACCCCCCCAGGGGCCCACAACGGTCCCCCAATGCCAATCTCTGCATGCCTTTCCATGGTGCAGTCTCCGCCATGGAAAGGCAGGCATCATAATATGAATGGCGGTGCCTGCAAGGCACTTCCACCATATTGAGGGCCTTTTCCGCCCGGCCGGCAATCCGTCCGGGGAAAAAGCGGCGGTCGGTCTTTCCGTCCACCGTGGTACCCCGCCATACCAATATGGCAGAGGTAAATCAGGTATGGATGGCGGGCATCCTAATAGACCCCTCTGTATTTTTTTCAAAATACATAGAAAATATTAACAATAGCTTATAAATTTGCAAACATATATTATATAAACACATACCAGACTTAATTAAAACATAGCATAAATCAAAAAATAAATGTAATACATAAACACATTTAAAAAATAATGTAAACATTAGAAAACATATTTATATTCTAGGGACAGTGTTGAACTTTGGAAGGGTTAGTTTTTCTATTCCAACTCCAATCTGAGCAACAGTAGAGAAAGTGTTAGACTTTGGAGTGGTTACATTTAATTACCATTCAAACATATGGGGCCAATTCCGATCCGGGTCGGAAGGGCACCGAACGCGATCCGGCCGGAAAAACTACGAGCCGTACTCATGTTTTCCAGCCAACTCGTACAGCTGTACGAGCGAGCAAGTATGATGCGAGCTACATGAGATTCACCGATCGAGTCATTTCCAGGTCCGAACCGCTCCGTACGTCTCGGTTGGAAGCTAACTGGCGTGCAATGGATGCGATTTACAACCGAGCCAGTACGATGCACGCGTCGGACAGCCTGTGCGAGCCGGAGTGTCCGGCTTGCAAAAGCTCCCGGAGTCGGACTTCGGGGGTCCGCGTTGGACCCCCTGACACCCGCAGCCCTATGACTCGGCCACGGGGGACGACCTATGGGTTTTCCCAACACAGGCATGTACGGTGCGGATGGCACCAACGCGTACCCACTGTAGGGGGCGCACTTGTTCGAGACGTACCATTCAGTCAATGGGAGTGCATGTATTCGTCGTACAACTGGCTCCCATTGACTTCTATGTGAGTCTGACCGAACCAAGTCCGACAGCATACGTGCGCATCATACTCGCTCGGTCGGGCTGTAGGGGTCCAGCTCGGTCGGAAAACACTCCGGATCCGTATCGGTCGGAGTTCTTTCCGACCCGGATTAGAATCGGCCCCATAAGCTAAATCAAAGTGTTGGACTTTGAAATGATCAGATTCACTACTCTCACTCAAACCGAAGAAACAGTAGGAGAAAGTGTTGGGCATGAGAGGGGTTATCTTTACTATTACTCCTCCAATCTAAGCAACAATAGTGCAAGAGTTGCACTTTGGAGGGGGTTAGATTTCCTATTGGCTTTCTAACATAAGCAAAAGCAGGGGAAGTTTTGGACTTTGGACAGGTTTGGTCTACTATTCCCAATCAATTCTAAGCAATAGTAGAAGAAAGTGTTGAACTTAGGAGGGGTTAGATTTACTATTCCCCCTCAAATCAAAGCCACATTGGGATAAGTGCTTGACTTCCAAGGGGTTAAATTCTATTCACACACCAATATAGGAAAGATGCAGGGAAAGTGTTGGACTGAGGAAGGGTTAATCATACCATTCAAGTTCCTAAAAATTCAAAAAACATTTAAACAACATAGAAATATTAAAACATGATAAAATATATATATATATATATATTTATTATAATAAAATAAAAAGAAAATCGAAAAAAGAAAAATTAAGAATACAAAAATAATTTAACAGTCATAAAATAAGATAAATACATTTGAAAATACATACACTACACTTCTCACAGCCCAAACCCCCAACAAATAAACCTGTAAAATGAAATATAAAGAAAACAATGATAACATTAAAATAGCAATTAAATAAATCAAACAAAATTGAAACAACTTATAAATATAAAATCTATTTATAAAGTGTATTAAATACACTTATCAATGAATTAGCAATTAATTAAAATACAACAATTAATTGACATTACACATAGTCAATTACATAATTAATTACCAATTGTTAGGAATTGGGTTTCTGGTCAGCAAAGGTATGCCCCCTGTCCAAGCAGGAACCACGATCCTACTCAGGGTAAATCAGATAAACACCTTAAATTGGTAGCTTCACACAGAGTAGTCAGGCTTAATTTAGAGGCAATGTGTAAAGCATTTGTGCAACACTTCAAACATTAAAACAGTGAAAATACCGCACAAAGATATGCCACATCTAGAGCAATGGAGCTTAAGTTAATGAAGAAAACAAGACCAAAATGACATAAATCTGATAAGTAGAACCATAGTTATGAATTTTAAAAGAATATCTTGAAATAGAGTGCTTAAAAGCTTAAAACACCAATTGGCACTATCTGGTCTTAGGTTAAATTCAAAAGTTCAGGCAAACCGCAATGGAGCATGGGTCGGATACAGGGACCAACCTTGTCCCGCTGAGAAAGTACCTTGTTGCGCCACTATCAGGGCCCGACGCATGGAGCACAAGAGGCAATGCGTTGTCGTCGATCCCTATGGATATAGACGATGCGATCAGCTCCTGCAGATGTAGGCGATGCTTTGTCGTCTAACCATGCAGCCGGTGATTCGATGTCTTTGTCCTCAGCTGCAGCGGCTATGCGTTGGGATCAAGGAGAGATGCGTTGGTTCCAACCCGCGCAACATAGGTGACGTGTTGATTTAGGTGAATACAGCACAGAAAACCCACTTCCAAGAGCCCAGGACTGGATCGGCATCACTTGGCAGGGTGAGACTCGCAGTTGGCAGAGTCCACTTCAAGTTATTACCCCTCATTAACCAGGCTTGCGTGAATCCAATGGCATAGTAAGCACGTGACCCATGTCTGAGCATACTCTTCCAGCGACTATAGCAACACAAAACGATGATGAACGGAATGCTGAACATTGTCAAACACTCAGCCCCAATACAGAGATTTGGGCCTAAATCCATTGTTTTTTTGCTTACCATGCCATTCCAGTTTTGACCCAGCCATATGCAAATCAGTCTTGACCCTGCTGCCTCTAGGAACAGTCCAGCCCAAAACCCGTCCTAGGATGCCTGTTTTTCAGTCCAGGGAGTACCAGGTCTGGCAGTTCGGGCTGTTCTAATCCCATGGGGAGCCGGGTCAAGACTAATTTGCATATGGCTGGTCCAAACTGAGGTGGCATGGCGAGCAAAAGAACGATGGATTAAACCCAGATCTGTGACTGGGGGTAAATGCTTGGCAATGTTCAGCATTCTGTCCATCAGCCTTTTGTGTTTTCCAGTACTTATACCCAGTTGTGCCTTTGTAGTGAGGGAGTCTTCAAAGAGAGGCCTTTGAAGTGCACAGAGTACATGCCCTTCCTGTCCTAGCTCCAAACTCACTACAGGGGGTATGTTTGGGGACAGGCATAGCCTATTCAGGTGTAACTGTCAGCTCCTCCCTCCCATCCTGCAAAGAATGGCCCATCGGTCACACCTACTCTTCCTTTATATGTGGCTGTCTGGAGAGAACGCACAAAGCCCAGCTATCATCCACCCAAGACATGTATTCAGAGACAGGCAGAAGGCACAGAATAGTTGGAGTAAGAAAATTCCAACTTTCTAAAGGTGGAATTTTCAGACTTGCAACTTAAAATCCAAATTTACTGTAAGTTCTGATTTCAAATTGTGAGTCCAGAAACACCAAACTTGAAAGGAGTTTCCCTGCTAGAAATTCCACTTATAAAGTATAATACGGTAATCACGATGTTAACCTATGGTAGAGATAGGCCTAGTAGGAGTGAAAAACAAATTTAAGTGTTTTTCATCACCAGGGCATGTACAACTTAAAAGTACATGTCCAACATCTTAAATACACAGCATCCTGCCCATGGGGCTATCCAGGGCCTACTTAAGGGGTGACTTATATGTATTAAAAAGGAAGGTTTGGACCTTGCAAGAGGGTTAACTTGCCAGATAGAAATGGCAGTTTAAAACTGCACCCACAGGCTCAGCCGTGCCAGGCGTCAGACATGTTTAAAGGGCTACCGAAGTAGATGGCACAACCAATGCTGCAGGCCAATTAGTAGCATTTAATTTACAGGGCACATGTAGTACACTTTACTGGAACTTATTGGTAAATCATATATATGCCATTTGTGGATAAGTCAATGTTAACCATGTTTTAAGTAGCAAGCATGTGCACTTTAGCACTGGTTAGCAGTGCCCAGAGTCCTAAGGCCTGCAAAAACTATTTCAGCAAAAAAGGGGTGGTGGTACGCTAACAGTTTGGGGGTGATTCTCAGAAAAGGCCAGGTCCAACACCAATTAAATATTTAAACAACATAAAAAAAGAAATGAAAATTATATAACTTCCTATCATATTCCCTACAAACCCAATCACATGGCACTCCACACTAGTAGTTTATCTACAGAAATTGAAATTATTCAATAAAAATCACAAATTCAATTAAATAAGTAAAATAACAATCAATCAGTTAAAAGAAATTCATAATTAACTGCCAAATATATATGTAATTAACATAAAAAAAGTAAATTAAAAATAATAACTTATTTAAATAACTTCCCACCTTATTCGCCTATTCCGCTTCAAACCCAACAACCACCTACTAAATCAAAACTACTAATGAAATGTAAAAACAAGGTATTTACACATTAAAACTCACAAACGAAAGTCAAAAAATATAACACATTTATTATAATAACGCTAATGTCTAAAATTAATGTTATCACTAATATACATATTAATTTATTGAAAACAATATTAAATTCAGCTATATAAAAGTAAACAATATTATACAGCATTTTAAAAAGACTATAATATGTACCTAAAAATGATATTCTTACCCTCTATATTCTGTCCCTCGATATTTTTGACACAATAGTCTTGCAAATCGATATATTTGAAACAATATTGGAGTCATTCATCGTACATATAACTCTTTGTGACCTATCATTATTTTTATTCTCATCAATGTAAGGTTTCCTCCACTTCTATTCTAATTGGAAAGTGCATCAATGTAGTGTCTTTAAATCTAATGAAAACCATAGAACTGGGTGAATCGGTTTCTAGATATTATAAACAGTACCTTAATAACGTTTGCTGATTTCAACTTGAACTTGTGTCAATCAATTGTGCTTGTTGTTTTATGTTTTGGAGATTAGAGTCCTTCCAATCTACATCAAATTTAGAAAGTGAATGGTGTGTCCAAATTTCTTACTGTCTACAGAAATGAAATTTATGCCTGATGACAGAGATCAAGATCTAAAGAATGTCCTTTGGAATCTAATGGTCCTTTCCTTAGGTGCTAAGGTCCTTCAGGAATCAACTTGATAGTTTGTTCCCATAAGAATCAATCAAAAGGCTGAAATATCCCATTACCTGTAGGGCATCACGCCTAAGTGAAAAAATCCCTATGATTATTGCAAGGGGCATTTAACGTGCATATTGCTACCTCATTTTGAATGCCACCAACACTTTTTCCTTTGAATTGACCCTGAATATTTCCCATTTTGTAGGCAGTAATTCAAATTGGGAGCTATTCGTGGTTTCATTAATCCATGTTTTGGTGAAAAATAAAGTCTAGATTATGATTCTTGTTGAGGTCTTTTATATTATATGTATGTTTATGCTTGTCTTCCATTGCCACACCCAACCATAGGTACCAAATGGGGATCACTTTTAATACCCTCTCTAGGATCCCTAATTGCTTTAATATCAAGGTAGTTTTCTGCAGGACAGAGAAATTACCCCTTACTGACAAAGTAATTTGCTACCGGACTCACTAAATTAACCTGAATGTGTATGAGACCTGAATGCAAGCATGCTTAAACAAAAGATAATGAGGCAATCCAGCAGAAATGGGCAGCTGCTGATGCAAATGGATGCTAACAGACATGCTCATCATCTCACAACACTTTGAAAGCATGTCTAACAGCAGCGCATGCTAATCAGTGGCCTTATACTAGACCTACTTATGATGCCATCATGTAAATATGGAGTTGGGGTGGGGCCACCCAGATCAGCTGTTGCTGCGGGGCTGCCGGACAGCACAGTCTGAAGTCAGCAATGTAGGAACATTAAGACAAATTTCAGACAGCACAATGTTTTTTCAGTGGCTTCACTAGGAGGGGAGAGAGGGAAATAGTTATGCAGCAGCAAGTCAATGATCTTCAAAGGAACTGAAGTGGCATCAGTCCCAATTCAACCCTGAAGCTCATGGATGACATAGAGCCACAACATCTGCCTCAGTGTCTTTTGATAATGCTAACAGGATTGAATGGTGAACTACAAAATATAAATTGAAAGGTGAACTACAAAATATAAATTCTCTTGTAAAATGTCCGCTGTAAGATAGGTGATGAAGACCAGACAAAGTTCACAAGGGGTACATAAGAAGGTTGCAGTACACAGCAAAAGGGGGCAGTTCCAGATGTCAATTGAAGAATGTGTTTATTCAACTAGATAAATGAGCGTATTCAAAAGTCTTGTTTTTGAGATTTCCTAAACTGCAGTGCATTTATTTCTTGCTTGAGGTTGCTAGGTTGGCTGTTTCATAGCCAGGGTTCTAGAATAGAAAATTCACAGATATTCAAACTTTTAGATTTGCGATGAATCATATCGAGGTTCTTTATATGCTGGGTCATTGAGAGAATTTAGTATTATTTTCAACAGGGTAGTATCATTTCCATGTGAAAGAGAGAGAGGTTGCAAATCTTAAGTGAAAGACTTTTAAAATTAAGAATGTGGTATTTTTTTGTGCAGTTTTGGCGGGAGCAAGGATAGAGAAGGAAGAAATGGAGTCAGTATTGTGTTGTCCGAATCTCAATACAAGTTTATTTAAGAAACACATAAAAATGAATTGAATGTATATGTTTTCTTAATCAACAACTGTCCAAATAAATCATTTGTTACAAGTTGCAAATTACAAAGAATAAAAGAAAATTTACAAATGACTAATTTTGATGTATCGATTATAAGGCAAACTGCCAAAATTCTGACTGCATATTGCTTTTGGATGATGCACACAAATTAATGTGACTATTCCACTCAGGTTTTTGCAACAGTTTTGACAATTGATCAAAAAAGGATTTTGCTCTGAAAACATTAACTTGGTTCTTCACTACCACTTAAAACAGATTTTTACAAAATTATTTAACGTAACATAACATTTAACATGACATAAACCACTTTGAATACTTTTACATCTATTTATCAGCTATTGTGCCTTTTGGGGATAACAGAATATTGCCAGACAATGGGGAGCATGTGACCTGCTCAGCTGGAAATAGGGTAATGATTGGTGCATGCTCGCAGAGAAACAGGTGTGAGAAGGAAGAGGGTGCCACAGAAAATAGATACAAATGTATACAGGGGAATGCTTTTCAACATATAGAGTATGAAAAGGACTGATTAAGGTTCATGAGTGGCACGATGTGAAACCCTGTCCAGTGTTTGACTGGAAACAGTCTTCCTTGTTGGCTTCTGATCAGTGTTACAATGCTGGCCAGCCTATAACTCTCTGAATGGAGTGATTGGAGGTGACAGGTTTTTTTTGCATTGTAAAATGAATTAAAAATATTTTTAAAAGATATTGTGATTTTGAAGGCTATAAACAGTTAACAGATCGTATGATACGTGTACCACATGACAAATTCAACACTCTCTCGTAGTGATTATTGTAATTTTTCTGTGCTACTCAGTGATCCAGCCATTTTACAGCAAAGTAAACTAATTACTGCAGTCTTTAACAATTCATGAAGCATATCAGTTTTATCTGTTGGGTATTTCTTTTCTTCTTTCTCGTTTACATTACTGTTTCATTCTTGCCATTTTTTACTCAAACCAAGACTATTAATTGGTTTATTTTGGGTCCCTGTGCAATTCCAATTTGGATGAAAATGGCAGTTTCTGCCCAAATTGAGATTACATGTTTTGTTGAATTACCTCATTCCTCTATTATTTCCATGCATAGGAAAACACAGGCAAAATGTATGTGGGTAGAAGAGGACATAAAGAGGTAACAGATGCAGTAATGTGTTGTGCAGATTCAAATATCACCTGCTTTGTGGGATTCCAGCCACCCAAACTGATAAAGGTGCTGCATTAATAACCCCCAGGAAATACTTCAATGTGTGATATTGGTAATTCCCAGTGTAGTACCCATATCATATTTACAACAGGACTCAAAATGTTCTCCTAAATTGGTATGCTGAAAACATTTGTGCCATGAGGTACATTGACCATCTCATTTATTTCAAATAGTCACCTATTCCTAGGATTTCTCCATCTTCTATATGTGATTACTACCACAAAGAACCCACATATCTGCAGTGAAATTAAACTACGCACTCTGAAATATGGAGACTGCCAGAATGCTTGGATGAATTGATGAGAAAATTGACATTATTGTCTGCTATAGAATTATTTTCAGACAATTAAAAATGTGTCTATTTTTGTTCCCTGAATATATATGAATGTCATCACACTTTCAAATAATACGAAAAAATATACATAAATATTGCATTTATTAGGGTTTTGAACTGTTATAATTTTAGTGCCTGTGGTGATCGGTAAGCACGTTCTGACTTATGCCCTATATCCTTCTCCCAGGGATCTATCTATTTTGGGGATCCCATTGCCCATTGATTCTCATTTACTGTGAGCATACATTTTCAGGAGCAAACTCTAGTGTCTGAGTAGATTAAACATAACACGTCATATTTAGCATCACTGCTGAGCGCGGGGAATGTTTTGTACAAAAGAACGAAAATAAATTCTGATTTAGCTACATCTTAAAAGAAATTAGTAAGACAGTAAGGAAAAGTAAATGTCCATGTATCACATGTTCAAATTCATCAGAGGGAAATATAACATTGACCTTAAGGTTCTACAAATATAGCCTATAGGTAAATCAAAATGTGAAACTGGTTAAAAGAGTATTTTTAGTAACTTGTAATCTCCACTATTAATAGATCATATAGCCAGTTCCCTTTCATTTTGTGATTTCAGTTAAGTTTGGAGTCAATTATACTATTCAATTATACAGAATGTGCCGTAGTTTTAATCTTTAAGTCCTATTGTTTAAATTTCTGACTGTGCAGAATGAGTTGTGTGGGGGCTTTCAGTGATTGTTTTTTTGTTTACGTCCATTTTGAGCTGTAACCAACAGACTCTATCAAATGTTTTAGATGTCCAAAAAGTTGGGAAATGGACACTATCACCATAGCAATTTTTCACCTGTACGTGGAAAATCGTACTGTAACCTACAAACAATTATACCCTTATGTATAAAAAAGAGCGAAAATCTGTAACTTGATGATATCCTTAAAACTGTCTCCTTACTTTTGTTTTTGAAGACCCATGAAGTTATAATGATATCTTGAGTCCTCACTAAACATAGCTTAATTGCAATTGCCACTGCTTCCCTCTCTCTCTTCCCTCCACAGTCTGCTCAAGCACAGAAATACTCCAGAGCTTACACTTTTATTAAAATTCAAATAGTCTAAACATTATCTGATGAACTGGTGTCCCCTGTGACGTTTTAGTGCCCCTTGAATTTACATGCGAGTCACTTTTAAGTATATGAGTTAGTTCTGATAAGCTTTCGAGCATGCTGTTTTTAACTTAGTTCACATTTTTCAGAAATGTTTTCACCTATCAAATTTTAAATAAAATAAATTAGTCTTGAATTTTTAATACTTTGCAGGGAGGTAGCATAGCAAAAAACACTAATTGATTAAATCTCTGTTATCTGCAGTTGACAAATCAGCCATTCATCATTCTGGGGTTGATAAATTAAGTAAAATTCAATTTGGTGGTATTACCAGCTGTTTTTTTGGAAACTGCACTAATATGGTATTACACACTGTACAAAAGAAATATAATTATTGCTAGTAGTTAATAATAAAAATAACAGGCAAAAGTAAAAGAATATCCAAGTAATGGGCTTGAATATATTCTTATGATAGTGACAAGTAATTTAGTCGCACCATATTGCTCTGCAGTGGACTCACAGTACAGTATATGAAGCACCAAAATGATTGTCACTGGCACTAAGAGAGATCATTGTTGGAAGACTTAAGTCTTAGGCTTTTTCAAAATTCAAGTAATTTTTATATGCTTTTAGGGGTTGGCATTCCAGAAGCCAGTACACAGAAGTGGAAATGGCTTACATTATAAATGTTCACTTAATCATATTTGGGATAGAGATCCCATGTTGTGTGATTTCATCAGAATAGCCTTAACAGAGTTTAATATTGCAAGGCACCTGAATTTTTGAATGCCTTATTTCATTGTGTATCTGAAAACCTTACTGTTTTGAAACCCTTTTCTTTTATTACAGTCTCAAAATGAATCTCATGTTTCCCCAGAAGTATTGTGTCTATCCTCAAAATTAATGATAAGAGAAGCAGCAAAAAGGAGAGCCCGCTGCTTGCACTCACACCACTGATGCAATAAATATTATTAACTATAATTTCAGTTATTTCATTAGTGGCCTATAAATGAATTGTATCATTCTAGATTTTTGTACTAAAGTACTATTATCTCTCAACAGTTTCAGTTGTTTGGACAGACTTACACAGAAACACTAAAAAGGTTACTTGGCCATAATGCATGCCTGGCAAATTTGGCATGACATTTTAATGCATTTTTCTAAATGTACAAGCATCAGAAAAAAATAGATTTGGGAGGTCTGAGCTTAAAGTACTCCTTGTTCCAGTCTGCCGCTATTTGCCACGCAGCCTACCTGCTTTCCGTGAGGACGCCTACACCTGCATACCACAGCGTCTCCCTGCCGCCGCCGTATCTTCCATCAACACGGCCGCTGTGAGCAGGGAGACTACTGCTCCCAGCAACCTTTGCGGGAGGAACCCGCCCACGCAAGCAGAGCGCGCTGAAGGCGCATAAAGCCAGCGAGAGCCCCCGCGACGCGGGATCGCGCGCGGGTCGGCGCCGGGCTAAGCCCGGGCAAAGGGCGGGCCCTCTGTGGCCCTCAGTGGACGGAAGAGGCCGGGCTGGGCCATCCCCCTTGAGTCTACATACGAAACAGGTAATTACTCTAAGCATGGGCAAACGTACTACGAAAACTACATGCAATGCTTCTGCCGCCCCTGTTGATTCGTCCATATCAATAGATGCACTGTTGGCTAATGCTCTCACTATGGTTACAAATGAGATCGCCGACACTGAACGTAGAATGTCCTTTGGATTCCCCACCACTGCTACTACTGTGCCATGTTCGCAATCACCTAAGGCTTTATCCAATCCGGACCTCCCTCTCTCCCCCATAGTAACAGTTGTTAAAACAAATAGTAACGTGGACACTCTAAGTATGACCACTGGAAAATCAAGTTTGCGGACTATTGTTGTAACAGACTGTCAAGCGGAGCCTGCACTAGATAAAATGCCACGCTCCAACAAACCTGCAAGAGAGAAACGTAAGAGAGGCCCAGTGAAATGTATAGTAAATAAAAGGAAACAACTAGGTCGATGTAGAAATCAACCAACGCCACAGTGTTTGTGGAACAAAGATAAAGCCAAAGATTGTGAAATAGTAATATCAAGTGCCATTGAGGATTCACTACTCTCCTCATCTCCACTGGATGAAGGATCCGAGAGACCTACTACTCTCACACGAAGATTAGAGTCTCCAATTGCGGACAAAAGTATTTGTAGAGTCTCTATGTTATCCAAGGAGAGTAGCGTTAATACAGCCAGTACTCAGACTGAGGCTACCGATCAAAACTCTTTACTCAAATTCAATGGCAACCTGATAGAAACAATTGTTGATACTATTTTTAAACAAGTTGAAATTCAAATAGTCAAACAATTTAATACTGTTTTTAAGAGACTGGACAAAATCGAAAACCTTGTTAAAAAAGAGGAAACAAAAAGGAAAGGATCTATTAGCTTAGACGTTGTGCGAGGTGACAAAATTATGAGTAAATTAGAAACTTTATGCAAGGATCTGAGGGAGGGGAACCAGAATGCCGTCATTGACCCGAGCCATGTAAATATGCAAGGCCTTACTGTTGATAAAATTGTGCCACCCAACAGTATCCCTGCTAATATTTTACCCACATTGTCTACGGGCCCTGATCATGACCCCCCTGGTTTAGGAGGAACAGTAACTGGTATCTCTATCTCGGATGCCAAGACCCCGCTAGCTTCCTGAACAGACAGGATAGGTATTACTCGGGATGACACAAGTACTGGTGGAGGTCTATTAGATAGAAACAGATCTGCTAATAATTCAGGGCAGTTCCTCAACTTACCCCCAGAATCTTGCCCATATGTTTTAGTGTTAGCTGGCGTACCTATTCTAAAAGAAGGCCAAAGTGAGTCTTGGGTACAACTACATAACAAATGCATTAATTGGCTGACAAAACATAAAGGGGCAAGATGGAATATATCAAACGAAATCATACTAACTCGTAGGGTAAGTTGGGTGGGGCCACAACAGAAAAATATTAGCGGGGATTGTATAGTGATTAACTTCAGACATCCGAATTTTGTGAAATATTTTATGGACACAAGTAACATCTATGCCAGTACACCCACTACAATAAGCCTTCACCCTTTGGGCTATTTTTATAAGCCCCCCCACAGACCAATTCAGACAGCCTCTTACACCATCCCTATAGCTAATAGATTCTCCACCTTATCGAACTTAGAAAGCTTAGACTGACAACCATCAACACCCCCCATAACAGTGGATAAGGTTGTCAGTACAGTGCCTATGGATATGGTCAACTCTACACGCATTAATAAACCTTGTCCAGATAGATTAGTCCTGCCACATGTAGCTTGTTTAGACTGTCCCATTATTCCTACTTCCTCTACCATTAGTCCATCAACTGACACCCTAAGTGTCATTAGTTGGAATATTGCAGGGCTTCCAGGTAAGATGAAAATTAAAGAATGGGTTACCTGGATAAGTAACTTTGATGTGGTAATGTTACAGGAAACATGGTGTACATCTACCCAATTGTTGGAGGGTTTCTTTTGCCACAATCTTATTGTACCAACCCCTGCTTTGGGACGCCCAAGTGGCGGTTTATCTATCTGGGCAAAAATCTCTAAGGACTCGAAAATTGAACCTCTAAACGTGGTCAGTAAAAATCTGGTTGCTGTTAAATATGTCGCAAGGTTAAAGATTTGTTTTATAAATTTTTATAATAATGATTTTGTCAACCATCCTAACCCCACCTTTTTAGAACTGTTTAAGTTTATCGATGATGTTGTGGATGGCGAAAAATACGGTTTATTCGATGGTATTTGTGTTGGCGGAGACTTTAACGCTCATATTCATACTACATCCCCGCCCTGTAGTCGAGGCTCGGAATTGTTGGATCTTTTACAAAGTAGAGATCTAGATGATGTCATGGGCCATTTTGGAATTGATGAGGGAAGGGTACCGGCCCCCACGTATATTGGTCGTGGTTCTTCAACCACGATTGATTATATGTTTACCTCTTCCCCCCTTAGTGAAGTGTTAATTAAATCTAAGGTAGTCAGTAGCCCATACAGTGACCATCTACCATTAGTAATTCATCTTAAATCTATTAAAAAGCCAGTAGGTCCGTGTGAGGTCGGAGTTCAAAACATTAATGTATCCACCGATAGACTAAGAATTATCTGGAGAGGGATTAATAACCGAGATATCCTAATCAGTGTAATTAAGAATAATCCCCTGTTGATTTCCAACTGCCTAACATTTGGCGGCCCTGATATTACTAGATCCTTTTGTGATCTATGTGCAGCAATAAAAAGGGCTATTTCCAGACCGGTAATAGAACATAATATAAACACTCAAAGATGGTTTGACACCAATTGTTCCAGGGCTAATAGAGAACTCAGGAAAGCACTTGAATCTAAACCCCGAGATATTCCCCTTGTCAGTTCATTACGCTTTAAATATAAACAGGTTTTAAAAACCAGAACTGAAGAGCTCTTAATAAGCCATTGGGATAATCTCACTAAAACAACTGCCCTAAAAGACATCACCGGCTTCTGGAAAGAAGTAAAAAGTTTGAGAGCCCTGGGTAGTAACATCACCCCGATAAATTGTAATATTACAGGTGATTCATGGGTCAGCCACTTTTCTAAGCTCTACGCTACAGCTGGGAATTCTTCTGAGGACACTTTCCCAGATGATACCGTAGTCATTACACTAGAGGAGGTGGAGGAAGCCATTGCAAATAGCGCTGGTAACAAGGCCCCCGGCCCGGATGGTCTGTCCATCGACCAGATAAAATCAAATACATGGTTTTGGGCCCCCCTACTTTGTAATCTTTTTAATAATTTAGGTAAGGAATCTATCCCTCCTACATGGTCTTGTAGTACCATTGTGCCTATTTTTAAAAAGGGGAACAGGATGGACCCGGGGTGTTATCGCCCAATATCTCTGATAGACAACACCCTGAAGGTCCTTGGTAGGGTCTTGTTTGATAAAATAAGCAACTGGGCAGACGAAAACTCCATCATCCACCGTTGCCAGCTTGGCTTTCGGAGCAAGCTTGGGACGGTGGAACAATGCCTAAACCTTAACCTTATAATGGCCAAATATACGAGAGCCAAACGATCTCCTCTGTATTTTGGCTTTATGGACCTAAGCTCAGCGTTTGATTTTGTTAATCGCTCTCGCTTGTGGTCCATTCTTTTAAATTATGGTTTAGACGAACCCCTAGTTCACTTTCTGGCCAATCTTCATCGTAACTTGAAAGCCCGAGTTCGTTTAAACAATGATGGTGAGGTTTCTAATGAGATTTTAATTGGCAAGGGGGTAAGACAGGGCTGTGTCTTAGCCCCCTTGCTTTTTATTTTATACATCAATGAATTAACTCATTCCCTGTGCAAAATGACAAAGGACGTTCCAATTATTAACAAGAAACCAATCCCGGCGTTACTCTACGCTGATGATGCGGTCCTTATGGGCCGCACTCCGAATGCCCTGCGTGTTTTAATAACGGGATTCGTTAACTATATGTCCGATCTTGGGCTGTGCACTAACTTTAATAAATCGTTTATCATGACCTGCGGCCCTAAAAATTATAAAATCCCAAAGATTGTGATAGGTCCAAATATCCTGAAAAGCACATGCACTTTCCCCTATCTGGGTCTCTTATTCTCTAATAGTGGTTCGTGGCAACCACACGTGGCGGTGGGGAGAAACAAACTCTCAAAATCGATTAATTCTATCACCTCCCTACGCCAACCGCGCCAGGCCGATGTGGTTCTTAGCCTATTACAAATTTATCGAACCCAATGTCTCCCAACTGGCACATATGGCGCAGAAGTTTGGGGGTTTTCAAACTGCAAACCACTACAGAGCGAAGAGAACAGATTTTGTCGAAAAATCTTGGGGGGAGTTATTAGCGCACCGACCTTTGTATGTCACAATGAATTAAAATTAAAATATGTTGAGGATTTTATTAGAGCGAGACCTGCATTATTTTGGCTAAGGATATGGCAAAATTCGGCAGCTTCATTGACTCGTGAGATTATTTTAGACTGCCTGAAAAGTGATAATGTAGCCCTAATCCCATGGATTAATGCGGTAGAGAGCAGCCTTAAGAGCGTCAATTACGGTCACCTGTTTACATATCCGGATAGGATTGACGTCTCTCATAAAAATTTGGTGAGAAGAGCACTCTATCAGCATTTCCAGAATGAAAGGGATAGAGCAGTTTTTGTGAAACAAGCCACAGTCGACTATTTATCAATCCAGGAATCTTATATTGAATCCCCGATGTCCCCCCAGCCTTACCTATGTAAAAAACTGGGTAGATGGACCAGATGTTTATTATTTAGATTCAGGGACAAGAGCATTATAAATCTCATCTGCTTTCCACTGGGTTACACTAAAAATTTGGAAAAACTACATTGCCCTTGTGACCGCGGTGGAACCCAGAGTATGCCTCATTTCATCTTCGGCTGTGGATTTTATATGAAATACACAAGACATTATCTAATACCATATTGTAAGAAATATGATTTGCTTAGCCACAACCTTGCCTATAGACACTTCTTAATGCTAGGATCTGATGAACTAATTTTTAGAGTTAGTAGCTTTCTTAAAGCCATTGTATGCTCACGCAGGTCGTTGAAAATTGATTAGCTCTGTTTAAACATGCACTTTGCACTTTAAAATATGTCCTCGCGGAATTTAATACATTATTATTACAAATTTATGAGCGAATTTTCTAAGTATAACCTCATTTACTGTTGTACGATGGCATATTTTGCACTGCCCGGTCAGTAGGTTTTTGTGTTTTCATTGCTGTCTTTTTATAAATTATATTCTTATATGTAATGTTTGACGGCCCAAAATTGTAGCTTCTGATGTGTATTTTAAAATGTTTGTTTATGTGCTTTTATGGATGGTTTGTGAAATCCGAATAAAGTCTATTTGATTTGATTTGATTTTGATTTAAAGTACTCCTTTCCTGAGTGGCATGTACATGCTTTGTGTTCTTCTGGCAGCAGAAGGCTCTATTTTTGTGTCAGTGGATGCATTTTTGATTAAGTATACCGGACTTCAGTATGTAAATAGAGGCAATTTATGTATCTGTACATGTAAAAATGAAACGTTTGAGAGCAGGCTCAGTTGATAATTTCTAGAAATATCATGAACTAAATCAAATGATAGGAGCTTTAATACTCCAATTTATCTTAAAGTAAAAGCAGACATTTTCAAATCCACTCAGTCTAGAATCCAGTGTTAACCTGCAGAAAAACAACAGTCACCCATCCCCATTCAACCATCCCTGAATAAAAGGCTCCATGAATATTGATTCATGTTGACCCATTCTGTTGCATTGTTGGGAGATCAACTGTAATTTTTTATATATATATTTCCTAAATGTAGAACTTTATATAGCCCCACAGTTGGCACAGTTGAATCTCTAAGATCATTATGTAATGTCTGTCCAACTGTTGAAAAGACTGTATTTGTGAGAGAAGCTGCATATTATCATTGGCAACTAAATAAATTCATTTGATAATGTACTAACAGTATATACTTGTGTATTTTAACTGCATACTATGCAAGGAATGCGCATTCAAATTTTAGTCTTGAAGGACATTACTCAAAGATTACATTTAACAAAAATGTTCTGCCTATCAATTTTCATAAGATTTTCATCATGCATGTTTTTGATCACTACAGTTTTCGTAAATTCAGTCTGTCTCATGTGTTTAGATTTGATCCAACAATAATACATGTTTATTATTAATACTGAATTACTCAGTAATAAACTAATGCAATTGAAGGACACTAACATACGTATTTGATACGTATTTGATAACTGATTAATAGTACAATGTTCATGATGGTGTAATGTTATAAAATTATAATCAGCTCATCGTCCCACAAATTAGTAAACCTATTATGCTGAAGCCACTCCTAATTTTTCCACAGCTTTAATACAAATTCATCCTGGTAATCTTGTAAGAACATTCTAACCGCCCTTCACATTTTTTAGAGGCTTTCTTCGAAAAATTAATTTTTTAGAATGTTTTCACCTCAAAATGACAGATATTACTAACACCAGCTATTCTCTTGCTTCCCATTAGATGACCATTCTAGAATAAGACTGAAAGTTGAAAATAGCCACGACAATTCTGATTACATCAATGCAAGCCCAATTGTAAGTATCAGTGCCTAATGAGATGCTATTGACACCCTATGGTTAATGATGCTAAATTGTGCTGTACCACTGTCGCTTCTCTAACATTTCAAAACAGGTACATAGGAATTCTGTGCTTCTCTTGTTGGATTTATTTAGCTTACTCTTCCATGGCACTTTTCACTGCTTAGCCAATCAAATTCATGTGTTTATTTGTTCATCTACAAAAATGTTGTAAAGGAGCATTCAATGAAATATTGAAATGTATACCACTGTATAAAAATTATATAGTTTTGATCCTGCAAAGATGAAATTATTTTGTTTTATTTAGCTTATATTCATTAACAACCAATACTACATTTACATTTCTAAAGTCCGTTCACAGGCCTGTTGAGATCAGGCACAAAAATACTATTTTAGCAAAAAATAACTTGGCAGTTCCTCTAATGTATTTGAGGCCATAGCTTTCATGCCCAATTCTCTGAGACAGTTTGGAAAAGAGCAGCTTAATGCAAGGGAAGGACTCTGTGGATAGAGCAAGCGAGTACCTCATGCTATAGTTAACCCAGTTTTGCTTTAGTTCACAGTGTTAAATATTTGCTTGAATTTTCACTCATGAAAGCAAGGCCTCCATTGTAGCTGGGCTATAGCTGGGTAGCTCCTTACCAGATCAGCGGTGAGTGGAGACATTCGGGACAGATTCTCAAATTTATTTTTAGGTTCAAATCCACTTTTGTGATTCAGAAATAATGCATTTACTCTCCTAAAAAGATTTATGCTCACATACCTGTATATATGATTTAATCTGATCCGATGAAGAAAGGGGGAGGTCGACAGTGGATTGTCCTGGTATATTTGTAAACATCCATAACCCTATATATTTGAAAGCATGAACAAATCTTTTCATGAGCTCAGCCCTCCATAGCTCCATCAGAAATGTACTCTTGTTAAGGCCAAAGTAAATACTTACTAAAGGTGGAAGGTAGGGAACACCCTCAAAACTGTTGTGGGTGTAAAGTAGGTTGGTTTTCCAGAGAAAAAAGTGATTTTCCTAATGGAAAAAAATGCAAAGTTTTATAGTGCTATTGGAATGTTATGAGTTATTTAAACATGCATAAATGTACACCAGGCATATTTTTGCATCTAAAATAACTTATCATGTGACAGCTCCACAATGTCTGCAGTCAAACTGTGACTGTCCTCAACTTCTCAAGGGTACTGTGTAATTTCCCAAAAGTTGGATTTGCTACAAATGTATGTGGAAGCTTATGGGAGTATATATCCACCCTTTTTAGCATTAACGCTCAGCCTCTGGAGGGTGGGGGGGGGGGCTCGCTCAACTATGAAATCTGGTAAAATGAGCAAGCAAGCTTGCTGAACAAAGGATTGCTTAGCTGGCAAATAACTTTCTCCTGCCTACAGGAATCTTCATAATTACTCCACCCTTTTAAGGCTATGGGTTTACACACAACCTCAAAAGTGCAAAAGTGAAGAGACATGCATAGTAACTGATTGACCGGATATGTGTTTTTTTCGGACATCTATCTCTGCTGGACCCCAGCCAATTTTAAAATTTTACAGTGTTTTCTTAAAGAGTAGGCCATCTTTTTTTCTTTACCTGAAATTTCACAAAACAGTACTTATTAAGTCTGCAGCAAGCACTGAAGTGAAATGCTTTCAATTACAGCAGTTTGAGATCCTGGCTGTGAAGGACACAGACATCTCTGCTAATTACAACAGTTGTTTTGTACTAGGTCCTCCTTAAATTTCAGGGAACTCATCTAGTGACAAATAATGTGGAATTGTCACTTTTAAATCCCGGGTCATGAATGTAAAATCATAATTGTGCTTTCCGTCGTAGGAAAATACTGTCTGCTGCCCCTAAAACAGTTTTGTCTATAACTGGTGAGAACAGAATGACAAGTACCATTATAAAATAGTGGCAATTTTAGGACTGCTCAGTTCTAATCAAGCCCATGTAGAAGCCCATAATACTTATTTTGAACACTTAATTCTAGGAGATGTGCCAGATACACAAGTGGTGTTTAAATTCTAATTTTAGCATATTAAAGACTAACGGTTCGTAGGACAGAGAAATTGTTCTTGCACCTATTTTGACACAATAAAGTAGACATTGTTTATAGGCCGCATACCCACTGCATGGTTATAAAATATGAATAGACATGCATAAGTGGATGTCAACATGTATCCGTCCAAATTGCAAATAGACTCTTGTGCTAGTTTCTTTAATAGGTTAAAGCACAAACACTTCTTGTTGTAGACAATATCAATTGTTCATGAACATGTTCCATATTTAGAATTGTTTGAATGGATTCTAAAGACATCTTGCAATATTAAATATTATAATGTATAATAGAAGCTATCATATTGAAGCCCTATTAGTGAACAAGGACTCTTGTGGATGTTTTCATTTTGATAAGATACAAATATTTATTTTGGCATCCAGCACAACTTACAGTAGGTCATCTCCATTTTATGCTCTTAAGCAAACAATTAAAAGCACTAATATTCATGGAGAGAAACTGCTTAATTGTATCTAAAAAAGTGGTATATTCCAATATTATAAAAGAAAATAGCATGCTTTGCCATTGCTAAATTTCAAATGCCACTGGAAGACCACACTCACACTATTATCCCTTCATACATAACACAAATCACAAGGAGTAAACATTTACATTTGAACTGGGCTGTAATAAACCTTCTTCTCCCACTTTCACAGGGACCCCATTTATTAAAAACTGTTCACTGAGTGAATTGCAATACATAGTGCAAAATTATTTTTGTGCTGTGCAGAATATTTCTTGTGCTGTTTCACAGACTATAATTTGCTTGACCAGAACATCAACTTACACTGCACCTTATTATTCAATGCATGGGGCAATGGTTGTGTATCTGCTTGTTTTTGCCCCGACGCATACTCTTCAAGGTGATGTATCAATGCACTTAGGCATAAAGTAGCCACTGAGGCAAACTTAGGCTGCCTGTGGCAGGAGGCCAAAGCGCCTCCCCCACAGGAAGGGGAGTTTTTCTCATCATTCATCCAGAGTGTGTTCAGAAGTGGGCAGTGAATCAATAAAAACAATAATCCAGCAAGTTGAATAAGTCAATTCTACTGATCAAAAAGGAGCCTGCTCTGCTGCAACAGCCATCCAACATCAATCGGGAGATAGAAGGATTCTGCAAAGCAAATAACTACTTCAGAAATGCCCACTTGTCATTTAGGCTCCCATCTTTAGTTAAGCAGCACTTGTGTTGGGAACATTGTCACGGCTGCTCATGTCATGGGCTGTCACTGGTGCAGCAGGTGGTGTGGCACTGGGGCCCATTTGTATGAAAGACCCACTGTACCAGCTGCTTGAGTCATAACTGCATAGTTTGAACCTAATTATGACGGTCTTCTGGTACTAAATCGAGAAGATGGGTACCCATTTTCCCTATTTATGCTAGGACCCATGGCATCCTTCCTGCATCATTGTCTCACATGTCTGAATTTAATGTGTCAAGGAAACCAAACCTCAGTCTCCCCCAGGGATGGCCTTTGTTCTGTTTGGCAGCCATGCCTCGAGGCAGTCACTGAAGTGTGATATTTATACCTATTCACTCACAGCCTGTTTGAGACGCAATGCATCAGAATATTAGGATCAAGAGCCACATGGACACTTGGTAGACATTAAATGAAAATAGGCCCAGATTTATTTTATTTTTTCTACTGGTATATTTTTTTGCCTTATTGTACAATTGTGGTGTTCTGTAACCAAGTGATGATGCGGGATTCTGTAACATCGCATTACCCCTCGAATGAAGGATTCTGTTAGGAGAGAAGCAGACCTGTTTGTGGCTGCCAGTATGGTTATGGCCTTTGATGCTGTACACTCAATAAAGACACTTTGAACATCTTGAAGCTCTGGGAATATATGTTATTGTATTTTCACATTTGGCGACAAGCGATGTATTTGTGTACATTTCACAGCAACTCAAGACATTAACACTATTGAGGCGCCACCTTTGACCTACCCCATAGGGCCCCAGCTCAAGTGGCAAAAAAGTTTGGACGAAGCAACAATAATAAAAAGGTACTTTTGCTCCTAATAGAGGCCTTGAGGGTGCATGGGTGGCAGAAGCGGCCAACGGCTCTAAGGGGCTCGAGGCGGCAGTTGCAGTATGAGAGGTGTACAAGCATAGTGTACTGACTCCACAAGCCTCACTTCTTCCTGGCTGCAACGTCCCCTGTCTCACTGTCGGCCTCACTGCAGCTGCACTCTGTTCCTTAGCACCGGCAAAGGAATCCTAAGTAAGTGTAAGCGTGCATGGCACGTTACGCTCGAACAACGCGCCTTCGTGCACGGGGGCTTGGTTGCTTGGCAACTCTGACAGAAGCTTCATGATGTATCTGCATGCACAGTGCATTAGATTCTGACTGCGCTGACCGTAGCCCCGTGTTAGGTGCCTCCCCTACGCCCTGTTGCTTTATTGGAATCCTTCAAGGGTGTGCTGGTTGTGTAGCTGCCTTCTTCAGTTCTTTGGTGTTTCTTTTGGAAAGGTGCCAGTTTGATCGAACTGTTTGACGTAAAATCTATGTTTGTTTCTGCAGCCGTTTGAGGTAAAATCAGCATTTCTTTTGCATACTAAAGCAGTGTTTCCTGGATCATCTGACACTCCTGCAGCACCTTCAATTGTAACAATTTGCACGTGGTTGGTACTGTCTGAGGCTCTTTCTGTCCTGTGCATACTGTTGGTGACCTACTGACAATATCTCGGGTATTGTGTCGGATATCAGTGAGTTCTAAGTTCAACCTCATTGTACCTTTTGAATCATTTGCTCTCTATTAATTCCTCCTGTGTGCCATGCAGAACATCACTGCATCCCCATTATTTTTAGCATCGCCTGATGAGCCACAAATACCGTGCCTGAAAAGGGTTTGTGGCACGTCACTCAGTACTGAGTGTGAATGTCATTGTTGATGCACTGAAGGCCAGGAGGTGTTTGAGCTTCTTCCCCACCTATTGGATGGTAACTTTGCTAATCTTAATGAATGCGAAATCTGTTTTAAAAAGTTGTACCTACATTATCTGCCCAAATTGAGCACTGTGCTTGAGTGCTATCCATTTGGTAAAGGAATGCAACTGCAAGGAGAGTCAAGGGAGCAATATGTAACAGAATTGCTCAGGTTGAAGTCAAACTGTAGCTCTGGTGGTACCTGTGAGGAGTGAATAAGAGAGCAATTTATGTTGGGATGTTCATTAGAGAAGGCTAAAGAGAATATGCGGTAGATGGACAATCCTTTACAAGAAGTGCTCACCATAACAAAAACGTATGAGCATTCCAAGGCGTGTGTGGAGGTTATTCATAGTAGTACTTATGTTACAGATAAGGCAGAAAATGCTGCAGTCAAATTAGTGCAAGACTAATCTACTAGGGGCACAGTAACACAGGAAAAGACAGGTACAGAGTTTACAAAAACATTTTCAGGGAAATTTGTCCTGTGTGGAAATGCAGGCCACAGGGCCAATTACAAGGGATGTCCTGGTTGGAAGGTGGTGTGCAAAAATTGTGGGCGGAAGTGTCACTTTTCAAAGTGTTGTAAGTCTACAAACAAGACTACATGATGGAGATTGAGTATGATGATGATGATGGTGGTGTTGATGATGATAGCTTGGTTGGGGAGGTAACAATACTGCAAGCTGATGAGGGTTCATCTAATGGTCCCTTTGATATAGTGCAGGTTAATGGTAAATCTGTCAGGATTTTGTTCGATTCAGGTACTAAAATAACACTAATTTCTAAGACTTTTATGAACAAAATTTGGAAACGGAAGTGAAACTGTTGAAACTGGATGTAAAACCTAATATAGTGGGGAACTGATTAAATTAGTAGTTACGTTTCTGGAGAACCATTGAGTTAAAAGATTGTATTATACCTGGGAAGATATATGTCTCGATCAAAGGGGATTCCCTCATTAGCTAGTTCCATCTATGTGATTTGAGTGTTTTTATGTACCCAAACGATGATCCCCCGGTTAGGATTAAGGATATTATTGCTGAGGAGCACTCTCCATCTGCAATCTTGAATTTACACAGTACATGTTTCAATCCCCAAATAGCTTGGATGTGGTGACATAGAAATCAGGTTTTCAATGACCTGTGCTGTATTGTTTTGGATGAAATTGATTTCTAAGAACAAGGCCTTGAGAAAGTCAGTGGTACCACGTGTTGGCTATTTGCTACTACTATGAAATGTGTCAAGAATAAGAAAAAGAACCTGATGTTGAATGCAATTGTCAAGATTGAATACTATCAATTAAAATGGAAAAAAAGAAGAAAATAGCTTCATTTTGTGGACTTGTATAAGATTGTACATTTATTTGAACATCAGTGCTCAGAAAAATGTATATAAGATTATAAGGAATTTCTTCCATGGAAGCACTGATCAGATGTGTTTTCTTTTAAGCTATAGGGAACAACACAATTTTTGTGCATTGATAGAACCATGCCTCCGCTGTCTGTTGAATTAAATAAATTACCAAATGAATTCAATTCAAAAACAAAAAAGACATTTACTTCAAATATTATAAAAAGGAGATAAACATTCAAAAAATATATACACATACATAATAAATTAAGCCAATTAACAAATAACAGATATATTTAAACATTTTAAAAAAATTGAAGTTTGGGAATAACAGATATACTATTCCCATTGTAGTCTGTGCAACAGAAGGGAAAATGTTGGACTTTGAGGGGTAAAATGTACTATTCCCTCTCCAGTCTGTGCAACAGTAGGAAAAGTGTTGGACTTCATAGTGGTAAAAGTTACTATTCCCATTTCAGTCTGGGCATCAGTTTCAATGTAATTAATTTTATTTATTTATTAACTTCCCACACTATACCCCTACAAACCCAGCAGCCTTCACCCAATATAAAACTTTAAAATATATAATTAAAACACCTTTTAAATAATTCATAATCAATTTAATAAGTAATTCTTAATTAATTGTTCATTACTTATCACTTAATTACTATCCCACCCTATACCCCCACAAACCCAACAGCCCACACCATGTTAATTAATTATTACTTAATTACATTTCCACCCTATACCCCTACAAACCTAGCGGCCAGCTGAGACACTATAAATTACTATTAGCAAATACATTAAAAATGATAAATCACTTAAAATTACAAACTATATTAAAAAATATTATAAATGATACAAGCGATAATAGCACATGAATGATATGACCTAAAACACATACAGATAATTAAAAAAACTATATTTTGTACAACAATATAATTGAAAACAATGTTAATAACAAGGATATTCTTGACAATTATATTATTTACCTGAAAACATCAATATTCTTGACAATTATATTTCTGCATCACAATATTTTTGTATTACTATATTTTTTTGAAGATATTTCTGTAAGTTAATATTTAAAACTCAATATTTTGTCCAAATACCAAAACTTTTGGGGCTGACCCTACTGAGACGGCCAAGTCCAATACAAGGTTTTGAGACAAAGCCGGACATGCTTGTCTTTAAAGACTTTCCTTTGTGTTACAGTTATGGGATAGGAAAAACATAAATTTTGTACATTATGCAAACTAGGGTTTCAGGTAACCTATTGTGGAATAGCCGAGACATTCCTTGACTATCATAAATGTTATATGGAGTTTTTTTATTAAAGCAAAATTTAAGGATGGAGTTATATCAAACAATTTTGCAAAAAAGCACTTAAACATGCAGTATATCAAAAGCCTTTGCATACACTCTGTATTTTCACCATGTTATTGCCTTTCCTACATGTTGTGACAATTGTTTTGGTTTATTGCTTCCTTTGATAGTGTATCTCTCACCATTACAAATGTACTCACAATGGGCTGTTAGTCTAATACCTTAAGGAAAACAGTGACTAAATCATGAACACTTTACTAGTACGAGTGTATGCCCATCCTTGAACCTTAAAATCCTCACTACCCTTAAACTCCATCCATTCCAGAACCCTAAACACCCCTCTCTGCACCTAAATCCCACCCATCAATGAACTCTCACTTCTACTAAATGCCACCCATTCCTGACCCTTAAAAACCGCTTACCACCCATAAACTCCACCCATCCTGAACTCTAAAAACACCTTTCTTACTCTAAATTCCACTCATCCTTGAAACCTTAAAAACCCTCACCACTTCATCCATTCCTGAACCCTAAAACTCTTTCTGCCCATAAACTCCTTCCATCCCGGACCCCTAAAATCCCTCACCACCCTTAAATCCCACCCATTTGTGAACCCTAAACACCTCTTACCACTCCTAAACTCTACCCATCACTGAACCTTAAAATCCTTCACCAACCCTAAATTCCACCCATCTGTGAACCCTAAAACCCCCGCACCCCAACACTCCACCCATCACCGAACCCTTAAACCCCTCACCATCCCTAAACTCCATTAATTTGTGAACCCTAAAAACCCTTCACCCCTTATGCCATTCCTGATCTCTAAAAAAAAGTCACCAGCGCTAAACTTCACCCATCCCAGAACCCTATAAAAATCCCTTTCTTTGCCTCAGCTCCACCCATCCTTGAATCCAAAAATCCCTCATTACCTCTAAATATGACCCAATTTTAATTTCATTTTGGATTTCTCCTCAATATTGTATTTCTTTTGAAATGTTTTCTTTATTTTTGGATTTATTTGTATTTCCTTAAAATTGTCTTTCCTTAAAATAGTTTTTCCATGATTTGGTTTCCTCCAATGTGGTTTAGCAGTTTTATTTTTTCCAATAATTCACATACATAACACCCTTATAACAACATCTGGGGCATTTAACTTGATGTACTTGCATACATTTCCCTTCATATGATAGGATTACAATAAGTGTGGTGGAGGGTCATATAAATTTTCTTTTGATATCTTTAACTTGTGTTTACTCATAAAGGTAATGGAGCAAGGTTTGGGATGCAACCTTCTAATGATATTCAATTTCATAAATAGCTGCTAAAAAGGGGCATGAAGGACGTATTAAAACTTCTTATACTCGATTGGATTAAAATTCATTTAAAAATACGATATAGTAGAATGTTCATTTCATTATGTATACTCTGTGACAGTTTCTAGAAGCTATGAATAAAACCCATCCTGCCTATAACATCTTTTAAATAATATCATTTATTATTCAGGTTTAGACGACAGACAGAATCAAGTATAAAAATGATTCCCTTGCATTGCAGTGAAATAATGGAAACTTAAACCTGATTACTATCTTGGTGGATGGGATACTCCGTCACGAACGTGATGGATATCCCGTCCACCGTATTACAAGTTCCATAGGATATAATGGAACTTGTAATGCGGCGGACGGGATATCCGTCATGTTTGTGACGGAGTTTCGCATCCACCAAGATTGTACTCAGGCTCTAAGACGTTTGCTTGCCTTTTGGGTATTGTACCAAAGGTGTGCAAGATGCATTATAGTAAGGCCTGGGTTAAATTTTAACTATGCCTGAGTAATCAGAGTAATATTAATAATTTCATGTTACTCTTTTGAAGCAAAATAACCCCAAAATATGCAGTAACATCCATTTGCGTAAATATGAGTAAATTGGAACAAAACTCCTACTGCAGGAGCACAGGAAAACAAAACATAGTGAGCACGAGTGGCTGCTGCTGTTTGCATTTTGTGGAATTTAATGCTATTTTCTTAGCTGAAAATGAATCCTCAGGTCCATTTAAAGTGCAAAAGTGCATTTTGAGCTAAGTAAACCGTGCTAAATGCTGGGTTACATTTCTTGTATAATTCTACACAATTTCACAAAATCTAGCTCTAATTGTGCTTAATTACGCTTTTGCAAATTACATAAATTAAGCCCACCACTAATTATATTCAATGTATTTTTTTTAATCTTCTGAATAGTTGACTTTTGTCAGGTATCAATGCCTCCGAAAAACTTAGATATATTGAATCCCCAAAAACTGGAAATGAGTATCTTGATATCTACTCTATTCCAAATCATGCAGCCTGGCCATCTAGTAATATTCATTAATCTAGTTAAGCTAGTACAGCTGAGTTGATCACTCAGTATAATATTTGTCTGGAGATTCTGATGCTTTTATTCTGCCTGATAAGTTGGTCAATTCTTTCTTCAAGACATTTACAACATTTACCCAGTATTGGATGAGTACATCTGGGTTTAGTGATGCAAATTAGTGACAATGTCACATTTTGATTCCAATTTAATTATTTTTTGATTTGTGTAGATTCATTTTCATAAGTGGCAGAATATCGCTCTGCACATTTTCAAGTTATGTTCACCCCTCAGTATCTGATTTTATCAACAGTTACCATGCCTCCTATTGATTGTTCTTCCGTCTCTTGATCTGTGTTCCACGTCAATATTTTGACTTCTGTACTTTGGTTTTGTACCCTGAACAGTTGCTGAATAAACTTTTAATTACTTATTGGTTACTAGTTAAAACTAGAAGAGTGTCAGCAAATAATTTCACTCTGTTAATCATAATATCAGATTTGTGCCCTGGTATTGACTCATTTATTCACAGTGATGCAGCAAGGGGTTCAGTAAACAAAGCATAAAGTAAAGGGGGCAGGGACACTCCTTTCTAGTCGTTTAGCAAATTGTTATTTCCCTGCTTTTACCACCTTTAACCACTGCTGAAACTCTAGGATTTAAATAAATGTTTATAGCTGTGGCAACAATCTCTGGGAATGTTAATGCATCTAATATATATCACAGATACTGCCATTGAACTAAATCAAATTATTTTTCTTGAACTGCTATGAGACATAGAAGTGGTGGCTCCCTTGCATTTTCTGAGTTAACCAGGCTAGGAGGTCTCCTATGTTCTTTTTACTCCAGTGTTCTTTAATCACACCTTGTTAGTCTGAATACATTTGGGTTGTTGTACTATTCTGAATTCATTCTACCAAAACTTTAGTGTATATTTTACACTCTGAGTTTAATAAAGACATTGGTCAATGTGAAGCAGAGCGTGTAGGATCTTTCCCTGATTTAGAAAAAAAACACAGAGCATTTTCCTTAGACTGCAGTGTTTTCCGGAAATGAATTATCTCATGACAATGATAAAGAAAAGGTAGTTTAATCTATTTCAATAAAAGCCTCCATATGTCCATGGAAAAACCATCTGAGCCTAGTGCATTACGGTTTGTCGCATCTTTCAAAATCTTCTCTAGCCCTGACTTTTTTTTTTTCTCATGAGGCCAGATGCTCAAAATTGCATGTTTGCGATTTTCTAATAGCAAACTTTTGCGATTCGCTATTAGGAAATCGCTAACGG
This sequence comes from Triturus cristatus, assembly GCF_964204655.1. Lineage (NCBI taxonomy): Eukaryota > Metazoa > Chordata > Amphibia > Caudata > Salamandridae > Triturus > Triturus cristatus. Next base: position 504,267,425 of record NC_140593.1, read on the forward strand.
TGATGTACAACAGTGTGTTTGACACTGTTAGCAATTTGCAGTGGCTCACAAAGGAACCTGCCTCATTAATATTCATGAGGCAGGTCACAATTTGCGACCCATTGTGAATGGCTACAATCACAGGGGTGGTGGCCTGCTTGGGTCAGCAGACCACCATGTCTGTGATTGCTTTTTAAATAAAACAATATTGTTTTTTGTAATGCAGCCCGTTTTCCCTAAAAGAAACAGGATGCATTTCAAAAATAAAAATGAAAAGCTACCTTTTCATTTTTTAAGAGTAGGCAGTCATCTTTGGGACCACTGCCTTCTCCTAAAAAATGTTGGTGCCCACATTCACAAAGGGGAGGGGGTCCCTTGGAGACCCCTTCCAGTTTGTGAATGGGTTACCACCAACTCGAAGCTGGTGGTAACTGTGAATGTTTCGCGACCACATTTCCAGTCACAAAACATTCATACATACCAGTGCTATTCTGTATTATAAATGGATGCCCTAAACACGCCCCTTCCTAATACCGAATCGCAAAAGCAAAATGTGATTCGGTAAAAGTTACTGCCTTCTGTACATGGCAAAATGCATGGCCGCTTGCGACCTGCAAAATGCTTCATACATCTGGCCCTAAATCCTCTTATTTAGCCAAAAATAAAGTAGGTAGCTCAGCTCAACTTATTCAAGGAGGTTTCAGTAAATATTTATTAAAATTCATCAGTTCTGCATAAAGTGACTCAAAGAACTGTGAAAGCTTCCTGTGTGGCAATGTCAGTCGCGAACATAATTTAATTATCATTTCTTTTAGCTCTTACTTGCCATGCTAACATTTTGCTACAATACTCTTCAAACTCATACTATCAAAAAAATAGTCAATCAAAACTTTTCTAATGCACAAATTAATCAGCGTTCATTTGAAAATCAGTTCAAATGCACTGCTTGGCCTGTTGTGGGCACCGTTCACAAACACCTTGTTCAAGCAGTCATACTACACATACTCCATATATTCCCATGTCGACACAACTCCTTCCAAAGCTCATCTATATATTTGGTATATATCAACACCGTTATTTTTGTCCCGCCTCCTTCTCGCATAGTGTGTTGTTAGCACTCAAAATCGCTCTTAATATAGATATCCTACTTTTCAAAAGTTCCCATACATCTTCACAAATTTGCTTAAATTTCATATAGTCAATCCTACAGTCTATTTAGTAAAATATCAAAGAAACCTAAGCTTTATACTAGTATAAGTGAAACCATTAGTCTGCCCCTTAGGCACTCAATACAATGTTTTTAACTGCTTATTGCCTTTGGTGTTAATTTTTTCAGGGTGCTTGAAGATACACCTAGATGAATATTGTCACACATGTCAGCCAGCTAATTCTGCTTTATACTTCCACTACCTCCTATGTGTAATGGGAGATGATGTTTTCTACTTACACAGCATTCTAATCGTACTCCTGTTGTACTGTACAGTTAACTTAATTCTACACATCTTCTCTCTTCTTCACTGTACCTGAACTAAATTTAATTCATCTTATCTACACTGCAGTAACTGCACTGGTATGTCTTCAATCTCTTCCGCCCTATACCTGCATTATTCAAGCATTAGATTCCAATCTTATCTCTACTGCATCTCATTTTGTTAATCTTATCTCTACTGCAGTATTCCTGCACTGCTTTCTATTCCTCTTATTTCTATTGTACGTTACCTGCACTAAATTATATTGATCATATTTGTCCTGCACCAAACCCGCAACTTGTTTTTATCTTGTTTTTATAATTCTTTCAATTTTGTCCCCACTGTTGTATACCCTTAATGCATTCTATTCATTTGCTTTATACTGCACTAAGCCTGCACTACTTTCTATTAATCATATCAATACTGCTGTACCTGGACTGCATTTTGTTCATATTTACTGCTAAATATATGCAGTACATTCCTTTCATCTCATTTCTACTGCACTATAATGGCCTTTTATCTTATCTGCTGGACCCGGCAGTCTGCCCATCATATTTCAGCTTCTCTATGCCTAAACAGGAGCAGCCCGTGCAGGTAAGAGCAGTGGGGCGGGATGGGGGGGAACTCGACAGACAACGACATGGGAAAATTAAATACATAATTAATTTTCCCTCATCGTCATCTGCTGAGTCCCCCCACCCCATCGTCTCACTGCTCTTACCTGCATGGGCTGCTCCTGCGCCTAAATTGTGAATTCCTTATGTACACAGGTTCTTGTTCCTCGATAAGCCGTGCTATATTACATTCTGTTATTCAGAACATTTAAAGGCTGGCTAAAAAGAGCATGTCCAACCTTTATAATGAAGCTCTTCTGTACTTTACCAACATTCCTTCCATCTTAGCACATTGATCTACTCAATCACCGGCGTTACACTCTCACAGAAAATAGTCCCATGCCCCAAAATATGTGGCCCCGTTAGCGAGTCAAATAGCTAAAAAAAAAAAAATTGCCCAGCTTTTCCAAATTGGGGCAGTTTTCACCTTGTGAAGATACGTTGTTATGCAAGATATGGGAAACTGCCTGCATTTGTGCTCCCCACAGGCAATGTTTGTGGTACAATGCAAGGAAAATCAACAGTAAAAAACGGACCACCAGACTATAAAATAGTCCCACAAACAGCCACAAAAAATGCTCAAGACTGACCTGTCAGACCAGCCCTTCTGGCACTGCATGGTTGCCCTAGAGGCCAGTCTGAAAATGTCCATCAACGCGGCTACTCGAAGTAACTTTATGGTAACGATCATGTTCTGTACACACTCCCCAATGGTGGCTAGTCTTGGCCCTGCTGCTCCATGTCTGCACCCCCATTATCTGCTGCTGTCCATAATTATGTTTTCTGCACAACAGAGAGTGCCTAGAATATAATAATTGTGATCGGCTTCTGAGTTGTCATTAAATTGAAGACACATTTGCAGCACGGCGCCCATTAAGATTTTTACCACGTTCCTAACTGCAGCTTTGTGACAGGCGCTGATTAGCACTGAAATGGCAAGAGTGGGCCTTTCTGATTAATCAGAGCGCTTGAGTGTTTAGAAGTCTTTTAAAATGGCAGCAGTACTTTAATCATTGCGGCTCATCCGAGTCCTTGTCTTTTGATTAAAAAAAACACAGGTGGTTATTTTAAAAGGTACGCATTAGCCATCTTTGTCATTTTGAATATTCTGCTCAGGATTGCAAATAACAATATTAATGCATGCTTTTTAAATTGTAAACATGTTTTATGATTGCCTCTGATGCATACTCCCATAGCAAAAGGGCAATTTTTAGAATTGCTCATTGGCTGCGGCTTTCCAATATGAAATTTGAACCAGAGTGACTTAGGGAAATTAATCTGTATATACTAGCTGTTTCTTGAAATGCATGGTTTTCAGTAAATCAATCAAGGCTACCAAAGGGAAAGAAAACATGTTTTTCTTGGTTTCCTTGTTTTAGCAACTTAACTAAGGGTGCACACATTTTTAACTATGTATATGCAGTAGGGTAAAATAAAATGCCTATTTCAGAAAGGTTGAGATTTGCTCCCTACCTGAGATCATGGCTGTTGCCGCTGCTTTACGAATGGAGCGGCCTCACTGATGAGTTTCCTTCCTCACTTTATCCTCCATTTTACATGAGCTCGGATACGAGGATAGTAACAGTGCACTCTTATGGGCAGCGTACTCCATCTGCTTTTCAGATGGTTTCTTGAATGAATGAAGGAATGGTTTCTTTATTTAAACTAGATTTCAAATTTCTCTCCTCTTCAGTAACATAGTTTTTGGTTATCTTGATCAATATATCTTACAAGATTAAGAATCTGAATATTTGGATGTATAATGCTACAAAACCTTTTTCAGGTTTCTATGTCATCCGCTTTAAGATAACTGATAACATTGTTCAGACAGAGGTTTCAGCGTCCTTAATATGAATTTGCCTTCTATCCTCCTGATATGATACAAGAAGTTTAAGTACACAGGTTCAAATCTCATCTGGGCCTACTTGATTTTTCATCCTTCTGATGTTAGTAAATGTGTCTTTGAATTTGCTAGTACCCCCTTTTGTTTACAGAGCTTATAAATGGCACAACTGTTATCTTACGTACTATTTCAAATAGTTTTTATTGTTTCTACTTCGTGGATAATTTCTCTATTTTGGCAAATGGTCAACTCTATCCACAGAGAGTTGTCTATCTGTTTGTCATGCCTTATCTTGCAGGTCGTAAATTCATATGCATGTTTGCACTGAAGCAAATTACCTCTTCTTTGTGTGAATGAAATGTGAAACCTAGCTTTATATATAGATACTAGATATAGGCCTTGGTTTTGAGTTAGGCGAAGTGGTATTTACCAAATGCTAGGGTAAATAGCACATAAATTTACGGACTCATTTGAATCTCAAATTAAATAATGCAATATTTATTACAAGCTAATTACTGCATGTCTGTGGTCAACATGCGCTATTTGTTGTATGTGCTATTTACAGCAAATTATATTTACCACGGACGAAGAATAATTAATGTTCTAAATTAAACACAATTACAATATGAGCGATCACTAAAAACTAGTGCAAAATACCACCTTAAAGTACCTCCATTAGATAGCAAGTGGTTAATGTTCCTGAAAGTGTAGGAGGTGAAAAAAGCTGTAAATAAATTTAAAATATTAAGAACATGCAGTGGTAGGGGACATGGCACATAGGGATGTGTGACATATTGTATTTTCACTTTTATCTGCACCAACACACAGAGCCTGTAATGGCTTTCTTGCATTTGCTTGGTTAGGGGTCACTTAGGGTGGCACAATTCGTGTTGCTGCCCTTAGGGACCCTCTATAGTACCTCAGACCCTATGTACCTGGGGTACCATTTACAAGGTACTTACAGAGGGTGCTAAAGGGTTTGCCTATTGGGTAAACAATTGCACATTTTTAGGGAAAGAACAGTGCTGGGAACCTGGTTAGCAGGGAACCAGTACACTTCAGTGACTATCAAGTCTAGTCAATGACACTTCACTGACTAGACTTTATAGTATCAATAAGAGAGGGGACGGCCTAGCAATAGCCTTCAGGGCTAGACTGAAGATCAGCATACTGGAAACCATCAGTTCAGAATGGATTGAACTCTGTATTCTTAGGTTTGAAAAACAAACTAAGGGAACCTTGAGAGGTGTCCTTGTCTACAGATCTCCCGGACCTAAAACTAATTTTACCAACCGCTTGACGGAGATCATTGCCCCACATGTCCTAGCAGCTGACAATTTCTTTCTCATTGGAGGTTTTAACTTCCATGCAGAACTTTCTTCTGATACTGACATAATCCTACTGATCTCCAACCTCAGCACACTGGGACTAGTACAAAGGGTAACTGGACCCACTCATCTGGCTGGCCACACCCTCGACCTTCTGTTCACTAATGACCCCCAACACTAAGGGGGCCTTTATGATGTCGGGTGGATTGCCACCACCCGACCGGCGGTGGCGATCCGTCTAACATCTTTCCGCGCCCGCACGCCATTTACCCCCACCCTATTACAATGGTGGGGGGCACAGCGGCGGATGGACAGACCGTCCGCTGCTTTTCCGCAGGCAGGCAATCGCTACGATTGTCTGCCATGCGGTCCTGGGCCATAATATAGTGGCGGTGCCTAGCAGGAACCACCCGCCATATTATGATGTTTGCGGAGTTTGGCCTTTCCATGGCTGCATCATGCGGTTTTTGGCTTTGGGGGCCCGTTGTGGGCCCCCTTGGTGTGGGGGGAGGGGGTTCACTTGGGGGGTACCTATGGTACCCCCTACATTGGCATGCACAAGGTGGCAGGCACCGCGCGGTGCCTGTCACGTTGTGCATGCCAATGCACAACATGCATATTTGACATTGTGGTGGGTGCTGCACAAAGCACCGCCCGCCATAATGTTAAATATGCAGGATGCGACCGCCAGGGTGGCGGTCGCATCCTTTTGGGCACAGCGGGACCGCCGCACCTCTGGCGGTTGGTCCCGTTCACTGTTACGGTCAGTCCGCCATCGTAATGGATCCCTAAATTTGAGCCCCCCCATCCCCATAATCACGTCTGACCACAGTCTATTGAAATTCTCTCTACAAATAGCCGAAATACATGAAAATCCCAGTAATGAACAGAAACTGACCAGACCCTGGAGGAAAGTTAGCCTGGAAGCCTTTTCATCCTATTTCAGTCCTCCTTTCCTAACAGGCTCCGAAAACATAGGGCACGTCGGGAACACTTTTGAAAATGCAATTATACAGGCCCTTGACATTACTGCTCCTCTGTCAAGGGTCAAAAACAAGTTTAAAGCACCAGTGCTAGTCCTTTGTGATGATTCAGCAGTGGAAAACCTACACATTTGTCTCTTAAATCAGTCACCTTTTGGCACTGAAATTTCTATTTTCATGCCAGAGCGTGACTGTTTGACAAAATTCTCTTAAGAACTCAGAGTTTTCATTGTAAAGTCCACAAAATCCATATAATCCATATTGGCCTGAAAAAATTGCAATTTGAATTCTGTAGTGAAATTGCTTTGCAAACCAAACACTAGAACAGTCGAAATGCAAAAAACAAAATGCACCTCAACAAGGTTTTTGCGGCATGGAATGTGTTTGTGCGGTTATACCTGGATCATTTTGTACACTAATGTAATTGCACAAAAGATGTTACAGATCAAATTCCTTGCTGTGTGCATGCATTTGAACACATTAAGTAATCCGGCCTCAGGTTGCTAGGGTTCTCCACTAAAAATAAGTCTGAGTCTTAATTTTGAATATCAGACCAATACAAAATTTACCCACGTTTACTATATTTTTGTCATAGTTCCAGAACAGACATAGAATGCACAATTATAGAGTGTTTGCGTTTCACAGTCAAACGACGGTCGTATGACAGAATGTGGTAGTCAGAAATATCGTCTGACGTAAATATTGTGTCCTAAACATTGTTTACAAAAATATTGTTCAATTGGACGTAAATTGTGTATTATCAACACCAAGGGGGCTACATTTGTTTAAACGATACACAATATTTATATCAGAGGATATTCTGACACCTGTGTTATGCCATCACATCCAGACTTCAAAGTCTGGTTGATGCTGATCATCACAGGGCCATTGTTTGTGCTGCATGCCACTTCAAAAGGGATGGGCGGAGTGTTTTGAGGAGATTGCATAGCCGTTCTCTGAAGATTTACCATGATGTTTGCCCGCTTCCATTGCAAAATTGTCTATAGTGGACCTTTAGCTGACTTTCCATGCTAGATTTAGTGAAATCTAATCTATCCTCTTTTTCTCATCTGTATAGATGGATCATGACCCTAGGAACCCAGCCTATATTGCTACACAAGGCCCACTTCCTGCGACTGTTGCAGACTTCTGGCAGGTAAGGTGACATGCTATGATAAAACTATTTATAATGAAAGTCAACTGTTTTAATATTCTGCACACAAATCCTACCTTACAAAGTTATTAGAAGAACACAGTACTATTACAATGGTAAGAATACCCTGAGCATTTTCTGTAGCCATTGCCCTTGCATAACAAGAAACAGAGGGTTCTCATTCCACACAATATGTGCCGAAAGGGCCTGAAGCTTTAGAAAGCTGTACATCAGGCCTGCTTTCAGAAAACACTTTCACAGCAGCAATGTCATGTTATCTATGACGATCCAGTAATAGGATCCCACTTATACAAGCAATATCAATGTTTAGATGTAAAATACACAAGAGAGGCAAACATGTCTGATATCTGAAAGACAGTAAAGCACAATTTCCTCATTCAACCTTCATTTTATGCACTGTGTCTAAAATTGCCAATCCAGCTAGCTCTTTTTGTTGGTGCTTTGTGTGAAATCAGGCAATAGCGAGCTCTTTCCATCTTCAGTACTCATTCCAAATTTCAAGATACCAACCTTTCTTATAACAATATTCAAAATGTGTAAGATATCTTAGAATGTTGTTGGTCATAATGAAAGTATAGGGTGCTTATGAGAAACATATGACACATTTTATGATATTTACAATTCACTAGATTTACTGCAATTCACAAAATAAATCCTAATATTCCAGGACTGAGAGTTAAGAAAGATTTATGCTGGTTAAGATACATCAATATGTGTCTGGCTTGCATAACTTTCATGACAAATCAAATTGATGACCTCATATATTTTTTAAGTAAGCAAGTCTGTAATGTGCCTAAAATACAGGACATAATCAACTTGTGAGTTTTTGATGCCATCCAAAATTATGAATATAATCTTCATGAAGTAGCTCAGTTTTAGCCGAAACACTAACAAGATGCCTCTAGTTGGAGAGCTCAATGGGAATCCTACTTAATGAGTAAGAATTTACGACTTGGAGACAACATTTGGGCGAAAGGTGTTGCCTTCAATCTAACAACCTTACCTGCTGTTATATTATAATCAGTTTCTTTTAACATAGCACCACTCTAAATGTGCCCTTTCCAAAGTTACCAACATTGTCCCTCAGGCTGGATTCAATAATACTAACCACATGCACATGTTCTTTGCAAGTCAAGCCTTATTGCATTTTATTCAACTATTAGAGGACTGCTATCTAGTGGCAGTGCTTATTGGGGGATTACTGTCTGGTGCCTGTGCTCCTCCATTTGGTATGAATTCTAGAATTTAGTATGAACCGCCTGGTTTCAATATTTAGTATCCCTCTCGCTGAGTGGCAACTAGTTTAACTTATATTAATCATCTAGCTAAGGGTAAATTATGAACTAGTCTGTGTAAAAAATTCAGCATCTGCCTTTATTGGGCAGACAGAATAAGCTTTCATGAAAATATAGGCCTCTTCCTTGGGCTAGATGAAGTAATTGAAAAACAATGTACCCACTAAATATTCTTTTCATTCCATGGAAAGGGTGTACTATAACAAAGTTCTCAACTGAAACCATCACCTCCCCCAAAAATAGCGAATGTAACAAAAGTCTGAAGCACTGCACAGCCATTCCACGCGTACTGGATCTTAACATTTGTGCATCAATTTTTGTGCACTGCGAATGTAGGGAATCTAAGAGCCCCATCTTTCTAGGTATTATCCCACAATGTTCTCAATATGTCTAGTCATGTGAAGGTATTTCACAGTTGAATAGGAGCCCAGGTAAGTTGTGCATGACACAGTGGGGTATTTAAAGGCTAGGGGAAGGGGAAATAAACTCTTGCCAGGAGACATTCTACCTTGCCCCTGAAAGGTCAGTTGGTCTGAGGCAGAGACATCTTAACGCTCAAGTTTACAATGAAAGACAAAAGGTATAGCACAATTCTGAACTACACATATGTTTGTTTATAGACCATTGAAAGATTTTAAGCTAAGATAATCCTCTTGATACACAGGTGTTGCACAATGGGGAGCTTGTTTGCTCTTTTTATAGCATTGACTCTCTGGGTAAGGTTTGGAAAGTGCTGATCTGAATTACTTGTGTGTGTCCAATTCGTTTGTGTGCACTTATTTGCCCAAGCACAAAATCTGTTCTTTGTTAATGAAGTACCAATCCCTTCAGGCATGTACCAGTCAGTGCACAATGCAACTCACATATGTAAAGCATACTCGTGGCAAAATAAACTTCCAAATGCTGGGGCAGGAGCTGTGCTCCTTGCCCAGTCCTTACTTTGTCCGCAGGTCCAGATTGCTAATAGAGGCCTGTAGGCTCTGAAAAGGAATCTGCTCTTTTCATAAATCTGCCCATACCGGTTGAGCTAAATTATAGCACTGAACTCTGGCAGTTGACTAGTCAGTACACTATGCCGTTTTCATGCAGTGCTCTCAAAGAAATATGGCACCTTGGTGGGTGATGGAAACTGTTTGTTTAAACTAAGTTTCCTTTGGGTTTACTTTCAACCAAAGCTTCAGATAATTGGAAAGATTAGCAGCAGAAAAAAATGTTACAACTCTGGCCAAATAAAAGATGCAGTGAAACTGCAAGAATACCTTGCTAAGTGCTTGGGAGTCAGGTGCTTAATTTGAGGCACCCTCACTTATTTGTGGGGATGGAGTTTATTTTCCCTCATCAGACATTTAGTGATAGCAAGGTAAGGAGAAACACAACAAACGAAAGACTGAGGAAGAGAAAGACAGAAAAAACATCACAAAGGGAGAAAACAGGAACATGCAAGAGTGAAATAAAGGGCGAGAGAGTGTTTGGTAGTGGATTAAGGATGCCTAAGGTGAACTGAAGGCTACACAGCTTTGTTATTCAAGGCACTGACATTTAATTGCACCGCCGCTTACTTCTTAGCCGAGCTTTGGGCACCGGCACCCTTCCGTTTGCCAATTAAGCACTGGCTAGTGTTGTACCTGGTTGGCAGAAGCAGACTACCGGGTGATTAGTTTATTTGTCCAATCATTGTGTTTTTCATTGCTGTCATAAAATCTGTGTTCTTCTCATTTTCATATTGGCTTCAATGAGCTGCTTTCCCTTAATAATGCCCATTATTCCACGCGGCATCCGATTGGTAAGGGTAACGCATGTGGTGATCTTTGGAAAAAATGGGTGCATGATTTCAGTAATCAATTTGTCTTCTACATTTCGGATACATTTAATTGAATACTTCAGTGTGCAACATTTATTTCCCTCTAACATTATTTACACAAAATGTTGTGAGCAAACTTAAATTGAATACCTTCCACTTTGTCAACATGATCTCCCAACAAAGCACACTCTACTTAAATCATTATTATTTCAACATTTCCCGGGTTTAAACTTCAAATATTACAGCGGAGAGACATACGAGGTAAATGTGAACAACATGTACATTTTTCTTTTTTGATCAAAATCACGCCCATTAAATGTATTCACTGTTCTGAACAAAGAAAGGCCCTTTTTTATGCAAGCGATAATTTACATCTTAATTGCATTCTCAACATTTGTCTAAAATAAATAACTGAAATGTAACCCTTGAGAGAAAGGCCAGACTTCCTTTCACTTAGAAATTCAGTATGCTAATAAGAGGACAAAGGGAAGTGCATGCAAATATTACATTAAGGATGCAGCAGTAATAATTAATTTTAATTAGCGCAAAGCTCCCACTTTCTTCTCTGCGGGGATTTGTCTTGTACTTGTCAGCTGGGCTTTAATGTATAAAACCAATCTTTAGGCACTCAGTGTCAGTTTTGGTTGCTATTTTTTTTGTTCTAGTGTGCACACTCGCCCCTTCCCTGATGCTGACTGTAAAAACATAACCACTCCGTGCATCCAGTGACTAGTAATGGTCCCTTGTATCTGAGACTGGTGATGAACTTTGTTGGTTTTGCTTTGGATGTTTTTTTTTTTGCTGTTGCAACTGTTTGTTTGCATGATATATATATATGGTATGTGAACAAGGGCTCTTGAAGCCCGAAACGCGTCGTGTTTGGGTTTGAGATTTTGAAATAAAAAAACATCTTGCCTGAAATACTGCGGGGTCTGGTCTCCTTCTTCGCCGCCTGGAGGCTGGAAGTTGCAGGAGTTGAAAAGTCTTTGATATATATATATATATATATATATATATATATATATATATATATATATATATATATATATATATATATATATACATATATATACATATGTATATGTACATATATATATGCACACACACACACACACACATACATATTTAAAGAGAGAGAGAATACAATTCATGATGGCCAATTGATTAGGATGGGCATAGAATATTTTCATAAACACTTAAACCCCGAGATGGCAATATAGGAACATATTGCAAATGTTGCTCATTATGTATTGGTTATAATACGCAATTTATTAATTGTTTTTATTGCTATTTCAAAAGATTTAGAGCATGTAAGCCTCATCTGTTTATAATGCATTGTTTGCCTGAGATTGCAGTTATGTGTGTCAATATTTTGCAAAATCAGTTCTTTTGTTGAAGATAATGTGCTAATATTAAAAAGCGTGTTTTATGTAACATGTGTTATTATAAATCAAATTTTAAATGGAAAGCTCCTTGGAAGGAAATTAAAAACATGCATTTAAAATTATGCCTTTCTTTTGTAGTACATTGACACTGCATAGTATGTTTAACTAGACCTATATAAAAAAGAAAATAATACGCAATGTGTTCTGCACTCATTGTGTTAATTTTCATACACTGGGGAGGATTCATTAGTAGATATTTGCTTCAAGGCTGGGACTGCAAGAGTGAGCGTGTCAAGTATGCTGATTAATGTTTTAAGAGCAGCACTGTCATTGTGTAATTTTTTACGAGCACTGAAAGGAAGAGGAAATGTGTTTAACTTTTTTTTTATTAGGGAAGCTAAATGTCCTGAAAATTAGTGCATGGCAGAGAATTATGGGAAACAATTCCCTTCCTTTTTCAAAACTATTAAAATGTTATAATGATAGAGTTGCAAAATTAGGAATTTTTTCACTAATCCCAACAAACCAGGGTATTCTTGCTCCTAGTGGTTAGCATCATAGTTGTTTCCAAGAGATAATTGTAAAATGCCTGCTTGACAGTAAATGGCATGTTTAGGCTCGGTTACTCAGACTCATGTAACTCTTTGGATAAGATCCCTATTTTAAAAACATATTTTAAGAATGTCAGAATATACAACATGTGGGAGAGAGCATGACAGTTCATGTAAAATATACTGATACGCTATGCAGCCCAGCCAAGGGCAATTTCCAGCAGTGAATTACTGACTAAAATGTGGATTTAAAGGCAAGGTTTAAGAAAAGAATCACATGCTGCTGTTTCTTCTAAAATCTGAATGCGGGAAACATTAACAATTAAAAATAAATATGGTTTAATGTAAGAAATTAGATGTGTATAATGTGCATATATTTACCGGCCCCCACTTTTCCATGGTGTTTCTTTGCTCACAACATATTCCTAGATTATTGGTAGTGCAACATTCAGCATTGAGAAAAAAACTGGGTGATTTTTTTAACCTGCTCAAACTTTAGTTAACTCCACAAATAATTGCATTATGCGCAGTTGGTTGTTGAGAAATTCGAAAGGGAAAACAACTCGGAATCTGAGCACCGATTGTAAACTAGGAGAATGGACTGTGTCCCAGGAAATGGAGGAATATGGTGTTCACCAGGCTAGAGATGTAGTCAGTACTTTATTTGTGCATGTGGTGGGTACCAGGACTTATTGTTATGGACTGCAACATACTTTTTATCATTAGACTTTCATCTACAGAAAGGAGCGAAAGGCTGAAAAGGGAAAAAGAAGGGGGAAAAGAAAGACAGGAAAACAGTGAAAAAGGGACAAAGCAGTAACAAAAAAAAGTGTGATGTAAAGGGATAAGAAGAAAGGAGCAAGATGCACTCAAGGCTAGGCAGCCTTGGTACTCTTCATGCACGTCATTTGGTAGTGCTAACACAGAGACGTTTTAAGGTATGGACAAAGGGGGCTCTGGCCCAGGACCCCAGCCATTCAGGGGGCCCCCGATAGAACCAGCTCTGTTCTGCAGAGAATACTGCACTGTATAACTTGAATAATTTTCAAACACAGAGCGATATTGTCTATATTTTTATGCAACAGTGGTAAAAAAAGTTTCTTTTACATCAAAACAGGACCTCACATATGAGAAATGGGAGACTGTCACAAATATTATTTGCAGTAATATTAGTGAGTCTCTGTGTTACAATATTGAAAACATGTCACTATCCCTGAATATTCAATGTCAACACATTTGGAATTTGGAAGAGTGTGTCTGTGCACTATCCGTGACCTGGCCAAAGAGGGCATGAAAAAGGTAAAATTGGAACATAAATTCGAGCTGTTCCGAACAGGGGCATGCAAAATATGTTTAGCCCAGGCCGCCAAAACCCTTAAGATGTCCCTGTGCTAACAGTGGGCTTCTGAGAAAAACTTTGGACCCATGAATTTATGTTTTTTGTTGAGATGAGGTAATGTGCTCACCATGCTGAAGACATTTGTTGCACACTAAATACCAAGGTCCTGATTACGATCTTGGCGGATGGGATACTCCATCACAAACGTGACGGATATCCCGTCCACCTTTTTACAAGTTCCTATTGGATATAATGGAACTTGCAATACGGCGGCCAGGATATCTGTCACGTTTGTGAGGGAGTATCCCATCCGCCAAGATCATAATCGGGCCCTAAGTATAGTTAAATAGGATGTGATTGAGCTGAGATCACACCTTTCTTAGCTTATTTCAAGCAATTGTGGAACCTCAAGCAGTCATAGCACCAGAGATGGCAGATATCTTCCTTTCTAAAGGAGAGCCATCAAATTGAGGTGTGCGTTGGTCTTAGAATGTAAACCGAAACAAAGAGCGCCAACCTCAATATCTTTATGTCCCACATCTACACGATGAATGCAAGAGAGTCTAGTCCAATATACCTCTATTGTGAGCTAATAAAGGGGGAAGTTGGTTGCTGCTGCTGTACATACATATTAGTGTCTAAGGCAAGTTGCCATAGAAATTATTGTTTTCTCCGAAGGTCATTTGTTTCCTGTTAACTTTGCCACCTTATAACTGAAACTTGATCATTTTTATTTAACTAATACCGCCAGTCTCCTACATCATAAACTTGACTCCTGCAGAACAAAGGTGAAAAAACAATATTAATTCGGATAAATGTGTAAAAACAAACAATATCTAATTCACGCTTGGAATGACTTCAAAGCAGCATTAGGCATTGTACAACAAACAAAATATATTTTTCCTTTTTTAAGGCAGGTAAAAACGGCAGTGTCTGGCTTGGAGGTAGCAGGTCTTTGAACAATTCTTTACATTAAATATGTTTTCATGGAGCCGCTGTCCTGACGCTGACGGTGTCTCTTGGGACGGTGCAGCAGCTGCAAGTGTCTAATGAAAATGAAATACATTTGCTGTGAATGGGGTGAATTTTGATTGCGTGTGTGTCTGAGAACAGCAATTACACATGCTACGCAGTAATTAGGCAGTCACAGTGTGGCCCTGGTGCCTTTCTTTGTTTGCAGATGGTTTGGGAGAACGGCTGCGTCGTCATTGTCATGCTGACATCCCTCACGGAGAACGGGGTCAAGCAGTGTCACCACTACTGGCCAGACGAAGGCTCCAACCTCTACCACATTTACGAGGTACTGAAACCAAATGTCTGCATGCTTACTCTGGAGAAGGTGGGTTTGAGCCCCGTGAAGGAGAACATGTCAAATGTGTGTATAGACCAGTCTATAGGCCTCATTATAAGTGGCCCAGTGTTTGGTCCGATATTTATTGCCTGCAATTAAATCCCACTCTCCGAGAGTTGGAATAGATCAGATGCATAAAATAGCACTTATTCCGCTTTTGGGGGAATAAAGTGGATTTTAATGCTCACTTTACCAAAATCCACATGCTCTAGTAATTACTGGATCTTTTCCAGGTGTTCAATTTCGGCTGGTTGGAGCTGGAAATTTAACTCTGAGAGTTCGACTTTATCGCAATGGTCCACCAAACTTGTAATTCTGATCCCATCTCAAGAAAGGGTTTGCGCATGGTTCAGAATCCTACGGGTACTCATAATATAGGCCTATGTGGCAAATTACTGTCCTTTTTGTAGTTTAAGCTGTTTTTCTAAGATAATCAACACACATTTTGAGTGCTTTGGTTTTGTATAAGGCACAATGCTGGTGATTCATTGCTTTCTACATTCTACTTAGTTACTTCCAAAATTGGCAGTTAAGGCAACGGAGTCACAGAAAAAGAAAGGCGTCCACACAGGATCACACACACACCAAGCATGGAAACTGCAGTGCTCCCTCTGGCTTTGTGGTTTAAATAGAATGCAGGTTATTGGTTTCACGGTTAGAAGCACAGCCACTAGACTCCGTGTTCCAGAGGAGGTGTAGCCTGATCCCTAGCATGTTTCCAAAAATGAGCGATGATAACCTTCATGATTTGCACCAGTTCATAACAAGTGGAATTATACAAAATTAACAATAGCATCTCTGCATTTAAGCCACACCCAGGGTGAGTTGTTGCTGTGAAGTCAGTACATGTTCCAACCCCAGAAATGTGTTGCATTATCACATTGGACTATCTGAGGTTTTAGATATCTGGGCCGATAAAGAAGCAGATTTAAATCCAGGTGGTTCATTGCTGCGAGCAGCTTAGAACGTCTACTTTTCTACATGACAAGTTTTAAAAATTATAATTGATTCTGAAGAATACCTTTATTGGAGATAAACAATGTGCAGTGGATTCAGTAAGTCCCATGCAGGCAAATCGCAATGTAGTCAGTTATGGAACAGCAAAGCAAAAGGCATATGTACTTTGAGTAAAATATATACACAATCACACATGTTTTTTTACCTCCTTATGCTTTCTAATCAACAATTATGCTGTCAGCCCTGCTCTGTTTCTGCCTTTATTGTGCAGTATTCTGTGATTCATAGTCTTCTGACTATTGTTTGGCCATATGTGACTTTTAGTACGCAGTGGGGCTATTTATTTTATTTTATTAGTTCTCTGCAGACGAAATTATGGCTCTGTATGGATTCTGGAGTTTGGATTGGATTTTGTTTCAAAATCCATGATCTCTAAAAGCACATAAAATATATTGGCCTAAGAAGAGTATGTCTTTAAGCCAACATTAGAGGGTGGTGGCTTTTTATAGATATTTCTTGCTGTTACTGTGACATTCCATGTTTTTCATGTATGCTTGGAAAATGCTCATCAGAAAAATACAGGATAGCTACCACTGTCCCAGAATATGGAGTCATCTTAGACACAAATCCACGTTATGAATGCTACCGTTGTCAAGAGGGCATATTATCTGCATACACAATTCTGGGTTGCTGACTTGATCGGGTTTTTTAATGACAATATTTAGTTTGAAAATGTTTGCCAAACATTCAGCAGAAAATTACTCATAAGTTTTATCAGTACCTCATTTGCAAGCTTTACTGTTTTAATATCTGACAAAAGGGCATATATTTATTCCTTTTATTATTTTTATGTATGTAGTTGATAATCTGGAACCTTTTCCAACAGGCCGTAGAGCGATATACATAGTAAGGAAGTAAAAAGTAATTGCGTTAAGCCTGGTACCCATACAGCGGTCTATGTCTCAACAATGATTCTGTTGTACTTATTGGATCTACTTTGTCTATACCACATAATGCATTTGCAAAGAGTCTCAAAGGCAACATGGTTTTTGCATTTTACAGTATCTGAATTTCAACTTGTAATTGATAAGTGATCATGGATTGATTGATGGGAGGGCATGGATAGGCTATATGTCACGAGTAAATAGTGGTCTAATATTGTGAATTTTAAAAATTTCCTAGATGGTGTTCAGCATTGTTAATTAGTTTCAAATGAACACAGTGAGTCCTTTCTGAATAATGTGCTTGTTTCCATTTACAGCCATGCATCCACTAATGTGGCCTTCCTTCATGTTAAATTTGTATCTTTTGTTCTGCTTCTGCATAGGTAAATCTGGTGTCTGAGCACATCTGGTGTGAAGACTTCCTTGTCAGGAGTTTCTACCTGAAAAACCTTCAAACCAACGAAACTCGTACAGTGACACAGTTCAACTTTCTGAATTGGAATGAGCAGGGGGTGCCTTCGTCTACTAGGTCACTACTGGACTTCCGCAGGTACAA
Organism: Triturus cristatus; assembly: GCF_964204655.1. Taxonomy (NCBI): domain Eukaryota; kingdom Metazoa; phylum Chordata; class Amphibia; order Caudata; family Salamandridae; genus Triturus; species Triturus cristatus. Next base: position 504,284,994 of record NC_140593.1, read on the forward strand.
CACATGCTACAACCTTATATTTCTTTGTAATGGGGATCCTGGGCTTTGAGCCAATTAGGTGTTTATTCAACACTTCACCAGAATGTGGTCAGCTGTCCCTTTTCTTGTGGTGAGGCCATAAATCATGTAAAGACTACGTCTTGTAGATATCACATTCCTAATATATAAAGGGCTAGGGATTTCATATTATCTGCATTCTAACAACTGTGCAAATGATGCAGTAGGCAAAAACAAGGGTTTTGCTTTGTTGTGGTTTTTGTGGCGAGAGAGAGAATTATTGACAAAGGGAAGGCAATGGGCACACATTTAGAACACATAGATACAATGGGGTCAGAGAGAAAGACAGGTGGGAAAAGATAGAGAAAGAGAGAGAGAGAGAAAAAGGTTAAGAAAATACACAAACACGTTCACAAAGTTCAATGCTATGTGGTGTATGACACATAATGATCCACTTGTGCTTGCTCATTCACATGCTCATGTACTCACAAAGAGAGATATGCAACTGAGATAGAAGATGAGTAAGACAAAATAAATGCAAAAAGCCAACACAGGCTGTGGGACTACGATTAACTACAGCTGTGGAAATTAAAATAGCATGGATATCTCATGTAAAACAATGATTCTAAGAGAGAACAAAATGTATCATAGAACATACAAACAATTTCGAGAATGGTAAGTAAGAATGCTAGATGCATACTAAGTATTGTAAAGTAAGTCAGAGGTTTGAGAATATGTCAAGTGATGAAAATGATGAGGAAACTGATGTATTGGGATGAAAATGAGACCAAATAGTTTGGAGATGTTTTCTGTTTGGATGGGAAAACAACATAAAAATACAAGGGATTTAGAGAAATGCCGAACATAAGTGGCATTAGATTATGCAAGTGTGGGCTTCGGAGAGCGGAAATTGAAAAAAATACATGCGAGAGTAAACCAAACGTGACACCTGAATGAAAAGACTGATAATAAAGATGTTCAATGTTCCAATGTTTTTGCAATTGACAATTCTAAAGGAGGCATGTGCCATATGTGCACTTTTTGCAAACCATCCATGTCACCAGCATACAATCTATGAAACAAATATTGATGGTCTCACAATCACTTTGTATGGATTTATGGAGCAGTAACTCTGTATCTCACCTGCTCTGTCAACTTCAGCTTGTGTTTGCCAATGTTGCAAATAATGTACTCCAGTAGTTGATTTTAATATCTGCAACTTTATTCCTTCGGTGTTAATAAATAGTCAACCTTCAACATACATTGTCGAGCACTAGTGAAGGCTCTTAAAACCTTGTATGTGTAATCAGTAAACTGTTTTAGCACAATGAGTTATTGTTTATAGACACTGGCCCCTTACCCATGTTTTTCTTTGGAAAGTGTACTGGTGGCTTTGCAGGGTGTTTGAGGCTCATATGCTACATACTATTATCATTTTAGGATCAGTTATTTATTATGTTGAAATGGGACCACTTGGAAAATTGATACCTCTTTACCTGGTACTTCATTGAGAGGGAGCAAGAGGATGCTTCTAGGTCTCTAGGTGCCAGAAACCCATTTTATACTTCTTCCTTTGTAATAGCTAGAAGTAGTAATACATCTTAGAGTTATCTTTTTCTTTGAGCCAGCAGCTACGTATGAAGACTGATCATTTTATGGAGAATTCTGTTTGCCTACATTTACAAGTGAACATGTAAATATTAAACAAAATGGCAGTTAAGCTTGCAAATTAAAACTGAAAAAAACGACTTAAATTCAAGTTATGATTAGTACTGCATCACTTCAAATTCTTTTCAATAAAATTACTTGAACTTAAAAAAAATGATTAGTACTGCAATCCAGAACTCGATCAAAGGTCGTGCAAACCGTAGGTCACACACCAAATGCAATGCTCATAACCTCAACCTTGATGTGACTGATGGAATTACAAATGTGATAAAATAAATGTACTTACAGGTGATTAAATATCATATTACACATCACACTACAAAAGGGACAACTTTGAATGTAGTGCTAGTTATTGGTTTGAGCATGCATTGTTATTTAATTGAATTTGTTTTCAGTTATTGGTGTAAATATTGAGAGATCATAAGCATTTCATTTTGTGTGTGAGTTATGGTTTGCATGGTCGTTGTGTGAGTTACGCATTAGAGTCCTAACTGTAACTTGCAAATTTCAGTGGTTTTTCAATTTTAATTCACACCCGTAATTGCACTTTAATTGTGGTGTTTAAGTGAATTTCTAAGGTTTTTATTAGCATGTTAAATTGTTTTAACAAAAGCTAAACATAACTTCATTTTAACCATTGTTTTTCAGTGAATGTATTTTTTAATCTTACACCACGTGCAACCTAAACCCATTAATGATGGGCAACTTCTACTGCGCACAGCTGAAGGTGGCCAGGCCATGAGACCAATGCACCACTGTGTGAACACCCGCTGCGCACAAGGCATAGTGAGCTAGACTTTAGGCTAAACCTTGTTGTCAACCCACCCCTGGGGCTTGCTCTCACTGTTTCGGCCTCCATCTGTGCGGCCTTCGACTCTACACAGCAGAGATTGGTAGTAGGGCCAGTTATGTGAGCAAGGCCCTGCACCAAATCCTGCAGTGGTCTGTGGCCTGTGGCTGTGTGGTTGTCTCATATTTACAAACAGTATTGTAAATCATTTCACTTGCTCTTTTTATTAAATAGTCCATGTTTAAATAACATTTTTTTCAAGCTAACTACCTCAAAATAAGCATGCAATATAATATGTATAATGACAAACATGTAATATAATATTGGCAACTCAGGGTTCTAGAGACATTAATTCAATTACTTATGCAGCATGGTTATAACTTTGTTAACATTAGAATTACGTTTCAGTAACTACAATGCATTTACATTTCACTGCAACTGAAAGAATGATCTGTCAATGTCCCGACAAGGATTTTAATTTACTGAAGTTTACAATTTGTGAGCTGGTGTTTGACCATTATTTTGAAATTCTTTTTGCAGTATCTTTGCTAATGGAGCTACAATTTTGTTTTGAAGGATGTATATTGCATTTTTATTTTATCTGATCTAATTTGAAAATGCAATCTGTGTAATAATGAGATATGTAAAAAAATACACTTATGAAGATTAGATTTCGAGTAACCCATGATGACATGTTTTTTAATGCAGTACTAATTATGATCCCTATGCAACCCTAATCCTTAAACAAATCCTTACACTAACCAAAACCTAAATCACCCTTTGACACAATCCTAATCTCCACTCTTTCCAAAGATGTAACTGTAACCAGACTAGCTCTGATCTATGATGAAACTTTACTCCAGCTCAACCCTAACCCTTGCCACAACAATAAACCTAAATATAACTATAATCCATTCTGAGCCACACCCCTTACCCATTCACTAATTTAGGCATAACCCTTAATACAATCATATTCTTAATTCCATCCTTATTTTATTTCTCTTCCTGGTACAAAGCCAACAATGCTTAAAACATGAATGTAAAAACGATTTTAATGTACTTTTTTCACTATTTAAAACATATATATATATAATTGTGTTTCTTCTTTAATTTTTTTTATTTTAGTTATCTTTATTTTGCATTTTCCATTTTTACATCATGCTGTTTGTGCAGTGTGGACAGACCTTTGAAAAGCTACATTCAATGCTTGCTGGTGCAGGGCACCGAATGAAAGATCCATGCAGGACCAGGAAATGTTGAAACGAGTGAGTCCATGGGAGAGTGGGCTGACCGTGAGGTTTAAGAATGTATGTGGCAATTGCACCTTTATGCGAAAACAACACTAAACACTGTTGGGTACAATAATACACAAAATTGTTAATATGTGAAGGCTTCTGCAATTCTGTGTCATTCGAAACAAAAGAATAACGCTGATGTTTATGTACCAATGAGTATTTTTAATGCACTGCATTTATATCGGAATGTTTCTGAAGCCCAGAAGAAGCATGTTTTACAATTTATAGGAATTCTCCTATAATAGGAGTCAGTTACTATCCCGTGCAAAGGCTTTGCTTAAAATATACAGCTACATTATGCAATCTTTGCTTGCGGTATGCATCGGCCTTTACTAACAGCGATCACGTTAAATAATGGAGAAATTCTGACAGCTAATTAGCGGTTGCCAGTGTCATTTTTGTGATGTTGCAGCTAGTAATATGAGCCCAGTTGCATAGTCACAAAAGTGATCATTGGAAACTGTGACACTGCTGCAGGGGCAATGTGGGAAAGCCTTATTCTGAGCCGCTAACGACCTATGCTTGCTGATGGGCGCATGCTGACTTTCCGCCTCAATGAATCAAGTGCTGGTTTGTATCACTAACCATTCTTGCTCTGTTCGGTTTGCTTCTTTTTTTGCAAATCTGTTTAACATGTCCCTTTTGGTGAAAGATCATGCTTGTCACTTGTCTTAGGTGTTGCCGTACACATTTCAGAAGTTGGACCAAATCACATGTTTGTCCAAAACTAATACACTAAAGAATGTAAAAATGAAAATACATGTTGCCAATATTGTTCATTAAATCAGTAAAATAGGTCTACTTTCCATTTGAAATATCTCATGCAAATTCTCTAGAAACTAAAATTATCTAATATTAAATATTGATTGTATATCCTAATCATAAGTGTAGTTGTCAGAAATAGAACTGGCATTGGCTATAAGGAATATTTTAGCACTGAAACCCTATTAGGGAGTTCATGGTTACATTTTCGATCTGGGGTGCATTCCAATAACATATATAGAGAAATATTTGATGAATTGAGGAGTTGCAAATACACAGATGGATGTCACAGACACATCAAGAGGATTACCTATGTATTTCCTAATTGGGAATGGATTTCAGTCTTTGTTAGTTTGCCTGAATTTGAAATCTGAAATTAATTTCTCTTTTTTATATGGATACTTGCTTCTTATGTTCAAATTTAATGTGTGAAGGATGTTGTGATTTGACAAACGTTACCAAAACCAGCATTTCAAAAATGTGTAACTTATTTAGGCCAAGGAGTTTTTCCTACTGTGAGTTTTCTGACCATCGCCCATGCTCGCTCCTCGCAACCAGAAATGTGTCTTTCAACAACAGTTTTAATTATTGCAAATTTATTGAATGTTTCTATGACGACAAATTTTACATTTGGCATGCTATCCATACTTTCTATTGTGTTTGTTAAAATTATCTACTTGTAAAAAAAAAATCACAGGGCCCAAACATTTATTTTTTTGCAGCCTGTCATCGGAGCTTACAAATATCTCTTTTTCTGAATTCCTGGCTGCCTAGTTAATTCTACCTCATGCCTCTTTATTCACCACACATTCCACCTCATCCCTCTTTCGTCCACCTCTCCACACTTCCTGTCTCCTTTTTTAATACTCGCAATCTGTCTGCCATTTCTGCCTCCTCTCATTTCACTGTTTCCCTGCCTTTCCATTTCTCGTTCTTTCTCCCTTTTCGATCTTTTTCTCTCTTGTTCCCGGTCAAAGTGTGATGTTGAAAAAAAAGTGCAGGCCCCCAAAAAGAGTGCTGTGCCCACCACCTGCAAACATCAGCACCAATTACGTATTGTTTACTTCTATGTGTTTCTATTTTAAGCCTACATAGAGAGTCCGCAGATATGTAATGGAGCAGTTAAGAATTACTTTGCTTGTGTTCCCCTTTGAAATGCGTAGTATCTCCCCAAAATGTTTATGCCTTCTGCTTCTGATTGTGTCTTGATTTTAGGTTGAAACTCCTCACTAGAGGTTTTGAAGGTGACTAAGCACTCCACAACTTATCATTGAGAATGATTCTTGCTAGTTGTTAATATCATTTATTTGTAGATGGCTGTGTTAACTAATGGTAGTGGGTAATATTATCTTTCAGAGTACAAAATGTTAATTTTATATTGAATTGTGTGTGGTGCATAGCTCACTCCGATTCCAGTTATTGTTTGCTCTTGGTACTAGGATACTAAGTAGCTTTATATCCTTCTGATGAAGGTCCTTATAATGAAATAAAATACCATCCTCCTTGGTGAATGGTATTTTTATTTAGTGGAGTCATGCTTGGGCAGATAGAAGTAATAGAATGCAAACACTCTCTACACTGCTAGTGCGAAAATAGCTGAATGGCTGTGTCGTTGTCATTTCCTTCCAGCAGTGAAGTGCTAGGTGGATATATTTCCACCAGATAGAAATGAATCAAAGGATTTGCCCATTAGAGGGAGTGGGGCATTGTTGCTGCCTTACTGAAAGTGGATTTGGTCTCAAGTTACCGCTACATATGCCAGCAGATGGGGCATGTCACAACTTCTGTTACCTGCTTTCACCATCTAAAATAGGATCAGAAAAAAGCTGGTCTTATCTTTTGATGTAAATGCTCTGTCATTCAGTGCACATAAAGCAATGTCCATCCACCTGCCCATCACCAAAGGCCTTTGTATAATGTCTTTATCATTTCGTATCTGAGTTTACTTTAGATAGAGCAGCATTTGCCTCGTATTCCAGTGGGTCTTCCTTATGTATGTTCCTATGAACTTCCCGTGCCAATCCTAAACATACGCATGTGTTTGAAACAGTGTGTTTGCACAACAAACTTCATGATAGCCTGGAAATTGTTGCCATGTGACTGGTTCCAGTAAAAGAGAGCTTTAGGCATTGTTAACAAAGTGATCTTTAAAATGTGAAGATTCTCTTTGCAGGCACACTTGGTGTCTTTATGAGTTATGCAAATGTAGAGCACATGTTCAGACTCCACTTTGTGCACTAGAAAAGTTATTTTACCTTTTGTTGTTGGCAAATAGCTGTTTGTAAAAGAGGTTAATTGACAGGATATGTTTGAGCTGTACTATTTAGGATATTACTGATATTCCCCTACTGAGGTCTAAAACCTTTGAGATAGCTCAATATGCTGCAGAAGGTTTTAGATCATACTTCCAAATCAAGTTTGATAATCTCACTATCTTTGATTTGTATAGTAGAGTTAACTAGTACGTACAGTGATACAGTGCTTCAATATATTCCTGGCAAGTACTCTCACGTATACATGTTATAATAATAATAACTGCATTTTCACATAAATATATTTTCCAATCCAGAGCAGAATAGCTCGGAAAGACTTAAATCAGCTTAGTGGGATAATTGATCTAGAGAACAATAATTTTCAGGCTTAATCCATTATAATGTAGCACTGGTTCAGTACTGATCTGATCTAGACATGACCATAATGTATTTTGCGCAGACTAGGGGTATGCTCCATATTATGTTGAGCTCCCTAATTTTGATTACAGGGGCCATTGATTTTGTGTGTGCAAGCCTGAAAGACTGCAAGTGCATCCTTTGAAAGTGTTTTTCTCACATGCCTAGTGTCCTAAAAGCCACATAGACCACCAATGCTTTTGTAGGAGCATCAAAGTCAGTTTAAAGCATGAACTTGAAGCTATGATGTGTCACCCTGGTCTTTCTCTCTGTCTCTGCATCAAGTAATCCTCTCACATTAATTTGAAGCAAACTGCAAACTTTAATAAGAAAATATGAAAAGTGCATGTGACATTCATTATCCCATCTCAAAGCCCCCCAACCAGGGGTCAAAACATGTAAGTCATGTCTCTCTTAGGCATGTAGTATACCCATACGATCATGAGAAAGCACACCTCAGTGATTGTTTGTCAAAGTATATCTGTTAGTGCACACTGTAGCTGCAAATTGTGTATACCAAGCTGTTCCCCAGGTACACAACATGGCAGAATTTGACATTGTGGTACATTTGCAACAAGACGGGCAATAGGGACAGGTGTTGTAATATGCCCCTCATGTGCAACTGTAGGGCAAGATATACTTTAAGTTTTAATCCTTCATTTGTTTGTGTTTACCTTTTACAGACACACTGAAGTTCATTAGTACTTGTTAAGCAATATGTAAACAGTAGCTCTGCTTTTTACCTCCATCTGAGGGTGACATGCTTTTTTAGGAATATAAAGTCCCACATTGAGTGGGACTTTATATATAACTTCAGTGGAACACCACCACTTTTAGCATTTCATGTGAGAATTGGCATTGACATGCATTATGAATATATATATATATAAGTGTGTAAGGTATTATATAAACTGGACCAGGCCATAAAGGGTATCAAACCATGCATGAGGTTGGACATGTGAAGCAAAATAATATAAGCTGAAGTAGCATAAGATCTAACTGAGGGTGAACAAGGACACTTGAGTGTGCTTATGCAAGGTAATTTAACAAGGCCAGATGCATGCAGTCTAAATTAAAAAAGTAAACACAATTTAATGACTGTTACATTTAATGAAACTTCTTACATTGAATTGCTAGACAAATGTACATCCCTTAATTCTGACTTGGGTAATATATTGCAAAAGAATTCCATCCAATTTCCCCTGGGTAGTTGTAGAATCTTCCTGACCACTTACATCTCATTGCCCAATTTAGAAAATGATTCATCAATCTTAAACATATGAGTAAGTCCCTGGGGAAAGATACATTTTTAAAGCTTAGTAACACAAGGTTAGTGGAATTGATAAGTGGTGTATTTCTTACAGCAACGTAGTATGGTTGTAAACTTACTTTTTTCACAATGTGTGCAACCCACCTCTTGTGCTTTCTGGACAATCTGTAGTGTGTATAACCTTATTTTTATAAAAGATAAAATATGTAAGCATTTAATATTTGCAAATGAATTGTCAGAGGGGTATCGCCCTCAAGTTGGAATTCTATGTTTTGTTTAGAAGACAAGACTGCAGTGTATCTGATTAGGAATTAGCACTAAAATCAGTATCTTTACATGTAGTCATTTTCTGTGGATTGTTGTTAGGAACTCATTGCACTTAGGCAAAGGCTTTTCACAGGCAGAGCTATTGTCTGTGTCCCTAAGGTACTCTTTGCTCACTGTTTTGGTTTAATGACAATCCTTGCAGAAATAATAGTCATACAATACAAATCAGTACAATCAAATGTTAAATTGTATAAAGTATTGGCAAAGGGAGTTCTAGAAATAATAAGAACCTAGTAATGGAAACTACTGCTCAGTGTCATCAAACATAAACAACAGACTAATGGGTGCTAAACCTAATAGGCTTAAATTAAGGGTCTGTTGTTGAATATCCTTATAGTCCTACAACAGTGCAAGGTTTTCTTGAAAAAGAAGACTGTTGTTTTAGGAGTTATAGGAAGACACTGAAAGACTGAGCTCTGTAGAGATAGCTGAGTTTAGTTTCGCTGAACAAAGGTCCTTTTCTTGTGATCCCATGTAATTCTTGATGATGCATTGAGAGATTATTGCACTTAGAAACTAGATGTTGATGCTTTTTTGCACACTAAGGGGCCTATTACGATTGCACCGCATCGGGTCACGGGACCGACCACCCATGTTGCGGCAGTCCAGCCATGTACATTAAACTGCATTTCTAACATTGCGGCGGGCGGTGCTGTCAGCTGCACCCGCCGCAATGCCAGAAATGCATGTCACGCATTTGCATGCACAACATGACAGGCACTGCGCGGTGCCTGCCACCTTCTGCATGCAAATGTAGGGGGTACCATAGGTACCCCCATGTGCACCCCCACCCCCGACACCCTGGGGGCCCTCAACAGGCCCCCAAAAGCAAAGACTGCATGCCTTTCCATGGCGGCAAAGACACCATGGAAAAGCTGATCTCCGCCAATATCCTAATATGGATGGCGGTGTCTTGCAGACACCGCCACCATATTATACATGTTTTCCGCCCAGTCGACGAGTCGACTGGCAGAAAAGCGGCTGATGGTCTTTCCGTCCCCCCAGCCATCCTAATATGGCGGGGGGTCTTTCTGGTGTGGATGGCGGGTGGTTCGCCCCCGCCGTGCCAGCGGTGGCTACCGCCGGCCCGGCGGGGGCGAACCGCCCGCCATCCTAATAGGCCCCTTAATATGTGAATACATATTTACCTTGGTTTGGTATGTATAGGTGAATCAAATCTCGCACTCCAAACTCAGAGCTTGATTTTGATTCCTTTTTTATTCAGATAGGGTTGGGAACAGGATCTACTGACCCCATTGCAAGTTTCAGTCTTTAAGGAACTCTGTAGGTCAAATGTTTTTCACCTGGGGACTCCAGCTGCTAAAAATAGTCAAACTCTACAGGGAAATAGCAGATGTGAAATAAAGAATGACAAGGTGGAATTTGAATGGAATTACCGATTCTCTGGTAATTCATCATGGTACCCTGAAAGGGCAACTGCAGGGCAGTAGACTTCTGGGCTGAATCTGTTGCCCAATCCTTCAGAACCAAATTGCGGTGAGCCACCACACCTGTTCCAGAAGCCCTGAACAGTCAGTAGAATCATCCATAGATCCGTACAGGGACTTGATATCCGAAATAAGTGACTGAGCCACATAAGTCCCATAAGTGCCAGTCCAGAGTGCCAGATGGGAACCAGAATAAACCTTCCGTAAGAAGGGTAGCGTCCACTTTCTTGCCCACGGAATCCCTCCCCACCGCCTCCTCAGCCCAGGAAGTACGACCCACCAGACTGGCCACAAAAGAATCTATGGGAATGGAGTCAGGCAAGTCTTTGGCCATATCCTAAAGAGGATAGCGTTTTGCCATGAAACGGGGAAGTATAAGGCAATCAGGGTCCTTCCATTCTCTGTTGAGCACCTCCCGGATATATAGATGGACCGGAACATCAACCGCCACAGTGCTTTGGAACTGGTGAAGTAAGGAACCCCCAGAAGTGCTTGGTGAATCATCGCAAGGAAACCCCATATTCGATTTCAAAGTCCGGCAACATCTCTTTGTCAATATATTTGCCCTTAAGATCATCACCCACCAACCATTCATCCTCAAAAGCAGAAGAAGGAGACGGCGGAGCCCGACCAGAGCGTTTGGGCCTAGGTGCGCCACCCATTTCCAGCAAGGTCTCCTTAAAGAGACGTTTAATCTGGGCCTCACCTCCCTCCTTATGCCGTCTTGAGAGCGCATGAGAAGGAGGAGAAGAAGAAACAGATGAAGATGATGAGGAAACATTCTCTTGCCTGCTCTTCCTGGCATGTTTTTCCATGGCCAAAGCAGGACCTCAGGGCAGGTAATACCGGGAACTGACCCAACAGGGAATCCACAGAATAGCCAGCAATGCAGAGTCCAGAAAGGGCTACAGATAGAGAAGCCCAACCAGCAGTGCCTCAACAAGAACCCCGGGCACACTGAACAGCAGGCAGACCTCTTCAACCCCAAGAAGGAGACGGGACACAAAGTGTACCGCCCAAGGCAAGGACCGCAAGTAGCACAACACAACTTCTCCCAGGACTGAAAAAACAACAGGCTCCAACCATGCAGTAGTGGGAATTAAAGTAATAATACAACGCTTTGTGGTACTTACAGATGGGCCGGCAAGCACCCCACGCCACCGCCACCATCCGTACGTGAAGAGGCGCCTGTCTTCCTGCTCCAAACCCAGGAAGTCACGCTAATTCGGGATGGAAGCGCCCCAGCCACCCAAGGGCTGCTGGCACTCCGCATGCTTCCGTGCAGGCTCTAACAATGGAAGACTCAACCAGAAACAGCTGTTCCCCCGACGTGCCCGGCAACCTGGGAGGTGCGACAAAGACCCCCTTAACAGGAGGAACCTGCGAAGGAAGACAACGAAATGCAGCACACCTCCCAAAAACAGCAGGAACTGCAGAGGACACATCAGGACTCCCCCCAAGCCCAGCAGGGAGGGGGTCCAGGAAGACCAGCTAAACACCCGCTGCCCAGCAGCAGGTAAGCCCAAGGATCCTCCAGGCTCCTGACCCTTCATACTGTCGGAAGACAGAAAAAAGAACAGGAGGCATGCTGGGTAGAGTGTGGTTATGTACTCACAGTAGGGGGGGAGGGGTCTACCAACATGCCTTCTTTTCTTTTTTCTGTCGGTGAGATAGATTATCTCACTTGTTTAGTATGAAGGGGATGAGGACTGGTGGGACCTGCCCTTTTACTTACAGTTTTGGTTAGAGTTTTGTCAAACGTGTTAGAATTGTGTGTGTCTTTTTCCACTCATTTATCTGCAAGTTATTTTGCTTGGGTCTCTTTCACACCATCATGCACATATAACTGTTTTTGAAGTTCCACTTTTCAATATCCTGGCACATGATTTTGTCTTTGAATTGAAACAAAACCTTAAACCTGATGCGTGTTTGTATGTTCATGTTTTATTTCATTCCAGTCTTTTTCTACTGTAAGTAAAGAAAATTGAGAAATAACTAATATTCATTGTGCTTGTGTTGCAAATTTGTTAAATTAAATTTGACATAGTGAAGTGAAATTAATTGAAATGAAAAAATGGAAATGAAAATCTGGTCATCTTCTTGTCTAATCATTTTTTCCTCAGATTTGAGGAAATAAAACACTATGTCTACTCACTTTTTTTTAAGTGACAAGTGTTCTCCCAAAAATGTCGATCATTATGAAGTATGGACAAACAAAAGCAAATTTGCAAATGATGCCATTTGCAAAAGATGTCAAATCTCATATGTTTTTGGTCAATTAATAACATGGAACTTTGGTTGTATGTTGAATGAAAACAATAGAACCATTTACCATTATTAGCAATAGATTCACTGTTAAAATTCACACCTCACAATATGGTATGTACTTTTGTTGAGAATGTATTCATTCTAATCCGTGCACAAACAGATAATACATAACTTACAGTTTTCACTGGGAAGCATCCAATTCAGCTCCAGTGATTCCGCATTATGTTAACTGCAGTGCCCTGTAGAACATTATATTATTTTGGGGCTTATTATTTTCCAGCACGTGCCCCTTTTATGCATGTATGCAGGTTGTGGTACTTGTGTAGCATGAACCTAGTGTGGAAGAAGCTGTGAACAGAAGCACGAGCCTTGGGATCAATACAATCATGTAACAAGGGGCAGAGAACAAGCAGTTCTAGTGTGTAGAGGTAATCATCCTTGAAGTGTTGTGCTTTCATTTTTTCCTTGAATTTCAGGATGATTGGAGCTGGTGTGATGTCACCTGGGATATTATTTCAGAAATGTGGGAACACTGATTGAGAAGGCATGGCTTCTATTTCTTTCATTTTTGGACATTTTTGTCTCCGGTTGGTTGATTCCCTGGGTCCAGGAGTGCTTCTGTCTGGTTTAGGTAATTAGATTCCTGGTCAGGTAAGTTGTGTGTTGTTTTTGATGGCCAGGAAGCAAGAGTTGTTTCTGAAATTGATGGAGTCACAGTTACCATGCTGCAGCATGGTCTGAATCCCTTTTTGTAATCATTTAGCCATTTAGATTAGGCTTGTAGATCTACTCCTGTAGCCTGATGGGACCAGCTTTTATAGTGATTATTTATTGATGTTTCGTATGCAGGGCAGAAGATGGTGAGATTGTGTGGCTCCAAGATTGGTTTCTCCAGCATACGGAAAACCTGTCCTATTTTCATGGAAGGTTCATTGATTGAGGAGGCTATGGTAATGTTGGGGAGGGGGATAAGCAAATATCCCTCTAGAGGGTGCAACAAAGGGTTAGATAGTTGTGTTGCAGTATCAATGTGAGATATCTTTTATTGATATTTCTAGTGAAGTAGTGATTGATGGCAGTGCATTCATGCATTGTTTGATGTCCCTGAAGTGTACTTTACTTCATTTGGTCACTTAGTTGATACTAACCCTGTAGAATGTGGCCTCAGTTGTGATGATGAGGCATCTGCATGCAGCACAGAGTGTTTTGAGTTAGATGGGTCGTCTGGGAGGTTTTGTCTGTCTCAATTTCTTTACTTGTCGGTGTATGGTGTCATTGTAAGATGTGGTGTGAAGGATGGAATATTGGATGTTGAAGTGATCTGTCCAGCATCAGGGCACTGGGGACTTGCAGTGGATAGTGTGAAAGGCAGATAGGACGTGGTTGAGCAAGCTGCCTTTGATATGGGTTGGACCTGTGACTTTCTGATTGATTTCCAAAGTCATGAGGAGCACTTGGATGGATTCCTTCATTGTCTTTCTGATCAAATTGTGGGGTAGGTGGAAATCTCAGACACTTGGGGGCTTATTTACAAGCCCCTTGTGCTGCCGGTACGTCACTTTTCCCCATATTAAAAGTGACGCACCAAGGCCGCAAGGGGCTTGTAAAAAGCCCTTTGGAGTGGGTGTACTGAATGAAGGCAATGATGATGAAAGATGAGATTTCTTCTACATAATCCAAAAGCTGTGTATCAAACATTGGTGTAAAGTGGTTAACATTGAACTGAGGTGATCAGTTGTGGTGCGGCTTAATTTCATCTGTAGGTTGAATATCATTAGCGAAGACAAACACATTTTTTGCACATATATTGAAATGAGACACACAGTTGAAAAATATGCATATTTCTAACAATATAGAGTGAATTGAACTGCAATCATTTAGGACTTAGTTGCCAGACATAACATTCCAATAATTTTTTGAACTTCTCGGCTAAGATTTTGCATTAATTTCTAATAGTAGATGATTCCAGGCCTACAGGCCAAAAAAGGGCCAGTCCCTAGAAGATGTACAGTACAACCTAGTTGAAACTATGAGGTTATGTTTTGTGGATCTAAGTTTGCTGATAGTAGAAGGAAAGTAGCAGAATAGAATATTGGAGAGAGGCTTGGTGCAGTGCATTCACTACTTTTGAATACTAGCTTCAATAACATTTCAAAGTCCTGTTTTGATCATAGAGCCATCCAGCATGGTGTCAATATGGGGAAGTGGGAGTATACCTATGTACCTTGTGCAAGCCTTTGGAGGTGAGGATTAAGTGTTAAGTGGGGCCAAGGTATACTGGACGAGGTCCACTAATAGGTTGCTACTGAGTGCTGAATCCAAGCGAGTTGTTGCTTATTTTAGCTGGGGTGATCTTGCTTATGTTCAGTTTGTAGCAGATTAGCCACATGCCAGGCTGTTCAGGAGAAAGTTGATTGAGTAAGTTAGAGAGATGGGTGCTGATAAGAAGAGAAAGATCCTTAGTTTTAGATTTTTAACACAAGGAACGACACTGCTGTCCAAACTTAGAACTTTGTTTCTCCCATGAGCCAATGTGCCCCGGGCCTCCCTCATTCAAGAAACTAAGGCCGCCTTATTTTCTTCTATGTGGGTTATCATTGAACCTACACCCTTTCTACTTTCAACATATGGTGAAACCAGTGTATTTGTACATCTAGTATTACAAAAACTGTTGAGGCAGTTTAGAAGGTGGGAGATTATATGTTATTAAAATGGGACTTATTTACACAATTACTCTACATATGAGTAGAATTTCATATACATATTTTGTTAAACTTTCGAAAAATATTATAAGAAAACACAGCACAACAAAAAGCATTATAAAAGGAAATACTACTGAAACAGCCATTGTAAAAATCAATAGGTCTGGCTGTTGTGTTTTTTTTAAATAAGTGAAGATATTCATTTTCGTGAATCAGTTTATGTGTAGCTCCACAAAAAATGAGGTTGAGTGGATGTGAACCTCACATCCCCCAATACGGCATTTGTGCCAATGAAAGTATTTGTCATAGTAGTTATCCTTTCTGAGCGAAGGAGAAGATTGGTATTCACTTTGGGGCACATGCATCAACATAAGGAATTGTGATTCCTTAATAGCAATTTTTAAGGAATCGCTATTTAGGAATCACAATTTCTTATGCGAGTAGGAATCGCTAAATAAATTCCAATTCCTACACATTCCCTATTAGCGAATCACAAATTGGATTTGATAATAGGTAATGCCTTCCCAATCATTCCTATGGGCCGAATGAATGGAAAACCAATCGCAATTTGCAATTACCAAATAGGTAATCTCAAATTGTGCATGCAATTTCAAGGGTGCTGGGGGTCCAAAGGCCACCCTGATGCACCCCCAAAATTGGCATGTGTGCACAGGTGGCACACACATGATAGTAGAAAAATGCAATTTTGTGCATTTTTCTAAGGAATTGCAAATTACCTTCAACTTGAAGTTGATGGTAATTTGCGATTCTTTAATGCAAAGTCACATTCTGAGAATGCTTCTTGCATTGCATTTAGAGAATCGCAAATTGCGATTCCCTAACTGCATTCGAAAAATAGATAATCGCAAATTTTGCGTTTACCTATTTTGCTAATGGCTTTGGGCTTGATTCATCCCAAAAGGCTAATTACCGGTTGCAAAGGGGCTGATTCTGCGAATCGCCCGTTTGCGACTGGTAATTAGCTTGATGCATGTGCCCCTTTGTCCTTCTACCATTCTTTGGAACCCTTGTGGAGACATATGCATTTCAAATTCCTATGAGGTCCTCTAAGTAACCCAGCACAATGACAGCGTGTACAACGCAGTCATCACATCGTAGTTCCTTTTCAACGCGGTTGTTACAACGACTGCGTTGTTAGAACGCGATGCCATTACAAAGGAAGTCATTACATCGACTTGCTGTAGGTGGTGCTCTAACATAAGGAATGGTATAATTTACTATTCCAACACCTTCCCTACTGTTGCGTAGGCTGGACTTGGAGTAGTAAATATACTATTCCTAATGTTAGAGCGCCATCTACAGCAAGTCGATGTAATGACTTGCGTTGTAATGGCATCGCGTCCTAACAATGTGGTCATTGTAACAACCGCGTTCTGAAGGACGCAATGTGATAGCATGCATTGTAGCATGCTATATTCAACCAAGCAATGCTTCGACTGCTACAGATAAACAATTTCTAAAGGTTTGCTCTCTGTTTTGGGAAACACATGCCTATGGCTCATTAGTAAATCTTAGAAAATGTGAACATTAGAGCAAGACCTGAAAATGCCCCCCAACAATGGTTTTAATAATACTTCGGTATGCCATGCTAAGAATGCTCATTGAATCCAAAGTAATTAAAAGTAGAGGCATGAAATTATCTATCAACCCGATGGCAGGCTATTTTATGCCTTTTTGCATAATATTCATTGAAAAAGAAAGCCTTTTAGCATATTAAGCTGTTCTTAAAATCTGATGGATAACATATGCAAAAAACAAGTTCCAAAAACTTGAAAAGATAAAGGATACTAACTTTAAAATAATCAGTTATTAGTGTGTTAAATCACAGAGTTTGCATGGCAGTCCTCAATGACTGTAAGCAGGATATGTATTGGCAATTCCAGTAGGATTTGCCATTATCATGTGAGTGGCAAGCTATTGATTTTGCCGATGATTGTTTGTAAGGTTTTGTTTAAACTGTAATAAAAAATTAAAAATACTGGAGTAAAAGCAAACACACATCATAAGATATCTCAAAATAGTACATTGAATTCAGTATTTTCAATCTTGATAGATTAGATAGTTTATATTTCAAATATTTTTCTTGCAAGAAATTCTGAACATAATTTAACAAGTACAAGTAAGTGTCAGAACTTAAAGGAAAGTCTTTCCCAAGACCTAACTTACTTTCCACAGGCTTCAAAACTGAAACAAACTGAGTTTTTCAGCAGCTCACCTCTCCTCTACTGCCATAAATTCGTCTAGATTTGCCAGGGTCTGGGCTTTGATGCAGCTGGTGGAACGCAAGAGGTAAAACAAAGCCAACCCAAGAAAGTCTGCTGTTTAATCAAACCAACACAAATATCCCTGTTACAGGCAAACGGAGAGGGGTAGGAAGCAACTCTG
Source organism: Triturus cristatus (assembly GCF_964204655.1). Lineage (NCBI taxonomy): Eukaryota > Metazoa > Chordata > Amphibia > Caudata > Salamandridae > Triturus > Triturus cristatus. The sequence continues at coordinate 504,302,596 of NC_140593.1, forward strand.
AGAGCAGAGGGGATGGGAATATATGGCGGAGCAGCACATGGGGAGAGAGATAAATTAAGCATATGCACTCCCAGGGAGAAAAGAAAAAAGTAGTTTTTTTTTAAGTTAGGTGTGGAAGGATACAAGTCTTTAATCTAAAGAACCATGCTGTAGGGAAGTGGCAAACACAAGAAGAGGAAGGAAAGCCATAGAGCAAGAAGCAAGAAAATGAGAGCGACAAGAAGCCAACGAATGATAATAAGTGGGCTGACTCAAAGCCCACTCTAGGTTTTTGGATTATGCACATCAGTTCTTCGACAACAAATAGCTAAAATCAGTAGGCAAGACTTTAGAAATCAATATATCATTGCTTCTGCTAATTTATACTTTCTGGATGCTTTTGTGTGGCAGATGATTGTAGTTACATTATGTTTACATTTCTCATTGAGTGTCATTTTGTTCCCTTTGCTTTAACCAATTTATTTCTCAGATAAAGTGAATTTGCTCAAGAACTTGTTTACTTTAATTAATCCTTTTTCATTCAATATGTAATACTCTTACTGGCTTACATAATCTAGTTGTAAATGTTAACCATTGCTTAAAATAGCATGTATATGGTCTGCTTCTTCATGCTACAGTGATGGTGCATGAAAAAACAGAGCAGTGAGAGACTGAAAACTCTCAGCTTCAACATATTGCTATTTGTTCTGTGACTAATTGTCTATATCTCCTCGAATGGCAATACGTTCTTAGTAAAACTGCATGTATCATGTGTATTTTAGGTGGAAGTAATAATTTAAAACACATTTATTAGCAGGTGCATATGGCCTATGAATAACAAAGTGACAACATTTCTTTAGCCATTGAATGACCCTAGCAAATTGTGACTAGCCTATTTTCGCCTAATTTGCTAAGGTGCCAGTGCTTACTATTGATGAGATCCTCTGTGTTTTTTTGTTGCAGGAAAGTAAACAAGTGCTACAGGGGCCGCTCCTGTCCAGTAATTGTTCATTGCAGGCAAGTATGATGCTCACAGGTTCAGGTTTCCCTCTTGGCCAACACAAGTCACGCGCAATGTGCTCCTCCCACTGTCTGCTGTCTGTTTCAATGGCTCCCTTGCCACGGCAACATCTAGATTTCATCTGTTTCCATCTGGCACACTGGCTTTTCGCTTTCAAAAATTGTTTTACTCTTTATCACTCACAGAAGAGTTTGTCCTCCAGGAGTTTGCTTTATTTACTGCCTACCTACTGGTTATTAGCTTCACGGGAAGAAATATGGCAATCATAAACTCCTACACTGCGACCCCGCCTCACCAACCAAGAGTGCAATATATTTTCATATAGTGATGGTAACATTGTTTGTTTTCCTCGCATCGGTTTTTGCTCACTGAACACTGCATTGCTTTCTTTGCCCTTGAAACAAGGTCACTTGCATGGTGTTTTGTAGTTTGAGCAGAGCCCGGGTCTGAAGGGTTTGTGACTGTATTCAAGGTATAAGTCCAGTGCTAAACCGTGGGTATGAATAGAGCCAATACATTCATAGTACATTCTTGCACAATTGCTGGCCATCTCAACATGTAAATTAGCTCTGCAGGCGGTGCAGGATAGTCTTATACAGGCTTTGCCACCAGTGCTGTCTTACTTGATGGGCTAAAGTCATCAAAGGCTACCTTGCATAGATAGTCATGAAACTGATTTTGTGAGCTGGTACTGATGAAAGCTGAATAAACTGAACTGTTCATTTGTGCATAATGCTTGCCTGAAAATTGTGTGCAGTTGCAATACTGCGCGGCATCTCATTGCCATAGAATGGCAGAAACTTGCCAGTTGCGGGGAGGTGAGTAGCGAGGCAGCTTGAAAAAGCCGGGGACTGATTATTTTCCCTAAATCGCAGAAAGGAAATTTGCACCTGAAAAAGCTTAGTACATAGGCATAGTACACTGATAATATTTACAAATGGATTCTTTTAATGTCAAAATATATGCTTGCATAATTCAAGCATGGGCTGAATTATGGAATGTTTGCATTTGTTTTTTAAAATTTAGAATTGTTTATTTAGGGACCTACATCACCTCACTGCCACTTCGAAGCACCAGGTGGCTGGTTTGTCACAGATGTTAGTATAACCACAGATGTTTCATTGGTCTCCTCCATGGTGTCTTTTCCACAGTGTTATGTTTCTAAATATATCCAGCTGCCTGACATACTCATTTGACTCATGTGTTACCGATCCTGGCGAATTTTAATTCTGTATCAGACTCTGCATTTTATTGGCAGATCAGTTAGTGCTTCACTGCTCTCACTCCAGCACACTACACTCTTCATTGAGAAAAGAAGTCCCTTGAATGGACTGCAGTGTCTCACCAATGTACACTCACTACCCAATTAGCCATCAATGTACTTGAATATTATTGGATCAGTTGATGATTAAACAAAAGTGGCTCTGTAGTCCTTTCACTTGCTTCACATTGTGTGGTGAGTCAGTGTCCACTTTCTACTATGCCTGACAGACCTCCTTTAACTATAAGGAGTGGTACAAGCAAAGTGCTTGCTATAGAATACACTACAAACCAGGTCCACCCCCCCTGAGCCCAGCCCAGTTATATTCTGCCCCCTGCTGCTTCAGCACAGAACTAGATTCTGAAAATAATCGACCATGGCCCTTAAACAGGCTGTGTTTGCTATTAGCAGAAAATTGGTAAGATACATCAGTTCCTTGGGTAGCTGCTGTTGTGGTCTGTGTGACACCTCAATATTATAAGTTTTAATTACAAAAGGCATACTTATGACTTTCATCCATTAAAGGTTGCTAACATTAGTGCAATGAGTTGTGATAATAAACCCACTCTTTCTAAGGGTACACATTTCTCTTCCTGGCTGAGGCTGAGTAGTACCAAATGCATATTGAGTTCATTGGGTTTCAACGCAGATGGTCAGCTGTCAGTTGAAGTTGAGCCTTTTGCCCAAAGCTAAGACTGAAGACTGACTACCCTATTGCTATTTGCGTTCTACAGTGTCAGATAGCAGTTAAACTCTATGGACTTGTGATACTGCTTAGAGAATTCCCCAGTGACATTTTTTTTATTTGGTTGGGGGTATTTATGTAGCCTGAATCTAGACCAGAGTCACAGTGTAGTGTTTTGTACTTTAAAAGAGCACATTTAGACGAGTTCATAGGCACAGTGCTATTAATTAATTAATTAATTAATTGTGGGTTTATATAGCGCTAGAATCGACTCCCGGAGGAGTATCTCCACGCTTCGACCGCTGGGGAACCCATCCTGGCTCACCCTGAGAGATGGTCCCTAATGGGTATCTCTAAGGTGCGACCAAGCATCCCCGGCGGTCTGGGGGGGGGCCGTTGTGAAGATAAGGCAAGCTAATGCCCAGAGTTGCCGAGTGTGGTCCCTGACTGGAGTAGGCACCGAGGCGAGAATTATCGAGCCCGCTGACCCTGGTCCACGACCCTGCCGCGTCGGGAATTGAACCCTGGTCCCGGGCCGTCCTCTGCTTACGGGTCTGCCGCCTCTAACGGGTCTGCCGCCTCTAACCAGTGAGCCACACCTCTCCTCTATTGATTTTTAGTCATACCTTGACATGACCCCTTGCTTCTTTGAGGTGTTTCCCATCCACACATGAAGCCATGCAACACAACCCAGAGATCTGAGGGAGGCATTTTGTAGGTTCTGCAGATCAAGTCCACTCCTTCGAAGATAGAGAGGGTTGATGCTTCAGCACTGAGCAGAGGACTGTGTCTCACCTTCCCAAAAAATGTGGATGAACTAATTAAAGATTGGGCAATTCCTACGGTGGTCATGTATGCAATTGGTGTCTGGAGATATGTTATTCCAACAGTAAAGTCCAACTGATTGAGTATGCAGCTGTGGGACTGTCATTGTGGGTGGCCCTTATTTGTCATGGGGAAAAGCATCATTGCCATGACCTCTTTTAGGATTGCAGTGACAGTGGAGACAAAAGACACAGTATCCAGTTTTTCAGTTCTTTCACTTCTGAGGAGCTGGCTGTGACCCTGGTGTCTAGAGGTAAACATGTTTGGGGATTTCAGCATAAGCAACAATATGGATACAAATGGAGCTCCAAGTACAATTCTTCATCCTTTTTTGTACTTTACGGGCAGGGTATTGCATGAAAAAAGTATGTGTTGAGGAAAATTGCACACATTTCAATTTTAATGTTAGGAAACGTTAAAGAAATGGAGCCTTTTAGAAATGGGCTCCTTAGGAAAACCTTACAAAAAAAACAAATCAAGTTCTACAACTTTTCATTGTCATTCTGAGTAGCACAATTAATTTCTATTTTCCCTAAATGCAGCTATAAAAGACAAGCTAGAAAAGTTATGAAAAACAGCATAATAGATAATGTCCTAAGCTCACCATTTTAAGTCTAAGAAAACACTTTGTACACAGGAAGCTACAGTTTTTGCGAAGATATTGTTTTTATAACTTGGCAGTGGAACTTGGCTATACTGTAATTAAAAAAAGTGTTGTCATCATTTACAAACATTGTGAAATTATGCCTCCCTTTCATAAGAGTCTAATAAAGTTGTGTTAAGAACTAGGTCGTTTTGATAACTTGTCAGTGGAACTTGCTATATAATGTTATACAAAAAACTGTTGTCATATTTTACAACCATTCTGAAATTATGCCTCCCTTTCATAAAAGTCTAATAAATTGGTATTAAGAGCTAAGATCATTTTAACTTGACTTAAAATTGGTAAAATTGAAAATAATTTGTAACAAACCCTAATTGTTATCTTATCTTAAAATAATGAATAAATAAAACAGTTTGCACCTTTCTATTCAGGAAATAAAACATATGAAAAAATGAAAAAAACACATTCTGAGCTGTTCTAAATTCGAAGTGATATTTCTGAAGGGATAAAAACAAAATCTTTATTTTGATATATCACTCCCTTTGGCTCCACCTCTGATATTTAAGGCTTACATGTCTGTTCTTGTTGCTAAATAACCCTTTTGAGTCTGGGTTTGCTAAATCACTGTTTTGATAAACCATTTTTAAGTTATTGAATTTTATCATAAGTACTTATAAAGGCACAATTGCAGGGAAGAACTTCAATAAAATAGGCCAAGGTAGCAAAACTTTAGGCTGAAAAGTTGGACATTTTCTCACACACTTAGTTTTCAGCCAGTTATTGGTGCAATTTTCAGATTTACCTGAAAATGAAAAGAATTGGAATTCATCCTGAGGACCTGAAATAGCCACAGATTCTCATAATATTCACTTGCATAAACATTTCTGCATGCAGAAATGTAGCAAATCTAAACTTCCACATGCAGAAGTGAAAAACGTAAATGATTGGAATTGCACTTTTAACCTTTCTTTCTCCATAGAGAAAATGTTTGATCCCTTAAATCCCTCACCCTTTCCCCACTCCTTACCATGTTGGGAGTGTTTCCTCTCTTTCTCATCTTAGATATTGACTTACCCATGCCCTCAACCAGAGTTAATTTGTGGGCCTAGGGTCAGAATGTGCCTTGGAAATGTTTGTGACTATTCATATGCTTGCAAATGTGTCGGGTTAATCTACTTTGGCAGGTGGAAATCCCACAACATACAGGTTCTGATGGCTCAGTGGAGTAATGCATTCACTGCAGAAATGTTTGTTCAGCCTCATGGTCTCAGACTTGTTTCCTCAGAGGTCCACCCTGGCTTCCATCCTCCTGAAAGTGATGACATGAGAGATGGGCAAAAATAAATAGATCAGCACAAAGACACATCTTATCTGAAGATGTGCTGTACAAACATGCATGGTATTTACTCAAATGGAAATTTCAACACACTGGCGGAATTTTAAGTTTGAGGAAATCTATTCATTGGTGCAAATTCATTTGATGTATTTTGCACTCATAAAGCATGACATGAATACCTTTTTGAATAGGGCCATTTACTAACGTATCAGTTTTGACCATTGGCATGCTATGATAGGTTACTGTACATAGGGGTTTTCTGGGGTTCATCAGCATGTCCAGGGAGAATTACTTTCTTGAGTTATTCAGTAAGGATCACAAGCATTGTGAGTATGTTAGTCCAATTATAAGGATGTCTGTGATTGATCTTCTCTAGTCATACACATAGGCTTCTTTTTGAAACGCATCCCATTTTCCTTCAAGATGAACGGGCGGCATTTAAGAAAAAAAGATGTTGGTTTATTAAAAAGCCGACACAGACATGGTGATCACCTCACCCCAGCAGGCCACCCTCCCTGGGATTTTTGCGATTCCCAATGTGTCGCAAACCGAGACCCACCTCATGAATATTAATGTGGCAGGTTTATTTGTGACCCACTGGAAATTTTAAACTGTGTTAAACACACATTTGTGTTTGCGATTACCTAATAGTGAATCGCAAAACTTCGCTATTTGGTAATCACAAGCTGTTCCCCCTTGTACATCTGGCCGTAAGTTGCAATGCTTGTGTCTTCGGTTGCTCATACTATACAACAATCTGCCTTTGTTTCATTTAAATGTGATTTATTCTTATTCTAACCTAACCAAAGTAGCACAAAATTCGAAGACACAGATACTGTAAATGCTACCTTAACAGTGTTATAGTTCATTTATAGACTGATTCTCTTTTCATTGTGAGCAGAATGCCTTGTCTTGACCCAGAAAATTTACTCACTATCACTCTTTTTCAGTATGAAAGTGTGTTTGGGGACTGTATATATGTATCTGCAATAAAGGTATCTCAAATAGTATGGTATGCCTGATCAAGTCTTGTACACCAGAGAATGTATGCTAGACTACAGCAATATAAGACGTAAAATTCAGACTCTTTATTGCATATTCATTGGAACAAAAACATCATTTTATGAAGGGGTATATATTGGACCTGGCCCTTTCTGCAGGTCACCGCAGATTTTGCCTTCCTATACCTTCCTGAACTGGACTCTTTTTGTTGGCTTGTAGGACTCTGTGCACTTTTTCCCAGCTAACCAGTGGTAACGTTCTTGTGCTGTCTCCCAAAAACTATCTCCCATAGACTTAGTAAGTGCTAACTTTCAGTGTGAGAACAGACAGAGAAATGCTGTTACACTCAAATGACTTGTAATTTTAAATCTTCTTTGGTGGTAAAGTCTGATTTTAATTTACTATTCTGAAAATTCCACTTTTATAAAGTTGGCATTTTTCTCCCTAAACCAAATGTGTCTTTGTGCCAGTGTCCAGGGTCACATGACTGTGACTGGCTCTCTTGTTTGGCTAAGTATTGATTCCAGATAATGAGGGAAAGGAGGCCTCGGTGTGGAGGTGAGTGAACCCTTACCGTTGTCACCCTAGACAGTCTGGAGCCCTGACCACTGGAAGTATAAGAACTGACCAGAAACAGTTCAGAGGAAGGCCAGGGATTTCCCCACTATAAAGGCTAGCATCAAGCATAAAAGTGGCACCTCTAGATCAACTCATCAGAACGCTCCTGGACCTGTGGAAAATTCAGATGAAGAACTGTCCTGCTCTCTGAAGAAGGAAGATTGGATCTGTTTACCTTGACCCCATGCTCCCCAGAAGTGACTCAAAGCGTCAGGTGGCAGATCTCCTGTTTGAGCTAAACTGATGAAACAAGCTTCAAGAAGCCTCCCTGCAACTGCCCAGCTGACTAGCACCAACTGGACCTGCCTGGACCAGACTGAGACCTGCTGCTGGTCTCTGTTGCAGTGAGTCCTGATCCCCAAGAGGTGCTCCCAGCTCCTAGACCCTTGGCTGACCTCGAGCTGTACTCATCATGAAGATAAGGTGAAGACACAGAGGTTTTGGGCTCTTCGTGACCAGGATGTGACCTCTTCACATCAACCGTCCATGGCGACTGCCAAGAAGAAGCTTTAGTGGGATCTGTTCTTAATGCCTACAGCAAATGTCTGCAATAAACACCAACGTGTGATTTGCACTTTGCTCTGACAGCGACAGCCCATGATGACCGTCAACACAAGGCTTCAGTCACGACCAGATCTTTGTGCCACAAGAGCGACCATCCATGATGCCCAACCTGCTACTCGAGGCAACAATGACCTCCCCATGGCCCCTGTCAGCGAGAACAGCAGCTTCTCATCCGGACTTTAGAAAGTGACTCTTTATTGGAATGAACCTGGCCCCTTTAGATGACCTGTTCTCCATTGGGGCGGCCTGGACTTGTGATTTCCCCCCAGTGCAGCATGAGCAGATAACCGCTAGTGACGCAATGTGCTTTTAGGTGCTATTTTCCCCTAAAATTTCAAAAAATCATATTTTCTGTTGTGCAGATTGGATTTTTGTTGTTTTGGTATCATTTTATTATTTACTCAATTTTCTAGATTGGTTTTGTCTTGTGTTGTGTTTTTACTTTATTACTGTTTGAGTGCTGCTAAATACTTTGCACATTTCCTCTAAATTAAGCCTGACTGTTTTGTGCCACGCTACCAGAGAGTTCAGCACAGGTTAATTTAGTGAAATTTGTGGTTCACCCTGACATCCCTCTCAGCTAATAACCTAATTTCTAACAGTATTGATGATTCCCAGAGTTTGAAACAAGAGTTCTTAGCCCTGTCATTTCTCATTGTGGGGTGTAGTTTGAACCATTGGCTTAACATTCAGAGACAGATAAGAATTAAAGATTAAGTTGGGTGCTGTGGCCTGGGTTTTACTGGTGTAATCCAATTAGAAAATAGCTGTGTATTTATAAAAGTGAAACCAAAGTGGTGAACCAGGAGTGTTAAACACAGTTGTATGAATCAAAAATAATATAAAGAGAGAAGATCACTGGCTTTTGCCACACAAAAAAGCGTTAGAAAGTGGATGTGAAGGAGAACTATAGCTTAACAGTAGGTAGCAAAAAATGCTAACTAATGTTGAACAAAATCTTTAAGTATGTCCTCTCACATGCAGTTGAGACATTTTTCATGGTTTAAAGTTCGGTGGCTTGTGTAATGTCTAAAGATATAAGGTACGGAGAAGGTCACAGTAAACCCCCATCTGGGGGCCTGTGGTTAGATATAATGAAACAGTATGATCCTATTCCGAATAGAAAATCTACTTGAAAGAGATCAAATAAATTTGTGAGATTTGATAATTGTGTGGAGTTGCTCTGTGACGTCCCGTTCCAGCAAAATAGTAGCTTGTATTTACATAGTATACCGTAACTGAGCATAGAATTCAACAGGTTAGTGCAATATAAAATGGGCCTAATAAGAGGCGGCTCTTGGTGGCTTGATAAAAGCAATCCGAGATTGAGTAGTATTCAAAACCAGCAAACTCATGAACATTGACAGAGACAAGGATCCACAAAGGAGTCCATGCAATGGCTAGAATTTGCTAACAGTTGGAATTGAGAGCACAGTGGGCATACACGCCTAGATAAAAGAGAAGCTGCTTATGGTCGTCAGTGAGATGACTGGAAAATACATTATAGAAAAGGAAAGGTTTCCCAGCAGTGGTGTTTGCAGTGCAATACCTTCCCTATTGTATACTCCTTCTTTATGGAAATAGTATAAATGTTTACAAAAATGAAACTGTTGACGGAATAGATGTTTTAGGGAGATCCTTTAGGACCCAGAACAATTCAGCTTGAGTTTTAACAGTATGAAAAATGCATGGAGTATGATATCACTGTTTCATATGTCAAACTTGGAGGTGATAAGCTTTCATTTTACTCCTGTATAAGAATTTGTCAGTGGAGAGATAAGAGGTAGCATTATGTTAGGCACGCCTGGTCATACAGGGCCCAAGAGCGTGTCAAATACATTAGTGCTCGATGCACAATGACTCTGAGGCCCCCAATCCCCATTCCTGAAGGAGTGCTCGTCCTGTTTCAATGTGCACCTACACCCTGAAGTATTCAACACAATGTGAGGATATGATTTCCATCCAATGGCATTTAGCGTGGGGATGCCAGCGGCCTCAAGTTTAATAGAGTTAGGAACCATTAACTCTCTTCCCCTTCTTTGCAAAGTCGTGAATTTGAGTGTGCAAATTAAGGCATTGTGTGTTCAAATGCAGCTGCTTACTTCTGGCACAGTTTCTCCACACATCCTTAAGGAGTAGATCAGGAGCCGTGGGCTTCTAGAGGATCAGAGGAGCCCTCCTACTGTTCTGTAAAACCCTTCAAGGGGTACAAAATATACGGGTGCATGTGCATGAATGTGCAAGGATTCCCTCATTGCCATGTGGGATGTAAGTAAAATGCATAGCACCGAATACAATAAATAACCATATTAAAATCCATTTTAAAAAGTATATATAAAGAGATAAATTGAGACAACAAATCATAATCAAACAGTCCATATACTGAGCAAGGAATCATATATCTAAAACTGCGACTTAAAAGTGCAAAAAGAACAATATCAGGAAATGTACATGTGCAATCTCCCTCACCCCTCATAATAAAGTGCTCATGTGTTTAACAGAATGTTGCGTAAAATGTGCTATTGCCAAGCAAATAAAAACAAATTAAAGCAATTGCGAATATAGCAAGGCAGCTTTACACTGTTTAAACTTAGCAGGTCTCAAAATAGGTTTCAGAAAACAAACGCTTTCTGGGAAGGTTATAAAATCTGCAATAGAACATAAAATACAACATAAACTGAGGCGATCTAGAATCACAAGGACTTCTATTCGAAAACGCCACGAGTCTAAGCTTCAGATTTTCCGACAATCAGGCTGGCATGTGATGTTTAAAATACATTATAGGACCAGCAGGCTGCATGAGAGGTGTCTAAGGGGCAGTGAGGTGGGAGAGGAATGCGGATTGGCAGGAGTACTAAGAGGGAAAACACATTATTTTGTAAAATAACCAATATTCTGAGGACTTTCAAAAGAAAGAGGGAAGAGTGTGTGCATTTTTGTCTGAGTGTATGTAAAAATCCTTGGTGAAATCCGAGTAACATCTCACAATACCCCATTGAAAAACCTGGACCCAACTATTTTTCAGAAAAAACATTTATTGGGGGGGTGTAACACCCCAAACAACCCCCTGAAGCTACGCCCCTGCGTGCAAACAGTATGAGTTAGAAACGGTATAGGCTCAACACTCTGGCTTCAGAACGAAGCTCGACCCTACATTTGGCCCAGACATACACCCTCCCATTGTTGCCCCGAACCGATTTCTCAGGGGGTTATGCACATACATTCTAACAAAGTACTGCACTTAGAGGATACAAAGTCTGCCTGAATGAAACATGGGATTGAAAGTACCGACTGGAGTCATGCTCAAGCTGAAGAGCAGCACTCATTGACGAGAGCCTGCTGATATCACGATATGATGCGGAAAGATAATATCAAGATAAAACAGTACTATGGCTGTCTTCCTTCTTTGGCCAGAAGCCTTACCAGCTTATTAGGCTTGATCATTTCTTCTTATTTGTGGAAAGAAATGTTCACTCAAGGTTCACTGGATTCTCAAGTGATCTGGAGCATACCAGGTCATAGATTTCTGACGTGGAGGAAGCAATAGGGAGTATTTGGTGACGGTAATGCCTCGTTGAAAATAGGTCAGGTGTGGGCAAACGTAAAAATATGGAAGATTCTTAGCAAATTCCAAACATTTCATTTGTGGTTTAACAGCTGCTACCAGATAATATTACATTTTGTGAGCACTGCTTTCATACCTTAAAAATAACTCTAAATTCTTTAACCACCATCAGCAGTGCTGTTGAGCTCTCCTCAATGTACATTTTCAAAGAATACATTTCAATCAAGATTTATCACTAAATCCTCGTTTGAGTAGTGTGAAACACCGCTGCTCCCATTGGCCACTTGTGAATGGCATTAGTGAACGTTGTAGATGTGTAATTGAGATAATTGCCTTTCTCCCCGCTATGCACCCTCACATGTCCATAACTGGCAATACGGGCAATTATTCTTTGATAAAAGCCTTGCAGACCATTCATTAATGCATGTCCAAGATGGTCAAACAGCGAGGCTCGGGAGTTCATCATTGCCATTCCAAACACACGAAGGACCTGCTTCAGGAAGCCATTTGCATGTGTAAATTCAAAGAACACTGCTTAATAAAACCACACATTTGGATCCATCTTTGCATACACTTCATTAGGATTGTTTCCAGGAGTAGTCTTGAATAACTTTAAGAATAAAAAAAAAAAACAATCAGCACCCAGGCGAGGGAATAAGGCTGGTGCTTTTTCATTTTTTATTTTTTTCAAAGAACTGAGCCCTAAGTTCAAAAGGCAAAAGCATATTAATGTTTTTGAAAGTTCTGCTCTTTCCCTTCTATCAGCATACATTTTAAACACTTAATGCCTATTATGGGAAACTATAAACATAAAGAGTGCTATCATCCACATTGTACTGTACCTCCTATTTTGTTCAATAAATCCGCTGGAGTGCTTCCGTTGGGTTACTGTGTATATGTGTTTTTTTAATTCAATCAAAGACACTAGTTTTGAAAGCAGATGGCCATTAGGCGATGGCCTTGTTCGCCTATATGTTTGGAATAGCACCTCGGGTTCTGTTTAAGAAGAATTACATGTTCCTAACGTTATTTTAATCTCTAGCCATTAATTTTAAATCTTTGGCTTAATACTTAATCGCATACCTAAATATACATAAAGTGGCTTTAAATGTGCGAGTTAGAAGTTTGTTTCTGCATTGGGGAGTTACAACATTTGCTGTAGTTTGAAATGCTTTCCTGACACAAAGGTGCATTATCTTCGGCTGAGGAAAATGAACCGAGCAGCACAATGGTTAATCCCACATGAACAGCTTGCGCTGATTCAAAGCCGCTGCAGGCCCCTTATCCCTTTTCTCTCTTCGTGAGCTGTCCTCTTTCTTTTTCGCTTCTTTTGTCATGCCTTTTCTTTCTCTCAATACATCAAATAGCAGCACGTCGCCACAGCTGTACTGTTGTTTCCGAATAGAGGAATGCTGACGGATTTCGTCTTTTTTTCTTTTGTGTTGGCAGTGATGGCGCTGGGAGAAGCGGGACCTACATCCTGATAGACATGGTTCTTAATAAAATGGCAAAAGGTGAGTTGTGGTACTCCTGTCTACCAAAGTGATGTCTGTGTATGTATAATATATGGGAAAAAAGCACCCTGGCGTACATTATAAGGATGTTGCAAGCCACAGAGGGGTTCCATGACCACATAGAGAAACGAGGCCGAAAGATGAGTTCCTATATATATATGTTCATGGAACTCCGATGTGACCTTCAATAGCCTTAAAATGTTTGGAAGAGTGTATTTTGTTTCCTATAATTCATGGTCACAACATTGCCCTTTCTGCAAACAACTTAAATATTTGCTGTCTCTCATTATGAAAGAGGAAATATGGTTACGAGCATGAAGAATAAGACTGGACTGTTATGTGAAATTAATCACATCAAAAAAAGCACTTACTGATTTGTTAGCAGGATATTAGAATCATACTGATGTATGTCATATTAAAAAGTGCTGATGCTCAGAATGTGCAGACCAAGGTTGAGATTCTGTTTTTTTTCTATAATGACCTTTAGTGTGCACAAATAGACTTTTGCAATCAATAGCTCCTTTATGCTCTTCACTGTTTGTTTCAGAAAAAAAGACTATACGAATGAATGATTTCATACACAAAAATGAGGTGCAAATTTATTACCGCTTTTTGTAAATGAAATGCTAGCACATCTGGTTAATGGTTCTTTTGTGTGCGTGAGTGTTTGTGAAGTCATTGGTATGTGTGTTTCATTAACGGGCCTTTTTGCCCATGGTTACCGTTCTTCGTCTCCTTAGTCTGAATCGAGGTAATAACCTTCAACACCATTATACAGTGACTAACTACTACATCATCTCATCATTGCATCTATCCGACCATTACATAGACCTGCTATCATTTAGATAAGGCAGATTTTATATTCTACCTTTGCAGTTGGTCCATTAGTGCCAAATTGAGGCAATTATGACTCGATGTAATGATCATAGCCAAAGAAATGTTTAGGGGGATGCTGTCGTCAATATGAGTGAGCGAATTTCTAACTGCGCATGCGCAGCGAGTGAAGAAGGAAACATTTCAGCTGCATGTACTAGCCAGAGTTTTCTCATTTCCTCCAAAATCCATGTGCTGATAGTCCTTCCCATTTTGGGTTCCAGGATATCCATGGGCAGGTGAATTTTTGACTGAATCCGAATGTGTGTCTGGCAGACGAGGACTTTAGAGCCAGTCCTGGGTTGGGTTGGAGATTGCCAAAATGATGCACGTCACCTTGTTGACTTATGTGGTAATCATGTAAAAATGCTGGTAAACTACTAATAGTTGCGCAATTCGCATAGCTTTAAGTAGTTTTAAAGAAATGCAGGGGTGTATGTGAGTTTGCAAGCATTCAATTCATTTAAAGTAATGGTGTTGAGTCAAATGAGGTAGACATTCAGGACCTTGTTCTGAGCTGGCAAGTGATTGGATGTGAATATGCCAGTGTCGGAGTTTCTGCTTCCAGTTAGTATCTCCTCTCCAGTCACCAGTCATTCCTAGTTTACCAGCCTAGACTAGGCAATGATATAATGGGCCCAGAATTACCATATCCAATTCCTCACGCAATTCCAGACCTGTTTCTGCACACATATGGTTTTAATGGTGCCTTGAAACACATGGAAACAACTTTTCCAACAGGGAGACAACACTTACTTTAGGAAATATGTTCATCTTGGTTTTCCAGCTTCATGCCTGTGCAGTCCTTTCCACAATACATCTCCCAGCCTCAACTACACCACCAGTATAGCTCTAGGCCTTGCATTTTCATGGATTTTTCTACCTCTACAGCACTGCCTACACAAATATTGTGATATGTCTCTCTCTTTTTTAACAGCATCAGACTTGGAGGGAAGTGAATTCCTCAGGCATATTCAGTGCTATCCATCCAGTGTCAGAGACTATCTCTTCTTGATAGTTTAGATACACGTTATTAAGGGATGGTGTTTATGAATTCATGAATTAATACTGAGGAAGGTTAGCATTGTAGCTCAGAGTGGTACGTTATTGGACTGCCAATTGCGTCACTGCTTATCATATATCCAACCCATATTTGTTTTACATTCTAAAATTACACATATTTAGAGGGGATTCTGGGTCGTTACAAGTTAGAGCCTGGGAGTCACTTAGGAATTTGAAATAACTGGGAATTAGTAATTCTGGGTCTGATTCTTAATTTTCACCCACATTTTCATAGAGATTTTGCCAGCTTTCAGCAGCTGAAATCTCCATATAAAAATAAGCAGATCAGTAGGAACACCGCAGATCTCGAAAATTCCATTTGAGCTGTGACCCACTCATCAGAATTAAGAGGCCTATCGTAATTCGGGCCTGAATGTTTTAGTGCAGAATATGCTGCACTCTCCCATGTTTGCTTCTATTGACCTAAAGGCACCAAGGTGAAAAATAGGAACCACAAATGTGTGCATCCAAACATTTTTTATTGTGGTATCCATTGCACAATGAGCTTCCTACCAGAGGTTCTCTTTCTAGGGATTTCGCCTAGTGTGAGAAGTGGGAAAGGGTATTTAAAATGTACTTTCAATAGATGCCATATCTCCCACATTATCTCTTGCTTCGGCACCAACCATTGTGGTGTACCAGCAGATATATTCTGAGAATGTCCCATTATTGGGGACTATGTTCAACGTCCTTCTTCTGGTGGTGCAAAATTGTAAAACAACCCCTTCTACATGGGAGAGCCTATCTAGCACTTTCTCAGAGCCTCTGCCCTGCTCTTATTGTCCTCAGATTTTCTGCCCACATTCCAACTGTCCAGTGACAGACGAGACTTCTTAAAGTGCACAATTTCACCCCTGCCCAATCTTCAGCTACTGCTGGGTGACACCACATTGCTGTGTAGGACTGGGGTCTGCATGGGGGTCATTCACTGACTAAAGGGCTGCCCTCATTTGGGCTAAGATTCCTCAATGGTTGTCAACAGACTATGGTAAGACAACCATCAAAAATGATTGTCAAAGCTTACCCACCAGCAGTTGCAATAGTGAACATAATTCAGTTCATGGATGTTGTATGTATAGAGGAGTGGATATCATCGATAGAGGACATTGAGAGGTGATGGGAAGACCTGAAAGATTTAGAGGGATTGGAAAACCAAGAGGAGGATGGAATGAGGGAGCGAGATGATGAGGGATTTAAAACAGGTGAAAGTACGATTAAGAAAAAAGAGGGAGACCTGGTGAGATTTGTACGGGAGGGCACACTGAAAATAAAATTATAAAGAAATGAGAGACTGGTGGCCACAAGATCCAGATTTCCAAAGTGCTTTGTAAGAGGAAGTTCTACAGTGACTGCAGTTACAAGCAATTCTACACCCAACTGAAAACCCATCTATTTTAACACCTCCCCCTCCCCCATTTTATATATATACTGTTTTTTTGGAAGATACCCTGCTATACCCTGTGATGCTCCCAACAAACCTGACTATGTGAACACCATGTCCTGATAGAGTAAGGAAGCATCACTCTAACCAAGACCCCGACCCCTTTATCCAATGTACCTCATATGGAATACTCTTAGAACTATTAGGGGGCTGATGAACAAAGTTTTCACACTACGCACGCACAACAAAGAAGTTGCTGCGTTGCCTGAAAGTGAGAGAGCAGAATGGCTCCATATTAACTAAGATATGGCACTGTAGCTCTCTCCCCATGCGTGTGTGTGATTTTCGCTGCCTTGGTCCAATGCACCCCCTCGGGTGCCATATTGCAAGTTTGTGTGTGATGTCATGCATAGGTTTTATGCTCAAGTGCAACCTTTCCACTATAAAATACTATGCTTAGACATAAGTTAATACGTTTCCTACTTTGTATGTGTGCTGTACAGTACAGCACACATGCAAAGTTTGAAAATTTTTGAGAAAAAAAAACTTTTCTCTAACTTTTACGCCTGCTTCAGGAAGGCATGTATTTGTGGTGCAAAATGCTCTTTACCTTATTTAGTAGGTAGGACTTTGTATCAAAATCCATGGGTTGTTGCCTGGGAATGTTTATTCACCACCTATGTAACTACCCCTTGACTCACAATAGTGTAAAGCAGCAGAAAGCAGCACTTTGTGTTACTTTAGGTCTACTTTCCAAAGCATATCGGATGTGCGCTGGAAAATAAATCCCATAAAAACTCTTTGCACCTGTTTGCATCACTTCTGACGTAACATTTTAGTAAGTCTGCCCCTAGAAACAAGACTTTTTGTATGTGCTATTCAAAGTAATAATCATAAACATAAACCTAAATATCCATTGATAATATTTTTTAAATCATTTTTATGCATACACTATATATGCATGTGTCTGCATGTGGACGTGTGTGTGTGTGTATTTGTATAATTGTGAATGATTTTAAGTTATCTGTTTTCATGGTCTTGTTGGTGTATATGATTCAGAATTATGCCACATAGTGTATTTTTTATCAGTGTCGGACAAAAGTTGTTGATGAAAAAACACAAAGAAATCTACTCCATGTGTAAAATGACTCCCCATAAACAGAAATTATGGTCGCTGAAAAAAGTGATATTTGAGACACAAGTGAGACTGAGTCAAGCTCATTTGGCCTTACCTTTAAGCGAGAGATACTTTTACAATAACTGACGTTTTCTTTGGTTGTAAATAAATGGTATGTATTTGCTAGCATCAGGTTTTTCAAGCTTTTAGGGAAGGGTTGACTTCGTAATAAGAACACTAACAAATTTCATTTGCTGACTCCATTGTAGCATGTAATGTCAAATTCCATTTAAGTGTGGGCTTAGTGTTTGACAATACAAGAAGTCATGTGAAACTAGCCAAAGAAAGGCAGTCCGGTTTGAGTGGTCACCCCCAGTTTGCCCTCAGCGCGCCCCCTCCCCGCCCACCTCCCCTATCAATGGGGGAGTGCAATGTGAAATCCCCTGACCTGGCGCCTTGGCTGAAGTTTAAATGAAGAATCAAAGGGCAAAGCGGCCATGACAGCCCTGCTGAGGTGGACCATTCCCAGGCTGTCACACTGGGAGGCGGCCGAAGGTTTTGTTCTGAGGCACATCGAGGCCCGGTCTGGGAGGCCCAGGCCTCCTTTGTCCGGCCTGAGAAGTTTGAGGCCCAGGTTGAGGTTGCAGTGTTCATCAACATGATCAAAGGCGGCGGAGCCCTGCACATGAAATCTTGCTTTCCATTTCCCATTTTCTTGGAGAATGGAGTCGTCCAGGCCAGAAGAATGCCCTTTGCAAAGCTTTTATGTGGAGTGCGAGCGCTAACGTGAGTCCTTCATTTCCACTCAGAAGATTGTAAGTGCACTTTCAATGTCGCCCAGCTGCAGGACTCACATCTCCCAACATTTCTTTCAAGTGGGCTTTCAATGCTGAAAGCCTTGAGTCTTGAGGAGAAAAACGTAGAATAACCCAAGTCCGCGTTCCACTCCTTGCTTTTATGAAAGTAGAAATAATGCATGTTTTAGAGGAAAGCGAAAGAGGAAAGACTGAGTGTTGGCGGTGGTAATGTACAGTCAAGATAATGTATTGCATCGTTTTTTATAGGAGCAATTAAAGAGACATTTTAGCTCACGGTAGTTTGTGAACGCGGTAGGCATTTGTCATTTGTCTGACACACAGTTAAAAAAGGCATTGGGTCATTTTAGTAAATAATGATGTACCCGAATGGAGTGACAGGTCCTGGATGGGAGTGCTGCAACTTAGATACCCAACAATATCTAGTGGTGACATCACCGGAAAGTGTAGTTAACGTCATTCCATAAAATACTGCGTATTGACTGCATGTCAGGACATGTTCCTGATCCGTTAGTGTGATGTGGTCGCGCGGCATGAAACGCACACAGCGGGCAGTTTTCCATTCAGGAATCTATATTGTACCCAGCCATTACTGTCACCTCATTGAATCCCTGGATTCTAATTTATAAATTTCACAGAGGTGTGAAAAATCCTATTTCAAGGTAAAGAATATTTTCGCGTTGGGGGGCCTTGCCGGCTTATCCCCCCTCAAATAAGGTTATTAATGCATACACTTGAAATGCAACTTTCTCAGCTTGCGTTCCTCCAGTGCCTTATTACAAACCTCTTTACGAATAATCAACAGGGTAGCACAAAAAGTTCGGGGTATGTCACAGAGCAAAACCCCCTTTCACTGGGTTAGCAGTGCAAAGTAGAAGGGAATTAGAACACACGCATGGCCGTTCTCGTGGGGTAAATAGGGGCAAATTACTGATTTTAATTCTGACCATTGCCCATTATAGTTGACAGTGTTTATTTGCCGCTTTTTTCTAGAGTTTACAATCGGAGGTCAATTTTTGTGCTAATCGGGCAAATAATAGATAGATTACAGACTTGATTACAGTTTATACTGGATTTTGATTTTCATCTAAGAAAACTGTAAACATGCTCATAAAACACAGTAACGCAACAAGAATCTGTACTTTGTCTTGAAGTGGCTCTATCTACCTCACATTTGTCATAAAACTATAGGTAATACATGTTTTACTTATTTTACAATCGATACATTGTAATGAAATGATCAATCAGGAGTGTTTGATATGGACTTTCGGTAAGGTGCACGATACTAAAATAAGAACACTTTGAGGATTAATACATCTGGAGCTGCTACTGTCAGAGAGGAATAATTCACTAGTCCAGATCACGATCTGAAAGTTCTACATGAAGGAAATTGTCAAACAGTACTAGGTTGTTAAATCCAGAAGTGTCAGCAAAAAGGTAATTTAGAGAATATTTATTCATAGAGAAAAGTGGTCAGTGTTTGAATCAAAATTATGTAATGGCCGGATTTCGATTTATGAAGAACATCCCAAGGCGGTGTTAGTAGTCACACAGCCAACTGATGGACTGTTGATTTTTTCAAGTGGTTCAAGGAACACAGAAGTTTACTTTGAACTCATGACACCTCAGGAGATATTTCTTCTAGCTCTCTTGCGGTCAAATGTGAATCTGATTGTATTTATTAAATTTGGTTGCACCCATTACCCATTTTTGCAAGCCTTTAGTGACATTTAGTTTGAACAAAGACCACAGGAAGTTTATTTTTAATTGGTTCTGGTATGAGATGTTGAGATTCAGTACAGATGCCAAAGCAGATTAACTCTTGGCCCCAGATTCTCAAAGGTTTAGCCTCGAGTTAGTGTTACCTCTTCAATGCAAACCCGACTCTGAACCAGTTTTGGGATCTACACACCAATGCGAATTGGTGTTAGCGTTGGTTTGTATGTAAAAGTAACGCAAAGCATCTTAAAAAGCTACTTTGCATTACTTTGCGCCAAGGGGGTGTTACATGGGTGTTCCTATGCAACCACCCATGCTTTTTAATGCTAAACCCTATTAACTAACATTGATACAAAGGGTTTAGTGCCAAAAATATACGCCACTGAAAAGCAGGCATTAAATGGAGAAATGTTTTCATTTCTCTGTGCTTTTCCGACTTTGCATGCGTGCTGCACTGTACAGCACACATACGAAGTAGTACAGCTTTTAAACTTGCCTAGGCATAATATTTTGTACAGGAAGAGTACACATCCTGATTAAGCCTATTTTAGACTCAGGCACTCACCCTAGGACAATGGTGCTAAGGTGTGTGCTTGGCGCACAGAAGCTGAAATTAGCGCTGGCACTAGGGAGAGGGGAGGAGAGAGCCATATCTCTGTGAATGTGGCGCTCTCCTGCTGTCTTCCTGTCACTCAATGCAGCGCAGCACCTTTGGGTGCTGCGCTGCGTTGCCTGACTCCTTTCAGAATCTAGGCCTTAGTCTTTATCAAATTGAAGGAAACAACATGTGAAGAGTAAAAGTAGGTTGTTTAAAGGAAATGTTATATTCCAAGTACTTTCAATGATTTCCTTTTCTTCACATCCAGAAAATTGCAGATTTGACTTTAGCCTGTACCAGGATGTTCTTCCATGAATCTAAAGTGAATGCCGTGTGCTGGGTAATAATGTTTGATGTGCACTGAGAGCCATTCAATGTAGGTTGGGGTATTACTTCTATAGAGCACCTTAAAAACTGCTTTTTAAAAACAAAAATAATATTTTTCTAAAACATTAACTGACTCGCTTTATTTAAATAAGTAAAAGAGCCATGATTTTACAAATGTTCTTTGAGGAATGCCTACAGGTTTGGCCCAGTTTTCCTCTTTACTGTGGTCATGTTCCACTTTTTTTTGTGTTTGGTATAGTAATAATCAGAGAGGCAGTGGTATTTCTCTCCTTTGAATTACAAACAGTGGCCTAAGTAAGGGTCTTTCAAGCTAATAAAACACTATAATCCTGTGGGCTGATAAGGACTGCACGATGTAGACACTCTTACGTATTTTCTCTACCATCTGTAAATAACAGTCCCACTTGGTTTGGAGCTATTCATTGGTCCACCCCATATTGCCTGACACCTTAAACTAGATACAGAACAATTCATCTTGTTCTCTTAAACCACATACAGCAGGAGTTCCTTGAATAGCTCTGTCTCCCTTTATTTCCTACTCTCTTTCACTAATAGCCTCCATCTTTCCATGACCCAGTAACTTTCTCATTCCACCTCTCTATTTTACCTTGAATTCCTTTGCTACACAACCCCTGTTCTGTAGCTCCTCCTCCCTTCTTCTCGCCCCTTTACCGAATTGCCGATCGGTCCATTCTTGGTCTCCTCCTTTCACCTATTACCACCCCTTTCCCAATCTCGTTAGCACTATCAGCAACTCTTTCACGAAACAAGAATGACTGTTATGTCTCCTCTCCTTGTATCTGTAGATGGGATGTTAAGTCAAAGAGAGTCAACACCTTTATCGGTTTTTTTAGTAATGAGGGATGAGAGCTTTCCTTTATGTAGTTTGTACAAGCAGAGACAGCTGCTTCAAGAGAGAAGCAGGAGAAATGTTAAGGAACTGTAACAAGCCTTGTTGTATTTTTAATTATGGTATAAGCATGCACTTACATCACCAGTTTATGAAAACACGTACAAAAAGATAGATATACTTGGATTCCGAACATAAGAAAACTCTATTTCTAGACAGGACATTTTCCTCATTATCACTACATCTTGAAAACCTTATGACATACACGCTCCTACGCAAATATTATATCAATCAGATACTTGTAGGTACATTTTTTCATTGAAAATTCTCGGCATTTAGTGTTTCATAAAGTTATCCTTGGCGGTTGTATTCACTATCATGCTGTACTGAAACACTGCATGTAGTCTGTAGGCTACAGTTTGATATTTTTTCAAGATCATTCTCTTGCATCTTATGCTGCCAAGACAAAGACCCAGAGGCTGCATTTTTGTGTTGAAGCACAACAGTGTTTGCATTCAGACCTGGATATTATTCCCAACTAGTGTATCTCTTACTCTGGTATTCTCTCAACAATACCTTTGACAGGTAAAGTGCATCTAGAAGTAATAATTGTGATAATATTATTTTAGTGATTATCATATTTATTGATACATTTATTTGATTTAAATCTAGATTATGTTTATTAGGTGTGTTCTCGCCATGGTAATTTTGCTCATTCTCGCAAAATGTGCTCTGGGGGTCGGATTTTTCCTCAACTTGCAACCAGTAGTTAGCCTATTTTCTTCCCAAAATGATTCCTCACACCTCAGATTGATGCGAGGATGCTTTTTGCGCTAAGAAAAAGCGGTAAATGCAGCAAAACACAAATAGCAAATGGGACAGTGCGCTCATGCTCCCTAAATGTGCTCTTGCTGTAGGATTTTCCCCCTACATTACTCCTAATTAGGCAAGGCGGAGTAATTGCATAGTTATTGGTAATTCCGCTTCAAAGAGTAACGTGGAACCATCAAAATTACTCTGATTAATCCAGCATGATTGAAATTCCGCCCAGGTTTTCCCAAAATGGCTTTGAAACCACCGACTTCTAAACCTCAGACCATGTCATTATCCCTGTATCCATCATCTAAACTTCAGTCCATGCTATCATTCCTTCACCTTCCTTTAAAAATCAGATCATACTGTTAAACTAGGCATCCATAACTAAACCCAGTATTCCTATTATGGTAACATGCACCCAAAATCAACCCATGTTTTATTTTATCCTAATGTCTTCTACTGAAGACTTCATCATGGCTTTGTCCTTGCATGCTTTTACATGAGCTAGTTATTTTCTTGCAGGCCTTATCTATACCATTGCCCAATTGATTTTCCCAGCATTCTAATTTACAAACCAGTCCCTGCCTTTATGCGAGCGCCTCGCAAACAGTCAGTCCATGCCGCTGTTAATCCACTTCAACCAATTCCATTACTACTTCCTTGCATATTTAATACAAATCCAGACTTTCAAACCAGGCTCTTCTTTCATCTCGACCTCCTTGACTGTGTATTGAACACGCTGTTCCTGGCACCTGTCTCTAAACACACATTCCACTCTATCATTCCTGTACCTATCTTTAACACCAGTTTCATCCATCTTCCCACTGCCCTTTTCTAAACACAAGGCTTCCTACTTCATACTTTTTCCTTGTCATTGTTGTCCATTTACACCGGATTTATCAACCAATCTGGTTAGCCCCAGTGACTACTATTTTACAGTTTTCTCGAAGTGCTACTGCTTTCCCTTCTCAGCTGGTATTCTGGTTAAGTCATCCTTTCTTTTGCTGTTATTTACTAATTACATTGCATCTTTGTTCACAAGGACCTCTTGTGACAGTCTAATATGCTCTCGTCTTGTCCTTTTTGCATGGCACATGAGTGTGGGACATCACACTGCTTGCTTTGCCACCACCCCATTGGGTAGAACGAAAAAGCATCTCACAAAGATGCTTATGACCCTGGCTACTGGTTGTGTGTGATTTGCTTTATCATCTACTCAGTATCTCAGCACACAGCTCCACGTCCACACACTCAATCACTCGGCTTATTCGCTATGCTCGGAAAGTTTAAGGAAGCCATACTATGTTGCCTCCCTTCCATTTCCAGCTCATCTGCTTCTTTCCCTACCCTGCAGTGAAATTAGCAATTAAGATTTAGCACTTAGTGCATTGACTTAGTGATGCCAAAGAATGCATCTCATTTCCTTGGCTTTATGTAAGACACAGATGCCATTCGTGCTTCTCTCCTCTGCTCATTCTTTTCTTCTAACCAGTGAGAAACAACATCTCTTTTGTAGTCCATTTCTTGATGGCACATCCACAGACACGAGTGTTATATGCTTGATTGATGAAGTGTAGGCTTTACAAAAATGTACATGCCTATTTGTCAGTCGTTTCAAATTCGGTCAAAAATCTATTCCTTTTAAGAACTATATATTCTGTAGAACTAATTCAAATTTGGCACTACTGAAGTACACTTTACCAATTATGGCCCAGATTAGAGAAGATAGGGTCTTCAAAAGTAGGGTATTTTGAACGTCTCATACCCTAAAAATGCCTTGCGTTAGGAGACTTAACAATTATTTTGTAGATACTCTCGTAAAATATTAATTTCTATTAAAATTCTTCCAAAGACAAAGAGGGCAGGATGAGTTTAGGAAATATCTGGAATAACTAATGTCTAAACCAGTTCTTACCTCTGAAAAGAGTAAGTTTATGACTTTAGAGCAAATCCTGACCTTTTAGCAATAGTGGGACGAGCAGTGCGGGTTTGTCATTAGCATAACTGCTTCCGTCTCCCTCTACTAGAAGCTCACAAAATGTAATTCACATTGTTTGCTGAGGCCAAATTTTCTAAAAGCTTAGGTTTTTGGCAAGCATGTTGCTCCTTCTGTTTTTAGTCACCGAGGGCAGCATTTCTGAATCGGGGACATAGGTGTATATCTACCCCGACAACTAATGATGCCCTTCATGCATTCTCAAAACAATGGTGGTTAGTTGCAGATCCTTAAACAGATGCGTAATGATCCCATTCAAGCATTTGTAACCTGTTCAGTTGGTGTCTGTGCTGACCTAAGCTGTCACTGTTCGTCCAGTGTTACTTATCGGTCCATCTGTTCTCAAATTAGCATATGTAAAGTTGTATTCCACTGGGAAATGTGACCTAATAAATGACTTTTTCCTGATCTGATTTCACTCTGAGTTGTGTCAATTTACCGTTTTCTATTTCATGTATACTAGGGCCATTTTGTCTTTCAAAATAGTACTGAACAATGTAAAGGCTCAGTATCCAGAATCTATATGCCCTTTGTACACACACATATATACTGGATAGTATCAAGACTCAGTATCCCAAATCTATAGGACTTTTGTATTTACATACTGCCACACTGATTCCTCAAGAGGCAACATGTGAAACTATGTCTTCTTTTTGTTTACAAATGCTCAATTGTCTTTCATTTTTGTCGTTGATGCCAAGATGCACCCCAGGAAAAAAACGTAACTGTATATCATAGCATAGTAAAGCTCAGAAGTATCTAGCATGTAAAAAAGGAACTCACAGAATGCAGGTTTTAGGGTTCTACATTCCTCCCTGCATCATTATGCCGATACAGAAAGGGCGTTCAATGTAAACAAAGCTGAGTCTTTCAAAAGAACACAATGCTCCCATGAAGGCATTTTTCTGTGGATTATGAGGTGAATCATAAAAATTCATTTTACCGCCATGTTTGATTCGTTCCACATCTATTCTGTTTCTCATCATTAACAATTTGCAAATCCACTGACCACATTTTTACCCGGCTGACACAAATGGTTTTTATTTGCAATTCAATGTCCCCACCCTTTCTGATTTGTAATTGTGATTAAAAACCAGAGCTGTAACTGCATTATCCCCATTCCGAAGGGAGGTAGGTGGAATGATGCTGTAACACTACACCCAGTAAATACTTATCCCTGCTGTTTGGGGTATTACTTGTGCATTATTTCCGCATCATTGTACTGTGGCTTGAATAGTGAGTTCCTTAGACTCTGTTCTAAAGGAATGGACAACCTGGATGCTAAGTGACTTTTGTGAAATGATCATAACAGAGTTGTGGGATCTTTAAGGTTATTGCAGACATCTTGAGGGATTAAAGGCCATTTGCACACGATACAGCTTCAAAAAAAGCCTGGTCTCACGGCAGCTTTTAATTCCGCCAATAGTAATCTTATTCTGTAAAGTTGATGGCCTACCCAAGACTGCTATGGGGTACTTTAGGTAATAGTCACTCATTCGAGAGAATTGCTGTAAGATCAGCACTGATATCATTAGGAACATCAAGAAAACAGACTGCAAAGGATAGTTTAGAGACAGTATTCATTGTATATTATTGGATACATGAAAACGGAGGTGACAAATTCCTTGATGGAATTCGTGGATGAAATGATTTATTTTTTAAACATTGATTAGCTCAGCTTCCTTTAAAGCAATTATCTGAAAATATATTTTCTTGCTTTGTGTCACAAAACTGCATATCTAAGTGCCAGAAAACTTTGATGAAAATATGCTTGAAATGTTCTCAGTACAATTGGATTTGGTGCGCTATCCTCTCACTCCCTGCAATGTATGCTTTTGGTTTTCCATTGTATATATATCGGACAATTATCACCTGAAGTTATATTTTTTCAAGATAGGCTTGCTTATGAAACGTGCCAAAACGTGTAATACTCTAAGCTGCTATATATTTACATGTACGTTTTTATAAATGTTGCATCCGATTGTAAACAAATTTAAAATAATCTTAACCTAAAAATGAATTCTAGATTGGATTGGTAAACGTAGTTCTTTATTTTATGGAATGTTTTAGCAGGCTGTTATGGTTCTTAAAGAAATGGGGGGGGGATCTTTTTGGCAGAGCATGCAACTGAAATGAATACCATAAGCTGGCCTTTTAATTTAATTGGGGACTTAAACAGAACTATGGGAGCCACATAGTGTGGCTTTGTACGTATATGTGCCTGTATATGTGTTAGCGGGGAAGGACGCAGAGCAATCCTGACTTCATAGTGGTGTAGGGAGGGGTGGGGGGATCATGACTACTCCTCAAAGCTTCTCCCTTTGTCACTTTTATTTTTCGATCTGAATGCAAAATTTGCAGCTGGCTGTCAGGATTGCTGAGGGATGAATGTAATAATTTTCAATTGGCCGGGCTCGCCTAAAGGGATTCCGGGAGCAGGAGATTGACAGATGCAGCATGGATTATCGTGTGCTCTGAACTCAGCCCAATTTGTGGTTTGTTGCAGGTGCTAAGGAGATTGATATTGCTGCTACGCTGGAGCACTTGAGGGACCAGAGACCAGGCATGGTCCAGACAAAGGTACTGTCAATAAACCCGCTGGGACTTGAAATACATTAAAGGTCTTCCACTGTAGCTGTTTGCATACTTGTTGAGAAAAGGCCCTGACCCAATTTAACACAGGTCGCAGGGCGATTACTTCGCCTGGCTCACTACCAGCCACGGTTTATCGATGCCAAAGGCTTATCTAGGCCAGTGCCTTTTGTGTAATTTCCTCATCTTTTTGAATTAGTGTCCTCAAAAGATCCTTTAAGCTGTATACCCTGTGAAAACAAGGAAAGCCATAAGAAAAAATACATTCTCTCAAACAGACCACTTCCCATTTAAACAGTGTTTGTGTTTACTTAAACATAAACACACTCTCCTTTTCTTTAGATATACCTTTTACATTGTATTATTTCACGCCGGCACTGCCCTACTTATAGGAAAATCATTTAGTTATTTGGTATAGTTACAGGCAGTTATCGCATGTTTCACAAACTTTTTGTTATAGAGCTCTGAAAATCGGCTTATTGGTACGGTGAAAATTTAATCAAATGGGAGAAATTAAGACATTTGGTCCCTGATTTAGAGATGAATTATAAAGTATAGTCCTCCAAAAAAGCAGCCTATACCTAGTCCTCCAAAAAGCAGTGTTGACTTAAGTGTAATTTTGTCAGCATTGAACTTGACTTCTACACTGGATGAACTACCACCACCAGTCTGGAGAATCGGGCGGAGGAAAAGACGCCTATGGGAGAGAATATTGGCCAGATGTACATGTCATAAATGGTCAGTTTCAGAATTTGTGACCATTAAAAGGCTATTTCCTATGTACTAATTCCATTTTAGGAGACACAAAGTTTCTCCTGACTCCTAAAATGGGATTTTGAATGGATACAAAAGCATTAATATGGAAGGAGTGTATTGTAGGTGTCCCTTCCAAGTTTGAAAATGGTAGCTCATGTGTCAATGTTTTGCAACCGAAATCCTGTTGTAAAACATTGAAACTTTGCCAACACTTCACTGGAGGTGATAACAAGTTCACAAAACGGAAGGGGTCCCCTTAGGATTCCATCCCAATGCTGAATGTAAAATCAAGTAGGTATTCGCCCTGGGGACCACTGCCAACTCTAAACAAACTTAAAAAAATATATTCTGATAAAGGCACCTCTTTTTCCTTTAAGGATAGTGGGTTACATAAAAAAAAAAGGTGACTTTATTGAAAATCGGTCACAGATATGGTGGCTTGCTGACCCTTGAAGGCCACCATCCTGTGATTGTTGGCAATCCAATTGGGTCGCAATTTGTGTCCTAATTAATTAATATTAATTAGGTAGGTCAGATTGAGCCTCAATCTGATTAAGTTTTTACTAACTGACCTATTGATACATAGGTGGGTTTATAGAAATATTTACGGGTTCCAAAAATAGTGGTCACAAATTGCGACTAGTATTTTGAAACCAGTTAAAAGTACATCTGGCCCATAGTTACCGCTTCATTTTGGAGGATTACCATTTACCACCCTACCGTAAATGAGGCCCTTGTCTACATGAAAAGTGAGGTGGGGTCTGAAGGACAGAATGAAAACATGATATCAAGAATCACCAAATGCATTATTTTGCTAGGTAAATGGGGCAAATTATGGAAAAGCAACAGCATATGTGGATCATTTAAGAGAGTTCAGAATAGTGGCAATTGTTAACAATCCGAGTATTTTTCAAAGGGGGAGGTTCTTGATGGCACATGTTAGGCTTTTATTTATTTAGGTGTGTATTCTGAGCCATATTTGCAGTATGATGCGTCCAAGGGAAGACTAACCTGATATTAGTAATCCCCTGACCTTCTCACAATTTGCTGTAAGATATGGGCATTGTGATCTGATTGTGAAATATTATTGGAAGTGTAGGCTACACAGCTCTAATTAACCAGAACCGTGAATGGGGCATCATTTTGATGGTCCAAGAAATAGTAAAATCTCCATAAAAATGATACAGTCAGCCATGATCGCAAAATTTAACAGAAGATTGGTATTATTGAAATATTTTTATTTGTGTCTGCGGTTGAATAATGAATAAGAAAATACAGTACTTATATTTAAAATGGATTTTATTAATGGGATTTCGAGGCTGGCCACAACTGTATCAATGGGAGTGCAAATGGAAGTTGTGGATATATTTGGAGAAATTGGAAATTAAATGTGAGCATTAATGTCATTTTCAAAAAGATTGTGATAAATACCAACGGTGATCTGACCAAACGGGAACTTTGAAGAGCGAGAAAACTAGACAACAGTTGGCACTGACTGTTGCAGGACAGTCACAGATTGTGAACATGTTAAAGAAAGTCTAATGCTATAATTCCTGTATTCTCAACAGGCAAGATAAAAGAGTAATTAGAGAGATGCCTAGAAACGAAAGCCAAGATTTGTCAGAACAACAGTATTTGGTAATGCTGGTTAGACAGCTGTGTTCAAAATTGTCAATAGACCAAGAGACGATAAGGCCCGACTCCATCTTGAGCAGGTCAAGGCTCTATTTTCTCAATTTTTTGAGAATCATCTACATGTCTGCCTTTTGACAGAGAGGTCATATTTTCTTATCTTTCCAAGCATCCGTGAAAGTGTCAAGTCACTCTGACATTGATAAAACACATGATGTGACATCAGTCTGGAACAATGGAACAAGTATCTTGCTATCTCTATTTCAAAGTCAGACATGAACAATAGCCAAGCCGGTTTAGTCTGAATTGAAGTGATTTTACCTTATTTGTTTATAAGAATGCATCTTAGACTAGCATCTGGAAGCACATAAGTTATGTCAGACATGGTTGTATCTGAAATTCCCAACTTCGATATGATATTATATAAAAGGCCAGACACTTGACTACTTGTCAGGAGTAGTCTTTTACCCCAGATTATCGTGAAATATACTGCCAGAGACGATCTTGAGTACCTGAGATGCTGTTGCACCACACTTTCTACTGAAAGCTGATATCGAGCCAAGTACGGAAGAAGAAGGGCAGATGCTGTGCGTTTACCCTTCTCAGGGAACACAGCCTCCCTGACTTTTGACAACTACAGCCCTTTTGCTGTAAGCAGGTATGAGGGTGCTGATTTTCGGTAAGGAACTCTAGATGCAAGTTATATTACTCCATGCTCTCCTAGTGTAGCTCTTAAAAGTAGGTCTTTGGGTGTCAGGCTTTTACATGACATTTTAACTGAAATATTAAATTTATTCTTGTTGTTCGCAACATTCATGTGTGCCTTTATTAAGATATTCTATGTGTTTTTTAGATGTGCAAAGCAACATAATGAGAATGAGACTGTTGAAATAAAAGGCTTCATAGTTAAAGTGTATTTTTCTTAGTGCAGGTTGTGTGTGTGTGTGTGGTATTGAGGAGAATGAAATTGGTTTGTTTCCAATCACCACAGCATGTCTGGATCCCTGATTAGGGCCTGTTGGTAACCCAAAAGCATTGACTCCACATCAGACATGTATTGGGTGGAGTTTTGTGGGGCTACAAAAACCTGTCTTTTACATTCAAGTTTTGATGCATTGAACTAAGTTCACTCATGTCACCAGTGGGTGTGAAAACAAACCTTGTAGAGCTAAGGCAAAGTCTTAATTTATGCAACGCAAGTAAGGATGAGTGCATGTATGTATTGGCAGCCTGTGCAAGTCAAACACAAGGAGATGATGGACGGAGCGCCAAAACTTTTCAGACACTCGGCCCCAGCCACAGATCTGAGTTGAATCCATCATCGTTCTATAGCTCACTTCGCCACCACAGTTCAGACACAGCCATACGCATATCAGTCTTGACCCTGTGCCTCATGGGAACAGTCCAGCCTGTGCAAGTCAACAATGGGTTAGTTCTAGTTGTGTGGTTGGCACCAAAATGACATTGAACTGCATAATAATTGACTGATTATTTATAGATGGTACATCCACAAACACATGAAATGTTTTTCCTTTATAAAGAATGATCGAATAAATATGACAACGGTAAGTATAGAACCAAGAAATACTGTAATAGCAATGGAAATATTGTGTACACAGTATTGTTGAACAGCTGTTTAACCAAAAACAGGAAGTGTAATGCATTAGAAAAGGTGCTGGTTTAGGAAAAGTATGTATTTAGTTCAATCGGAGCGCCTCTGTATCCAATGAGATTTGACAGATTAGAACCTCTCCTTGTAGCTGATTGAGTAAGTGCACCCTCTTCTAGAAATTAATTTATAATCACACAACAGAATATTTATAGCTCAGTAAAGATAATACTTTTGTCTTCAATGAAATACACTGTGTATCATGTTTTAATAAAAGGTAGCTCAGGAAGGCCTCCATGTTTTTGATTTGTGTTCTTTTACCTGGAATGGTAAACTAATATGAATTGGATTGTGAAAGTAGAAAATGCTGAAATTTAAACCCAGATTTTTCGTCAGCTGTAAACTCAACTTTTTGCTTCAAGGATCACAGTTGACTTCATTTTTTGAGATTCCAGGCTTGCAAGGGAGGAAACAATTTAAAACGATTTTCAAATCTGTAGAGGGGAGAGTAGCTGGAGGGAGTGAAATAATTGTAGAGCAAAAGTGCTACATGCTGCATTGGGAGCTGTTAGTGAACGCGTTGGCTTCCAAGGATCAAGCATTTTGTTTTGTGAAGAAGCAGATGTGTGAAACCTTCAAATGCGCCTCAGAAGGCTGGAAGCGTGCCACGAGCAGAAAGGCTACATGTTTTATCTCAGCTGTTGGAGCTGGAGCTGAGAGAATGGAGGTGCAGTTTCTGCAATATTTTACCGTTACTATTGCCCGAAAGGAAGAAGGAGGCCATGTTTTAGCACACAGCGGAAATAGTGATGCAACAAACAAATGTGCTGACACGGCTTCATTCGATTTAAGACTACTTATGAATGATACTCAGTTCCATCATCGAGTAGGCAATCCATTATTAACCCTTGTAACTAAGTTTGCCACAGTTCAGCACCATATTGGTCAACATTGCAAGTTAAATACCATCTTGGGTTTGGATAAAGCAGTCACAACAATTATTTTTAACACACTGTGTTTCCTAAACTGCCTTTAATTCCTTTTAATTTTTATTTTTCCTTCTTTAGTATTTTTATATAACTCAAACTCGACCCGGAGCACATACCATTGATGCCCTAACTTACCATTGGCACTATACAAATGCATGAGATGTTTATAATTAGGGCATGCGCTCCTTAGCAAGTGGTAGACATTATAGAATTGGTGGTGGAATATTCTCCTAGCTGTAAATCTAGACCAGTCGAGAGACCATTGCTGTTTAGACACCATCAGGGTTTCTCACCAGTGAGCAAAGTGAAAAAAGCAATATCTAGTGCAGCCCTAGCATGGACATAAGGACGTTAGTGAGGATGACACTACGTAATAGGGCTCAGATTTCTTTTGTTCTCATTATGTGATGTCAGGTAATAGTAGGAGGCGATACTGCGGTTGGAGTTAATGGTTCTGGACAACATGATCCTCCTCATATCAGGCATCAGATGTTTTGGTGTCGGAATGGGGAATAATATGCTCAGTGTTGAATTACCGGGTCCAACCCAGGAATCAGTTCATGGTTCAGTGGCCTTTGTTTTGCGCAGGTGAAAAATTTGAAAGCGCGTTGCATTTAACCATATGATTGCCTCACTCAAATATGGCGTTTGTTGATTTGAACAACATCAATGATCTCTGAACCTCTTGGTGTTTTATGATGACCTTGCACATGCAATCTTTCAGAAGGCTTCCTTTTCTTGGTCATAATTGGTCAGCTGCTAGGTTTTTTCCCAGTGGGCTTGCATTTATGGTCTCCAAATTGCTGTATCCTCCGTGACCGAAATATTAGCTTGCAAGTTGTTCATAGACAGAGGGACAACTCTGTTGATTGCTACAAGCTGAATCCGCTTTGGAACCCTCCACAGCTGGTAATCTACTGTCCTTGGCCCCCTTCACCTAATTCTTAATACAAAGGTGGATGATCATTTTTCCAGTTTTTCGAGAAGGCCATTTTAATCATCATTCAGAGCAATCAATGTTTGTTGAAAGACTGCAATATGAGATGTTGGACCCGAGCCACATTGTAGCACTGCCACCACTGGAATCAACTTGCCACCATCTTGCCCACTGCCTATTATTATTACATGATGCTGAAAATTGATCTATATCTCCATGCTATGTCTTCTCTGTAATTACCTGGATTTGAGCTCCCAGTACTGTCATTCACCACAGACGTTCTAAGGAGACCACCAAGTAGGGCAAAAATATAGCACAGCATGTATTGCTATCCTGGGACTGGATCCTAAAAAGGTGCCTATGTGCAGACTACATTTGCGCATATTTTACGTTACCTTAAACACATTTACAAATTGCATTATGGCTAATGTCAATGTGGAATTGCCCTAATGCAAACATGTTTGCACAATTCCACATCAGTGCCAGAAGTGGGTGAAGGATTTATCCATGCCTACAAAGTTGGGTCTAAAAAAATGATTTGACAATTTGGCCAAAGTTATCCAAGATTGCTCCAACTTTTAACTCGACCCAGCTAACCATCCCGGCCTGCTGATGCACCATGTTTCCTGGGGCAGGAAGCCCCGTCCACGGGTCAGCCATCTCAAGAAAGTGAAGAAAGCTACTAATGCAATCCCTCCCCACACAGGGAAGATGTGCAGGGAGGGAAAAGCTGTCAGGGCAGTGGCAGCTCCTCAGGGGAGTGCGGTGGGCCGGGGGAGCGGCAGGGTGTGAGGTAGTAAACTCCGGCAGACGGCCGAACGGAGTTAAGTATATAAATAAATAAATAAAATGAATTACATTGCACATGCTGCACCCCCACCCTGCCCTGCCCCTGAACCCGCCCCGCTCCACCCCACCGCCCCGCAGCACTTCCTCGAGGAGCCGCCACCGCGGCAGGATGCAGGGGGTAACACGAGGCAGGAAAATCCAGGCAGGCTGTGGACAGTTAAGGAGGAGGGCAAGCTGCAGCATTCATGGAAGAGTGCGTGAAGTGGTGG
This sequence comes from Triturus cristatus, assembly GCF_964204655.1. Taxonomy (NCBI): domain Eukaryota; kingdom Metazoa; phylum Chordata; class Amphibia; order Caudata; family Salamandridae; genus Triturus; species Triturus cristatus. Next base: position 504,336,718 of record NC_140593.1, read on the forward strand.
TAGGATGGTGCTGTGGGTGTGGAATGAAAGAAGGGATAGGGCACTATTGGCAATACTCAGCAGTGCCCCCAATGCCTTCTGCTGTAGCAACAACAGTTACCTGCTGCTAAAAAGTGTAGGGAAAGGTGATCTTTATTTACACATTTGTGAAGTCCAAACTTTGCAAAGCTTGAGAACTTTTTAAATGTAATTTACGCGGAAAAGAGTCACAGGCCACATGAGAAAATTACAACACATCAAGATGACTTCCATGACATGCAAGAACAGGAAAGGTGCACATAAGACATTTTCATATGATCCCCTTAAGGGCATCTATTCAATGGATTCCATAATGGAATTCAGAAATATTAACCCCCAAGACCCTTTATATCAACCAAACTGAGCTGGCGAGACATATGGGCTTGTATTAGGCGTGGGTGGAATTTCAAATATACCAGTGTAATTTGAGTCATTTTGGTAATTCTGATTCACTCTTTGACGCAGAATTACCGATAATTATAAGGTTATTCCTCCTTGCATAATTAAGAGTAATTTTGGGGTAAAAACTCTTAACGTGAGAGCACCTTTAGTGAGTGCAAGCGGCCACTTGCGCTCTCTATTTGTGTTCTGCTGCACTTAGCGCTGTTTCATAGTGCAAAATGCATCCTCTCGTCCATTTTGATTGTGAGGGTTCATTTTGCGCTAAGAAAATACCGATAAACGGCAGAAGTAAATTTGGGGTAAATCCTTCGCCAAGTACGTTGGGCGATTGTGTGCAGCTGTGTGCTTGCTATTCGTGTTCTGGTGTACTTAGCGCTATTTCATAGCACAAAATGTATCCTATTGTCCATTTTTGACACAAGGGGGCATTTTTGCGCTAAATATAGCGCTAAATGCAGAAGTACTCTTCTCTCATAATTCAAGCGTAACCCCAAAGTAGTTTTAGGTAATTACGCACTATTACGTGACACTGAATAACGCAAGTTACTCCCACCTAAGGGTGGGCGGAATTTGCAAAAGTGACTTTCGCAAATTATCGCAAAAATATTAAAAATCTCCGCAAACACGCGGAAATATCGCAAAGATGCAGAAGTTTTTTTCCCGCCCGTTCGCGGTATTTTCTGCGTGGTCGCGGCTCGCCAACTTACCCATGCGGTTGCTCGCGGGCGCGGCCATCTTGTTTTCACTCTTCTCGCGGTGCATGATCGCGAGAAGAAAGACGTGATCGCGCGACCAATGACATTACTGCGGGCGCGAACTGTCGCGAGACAGCGCAAATGGCTACCTACAATCCAACATCTCGTGGAGAACGTGACCGGATCGGGAAAACTTGTCGGCGAACGCGGGGATTCAGGTAAGGCGATCACGCGCAAGAATGTATTTTACAGCGCGAGCAAGAAACAAATTATCGCTAAGGTGCGGAATGCGGAAATTTTGACATTTTCGCGCTCTCCGCCGAACGCGAAAATGTCAAATTATCGCAATTTCCGCGAGCGGAACGGAAATTTAGCCCAGGCCTACTCCCACCCCTAGCTTCTATTAGCTCTAGCAGTGAAGGCGATGCCTGTTGGTCAGCCTCTCTCTCCAGCTGGCAAAGTGCATCTAGTTGACAGCATTGATATGAGACTCTAAGCTTTTCTCCCGTGAAGAAAATCATTGGAAAAAGACAGCTCATCTCTTGCTAGTTCTGTGCACATTTATTATTTTTGCTTCGATGACTGTGAGCAAAGACTGTGCTTCCCAGTAGAATGCAAATTAGAAGCCGTGGGCGTCAGACTAATCTAAGGGCTTCCATTAAAAGTAAAATTATAAATGGAAGTTACAGAATATACGCGAGATAAAAAGAAAATAGATAGCGCATTATTTGGCCAGTCTTTTTCCTCCACCCGGTTAACACCGATCAGATTCACAAATATGCCATTAGATTCGTTATTTATAGAAACATATGTTAATTAAAACGTCAATGCTGCCCTATGGTGCAGGAAGAAAATATGAAACATGTGAAGTTTTGGTTAACCGAGCATCACATCTCAGGCTTTAGCAATTTTCACATGAATAAACGGAATGTCTGGTAATGTTTATTGACAGGAAATGTTAATTTCACTTTATCTAGGTTTCATGTGCGTGTGCCAACCTAGGTTTAATTTACTTTAGGGTAATATATCGGTTCTCTAAACAGAATCATGAAAAGTAAAGTTAGAAAATATGGATGCTTCTGGGTAATTCGGCGTAGTCTCGAACCTTTAACTTTACTGAATGGTACTGAATCCTATAATGTAGCAAGAGATAGAGGCACCTTTGGTGATCTCAATTATGACCAAAAACAATTGCAGCATTAAATCTTTTCTAGGTAGAAAAGTTTTGCATATTTTCACCATATAGTGTTTGGGTACAGAAGTGTTTGTAGTGATATTTTTTTAGGTCAAGCCTAAAGGCAGCGCGCATGCTCTACTTGCTCTGCGAGGCATGCTGTACTGGGTATGCTATTGAAGTCCCGCTCATACTCCGCCCATATTTGTCATTGACTTATGTCATTGCTCTTCGTAAATTCTGACTTCTGATTTGTACATTGGCTTGTTAGTCCATCCTTAGTACCGCCTTGTCTTCACTTGTAACCTCCCATGAGGACTGGCCTTTTTACTTCAGTTGTTACACGGTGCGCTTTATAAGTTGGTGAGCACTATTTTCTTTCATGCTCTTCCCCTATTCAACCCATTGCATTGGAGCACCCACCCACTTTGTTTTTTTTTGCAGAGTTTTTTATAGCGCGAACTTGACTCGAATCCAATCAGGTATCAGAGTGCTTTACATAGCACCAGTTACGTTACATGAGGACACACATTCACTTTTTGTTAGGCACGGGGAGATTAAGTGATTTGCCCAGAATCACAGGATGTTTACCGTCATTACCGAGACTCAAACCCAGTTCTCCCAGGTCCGAGGTCGAGCGCCCTAACCGTTAGGCCAACTCCTCTCCCCTATTTTAAATTGCAATATATTTTATTTTAATTACAGTGCAGTCCGCCTTATAGAGGCCGCGCTTATTTAATATACAGCGCGGTCGCATTCACTTTAGCAGTTGTGCCTATTTAATTTTCAGCGTGGGCCACTTTCATTTTAGCTGGCGCGCTACAAAGTTTTTGAATATACAGTTTTTTTATAACCTTATGAAGACCACGCCCCTTTGTTTAGACGCTGCTCAGGGTAACCTGAATATGCGAGCAGCGTCTAAAAAAAAGGGGCATGGCCACCAATATAGTGGTCTCGCAATTGCGAGAGTATGAGCTCTTGCATTAAAAACAACAATGCCTTTATTATATGTGTTCCTTTTAAAAACACAAATAAAAGGCATTGTTATTTCCGATTCCAATAGCTTAAACGTTCGCAAATGCGAGACCTATTGCATTGAAGATGCTTGTTTTATTTTGGGCGTCAACTTGGTGAAGACGTATGACTCACTATGACATTAACCGTAAGGCCCCAACACCTCGGCAGGTGAACTTCATCATATAGGGCCATATGTAGATAATTTTTATTTACCGATTCATAAATACCGAATTTTACCGAATCGGTATTTATGAATCGGTAAATAGAATGTAGGTAAACATTCGGTAATTATTACCGAATCGGTAATATTCGGTATTTATGAATCGGTAATTACCGATTCGGTAATAATGCATCCCTTCCCATTCATTCCTATGGGCCTGGAGGCCCATAGGAATGAATGGGAAGCCATTCACTATTACCGATTCGGTAAATACCGAATCGGTAATAGGGGGAGCATATTCATGGTGTGGCAGGGTCACATTGACACCCTGTTGCACCCCTGAATCATGCATGTGTGCACATGTGGCGCACATACATGCCCTAAGGGCATGTATGTCTGCCACATGGCACTTTCCAAACAGCACAAACTTGCTTTTTCAAAGGTATTCGTCATTTACCATCAACTTGTAGTTGGTGGTAAATAACGAATCCAGAAACAAAAAATGCACTTGAGTGCCCCCTACATAGGATTTCAGGAATCGGTAATTTACCGAATCGGTATTTTACCGATTTCTAAAAATTCCGATTCGGTAGATTACCGAATCCTGAAATCCTGCCACCTACATCTCAATTGCCTAAATACCGGTCGGTAACGGGATATTTACCGATTTTCGGCCGTTACCGACCGGTATTTAGGTACCTACATATGGCCCATAGTCTTTTTTTCCACCATTGGGTTTGGAGGTGTACTATTTGAGCTCCAGAGACGACTGATTTCGAGGTTCCAGTCACCAGGCCTTACTGAATCCATGGATTAGGTTTTTGAGAAACTAGCTTTGCCTGGTTGGGAGAATGTGTAGAAGGAGAAATATTACCTTGGAGTCTCCTCAGTGCCAATTTAGATTATGAGCATGCTCATTGAATTCTGCCCCATCTGTAACCGAAAATTCTCCATAAACATGCATATATGAGTATGTATGTTATTCCTCCAAGTGGCAGGATTTGGGTGTATCCTCCTCTCATACTCTTTCAAACCAAAGAATTCATAGAGAAAAATTTATCCTGGAACACTGCAAGACTGGATATGGCAAAGATGGTGTTATAAATGCTAAAAAATTGGCCCCTTATAAGGAAGACATGGGTTTCTTTAAGGAGGCATGGGGAAACACCATAGGGATTCTGACCCCAAGATATTTTTACCAGAAGTCCTCGAGGGAAACAATTGGGCCTGGGCAAAATGTAAATTACTTTAGAGTAATTTGCGTAATTTTGAGAATTATACAATTACACTTCTTACACAAAATACATAAAATTATGTCATTACACCACTTCGCAAAATTATGTGCCATTTGTGGTAAAAAGTTAGGGTGAATGGAGCAATTTGCGGTCAAATTTTACAGTGAATGGTGCAATTCCTAGTAAGAATTTATTGCGAGTGCACAGCAAAACAGAACACTAACAGCTGTTGTTTGCGGTCCTGTTCTAATCCATTCTTCCTTAAAAAATTCATAGAAGCATGCATTTTAAGCTAGAATATAGTGTGAAATTACAGATTTGGATTTCGTGTAATTACATATAATTTCAAATAATTTTGCAAAGGCATATTGCACAAATTTCACCCCCAGAAAGAATAGGACTCTCAAAAGGAGCAGTGTTAAACTTTAAGACTCTAAATCGACAACGACACCAATAATAGAGATCAAGACGTTTATTAAAGAAACCAAAGACATTTATCGATGTCAAACCGAGGAAAGTTTATAAATCACAACCTTCAAAACCCAAACAGATGGTTCACTATAAGGAGTCATCCAAACCACAAGAACCGATATCTGAGAGTGAACGAGGTCATAAGGATAGGGATAGATTTACAATAGATTTAGATTATGATTTATAGAGTGCTTTAACACTCACGGCTCTCTTCGCAGTTGGTTAGCCATGAGCAATCAGAAACAGCAGATGGAAAAAAAGGTTTAAGAAAACAGCAAGCTTTACCAGCTTCCCTAAAATCAAGTGATTTAAATTCAGTGATCTTTTGTGCAAGATAATTTCAAAGACAGGGTGCTTTATTTGAAAAAACATTGCCACTAGAGTAGCTTTGACAGAACGGGGCACAATTAAAGATAGAGGCAATAGAGTGAATATGCCTTGTAGGGATTTATCTACAAAGTCTTTGTAAAATCATCGGAGATACATTTCCCAACAAGGAGAAATGATCGATATAGCTCGAATATCACCGTGTTGTGGGTGGGTAGCTCGTTTAGCTCATGCAAGATGGGTGAAGCACAGTAATATCAGGGAGCACCAATCACCAGTCTGACAGCTTGATTTTGTATTGCCTGGAGTTTATTTAGAAGGGCCTTTTTACCTCCAGAATCAGGCTATTACCTTAGTCCAGGCATGCTCCAGTAATGGCTGAAATGCAGTCTTTTACCTTCCAAAGGAAAGATTAGTAGTAAGTTATAAAGGTATTTTAGGAGGAAGGAACAAGATGGTGCTACTGTTGAAACTTGACAGTCCATCTGCAGCAAGGCATTAAATTGACTTCACGACTTTTGAAGTTTTTTGTCCAAAGTCTGAGTGCCAGAAGGAGATGATTTTCGTTTTACTGGTGTTCAGCTTAAGCCAGTGGGCACTCATCCAGCTATAAAGCAATTTAATTATTGGTATTGTTGGTATTGTCTTCAGGATTGTTACAGTCTAAACTTAGGACTACTAAATTGAGAAAAATCCTAATTTTAAGACTTTCGGTATTTACAGAAGGCATTTAGGAGTCCTAAAGTTAGGAGTCCTAACTATACTACTACTAAACTGCGAAAAATCCTAATTTTAAGACTTTAGGTATTCACAGAAGGCATTTAGGAGTCCTAAAGTTAGGACTCCTAACTTCTGTGAATACCGAAATGAGTAAGTGCCTTCTGTGAATACCAAAATGGTAGTAAGTTTAGGATTTTGTCTTAAGTTAGTTCTGTGAATCGGGCCCCACATTTTTTCCATATGCTGAGGAAGTTGTTACTCCATTACTCTTTGGGCTTTGAATGTTTACGTGGGTCATACCAAGAAGCATCCAATAGGTCCACCGGGGAAAAAAAAGAGAAGGTTGTGCATAAAAGGACCTTGTTGAGGTGGATAATCCTCTGCATTAAGATTTGATATGCACTGGCCAAGAAGCATTATCAGGAAGGTCTGAGAGCCTCTACCACTGCTTTGGCATGTTGAGTGCCTGTCCTTCACATCTATCAGGCTGTGACATGGGCATCAGAGCTTACGTTCACAAAGCACTGCTGCCTTGACAGCTAGGTCCGACAAAAAAGAACATTTCACCCGCTCAGTTTTGAAAGACTTTTTGGGTAGAGCCCACTCCACAGACCCTCCACCTTTGGGAGGTACTGCTTTGGTATCTGTTCTAAGGTGGGTAATCTGTGGGGAGAGGTATTCTTCAAAAGATCAAATTGTTTACTTTCGGGAATGCTGCTTCTGGTGTATACTCTGAACACAGCCAGCTCATTGCACTTCCACTTCCCCATTCTGAGGAGTAGGTCTCTTTTTGACATCTAAAAAGTTAGTCCTCAGCACACTGTAACCAATAATTGATAATGCTGTTTGTCTGCGGGTGTGAAAAGGGAAACAACTAGAAATGGACATCAGCAGGCAGAGGTGGTGCTTAGATGCAGTTCATTTCCATCACTTCAGGGTCAAGGTCGATATGGAGCCAAAGCAGAACGACACAACACCACTTTGCGGCACACAGGAATACTGCTACAAAATTCTCTGCTCCAATCTTGCACCTGGGAGTAATTCTTAGGTCAGCAATCTAGAGTTAGGTAGAGTTTCCACCAGGAAAATGTTGCCGTAGGTAAGTAACTTGTCTATTCTTCTCCATCAAGTAATTTTTGTTTGAAAACCAGACCAAGTTGTATGGGGAAGTCATTGATTTAGCAATTAGTTTGCATTGATATCAAAAGATGTCTGTTGTCTTAAACAATCAATCTTCAATTCATTTTTAATGTATTTTCACTATGAACATGGAAATGAAAAAATACAAGTTTTCATATCAAGTTGTTCATAGTAACTATGATTTTAATATATGTATGTGTTAGAATTTTATGAAGAAACGTGTTACTTGGATGAACTAACTATTTCCCTAATATCTTTCCTTGCTTTATAGGAGCAGTTTGAGTTTGCTTTGACGGCAGTTGCAGAAGAAGTGAATGCAATTCTCAAAGCCCTTCCTCAATGAGCATTCTATTCTCCGCGAAGCTCCTCAAGGAATTGTCCAGATTTTCTTAATCTGTCAGTCTCTGTGAATTTTGTTGGAATCTGTGCCCCAACCTTAACTGTATATCATCTATTGTAACCTCATAGAAATAGCATTCGTAGTGGCTCTGTAGCCCAGTACAGTTCAACAGTCGAAACGTGCTTGTGTTCTTTAAGAAACAAAATTTGCATTAAAATGCCAATGTAAAAGAATGAGCAGGATATCTGCTTACTTTAGGACCTTAGAGAACTGACTTTTCTCAAATCCCACATTGATGTTTTTGATTCCAAATCAGTATGAACTAACAGCACAATGGCAAATCTTCAGCAAACCTCCCAAGTGTTCTTTTACATTTTGTAATTTTTTGAACAGCTGAATAAGTGGTTTTTCAAGGGAAGGATTAGGACTGTTTTTACAGAATAAGCATAAAAGAGATGTTTCCCCCTGCTTGCCTTTGTCACAAAGAGAAAAACACCTTTAATTTCAGCTTGTGAAAGCTGCCCACTGTGCACTACATGCAGTTCAGCTTTGCGTAAGTAGGTGGCCCATGAAAGGAACAAAACATGATATAGAATTAAATAGACTTGCAAGGTTAGCACAACTGGTACAAGTGACCCTCACTTGTGAAGATTTTTCAGCTTATTTTCAAGTGGCCCAAATATAGAGATGGAAATTGGCTCCATTTTTTCAAATGTGTTTTTCATACCTTGAGTATAGCTTTCTGAATGGACAGCTGTTGTTTAAAATAATGAAGCACAATGTTTCATCCATCTGCTCCTGTCTACCCTGTGATGCCCTACATCGTACTTTCAATACAGAACATGATATTCCCATTAAAGCTATCAGAATTACTACAGAGTAAAGATTCCCTGTATAGTCTATAACCAGTTCTGTGTTTGTGGGAATAATGGATGAGTACAAAGTCTGTATAAAGTAATGTTTTTCATGAAAGTTCTAATGGTCAAAATGTATGTTAAATACCCAATTTTTTATTGAGTTATTACATCAAAGTAATTGCAAAATATAATTCTATGTCTGAATACAGTAATACTTACAATTATGAATAGAGTGCCTGTAATTTTTCAACGAAATAAGCACATTGGAAAACCAGTGTACCATAATGTCTCTCTTGAAAAAGAAATACTTGGAGTTATCATTTTTTCTGTTATTGTGCCAATCGATCCTTCTAGTTTTAAGGTTGTGAATCAATAGTGTTATGAGTTTTGTTCTTACTTCCCTGCTTGAACTTGATTGAAATCAACAATTATGGAAGTGCTTATTCACTCTTTGTGAAATGTTTCATGGTCATTTTAAATGGATCCAGGTGTGAGTGGTATGTTCAGGCTCAGCTAGAAAATTTCTGCTCCTTTTTGATGTTCATAATAGAAATTTCATTAAAAAAATCTGCAACATGGTTGGACAGTTGTCTCACTCAACATGTTCGTACTTACAATTCATTCACCTGATTATTCATGTTTGTAGCACATTTTACGGTTGTCCTGTATTAAGGACAATTAAGGTTTATATTTACATACCTAAAACACACAGTCAATCTACAATGGTTCATTTCATTTCGTGTATGGATCCTGCTCAGTCAAATGTAATATATATAAAGGATTATGTTTTTTATATAACATAGAAATCATTGTAAGAGGCATCTAACATGGTGTGGGTCTTGAATATCCAGTACGCATATCCTTATACATTAATATCGTAGCCAAAATATTGAGGCCAAAAATATTAACAGGTCAGTATGTATCAGTTTTCTATACCTAGCTCCACATCTGTGTACCGTCATGAACTCCATATTGTCAAGGTATGTGGATGTGGAGTTAAGAATAGTAAATCTTTACTTAAGTATATAGAGCTACCTTTCAATATTTGTGTCTTCAATATTTTGGCTATGATAGTATATATCAGAATATTCCTGTACTCGATTTTCCAGACTGCAACCATCTAACACCATCATGCTTCATTCCTATTTATAGTAAAATATATTTTGAGGTTGAAAGATGGATTTCCCTCCATTCTCTTTTCTCGTAAAGGACATAAATGACAAAAGCTGACTCAGTCAGTGATTAGGATCGCATTGGTTTCACATTGACAGTGCTTCTTTCTTGTTAAAATTCCTCATATTGATTCTAGCGCACTTGTTTATTATGAAACAGAAGACAGCCTGTGACGGATGAGAATATTGTAGGATTCAATTATTGTCCATCCTAATAGTCCAGTATTATGTTCTTAGTCTCAGTCCACCACATCACATTCTGTGATGAGAATATAAATGAACCCATTGTGAAGGTCTATGGGACATACTCAAAGTCCCCTGCACAACTCTTTTCTTGGTTAAAGCGTTTCTGCTGTAGGGTAAAATCCTAGCGCATTGTATACATAATCAATTAACTTAGAGTTACCAGATATCTGTAGCCTTTCCATTCTGTTTTTTGAAGTGATTCTTTTACTTGACTTTTCTCCAAAATGTGGCTTATGAAGTCATATTTAATATATCTGCCAACATTCCAGTTTCAAGATATGCTGTTGCGTACCATGGTCAAATGGCATTTACGCTTTAAAATATATGGGCCCGATTCACAGAACTAACTTAAGACAAAATCCTAAACTTACTACCATTTTGGTATTCACAGAATGCACTTACTGCTTTTGGTATTCACAGAATGCACTTACTACTTTTGGTATTCACAGAATGGATTTACGACTACTAACTTTACGTCCGCACTCGGGCCGGAAATTCCGGCCTGGAGGCGGAGCTTCCGGCCTGGAGGCGGAGCTTCCGGCCCAGAGGCGGGGCTTCCGGGCCGGAGGCGGAGCTTCCGGCCCAGAGGTGGAGATTTTGGCTATGGCTAAATCTCCGCCACTGGCGAGAATCCCCACCTCTGGCCCGGAAGCTCCGCCTCCGGGCCGGAAGCTCAGCCTCCGGGCCGGAATTTCCGGCCCGAGTGCGGACGTAAGGTAAATCCATTCTGTGAATACCAAAAGTAGTAAGTGCATTCTGTGAATACCAAAAGTAGTAAGTTTAGGATTTTGTCTTAAGTTAATTCTGTGAATCGGGCCCAATGAATTCTTTGCTCTTGCAACCCTTCTACCACCAAAATTAAATGACCACCACTCTATTTCACTGAGTCACAATTATATACCTATAGCACAAATGACAATCCTCTGCTTTGCTGTTGCGGTATGAGTAAGATAAGGTAGATTGCATTCGTACTGGTGGAATTCAGCACCAAGGTTCTAGAAGACAAAGATCTTATTGTTGCCAATGTAGTTTTGAACCAAACGGTGCACCAATATGTGGACTGCGTGGATCAAATATATCATTTTACACAGTTGTGAATATTGTATTTATACTTGTCAGGTAATGCAAATGCTGGTTTAAAATTGAGTTATTTAATCTTTAAACTCAGAACACTAGTACAAAATAACACTGGCCCTTGCAATTTATGTATTGAGCTGCTGGTCTTAATTTTAACTTTGACTCACATTTTAATAGAAGCTTTTTCTTATGTTACATGATATTGATGCCCAAAGGTTTTCAGTGGCCAGGAGCAAGCATCAAACCATTCTTTACATCTCTTCTTTCATTGGAGTTTTATGTGCTGAAGTAAAGGACTTGTAGCATTGTGCAACTCTTAATGATGAGGTGACTGTCAATCTGGTGATGAACCTCTTCCTACTTGCAAGCTGTGACTTACATTGATCTCCATGTATTCCTAGAATGGTCAAAGTTTTTGAAACTGTTTACACAATATTAGTCTTGGGTCAATTCTATAGCCATATGGCAAGTTCTTACGATGTTGGATATGTCCTCTTCAAAATATTTAATCGTCAGACAAGGTAGCAGATTTTTCCTAGTTACCAGTTATTGAATTGCTAAAGTGGGCAATGAGTGTATTATTAATTTCTGGTCAAATGACTCTTCACAAAACATGTATAGGAAACAACAAATGTAGATACTTTCAATGTTAGATTGTTTTAATGGGTGAAGAAAACCCCTTCTAGAAGTACCAGCAAGCACACTGCTCCCAATTCTTCTCAAGCCAATAACAGATCTCACTTCTTGAGATGTTTCTTTGGCTTTGTCTGCATGGTCACAGGTTTTCAAATATGACTCACTCAAGTAGCTTGCAAAATAATGTTACACCTATCCCTATAGCTCTCTGAAACAGCTGTCACCCAAATGTTTTCCCTACATAAATAATCAAGAGCACTAGAGTCAATTTATTGTGTTCTGTGAATTTATAATTAGATTTAAGAGGAAAACGTTCATGTATTGGACGGCTTGTATGTTGAAAATTTGCTGGCACCTATATGCTTGCATTCAAGGAATCTTAGGGTGCACCTTATGTCTTAAAATAATGGAGCACTGTTATTATTATGAGTTTTGGTCTATATTTTGAGTGAAATACCGAAATCATTTCGGGAAATTGTAAGAGTGTTTCAATTCATTCTCTGTAGTGCTAGTACAATTTGTGTAAGATCTTTGAACAAATGACTAAAAATACAAGTAAGGCCATATTAAACATAAATGGATTAGAGTCAAATATGGAGGTTTCTGAGAAAAAGAAAGAGACAACTGACAATGCATGAAAGATAATTAAGGTTAGATATTAATGGCAGAGAGATGTAAGAAAGATATTTATTAGCAAGTAATTAAATCATATAAATATCCAACAGTTACATAATTAAAATATATAGCTCTCAATAACATAGGGCCTATAAAATTTTCAGAAAAATACTCCTTGCAGTAAAAAAAAAAAATTCACAAAACAATGAATCAGCTAATACTGGCAACTCATAAATATTTCAATGAGTACATTCATCATCTTATATTTTACTCAGATGTTCTCTCTAAAAAGGAATTCTTGCTTCCTCAGTTATAATAATGAGGTGTTGGGATGTCTACAGTAACTGACATGTAAACCATTTCATGTCTAATTACCATTTATTGTAAATGGATGACCAATGTTTCAGGTTCTGTTTCCATATGTATTCAAGCAAGCTGCATTGGGAAATTTGATTTGGATGAGAACATTTCCCTAACTATGGTGAGCCTGTGGTCATTATTCAATATTAGTGTTTCCTCTGACTAATATGTCTTCTGTTTGAAATTATGATGCCTCTATTTCTCATTAACTGTCAATCAATTGAGAAAATTACAAGGATTTCTACCACTCACTACAGAGGGTCGATTAGAAAATGCATCATATTTCAGTGCATTATCTAGGTCGAAATGGGAGGATTTTGAAAACAGTCAGGAGAAATTACACATTTACACAAGCACAAAATATTTAGGAGCAGTTTTAACTTTGCCTCTAAAATGTTCCATATCATGGATGAGTACTGAAAGTATTCAGGACTAACCAGCCTACTATTTGTTATGATGGCCTTTATTGCTGCAATTGCATGCAAAGGTAGTTCCAGAGCATAACGCATTCCAGTGTTAACCATATCTCGTAGGTCAGTGGACTGTTGCATTCACTGCAGAGATCCGGCTTGACCCCTATGGTCAGATGTCTATGTCTCAGCGGATCCATTCAGTCTTTAATCCTTTAGAGATTTCTATGCGTTTTTTTAATATAGATACCCAATCCTTCCAATGGAATGACAGCAATATTTTGATTCTTGAACAAGCAGAAAATTAATACAAATTCATGTTTCATAATCTCCAGAAGAAAACTATTTCATTAAAACCTATATTGTAGGAAACCAATCAGTTTATGTGCATTATATTTAAAATTTTATTTGTACCTAATGATTCAGTAAAGCAGTGTGGGAATCAACAGTTCAACATAGAATGTGTAAATTAGCGTGTTTTGTGAACTTGAAGAAATAGCTAAAAGTTGTTCACTGGAGCCAAAACCGCTATTAAAAGTGTATTCAAATGTTAGCATTATAAAAACCCATTTTTCAGTGGATCATCTTATCTATAGAAACGTTGTCACTTTATATAATAATATTTTATTTTCCTTAGGAATCCAGAGAACAACTATACCAGCAGCAACTTATTTATTTGAATATGTTTTTTGCATACTGTATTTGAAATCTTCCACCAAATTCCTTTAAATGATTTCAGATTTTATATGTACATAACAAGGAAATAGATCATATAAAGTATTTTGTTCTACCTCTGTACAAATCTCACTTGTGAATAAAGTCATGTTGTGTGTTGAGTATTATGAATATTGCAAAGTATTTCAGTTTCTTGAATCTCTGTGTTCATGTTTCTTCATGCTTCTTTTCTGAGATAAATAATTCAAACGAAGTACTGATGAGGGAAGGAAGTCTTACAGAGAGAAAGTATAAGAATATTCGAAATCAGCCATGCAGATAATGACCATGTTGCAAGTCCAGTACTGGCTACAGTTACTGATTTTACCAAAAAACCTTTGCCCTAAGACCTTTGCTACAAAATTGCTGCTGTTTCTTCTTGATATTTGTCACAATTGCTCGTTAAATTTTTGGGAGGAATCCCCAAATATCTCTTCTAAGTAGCCTCTCACATACCTATGCAGGTCAAATGTAGTCCTTCACTCCCAACCAAATACAAATTTGTTTCAGAATTAAGAGTTTATAGGTTATAGGATAGAGATTGTCTCATAATACTAGAAAAAGACCAAGGTAGGAACCTCTTAAAGTATAATGGCTGAATGTAGATCAAGGAAGAAATATTTTGTGATATCCTCAAATAAAATCTGAAACAGCCATGCAAATTCTGCACACAGTTATTTTATATCGTAAAGGATAATTGCTGCATCACAAGCCAAGAGACATACTGGAATTCACATTTGGATTTAAACCACAGAGGAATGACATTTGCAATCCCACTCTGGTCTTAGCCAATGTCACTTCAGCAAAATTGCAGTTGCCACAGTTTTGCAGGAACCATGGTTTAGGATTGGGAACAACTGCGTGGTGGTGAAAATTGCTGCCATATTGTGAAGGGGATCATAAAGGCGGTGAAGGGAGAAAGTCAGTCTGAGAGATGAAAACAGCTGGACTGGAAAGCAGAGATCACTGGGAAGATGACAACTCAAAATTAAAAAGGATAACACATAAAGGATGAAGGAAGGTGGAGGAATAGATAACATACAAAATAGGACGCTGTGAGGATCAGATGGAATAGGAGACTGTGGGATCAGGATGAATGGAATGCGGAAAAGAACATTCAGAAGGGCTGTATATGTGGAAAGACAAAGTCATACTGAAATTCTAGTGCACAAAGGGACCTGTAACTCATTGCAAGAAATACACAAAACACATGACCTTATCTTTTCACCCAAAAGATAATCTGTAGAACCAACAAACATACCTATTGGATGCAGTATAAGGTTTCAAGGTAATCTGGGGGACAGGATGTAGCCTTACGGCTAGAGAGGTCAACCTCGAAGCTGGGGAACCGGGTTCGAGTCTCGGCAACGGTGCTCAACATCCTGTGATTCTAGGTAAATCATTTAATCTCCTTGTGCCTATCAAAAATGAATGTGTCCATCTGTAACGAAACGGGTGCTCATGTAAAGGGCTCTGATACCTGATTTCTCAGGTCTAGATTGCGCTATATAAAACTCTAAAAAAAATATACTTTGGTCTTGTCTGAATCCCAAAAAGGGTGAATCTGGAATTACTGTGCAGAATTAACTTTTTTCCATGGCTCTGTAACTCAGACATTTACCATCTGCTCTAAGCAGGTGGTAAAGATTGCAGGAATCCTGTCTGAGATGGGGAAGAGAGAAGAATGAGGAGAGTGTAGGGGTAAGGAAATTATGTTGTCTGGGAGAAGGGGATATTACATGTACCTCCTGGCATAAGGATTGGACTGCATGGCAGGCATTGACAAAGGTGATTTTGCCAGTTAAAAGTTTTGGCTGGTAAAGTTGAACCTAGTGTTCCCAAACCAGAATAATCCAGGTGTGGGAACATCACCCATCTCATAACAGTGCAGAATGGAATTCCCCATAGAAATCCCACCCTGCAGAACTACAAATTGGGACCTGAGTAATGTAAATCTCCTGTGTAAAAAGCAAATAATTCTCCAAAAGGATTTTGATGTGTGATACCCAATGTGTGTAGGAGGACAATGTGGGCCGCAACACTGATTTGCACCTTCCACAAAGGTATGCATTAAGAACACTGCCTAACATGTCAGTTTAATGTGGGAACAGGATTATGCAACTGAATACCTTTTGAATACAAGCGGTTAGATGATGTTGAAAAAGGGACCCGTGTCTTTTAAATATGGAGACAGTTTGTTACTGTCATTTGCAAACACACGGTTGGTTCTAAAAGAATTCTTGTTAAAGAATTCTATATGTTCGAGTGCGTTTTTGAGCAGAATGCCGGGAAGTGATCCCAGAAAGCTTTTATTGATTACAAACTAGCGCAGTACTATATGAATTAGATTTGTTCGTAACTGGCGTAATTTGGTTTAGTGTAATCACACAGCATTATCTAGGAATTACTTGAGATTATGCAAGTACAGTAATTCCGCGTTTAGGGCTATTAGTGCAAAAATGGGTGTGAGGATTCATTTTTGTGCTATGAAATAACGCTGAATGCAGCAGAACACTATTATTGAGTGTGAGCGGCCGCATTCTTCTTGTTATCAAAAGTAGAAAGGGTTACTATTCTTCAGTATAAGGAGGGTGTCTTTTCCTCTTCTGGTTTGAACCCTTAGGCCCTTGAGCTCATTTCCCTCCATCCGTTTTCATCTTTTAAAAAAAATGAGACAAGTGTTCCAAGAGAGGATGTGTGATGAGGTTTCTGTGACTCCCTTGTTTGTGGCGCATATAGAGTTTTTCATGTAGTATCCTGAATCTGGTTCCTTTGTATATAGAAAATGTTAGACCTGTCAGCCCTTTGGGTGGTCCCTCCTCATCATTATTTATTTTGTCCCACTTCTGCCTCAAACCCTGTTATAATTTCTCCTTTTTGGGAACCACCAGACTTGTTAGTGTTGATGCAGGGTCAGGGAGCCATTTTCACTACCCCTGGAACTTCTGTCTGAGGGCCTGAGACACAAAATGGTGGCCACCCATTGTCACCTGTGACATAACCAGAACTCACTGGAGGTTTCTAGAACCTTCTGGAACATTCTAGAATCCTGGGATAGTGGGAGGCAGTTTTAGAATGTTGGGAGGCCATCTTAGAGAGGCAGTTGGCATCTGACTGGAGAGGAGAGAGGACAGAGATAGAAGGAGGTCGGAGTAAGGCAGCAGGGGTGGAAACCAGTGCTTGGAGTGGGGTCCAGAAACCCACCCTTGATGCTAGTCCCTACTGACCAAGCCCAGCCTAAAGCCCTGTGTGGGACCAAGACCAGAAGAACCATCTTAAGGATCTGAACATTTGGAACAGGCCTTAAAGAGGAAGAACAGCAAGCTCCTGACCTGTTCAACGGTGTCCTCCTGAAGTCCTGACGTCGAGAAGCCTGGAGACCTGGGGCCTGAGGTAGACAAGCGGCGCTGACAGAAAGCAGACGTCATACCCGGAGCCGTCAGAGGTCGAGTGAGGGCGCCGACGGAGGTCGTGGAGAGGCGCCGGAGGTCGAGTAGGGAGTCACCTGAGGTCGAGGTGAGGCGTCGACGGGGGAGTGAAGTCCGCCCACCGGAGTCGCCGGAAACTGAGGTGAAGCGCGCCAGAGGTCGGGAGTGGAGATCGCACTCCGGAGACACCCGGAAGCGGGGAGACCGTGTCCCTGTGATGCCGGAAGGCGACATCGAACCGAGGCCGCCCAGCGACATCGATCCGGAGCTGCCTCACGGCGTCGACACGGCGCCAAGCGGAACCGATAGTGGTGACATCGAACCGAGGCCGCCCAGCGACATCGAGTCGAGGCCGCCCCGCGACATCGAGTCGAGACCGCCCAGCGACATCGAGTCGAGGCCGCCCAGCGACATCGATCCGGAGCTGCCTCACGGCACCGAGCGGAGCCGATCGTCGAGGAAGGGACAGTAAGTGGTAGAGGGGGCGTCTAAGGCCCCGTGGAGCCCTAAAAGACCATTCTAGGGGCTAGAGGGGTGTTAGAACCAGCCTGGGAGTGCCAGGGGTGAACTGAGACTGGTGCAGTGACATCTGTGAGGGGCTGTGTAGTTTGGAGGGCCAGATCATTAGGTTATCCTCATTCTGCCTCAGCTTAAGCCCCAGCCTTGACCAATCTAGGTGGGACACCCCCATGCCACCCAAATGACCGCAAGCTGTATATGGGCAAAGTAAGACCAAGTTACCTCATGAAAGTGATCTGATCTGTAACTGTCATTGATTGCTTTACCTTATTTATTGAAGGTGCTTTATTTATTGTCTTCCACTAATTTATTCTTGCACTGTATTTATTGTCTGACTGTATTTATTTGCTAACTGTATTTATTGCACCTCTATTTATTCCTTGCTTAACTATGACCTGAACCTATTTGTTGAAACCTCGAAGTAGTATTGTTTATTTGACCTGCTCTTTTGAAGGAAAATCCTATTGTATTGTATTTATGATGTGAAGCCTGCAACTAAGAGAAAATAAGATAAAGACATATATATTTTCATCTTGACTTCCATAATTTTTACGGTGTAGTGTCGTTTTTGGAACGGATGAACGCATGGTTATTGTGAGGGTGTGACGTACGCTTAACACGGTGCCTGACCCCCAACCGCTCGAACCAAGCTACCATTGTGCTGGGAACCTGGTGACTGCTAACCCGGTTGCCCGGTTTCCAACATAAAATTGGTGTTCAGCGGTGGGATAGAGCTGTGCTTGCGTCTACTCGACAATAACTTTGGGTAGTCCATAGGCCTACACCGGGAGTTTTCTCCAAGCGGACTTCCTAATTTCGAGTTTTGTTTTTTCCAAATTTACTTCTGGTGGTGGGAGGAGGTATTACAAAAGGTACCCCCCTGCATAGCTTCTGTAAGCAACTGTCTTCTATCCTGAGTGGGCAAAATGGAGTTTGTGTTGGAGGATGTGGAAACTTACACTGTGGCCCAACTCAGAGAGTTTTGTCAGCGAGAGGGGGTCTTTTGTCCCCAAGGTGCAAAGAAGGGTGAGCTCCAGACCAGCTTGAGGGCTTGGGGGAGGCACGACGAGAAAGTAAGATTGAGAAGGAGGACAGGGATGGAGAGACTGACAGCGAGGGGGCTGGTTTGTACCAACCTGAGGTGGGGAACCTAGTAGCGGGGCCCAGAACACTTTCAAGGAAGGGCAGCAGTGTCTCTAGCAGCGGCTTATCAGAAGCAGAATTAACTGACCGGAGGGAGAAAAGACAGCTCACCTGGGAGTTGGCGAAGCTGGAGAAAGAAAAGGAGGAACAGAGGATGGCTCACGAGTTGAGGCTCAGGGAGATAGATCTCCAGATCCTACGGGTCGGGGCACACACTGTTCCTAATGGTGGCAGCGAAGAGAGAGAAATCACCAGGGAACCCAAACCCTATCTGCCAAAAGACATAGTAGCCAGCTATAGTGCGGGAGATGACATCGCCAAGTGGCTAGTGGCCTATGAGGGCTCTTTAAGAGCCCATGGGGTTCCAGAGAAATATTGGGGAGGGGGATTGTATAAATACATGCCTCCAGCTGGCAGGGATACATTATTGGCCCTGGAGCAGGATGAGCAGACCCACTACCCCACCATGAAAGTGGCGCTCGTGAGGAAGTTTGGACTAACACCCGAGAAGTACAGACAGAAGTTCCGGGGTAGCCACAAACTGGGCACACAGAATTGGGTGGATTTCCTGGATTATGCAAAGAAGGCATTAGAGGGTTGGATACAGGGCAGCGAGGTGAGGGACTACGAGGGGTTGTTTGATTTGATGTTGAAGGAACACCTGCTCGAAAAATGTTTCCCTGAACTGCGTCAACACCTGGTGGATAGCAAGCTGACCAATCCCCGGAAGCTTGCTGAGGAGGCGGACGTTTGGGCTAGTACCCGGGTGTCCACAAGGGGGACTGGAGGGGACTCTCAAAAGACCGGACAGGGCGCCCCCCAGAAGAAAGAGGGAGGGGAAAAGAAAACGGAGTTCTCTAAAGGCCCCCAAAATAGTTTCCCAGGGAAGGGAACGGGATTCACCCCTAGGGCTAACCCACCCAGAAACCCTAATCCTGGCCAGAGTCAGCAGCCAAGGGTTGTCCATTGCTTCGAGTGCGGTGGTGTCGGTCACTATAAGGGAGATGTGAAGTGCCCGAAGAGACCACCCCCTCCCATCGGAGGAAAGGCCCCCGGAGTAGCTAGTGTAGTGCTCGGGGAGGAGATGCCTTTAGATAAGGGAAGGGAGTGGGCGGGTGTCACTTTAGTGTCCCTGGGAGAACGGGAGATGGTTCCTAAGATCCAGGTGCCCGCAAATACCACAAAGTATGGGCAGTGGGTCACCATCAACAGCCAAAGAGGGGAGGCTCTGAGAGACACAGGAGCCAGTATGACTATGGTACGTAGCCAACTGGTGTCTCCAGAGCAGGTGATTCCCGATGTACTCCACCCTGCCGCGATGGCTGACGGCAGAATGGGCCACTATCCGGTGGCCGAGGTTCCATTTGAATGGGTAGGGGTTGCAGGGTTGCTTCGAGTTGCCGTAAGCCCTGCCGTGCCAGTCGATTGTCTGCTGGGGAATGACATGGAGCATAATGCTTGGAAGGAGGTGGAATACCGGACTCATGCGGAGATGCTGGGTACACCTGACTGGGCCTGTGTCAGCACAGGGTCTGCGACTACCCGGAGAGGGAGTTCGTTTAGGCTGGAGCCTGGAACAAAGGCACAGCCGGCTGCCGACCAAGGGAAGAACCGAGGGCAGGAGGAGCCTGCCTCGGCATCCGCGCCCCGTGTGACGGATAGGCCACCGGAGGTGGTGGACCAGGAGTCCGCGGAGGGGGATGTTACCGAACTGGAGAACCTACCCATCCCGGCCGAGTGGCACGTGGAGGGAGGGCCGACCAGGGAGGAATTCTGCAAGGGCCAGAAGGAGTGTCCTACCCTTGAGGGACTGAGGCGACAGGCCGAAGCCCAGGCAGCAGGGAACGTTGAGGGGAACTACAACATTTACTGGGAGGATGGCCTCCTCTACAGTGAACCCAAGGCACCCATGCACGGATCGTCATGGGCCTTGGTTGTCCCTCAACGTTATCGAGCCTTTCTCCTGGAATTGGCTCATGAGATCCCCTTGGCAGGACACCTGGGGCAAGACAAGACCTTTGCCCGGCTTGTCCCACACTTTTATTGGCCTCAAATGATAGTGTCGTCCGACACCTATTGCCGGACGTGTGTGTCTTGTCAAGCCAGTGGGAAACAGGGGTGAAGCTGAAAGCTCCCCTGGAACCACTTCCTGTCGTTAGCACCCCCTTTGAAAGGGTGGGCATCGACATTGTGGGTCCGTTAGATCCGCCTACTACAGCTGGTCACAGGTTTATCCTGGTTCTGGTGGATCATGCCACACGGTACCCAGAGGCTATACCTCTGAGGACCTATACTGCACCTGTTGTGGCTAGGGCCCTGGTGGGAATCTTTACCCAAGTGGGTTTTCCCAAGGAAGTTGTGTCTGACAGGGGGACCAACTTCATGTCAGCATACATGCGGGCCATGTGGAAGGAGTGTGGAGTGTCCTACCGGTTCACCACTCCTTACCATCCCCAGACCAATGGTCTGGTGGAGAGGTTCAATAAAACCTTGAAAGGCATGATCAGAAGTCTGCCTGAAAGCCTGCGGAGGAAATGGGACGTCCTCCTACCCTGTCTATTGTTTTCTTACAGGGAAGTGCCACAGAAGGGAGTGGGCTTCAGCCCCTTCGAGCTTTTGTATGGGCACCCTGTACGTGGACCTCTCGGCCTGGTGAGAGACGGATGGGAAAGAACTCCCAGAAAGCTTCCCCAGGACGTGGTGAGTTACATGCTGGCCTTCCGGAGCCAAATGGCTAAGTTGTGGAAGCAAGCTTCTGACAACTTGGAAGCCAGCCAAGCAGTGATGAAGGCGTGGTAC
The DNA here is from genome assembly GCF_964204655.1 of Triturus cristatus. Lineage (NCBI taxonomy): Eukaryota > Metazoa > Chordata > Amphibia > Caudata > Salamandridae > Triturus > Triturus cristatus. The sequence continues at coordinate 504,358,393 of NC_140593.1, forward strand.
GACCACAATGCTCATCCGGTGGAATTGGAGCCTGGCCAGAAGGTGTGGGTGATCGAACCAGGAGAGCTTAGCGCCCTCCAGGATCGCTGGTCAGGACCCTTTGAGGTGTTGGAGAAGAAGGGTAAGGCGACCTATTTGGTGGATCTTAAGACCCCTCGCCAGCCCCTACGGGTGCTGCATGCCAACCGCCTCAAACCCCACCATGAGAGGCCCGAAGTCATATTGCTGATGGTGACTGACGGAGCAGAGGACGTGGAAAGCGAGCCTCTCCCCGACTTATTTGCGTCTCAAGAGAAGGATGGGTTGGTGGAGGAAGTGATTCTCTCCCCGTCCCTAACTCCTGAACAGCAGGAGGACTGCCGCCAGGTCCTGGGGCAGTACTCTTCGTTGTTCTCCCTTGTTCCGGGTAGGACTCACCTGTGCGTCCATGACGTGGACACAGGAGACAACCCACCTGTGAAGTCAAAGATCTACCGGATGACAGACAAGGTGAAGGCCAGCATTCACAGTGAAGTCACTAAGATGCTGGAGCTAGGAGTGATTGAACCTTCCAGCGGCCCCTGGTCCAGTCCGGTGGTATTAGTACCAAAAGCTGTACCACCGGGTGCCCAACCGGAACTGAGGTTCTGTGTGGACTACCGGGGACTGAACTCAGTAACCAAGACTGATGCTCATCCGATTCCGAGGGCGGATGAACTGATTGACCGGCTAGGAGCTGCCCAATATCTGAGTACCTTTGACCTTACTTCCGGGTACTGGCAGATCTCTCTGACTGATGGAGCTAAGGAAAGGTCAGCCTTCTGCACGCCCAAGGGCCACTACCAGTTCTGCGTGATGCCCTTTGGGCTCAAGAACGCACCTGCCACGTTTCAGCGTCTGGTGAACCAGATCCTCGCTGGAATGGAGAGTTTCTCTGCTGCTTATCTGGACGACATTGCCGTCTTCAGTAACAGCTGGGAGGATCACTTGCGTCACCTGCAAGCTGTTCTCCAGGCCCTGAAGCAAGCTGGTTTAATGATTAAGGCCAGTAAATGCCAGATCGGGCAGGGGTCGGTAGTGTACCTTGGACACTTGGTGGGTAGGGGAGCGGTGCAACCCCTCCAGGTGAAAATCGAGGCCATCATGGCCTGGGAACCCCCCAAGACTCAGACTGAGGTCCGAGCTTTTCTGGGCCTCACCGGATATTACCGCCGCTTCGTGAAGGGGTATGGTACCATTGTGGCCCCCCTCATGGAGCTTACGTCCAAGAAGCAACCTCGACGGGTAGTCTGGACGGAGGCTTGTCAGCAGGCCTTTGTGAAACTGAAGCAAGCCATGTGCGAGGCCCCGGTCTTAAGGGCCCCAGATTTTTCCAAGGAGTTCATTGTCCAGACGGATGCATCGGAACATGGCATTGGGGCAGTGTTATCGCAACTCAATGAAGAGGGTCTGGACCAACCCGTGGTCTTCCTATCCCGGAGACTACTTCCCAGGGAACAGAAGTGGAGTGCAATAGAGCGTGAAGCCTTTGCAGTGGTATGGGCTCTGAAGAAGTTGCGGCCATACCTGTTTGGCTCGCACTTCCTAGTTCAGACAGATCACAGACCCCTTTGGTGGCTGATGCAGATGAAGGGGGAGAATCCCAAGTTGCTAAGGTGGTCTATCTCCCTACAGGGAATGGACTTTCAGGTGGAACATCGGCCTGGAGTGGACCACGCCAATGCAGACGGTCTCTCAAGGTATTTCCGCCTTAGTGATGAGAACTCCCAAGGGGTTGGGTAGCTCTCCCCACTTTCAGCTGGGGGGGACGTGTGTTAGACCTGTCAGCCCTTTGGGTGGTCCCTCCTCATCATTATTTATTTTGTCCCACTTCTGCCTCAAACCCTGTTATAATTTCTCCTTTTTGGGAACCACCAGACTTGTTAGTGTTGATGCAGGGTCAGGGAGCCATTTTCCCTACCCCTGGAACTTCTGTCTGAGGGCCTGAGACACAAAATGGTGGCCACCCATTGTCACCTGTGACATAACCAGAACTCACTGGAGGTTTCTAGAACCTTCTGGAACATTCTAGAATCCTGGGATAGTGGGAGGCAGTTTTAGAATGTTGGGAGGCCATCTTAGAGAGGCAGTTGGCATCTGACTGGAGAGGAGAGAGGACAGACATAGAAGGAGGTCGGAGTAAGGCAGCAGGGGTGGAAACCAGTGCTTGGAGTGGGGTCCAGAAACCCACCCTTGATGCTAGTCCCTACTGACCAAGCCCAGCCTAAAGCCCTGTGTGGGACCAAGACCAGAAGAACCATCTTAAGGATCTGAACATTTGGAACAGGCCTTAAAGAGGAAGAACAGCAAGCTCCTGACCTGTTCAACGGTGTCCTCCTGAAGTCCTGACGTCGAGAAGCCTGGAGACCTGGGGCCTGAGGTAGAGAAGCGGCGCTGACAGAAAGCAGACGTCGTACCCGGAGCCGTCAGAGGTCGAGTGAGGGCGCCGACGGAGGTCATGGAGAGGCGCCGGAGGTCGAGTAGGGAGTCACATGAGGTCGAGGTGAGGCGTCGACGGGGGAGTGAAGTCCGCCCACCGGAGTCGCCGGAAACTGAGGTGAAGCGCGCCGGAGGTCGGGAGTGGAGATCGCACTCCGGAGACACCCGGAAGCGGGGAGACCGTGTCCCTGCGACGCCGGAAGGCGACATCGAACCGAGGCCGCCCAGCGACATCGATCCAGAGCTGCCTCACGGCGTCGACACGGCGCCAAGCGGAGCCGATAGTGGTGACATCGAACCGAGGCCGCCCAGCGACATCGAGTCGAGGCCGCCCCGCGACATCGAGTCGAGACCGCCCAGCGACATCGAGTCGAGGCCGCCCAGCGACATCGATCCGGAGCCGCCTCACGGCGCCGAGCGGAGCCGATCGTCGAGGAAGGGACAGTAAGTGGTAGAGGGGGCGTCTAAGGCCCCGTGGTGCCCTAAAAGACCATTCTAGGGGCTAGAGGGGTGTTAGAACCAGCCTGGGAGTGCCAGGGGTGAACTGAGACTGGTGCAGTGACATCTGTGAGGGGCTGTGTAGTTTGGAGGGCCAGATCATTAGGTTATCCTCATTCTGCCTCAGCTTAAGCCCCAGCCTTGACCAATCTAGGTGGGACACCCCCATGCCACCCAAATGACCGCAAGCTGTATATGGGCAAAGTAAGACCAAGTTACCTCATGAAAGTGATCTGATCTGTAACTGTCATTGATTGCTTTACCTTATTTATTGAAGGTGCTTTATTTATTGTCTTCCACTAATTTATTCTTGCACTGTATTTATTGTCTGACTGTATTTATTTGCTAACTGTATTTATTGCACCTCTATTTATTCCTTGCTTAACTATGACCTGAACCTATTTGTTGAAACCTCGAAGTAGTATTGTTTATTTGACCTGCTCTTTTGAAGGAAAATCCTATTGTATTGTATTTATGATGTGAAGCCTGCAACTAAGAGAAAATAAGATAAAGACATATATATTTTCATCTTGACTTCCATAATTTTTACGGTGTAGTGTCGTTTTTGGAACGGATGAACGCATGGTTATTGTGAGGGTGTGACGTACGCTTAACACGGTGCCTGACCCCCAACCGCTCGAGCCAAGCTACCATTGTGCTGGGAACCTGGTGACTGCTAACCCGGTTGCCCGGTTTCCAACAGAAAATAACAAGATTGTTTTTATATTCAGTTTCTTCATTATTTTTTCAAATTTTCTGAAGTTAATGGGATTGCTGTACAGGGTGGTTCTCTTGACCACGGCAAAAAGCATGCACAGCAGTCTTTAATTGCAAGGGGACAGGAAGAAGAATGTGACCGAAGACCTCACCATGCGCTCCACACTCAGGACCACAATGCATACTGTAATCCATTCTCTGTGGGCCCTGGGGCCAAGGCATTGGTTAGAGCATGGCCAACAGACTCGCTCTTTTCCTAGAGCTCCCTTAGCATTGACACTGACTGTGCGCAGTAGAGTTTGGAGGCATGGTAACCTTGCAAAGGGAGTCATCCGTGACCAGTCCATATTCTTATAGTCTTTTAGGCATGGCCTGATATTCTGCCATTTCTGCTGCAGTCGCAGATTGGATGAAGGGGCTAAATGAAGCCCCAGCCTTTGCCAAACACCCACAGATATAGCCACGGTTCTCTTCAGGCTCTAGTGCAGGCCAACTAGATGTAGGACATAGCCAAAGGCCACACCCTGAGACAAGATTCCCTAGCCACACCCATTTGACTCTTATCATAGAGCATCTGAAAGAAACACGTTAGTTAGATTCCTCACCTTAGAATATCCCTAGGCGTCAGGCTGGATCCAGAAAGATTTTTGTAGCAATACCCCTTGCGTGTCGCTAGGCGTCGTCTGCGGCTCCGTGTCCGTCGTTGGCGTCGTGCGCCGGAATGACGTCGTCGGAGTACTTAGACGCCGCCCTCGCGCGCTGACATCAGTTCTTGTTCTTCTTTTTTCCGTGTCAGACAGCGCCGATCCGGGAAGAGCTTACCCCTTAGTCAATTTTTGACTAAACTTTTTTGACTCTTTTTGGTCTTCTGTCGACTCGACTCTGCCGGTAGGATGCCTGGGTTTAAAGCCTGTGACTCCTGTCATCGACTGATGTCGGTGATGGACCACCATTGCCGGTGCCTTTACTGCCTGGGGGGCGACCACGATGCGGAGTCGTGCCCCGATTGTCAGGCCTTGACCTCGAAGGCTAGGCGGGAGCGGTCCCGTAAGCTTCTCGAGCTTCGGCACTCGGCTCCGCACCGCTTACGGTCCCGGTCCAGGAGGAGGTCCAAGGACCGGTCGCGGAGCCGCAGTCACCATCATCGCTCGTCTGGCTCGAAGTCTTCGGGTAAGTCGAAGCGATCTAAGAAGTCCAAGACAGAGGCGACACCGCTCTTCGGACTCCCCTCGCGGGTCGCATGATTCGGCCGAGGGTCAGGGTGGTCCCACCCCGTCGGAGCCGCATGAGCCGCGTCCGTCCCCATACCCGCCGGTCCCTGGGACTGACGCGACTCCGTCGGAGGTCAGTGCCTTCCTCTCGGCCATGAGGGGCCTGGCTCTGCCGTCGACGCCTGTCGGCGCGCCTTAGGGCCCTGCGGGCTCGACTGGGCGGCCTCGCGTGCCGGCGGCTCCGGCCCCGGCACCATCGACGACCTCGGTCCCGACGCCGCAGGTCCCCGAGGGATCCAGGCCTGGATCTCTGCCGGCGCCGGTCGACCTCACGACGCCGCCGGCGCCGACTGACGCCGCACCCAACGCCGATGGATGAGCGTTTCATCTACCGCCCGGCTCCGATTATTCCTCCTGTTTATCAGGAATCGGATGACGAGGCGACTGGGAGGGGTCTGAGGACCCTATGGCCATCCAGGGACAACTTTCACAGGACTGGGCCGACGAACTGGGGAATGCCAGTGGTCTGGACACTTCCCCGGACGCTGGTTTCATCTCTCCTCCGACTGTGGCCTCGGAGGAAGGTGCAGCTTTTTCAGTGGTGCTGCGCAAGGCGGCCGAAGCCCTGGGGCTCGAATTGCCTGCTGTGGCCGTGAGGACTAACGTCCTCACAGAGGTGCTTCAACCGTCAGCAAGCTCCACAGAGCCTCTGCTGCAGTTCAGTGAGGCCCTTATAGACGTTCTGCAGGGCACTTGGTCCAAGTCCTCCACAGTTCCTCCCGTGGATCGGAATGTGGCCCGGCACCACCGCCCTGCTCCGGACGACCCCAGTTTCCTGTCCCAACACCCCACCCCCGAGAGTCTGGTTATCCAGGCCTCCACTTCCCAATCCTCCTTCCCGTCCGCCCCTCCGGATCGGGAATCCAAGAGGCTGGAACAGTTCGGAAAGAAGCTGTTCTCTTCTCTGAGTTTGGGCCTGCGGTCTTTGAACACCGCTTGCCTCTTGGACCGTTTCTCCCACTCTCTGTGGGATACGGTGGAGGACGTGCTGCCCCTGTGTCCGGAGGAGGCCCGGACTCGTCTCTCCCGGGCGCTTGCTGACGGGCGAGATGCAGCACGACATGCCATACGGTGTGGACTAGACACCACGGACTCGCTGGGTAGGGCGATTTCCACCACGGTGGCGCTCCGGCGCCACGCCTGGCTGCGGTCCATGTCTTTTTCGGGGGATGTCCAGAGTTCCCTCATAGATATGCCCTTTGATGGCACTCACCTTTTTGGTGAGAAGGCGGATAGTGCGCTGGCTCGTTTTAAGGTCTCCCGGGCTACGGCCAGGTCCTTGGGTCTCTCGGCCCCACAGCCGCAAACTTCCGCCTTTCGCCCCTTTCGTGGCCAAGGAAGGGGCGCCTCCTCACGTCCGCCTAGCCACCGGCCGCAGAACCAACCTGCACGCGGTCGTGGATGTGGATTCCGCCGTGGCGGTACTGGAGGACAACGTGCCGGTCAGTCCACATCCACCCTGGCAGCATCCGCCTCAAAGCCCTCCTAGTCCGAGCTTTCAGGCCCATTCCACTCCAGTGGGCGGCAGAGTTCGCCATCACCTGCTCCACTGGCGATCCATCACTTCGGACAGGTGGGTGCTGCAAATCGTCCGAAGGGGCTACTCCCTCCCTTTCGAGACGACCCCTCCAGCCATGCCACCGCAGTGCCAACGTATATCGGAGGATCACTTGAATCTTCTGCGGGAGGAAGTTACGGCCCTCTTGGCCAAAGAGGCCGTTGAGCGCGTTCCTAGTCCAGAAGTAGGCCGTGGTTGCTATTCCCACTACTTTCTGGTTCCCAAGAAGGGCAAAGAGGGCCTACGCCCTATCTTGGACCTCAGGAGCGTCAACGCCTTCCTCCGGAAGGAACGGTTCAAGATGCTAACTTTAGCTCAGGTTCTGGCTGCCCTCGACCCTGGAGACTGGATGGTAGCGTTGGACTTGCAGGATGACTATTTTCACATCCCCGTCCTGCCGGCCCACCGGTGTTACCTGCATTTCACGGTGGGTCAGGAGCACTTTCAGTTCACCGTGCTCCCCTTCGGCCTCACCAGTGCCCCTCGGGTGTTCACGAAAGTGATGGCGGTGGTCGCAGCTCATCTGCGCAGATCGGGGGTTCCAGTCTTCCCCTATCTCGACGACTGGCTGTTGAAGGCGGGCTCCCCCCAGTAAGTCATCTCCCACCTCCAGACTACGGCCGACTTCCTGCATTTGCTGGGGTTCTCCATCAATGTGCCCAAGTCACACCTGAGACCCTCCCAGAAGCTCCTCTTCATCGGAGCGGTTCTCGATTCGGCGCAGTTCCGGGCTTATCCTCCGGAACAGCGGGTCCGGGATATTCAGGCTCTGATTCCTGGGTTTTGGTCAGGTTGGTGCTGCGGCTTCTGGGGCTGATGGCCTCCTGCATCCTGTTGGTGCATTACGGCAGGTGGCGAATGTGGGCTCTGCAGTGGAACCTGAAGTTTCAGTGGGCCCAGCATTGAGGCAACTTGGCCGACCATGTCTTGATCTCGGAGGGCACTGCGAAACAGTTGCAGTGGTTGCTCACGGACCGCGATTAGGTCAGGGGCAGATGCCTCTCCCTACCCCAACCGAAGCACGTAGTAGTGACGGATGCGTCCCTCCTGGGATGGGGGGGCCATATGGAAGAGGCGGAGATCAGAGGCCTCTGGTCTCCGGCGGAGTCTCAACTCCATATCAACTTGTTGGAGCTGAGAGCGATCCGGCTTGCACTGAAAGCCTTCCTTCCCTCTGTCCGGGGAAGTGTCGTGCAGGTGTTCACGGACACCACCACCGCCATGTGGTATTGCAACAAACAGGGCGGGGTGGGGTCGTGGACCCTTTGTCAGGAGGCTCTGCGCCTCTGGACATGGCTGGAACACCAGGGCATCATCCTGGTGGTTCAACATCTGGCGGCTCTCTGAACGCCAGAGCGGACGAACTCAGCCGCCGGTGCATGATGGATCATGAATGGCGTCTGAACTCGGACGTGGCGCAAGGTCTCTTTCTGCAGTGGGGAGAGCCTTGGTTAGATCTATTCGCCACCGAAGAGAACGCGCAATGTCAGCAGTTCTGCGCGTTGGAATTTCCAAGGCGGCACTCGCTCGGAGACGCTTTTCGTCGCGGGTGGAGTTGCGTTCTGTTGTACGCCTTCCCGCCTATACCACTTCTGCCCAGAGTGCTGAAGAAGATCAGGCGCAACCGGGCTCAAGTCATCTTAGTGGCTCCGGATTGGGCACGAAGGTACTGGTATCCCGAGCTACTCAGTATGTCAATCGATCCTCTGATACAGCAGCAGGGGACGGTCCTCCACCCGAACCTGTCCAGTCTCCACCTCCATGCATGGAGATTGAGCGGCGACAGTTGATGCCATTTGATGCCATTTGACTTGCCTCCTGAAGTCTGTGATGTGATTCTGGCAGCCAGGCGTCCCTCCACAAAATCGGTATACGCCTGCAGGTGGAACAAATTTGTGGCATGGTGCACAGCAAAGACTGTGGATCCCCTTTCCGCCCCTCTTTCTGAGGTTCTACTCTTTCTTCTTTCTTTGGCCCAGCAGGGCTCTGCTCTGGGCACCTTGAAAGGTTATCTTTCTGCAATCTCTGCTTTCTTACAGCTTTCCTGATCAGCCTTCTCTTTTCAAGTCCCCTGTTTCACGTTTTCTTAAAGGCATTACTCACATGTTTCCTCCTGTCCCCTTCGTAATGCCTCAGTGGGATTTGAATCTTGTCTTGACCTTTCTGATGTGCGCTCCCTTTGAGCCCCTTCACAATTGCCCACTTCGTTTTCTGACTCTTAAGACTGCTTTCCTGGTAGCTATCACCTCGGCTAGACGGGTGAGTGAGCTCCAGGCTCTGTCATCTAAGCCTCCCTTTCTTTCTGTTCATCCGGACAAGGTTGTCCTCTGGACTCGTCCTTCTTTTCTTCCAAAAGTGGTGACCCCCTTTCACATCGGGCAATCGGTCACTTTGCCCACCTTCTTTCCGCCTCCGCATCCTTCGAAAGAGGAAGAGAGGCTCCACCGTCTGGACCCCAAACGTGCGCTGTCCTTTTATTTGGACCGCACCAGGCAGTTCCGGGTGGACGACCAACTTTTTGTTGGATACTTAGGTGCTTAGAAGGGGAGAGCCGTACACAAACGGACCATCTCACGGTGGGTCGTCTTGTGTATAAAAGTGTGTTACTCCTTGGCGAAAAGGACCCTCCTGTTGGGCTGAGAGCCCATTCCACCCGGGCCACGGCGGCGACTACTGCCCTGGGACGGGGAGTTCCCTTGCAGGACATCTGTCAGGCGGCGACGTGGGCCTCACTGCACACGTTCGCCAAGCACTATTGCCTGGACAGCCAAGTCCGGAGAGATGGCTTCTTTGGCCGTTCTGTTCTCCAGGACTTTCTGGTGTGATCTTGGTTCGCAGACCCTCCACCGGGGTTGGTATAGCCGGGGTATCTATTCTAAGGTGAGGAATCTAACTAACGTGTTTGTTTCAGATGAACAAGTTACTTACCTTCGATAACGATGTATCTGTAAGAAATATTAGTTAGTTAGATTCCTCACCGACCCACCTATCTAGGGTTAAGGTCATCCTGTTCAGGGCCCCTAGATTTTTTGGCACCAGTGTCGGTCTCTTGCATGGCTCTGCATTCCTGGCGTGGAAAGCTATGTACAAGAACTGACGTCAGCGCGCGAGGGCGGCGTCTAAGTACTCCGACGTCATTCCGGCGCACGACGCCAACGACGGACGCGGAGCCACAGACGACGCCTAGCGACGCGCAAGGGGTATTGCTACAAAAATCTTTCCGGATCCAGCCTGACGCCTGGGGATATTCTAAGGTGAGGAATCTAACTAACTAATGTTTCTTACAGATACATCGTTACCGAAGGTAAGTAACTTGTTCAACGCGCACACATCATTATTGATGGATGTGCCCTGATGGTTCTGGGAGTAGGGAAAGTGGGCACTGGGGTTGTCATGAACTGGCACCCAGATCCCGCTAGGAATGACCCAAAAAAATGATAAGAGGGCAAGTCCCTATTCTGCCTATCAGTCTGGGGCAACGTGATTGATGAACTAACATTGGATCGACAAATTTGACATTTGTTGAGGGACTACTTATCACTTTCTTCTTGTTGGTTGTGGGTTCTCGCAGTTCTGCTCCTGTCCCTCCATCATCAGCCCAGAGATAGGGATGTCAGTGAGGTTAGCTAGGATTAAGCAATTGTTCATTTTTACAAGTGCCTTCTCCATGAGTCTGGACTTCTAGAATGCTATTGGAGCTCTTGAATGGCACTAGTACATTTGTTTGAACTTGTAGACTCCCCACTAGGAGCTGATTTGTGTTTCCTCTTGGCCATCTTTTCTGTGGGACCTTTTATAGTTTGCACACCAATGTTCCAATTTGGAACAATAACAACTTCCAAAAAGGCTGCTGAAGAACATCATCAATGCAAGGCACTCTATACTGAGCTGGAAAGTGCCTGTTAATGTGTGCACTAGAAACAATTCATATTCACAGCCTGTTATGTGGCAGCCAGAACCCAGGAAGCATAAATAATAGCTGAGACTTTGTAATCCTCAAGATGTCTTTAACAAAGTCACCCAGCTAGGCACTTTTTTTATCAGGGGAGGGATTCTTTAGAAATCATAGGTGATCTTGGTATTCTTCATTCTTACACATTGCTTTAGTTGTTCCTCATAATACTTCTGTGGTACTGTGTCCCAATATGTTGATTCTGACAGCAAACCAAGTTCATATGATATTCTGAACTCTTATTCACCATAAAATGCGTAATAACGCCTGATTATTGTTAACCCCCATAGGGCTTATGTGTCTGGAAAAGGAGTTCATTCAATAAAAATATTCCATGGTTACCCCCATGCTGAATTTCAGAGGATTAAATGAATGGTGAGATTTACATGCTTGTGATGAAGGTATGAAAATGTTTTCCATCTAGAAGTCACCAGCAAGCAATATTTGATTGGAGTTAAGAACAAGATTGGATGTAGAGTGGCACATTTGTTGAAAATGGTTTGGTGGGACTGTATGTGTAATCGAATGTGAAGGTGTTGTAAATGTCTTGAAGCATATCTGTATGCACACACTATATTTTATACTTTGTGCTCAGTTTAAGGGCAGATCTTGCAGTATTGATCCTATCTTGGTGTAAAACGACTACCACTCCATCTCTGCCTCTATGTCTTTCGCAGTGGATGAGGGTTTAGTTGTGCAGTACCATGTGCTTTAAAGCTGGAGTGGATACATCTTTAACCCAGGTCACTGTGGTGACTAGGAAGTCAATGTTGTTCCTGGTTTGTGTATGTTATATTCATGCTTGGTGTTGATAATTCAATAGTGTAGCACTTGGTGTGCTGTTTATGTGTTAGTGTCTTGAGTGTAAATGTTGATGGGATTTTTCACATGGATGGGCAGTGGGTTGTGTGTGCCAAAGCTGTGCAGGAAAGTTTTTTTGAAGTGTTTTAGATGTGGGGATCTCTGACCTGCAGTTCTATAACGAATTCAGAGTAAAGTGCTACACACATAGTTGAAAGGGAAAATCTTCTGGTGCTTTTTGTTGGGGCTGGGTGAAAACAGAACTTCTGGCCAAGGTCCAGACCCTTGCTGGTACTAACAGGCTCAAACAGAAATGGTGATTGGCAACTTGGGGTCCTTTGCAGTGACTCCCAAGCTCGAGGTCCGGGACAGGTCTTTAACAGAAAAGGGTTACTGGTTCCAAAATAGTGTGCCAAATGGGTGCAAAATCCATGGGTTATGGCTTCTAAAAATAAAGTTGTACAAAAGGAAAGACCAGAAGCCAAGCCAGGATCTGGGACAACATCCCATTGAAAATTAGAACTTTCCTATGCTCCTGGAGTTCAGGAAGAAACTCAATATACACCCACAATACTTTATCCTCTCACCCACTAAGTACCCACCCTCTTCTGTCTCTTGATTAATGTTACTAAAAATGTAGCTGGGTTCTCAGCCTTTGCTCATTGCTCTGTAGCAACCCAGCTAGGTTCTCAAACTAGTTACAAAATGGCAGTGCTTGACCCTCGTACTGATTATCTGCATGAACCATGCTAACAAGTGTCTCATTTCACATTTTGTAGGACTCTGCCAACCTTTTTAGGTGGCCTGATGAGGGGGCATAGAAGTGTTAACCTTTGACTGGCCTCGTGAGTCCAAAATGGAGGCACCTGACCCTCTTACTGCTGGCAGGGGTCTCCACATCTCTCCTTTTGTGAGATCCTGCTGGCCTTATGATGTGCCTGGGGAGAATGGGAGGAGTCACAGAGGAGTGCAAAACACTCAACTTGCCTTATTTTCAGACTGAGCACCTGGGTTTGTTTCTCAGGATATTGTCTATACGAATATCATTTGATATAAACATTATGTCCTAAATATCATTTACTAAAATAACATCCCACTGGTATGAAATTCCTATTATTGACTCCAAGGAGGTGAGATTTTTGTAAATGACATTTTGAACACTATATTAATGTGAAACAATATTCTGATAATGACATTTTGCTACCATCCCGTTCCTGCCTCCACAATGATTGCGCTTGCCCTTCTTACTGCTTCTCCACCTGGAACATGCAGCCAGGAATTTCCACTCTTCTCCATCTGTCATATCCTTGACTGTAGCATTATGGTGCTGAGAAAAATGGGGAACCATACAGTGACCACTCTTTTTCAATAGCTATCTGGGTCACTTGACTTCCATGAGAAAATCCTTTGAAAAAAGATGGCCTATATCTATGCCGGTAATGCACGCATACTGTTTAATCTGCCTCATTTCAGCACTGATGGCCTATAAAATGTAAGGGACTGTACCTCATAAGTTAAGCACTGTTCAACAAAAAAATTATATGCTGGTTCTCAACAAGCAGATATTGATATTATCATTCCTACTAGTCAGAATTTGTTTTAGAAAAAATCCCTAGCTTGTCACCCATGATAGAGGGCCTGATGTATATGTTGGTTGTAAGGATACTCCGTCTCAATGTGGAAGGAGTGGTCTGGCTGCCCAATTTAGAAGCAGGTGGGACTTTGGTGTAACCATGGTTGCGACTACTCCGTTTCCACCATGGTTACACCCCTTTGAGGTCCCAAAAGAGGAAGGGCTGCCAGAGGTTGACCTCTATGTCCACCCATCTAATTTAAATGAACAGATATAATGGTCAGTTTTTACTGCCTGTCACACCAGGAAAACCTTGGCAGTAAGGGGCAGTGAAAAATGTCCAATGACTCCCTCACAAGGGGAGATAATTCCCATGGCGAGAGGGGCCTTTCTTTTTGTTTTCAAAAAGAAAATCTTGCTTTGGGGTTTTGGTTTTGAAAATAAAGATACGTTTGTCGGAAAGCTCTGTCATGTTGACAGAACCATGCATCATACTTAAAAAAGCATGCAATGCTTTTAAAATCACTGCTGGCATGGCTATCATTTTTTAATTTGACTAGCGGAGTCTCCGTCATGGCAACAGAGTAATTTACTCCATTGCCCTTATGGACTTAACCCCGACTGCCATATATAAATTAGGCCATTAGACATCTTAATATTGTCAAAGATGATAACTTCCATTTGCAGTCATTCAAAATACTTGGAACAACTGCAGTGTATGACAATGATAACATTGATTTTTCAAATGAAGCCTGGTGCTACAGTCATGATCTAGTCTCCCCAGAGCTGCAGGGGTTGGATTTCCAACCTCCCCGATGCACAGACTAAGTTCAATGAACCAACCTCAAATTAGAAACCCAGTTGGACTGTGACCCATACACAGTCCACTAAGCAATCCTTGTGGGTAGTGTTTTATGGTCACAATTAGTCCCACTAGATTAGTTCAGGTACACAGCAGAGCTCAAGACCCACTTTCTTAAATAAAACACACTTAAAATAGCACTCAAAGACATGGGATAAAACTTTAAAATATTTATTTCTAAAATGAAGTCTAGTGCTTAAATATGAATAGTAACTACACTCAATGTAAAAATAAATGCACCAATGCATGACATGGCCATCAAAAACAGTATGAACATGGTTTGCGACTTCCAAACATTCTAACATCCTACTGCTACTATGCTTAGAAATAGCAGAAGTACAAAATAGGGAGCCTATAAATCAAGTTTCTTAAGATGGATCTTTTCTCAGTGATAATTAGCTGTTTAGCTATTTTCTATCATAGCACTTTTCCCGGGAATGATAAGCAATTCTGGTTGAAGGCCACCTCTCTGTGCCCTTGAGCAACACCTGACAGGTTAGTTTGCTGCATACCGGTGTGATCTTTGGCCTGAAAGCTCCCGTGCAAAGCCTCTATAAACTATGGACAAATACAGGGGTTTTTCTAGCACGAAATTGCAAATTCTTATTTCATATTTATGCAACCCTAAAGTCTTATTAAAATAAGACAATATAAGTATTGACATGTTGCAATTGTAGCCTCCACTGTAAGCCTCCGGATCAATATGGCAGTGACCTTAACATAAGCATCACAAATATGCCAACCTTGATAGGAGGTAAGATATTAACACTTCTGTGTGTGTCTAAACTTCCCACTTTGTAATACAAAGAGATAAAAGAGTTTGCAGGCAAGCATACAATAATAATAGAAGAGATTTAATAGTGCCTGTCACAGTGTTCATAACATTACCAGATCACCAACTGAGCCAACTTTAGGAGTTACAAAAGCTGCTGCTTGTCTTCTGCTGGGTCCTAGCCTTTTTAAACTTTATTGGCACTTTCTTATTTTAGTACATTGGTATACATATTCAAGAAAAAACCCATTTCAAATTCAACTTCCACATGTGCATATTGTATATTCTGACGATGGTGACGCCTGATATATTGGTGCAAGTAGCACTGCGATTTATATAGACCAAATGGGTGGATTAAGTGTCGTGATGCGGCATCACATCCATGAAGATTGAGTTAGAATCAAAAATAATATATTGAATGTGGGTGAAACAGTGGGCAAATTTTGAAAAGGAGGGGTAGAAGTGACGTCTCTGACTAGAGGGATCAGACATTATAACTGGTTTGTTATGTAGGCCGGGCAGAACTTTCCACCTCAGAATGGGGTTGGTAGAAAGGACAGAGTTTTGAGCCGTCAAGTCAGGGTTTAGAGTCAGCGATGCAACAGACTACTTGTGAATGATGAGTATAACTGCTTGACGGAGAATGTTACCAGAGAATTCATGAGTGGGGCATTCTCAATCATTATAGTTATCTGTTCTAGGAAAGAATCCCAGACATTACTCGAAAGGAGAGATCGGGACTAGGACGTCAACAATGGTAGGGCTCTGGAGTTCCATGGAGAAATAATAGTTCTCTTAGCTAGGATATGGGCAAAGACCAGTCCTGCTGAATTGGTTTGATCGTGATGGAGGATAAAGTATTTATTATGTAGGTCCAGAAGGGCATGAGGAGGGGACAGGATCAGAGCATGTTAAAGTCAGCAGTCTCTGCAAAGCAGGGGGGTGAGCGTCAGTTGTACAGGGAAAGAGTTCTTTAACAGCTGCAGGGAAGACGCACGCTCTGTGCAGTATAAAGTATCATGTTCATATAAACTATGGATTATGGTGTGGGTGAGCTCCTTTTCATCAAAGGCTCTACCCACATCCATCTTCCATTTGCCTCTCAGGTGGGTTAGTGTTAGGAAAGGAAGTAATGCGTCCATGGTGTATATAGTTTGGAAGAATGGATATGTCTCTAGGGGTGGATTCAAGGTTGGCCAAAGCTCTCGTATTGCATGGCAGATAGTGTTGTAGACAAGAAATTGGCCCCTATGGAGGTTAGATTTGTCCATAAGCTCCTCAAAGTGTTACAGGGTGGTTTTTACCCACAGGGACGGACATTGAATATGTTATCTGGAATAACAAGATACCCTTCTGAGAGGCAGGAATCAAGTCAGGAGTGGCACTTTATTCAGCAAGTAACAAGTGTCAAAGACACATCATTAATCAAGAATAAAAACATTCCATATAGCAAGTTTAAAATCATGGCAATTCAAAGAGAGAGTGAGAGAGAGAGAGATATTGAATATCAGAATACAATGAGGCAGTATAACCTTATCTAATGCTTAATAAATCAATAAATCAAACAGCTAGCTGGAAGGATAGTGGATCACACTGTATGAGGTGATCAACTAGTTGGTCAGTGAACAGTCCTTTTATACAGTTGAAATGAGGAACGGGTGTCCGCAGAATTAAAACATTAGCAGGAGTTTGACCGCAAAACGTTACAAAAAGCTAGAAACACTTTGCATCACTTCTCGGAAAATTAAGAAAGCAGACGTTACAAAAAGGTACAAAGGTTTATCAAAAGGTCAGCCATGTCGCTGTCATAGTTTACAAAGCTAGCAGAACATCAGGTGAGAAATTGTGGTTGGCCCCTACCTCTACTCTTAGCCCATCTTCTTCTTCTATACGACAGATGTATCTGGTTATTTCTTCTTGATCTCAATGTACAGTAAGATGTGCACGCAGAGGACAGGGGCTCGCGGGGACTTGTTTATCAGAAAGGCGGTGACCTAAGGTTATTGGATTTCACAGGAGTGATACATCTGAGGTTACAGAAGGTCATGTGACCTACTGCTTCAAATGCTCAAGGCAGTGTGGACAATTTAGCATCGCCCTGTTTATGGGCTGGCAGGGACATTTGAGACTCCCATGCTTCAGATGTGGACAGAGAGGCCTGGTGCACTATATGGTAAAACTGGACCCTGCTTCAGTTCCCTCCTTTGTTTAATTTTGCAACAAAACTCTTACAGCATACTTTGCAGGCCCTTCTCTCAGTTGAGGTATCCAAGGGGTGTCATTCACATAGATGCATTGGCTCTTGTGCTGCTTCCTAAATCTGTATACTCTCCTTCAGGTATGTCAACAGAAATGTGCAAGGTGTAGGTGATGGCATATCTAAATTTAAATATTCTCTTAGTTGTTATTTACTGATCATTAGTTGGGGGTTGTTAATCTGGCACTAGGTAATGATAGCGGGCTGCAGTGAGTGAGGTCCTGGAGTTCTGATCTCTACAACTTCTAGGAGTGCTACATTATCCTCATTCCCTGTTCTATCCTTATTTTTGGTTATAGGGTTTCTGAAGTTTCCTGTTCCTGCATAGTTCATACCTACTAATTTACTACCAGTATTTTTAGCACAATGACAGAACACCCTTACAGTACAACATAGGAGGAACAGCACACCAAAAACCAGTGATAGAATTTTTAGAAGGGGAGACAGCCATGAAGGCATCCAGCTAAAGTCCAGCCGATCTGTGGCTATGTCTGCCCTGGCACCTCCATCAGCAATCATTTTCTTTTCTATGTTGCTTAAGTCCTTGATGGCCTTGCTGATGGGCTCATTCTTTATCATTGGCAGGCACGAATGTGGAGCACAAACTCCCAATCTTGCAGCATACTCCACCTCTCCTGGCTGTTGTCATGTCCAGGACATACCAGTGCTACATGACCATAAATCTCACTGGGACTGTGTTTCTCCCTTATAGCGTTCAGCCCATCCTTAGTACTGTTGATGGCCCAAATGAACTCGTAGCATGCGATTTGCAACCAGCAGGCATTTGCTTTGATCTGGAACATTGGAATGAGGCTGTTGTGCAAAGTTAAATAGACGGAATTCCAGGGTTTATCTTTAAAGGCTGTCCACCCATAGTACTCAGCATACCGCAGTTGTCGGTAGAGCAAGATAAAGGAGCCAGTCATTGGATGGGCATGGATGTGGGAGATATTGGCTGCAGGAATGACCAGGGTGACTTTGTGCATGGTGACTAGGGAGCACAAGCCATTCCATTGATTAGGCAGCTGGAGATAGAGAAGTTCTCTGCAAGCCCAGTAGAACTCCATTAGGCTGGAGGTGCCATATTGCATGTCGTGATTGAATATCACACTGTTGCATCCAGAGTTGCACCCAACAGGTAACGTGTCCTTTCCTAGAAAACAGAGAAGAGGTGACTTTATTTTGAAAGCTTTTTTAGGCTTGGACATTTTCTCCCCACCCCAAGTATACCTCCCACCCTCCTGTCGACCATATTTGGTGGCACTCATCCTCAACTTCCCAGTCAATTGCATCTTCATAATCTGAGTCTACCCAAGGTGACTCTAAGGATGCTTCACTAAACCTCATATAGCCTGGGGCACTCCATTCGTTATTGACGTAAATTTGTGCGAATGGATGTAGAACAGTTGTATTTTGGCATGGGCATGGTATTTTGTGGGGCACAGAGTCATCACAGTCTGCTGAGGATGATGTTACTACCATAAACCTACTTTTACTAGTGAAGGCTGCCCTAAGGTCTATATCAAGCACCCCTATTTTACGCGTCTTTGTTATCTCCTCCTCTATTTTTGTATTGCCAGTGATAACCTTGTGTGTTATTGGGGTATGGCCCCATGCTGTGGTATTTTCGAACACTTCAAAGATATCAGCCCCAATAATCTGAAATTCCCCCCGCATTTGGCAGAGGAGCAGGTGTAGGAGACACTTTGCAGTATGTGGTGGTACTTCCCTAGGAAAAACCAGTCTATCTGTGCCTACTGCATGGTGAATGTATGAGCACACATAACAGGATTCATTAGTCTTCTGCCTCCCAGCTATTGCCATCTCCCCGTACCACATGTTGTCTTAGAGACAGTCATGGGCACTATGTTGTCTGTCTACTGGGGCATCCCTACGATGACGGGACAACTTAGGGGGACATACTGTAGCATTAGTGGTACTATTACAGGAAATAGAGGCATTGAACATGATGCATTGCTAAGGATGCCATAACCCTCAATCAAGGTGTCAGCAGGGAAAGGAAAAAAGGGTATGGTGTGCATAGTGGTGCCGGCAACTTCAGCTGCTTGAGGAATTCAAGTATTTTTATCCAGGTAATCGGAAAGAAAAGCGAACCAATTGAATATTTCTAGTACCACTCCGACAATAAGTTAAATACATAAAACAAAGCAACATATCTTGTAATGATTTATTTCTCTTTTGTTGCAGCAGTATCCGTAACTACAAAATGATCACTGTCTTCTTTTCGAATATTCAATGGGCACAAGTTGCCCTCCTCTTCTTTGTTGTTCAGTGCTGAGGTGGTGCAGGGTCGACCCTGATGTCACTCCGATGTATCCATGTTCTTCTTTCCGGAATGCGGACAGCTGTTGGCGAGGAGTCTGTGACTTTAAAAGGTCCTTCGAACTTTGAGTCCTTCCACCGACGGAAAGTCTCCCGGGCAAAGACCTGTGTTCTGGGAGGGATGAGTGGGAACTCAGGATAGATAGTGCCCTTCTCCTTCCGGTTGGATATCTGAGAATAAAGAAACTGCGCAGCACGTGTTAATTTACACAGATGTTCATACATTACAGCTTTCACAATTTCAGAAGAACTTTCTGTATCAGTTTTAGGTCTAGTTGCTGGGACTGATACATTTATTGATCAGTGACAAGCTGATGGGGCGTTTGCTGGTGGTCGGAACTTGGAGTATTTCGAAGTGCAAACAGGGCAATCGGTAGGCAATGAAGCCATTTTTTGCTGATTGTGGCACTTATCTTCCTTATTTAATTTTTCAGCTGGCCATTAAGGTGTTCACAGGTGCAATTGCTTTGTGGGTGGTACGCTGATGTTAATTTGTGTTTAATCCCCAGTATGGTGGATAGAAGTGAGAAAATGACTTTAGAAAATCGCATCCGGCAAACCCCTGCGTCAAATGACTTCTCGGAGCAGGAAATTGGCTGCTGCTTTGGCCTCACAGTGGACAGATGGTCCAGCTTCAATCTAACATGAAAATGAACAAACTACTACAATGAGGTATCAGTAGTTTTGGCATCTGTCAATCATATTGACAAAGTCGATGTGGAGTTCTTTAAAAGAGCGTTGGGGTTTTGGAATTGTGGAGGCAACTGTTTTCATAGTTGGGTCTGGCGAGTATTGTTGACAAATGAGGCATTTGTTAACAAAAAGTTGTATTACTTCATGGGCATTTGGGACAAACCAGTCTGTTTGTTTGGTGGTAGACCTATTATCTCGTGAAACATGTGTGGGATGATGTAACTGGTCTAATGACACTTGCAGTAGGGCCTGTGGCAAGACAAGTTTTCCTGTCACAGTTTGTCTATAGTTAAAATCTGACGGATTTAGTTGTACTCCCCTCTTCTTCCATAACTCTTTCTCTTGATCTGGTGCACTTTCCTGTATTTCTCTAAGGTGTAAGCGTGCAGTGTGATCATATGGCTCTGTGTGATCAATCGTATGCAGAAGTGAAGAATCAGGCATGTCTTTTTCTTCACATTCTTTAATCTGTTGTTCTGTTGTGTGTACATTTTGGGCAAGCAGGATGGGGGCATGCTGACATTGTGATGACACCGCAGGTGGAGGCCCCCTGGCAGTGGCTTTCGCTGCCTAGTCTGCCAGAGCATTACCTCTGGAGACAAAGTCTTGGCCATTCGTATGGGCTGCACATTTGACTACGGCTACCTCAGATGGTAGTGTCAGTGCAGTTAATAGTTCCTCAAGTAAGTGGTCTGTGCATGACGGGTGTGCCATCTGATTTGAGGAACCCTCGACTTTTCCAGCACAGGATGCTGGAGTGCATTGTGGTTGTAACATATGCAGAGTCGGAGTAAACAGTGATGCATTTATCTGTCTCGCTTTTCAAGGCAGCAATCAGTGCAACTAATTCTGCTGCTTGTGCTGAGTAGTGTGAAGGTAATGTAATCTGCTGTACAATGTCTAGCGAGTCAGAGGAATAATTCTGTCGTGCTCTAACTACTGCAGCTCCCATGTCCCTGATCCTTGTTTCCTGAACAATTGTAGAAGACCCTGTCATTATTATCAGATTATTGTACTGTCTGGCAATGGGTCCTTTTTTGCTGTTCTTGACTCTTCTGGTGAATATGTGGCTCAATCATAGGAATCATCATCTGTGGTGGCAATGGGGTGGGTGAAGAATGTTGTTGGGTTTACTGTGTGGCACTTAAAAACCTTCAGTGATGCAATGAAAGTATGACTTCGTAGCCTGATACTCTCTGTGTGGTAAGAGTGGTCTTAGCCGTATATATTATTTAAAACACAGCATGCTCAGTGTATAGTGTCAAAGGGGAACCCAAGACTATGGGGGTGCTTTTCTCAACAACAAATGCTGCAGTTGCTAGGGCTTGCTCGCAAGAGTAGTGTCCTTTCATTACAGAATCTAGCATGCCACTGAAGTAAGCAATGGGCTTGTGGCCCATGGGGTATATTTGGGTGAGGACTATTGCCATGACTTGGCCGTTGCAGTGAACAGTTAGTGTAGTCAGGGGACTCTGATGCTGGTGCATTCATAATTTCATGTTTTAGTTGTGCAAGAGCTGTCCTCATTTCAGGTGTCCAATCTAGCTTATCATGTCTGCCCTTGGGCATTTTCACAGCTTTCAGCAGTGGGGCCGTGATGGTGCAGAAATCAAAGGCCCACTGATGGACATAGTTAACTAAACAGAGACATTTCTGCATTTCTTTCACTGTTTGTGGTTCAGGTGTGCACTTAATTGTCTCAACTCTATCTGGGGTAACTTGTCTACCTTATGTTGAATGCAATTGGCCAAGGTAGTGTACTTCTTTTTGGCAATATTAAAGCTTATCTTTGTCTACTTTGTATCCTCTCTGTGCTAAGGTAGTCAATAGGGCAATGGTGTATTTTCTGCATTGTTGTTCTGTGGTGCTGCAAATCAGAATGTCGACATATTGCAGCAAGGTGCTGTCACATTGAAAGTTGGACAAATCAACTTTTAAAATTCTGTTAAAGACACTAGGGGTCTCACAATACTCCTGAGGTAACCTCGAGTAACACATTTGGGTACAGCGAAAACGGAAACTTGTGAGATAATGGCTGTCTGTATGCAGTGGGATGCTGAAGAAGGCCTTCTTTAAGTCAATGACGGAGAAGTACTGAGTGTCAGGGGGAATGTTTTTGGCAATCACTGATGGGTCTGAGACAATTGGGAATTCTGGTATGACAATGTTATTAAGAGGCGCAGGTTGTCTACCAAACGCCATTGATTAGTCTTTGCCTTGAGCACAGGAAACATACAGGTGTTGCAGGGGGATGGGTAGGGGCATATGACTCCCTAATCCAGTAATGCTTGTATGGTGGGGGCAATACCCTCCTCGCCTTCCTTGGATAAGGGGTACTGGCACACTCTTGGTGGTATGGCACCCTGTTTGAGTGTTATTCTGAATGGGACAGCAGAGTGGATGAGGCCTACATCATTTGAGCCAGTGGTCCAGATGTTGGCAGGTACTTGAGCCAAATCAGTGTCACGTATGGGTTCAAATTGTTTACCTGGAGTTGGTGTTCTTATTTCTACTGTTACTAAGAATGGAATTGCATTTTCATAGACAATCTCACTTTTTTGAATAATTTTCAGGAGGCCCAAACAGTTGGTTATCTAGAATGTCCCTCACTGACCTTGCTGGTTAGATGAAAATGACGCAGTCCCATTTATGGGCACTGTAATGAAATGCCTGGAGGGCTCCATATGTGGGTGGTATTTCAAGACTTTGTATGTCTAATATAATTTCTTTGTTAGGCATTCAGGAATCCTAAGACTGTCGCTGAAAGAGGAACTCTTTTGGTAGCTGGACAGTACAGCCTTTTAACTCTCGTGTTGTGGCAACAATGATATGTACTGCAGCAGAGAATGCTTGTTCATCCACTGGGCAGGCCCTAATCTGATCGCAAAGGAGGAGTCTACAGTCACTGCCATCATCCTGGCTCAAGGTGTGCCTGGAATGGAGCAGGTGATGGTACCGTCTTCATCAAAGTGGATGGTCATATTGAGTTTTGCCATAAGGTCACGTACCAGGAGATTCACTGGAGAGCGTGGTGAGTAGAGCAGTCTTTGCTCTACATAGTGACTTCCAATCTATAGGTGCTGGCTTGGTGAAAGGTATCCTAGCTATTGCACTAGAGAATCCATGTGTGTTCGCTATCTGATCTGACATGGGCATTGCCCTCCTTTAATACAGGAGTAATAAGCACCTGTGCCAATGAGAAAGCTGTAAGTTTTGTTGTTTATTGTGACAAAGACATTGGGGTCATCCTGAACATTGGTCGTACATGGCAAAACTGGGCACACAAGAGTTGTCTGTGGGCAGTCCTAACAACTATATCCTCCTGTCTGGTGTTGCTGGATGGTGCCCTGCACAAATGAGTTGTTGTAAGGAATCACAGTGCCCCCTTGAGGTGCAAATTGCTATGATGTCACTTGAAATGTTGGTGCTTGGGGCATCATCTGATACACAGGTGTCTGGTGTTGTTGCACAGGTGCCTGTACCTGTTGAATGGGTACATCTAGTTGGGCTACTGTGGGTACCTGGAGGTGCGGCGCTTGTTGCTGAACGGCCTGTTGTTGTATTGTGGGCAAGTAGGAGTACATTATATGGGGCTGAATTGGTTGGAGCTGTGGAGGCTGGGTATTAGTCTGTTGTGGAGTTCCTGTAACTAGTACCCTTCCCTCATTCAGCATCTTGGTGTGATAGTCTCTTTGAAAGTGGCCACGTTTTTGACAATATTAGCATACTGGAAGTGCTCTCTGGCCCTTGGTTGTTCAAGCCCTCTACTCCTGCCCTGCATTCCTGTGTTTCTAGCTCTGTATTGCTTGTCGTCGTAGTATGGCTGTTTTGGCTGATTGTTGTAGGGGGGCTGTGTCTGCATGTGGGGTGCAACACCCTGCGTGTTGCCTGCTAATGCATTCGGAACAATTTGGGAAACCCTGCAACTGCAGTCATCTGGTTAACTGGTGCAGCGAGCATTACTGTGTTCAGTGCTTCTTTTTTCTTATTAACCTTCTGCTAGACTAGCTTGGCAGTTGCATTTTCAATTGCTACCTGCTGGTCCCTATCCTGCTCTTGCTTGTTTTTACAGAAATTAATGAAGTGGTCCTGTATTTCAGGCCAAGGTTTGCATTCCATGGCTACTATTCCATATAATTTTTTCTACACGGCCATGGGCAACCACTTTTTTTAGTGTAATAGCAGAATCTACAGTTCCCTCCTGTTGCATTCCATTTCTCCTCTAATTCCTGATGCCATTTTTTTCCTTCAGTTGTGATTTGTATTGGGCTGGGTCTTCATTTTGTTGCATTGTCTGTGACATGAGGGACGCAATGTCTGGAATGTCAGGGAACCTGTGGCATAACTGGGACCATATGACGGCTCGTATTGTGTTAAATTGAATGCCATCATATTTCGTATCTGTGAGCGTTATTTGTTTTATTCCTACTTTTAGTATAACTTCTGCTTCCTCTCCCATCAGGGAGGTGAGCAAGCACTTGATGTGCGCTACCGCTAAGCTGATACCAGTAGTATTTTTTTATAAGGCTGCTATCCATTATCCATTTACTAGCACCCTCTGTTAGTGGCAGGAGTTGCTTCTTCAAGTTGTCATTGTCCATTTGGGGCCATGGGACATATACAGGGGCATCGTTTGTGTTCTTGAACAGTAGCGGCATCTGATGTCACTGCGGTATTTGTTGCAGTGGATCATGTGGGGTCTAATTGACGTATATTTTTCTGCCATACCATTAAGCTTGCCCTCATGTAAGGATAGTCCCACTCTTCGTCTCACTCCCCATGTAAGATACAGTCTTCTGCCATTGCCATATTCTGTGGATCAAACGATCTGTCTCATGGCCATTGAATCATCTGTGGTGCAAGACTTTCCATCTAACCCACCAAGTTATCAGTGAATGGGTTGACATAAAAGTCTGTACCCTCCCCACGGGTAAATATTTCATTGGGTGTTAGGTCGTTGCTCTGTAATGCAGTTTATTTACTGAGCATCATGTTTATGTAATTGTTCTGCCTAGAGGAACTTATTAGGGCCATTTCTGAGACATTGTAGGGCAT
This sequence comes from Triturus cristatus, assembly GCF_964204655.1. Lineage (NCBI taxonomy): Eukaryota > Metazoa > Chordata > Amphibia > Caudata > Salamandridae > Triturus > Triturus cristatus. The sequence continues at coordinate 504,383,202 of NC_140593.1, forward strand.
GTCATCAGGAAGCCCATGTGTTTACTAACACTGTTATTAGTTCTATCTCAGTCCTCCTTTGTTTCTTAACTTTTTGTTCTTCCTGGTCTCGTGAATCCTCTCAGGGGTGGCATGTAGGAAACCACACATGGACCCAGATGGTGGGCCCACAGTTTGTGTCATAGTTGATGGTGGTGTTTGTGAAGGTGCTGGTGGGTCCTAAGTGCCTGTCATTGCTGGCGTGAGCAGAGGTGTTGTTGTGAATGGTTGTAGTGGCTCCAAGGGGCCTACCTGAAGTAGTGACATCATAAGTTTGTGACACTCCCTCACAAAATCTTGTGATGAGAGAGTGTGGCTGTGGTGGTGCGTATGGAGGGTTGTCTGTGCTTGCATCATTTCTACTTGACAGGATGTCTACTTTATTGAGCATTTCACTAAGTGTATCTGTTCTATTTTCATTAGCAGGCAGTGGACAGAGGTGATGTTGTCCTTGGGACTGGATGACTGCATCTTTTGTAGTTTAAAGTCTTTAAGTATTATGCTGTCTGTTCTCTTACTTAAATTAGCTGTGTGTCTCCATTTGCCTATGTCTGAGTGGGCAAAGGGGCCTGAACAGTCTTTTTCATAGCTCCTAGGTCACAGGGTGTAACCGGGCGGTCCAGGGGGGCTGTCCTATTCTCATGATGAGACAGGGCGCCGCTTAGTGGCAACAGCTCATGGGAGTAGCGGCACTTTCTCGGAAGGTGTTGCTGTTCGCCGGTGAAAGAAATGATAGAGTCAGAGTGTGAGCTGTGGGTCGTGGTATGTGATATGTGGGAGGTGGCATCACATTCTTCATCTTTATCTTGTTGTTGTGCAACATTAGTCTGTGCTGGTGTACGTTTAAATATAAATTGTGCATCTATTTGACCTGGCGTCCCTTGATCTACAGCTTTTATCAATGGCCTGGAGTTGCTACCATGTTGCAGTGTTTGTGTTTGGTCCGTTATGTTGTTGCCCATTAGAGGAGGTGGCGGAAGAGATTCCTCTGGTATATCATTGAAGCCAGCAATATCAGGTCATCTGAAGTTGGAGCTAAGTCTGAGGAGCGATAGTGTTAGGGTACATGCCACTTACGTGATATGCAGGTAGAGCCATAGGTATATTTACAGGCTCAGTATTTTCTTTGAAGATGTGCCACAATGCTAAGGTGTCTTTCCACTTTCGATGCTTGCTCCCTGAGTATTTAGCCTTTAGGAAAGTAGTAGCATGGTCTAGTGTAGTACGGTAAAGGTGCCTTCAGGTGGCCAGGGGTGTGTAAGATTCTTTGTGTGCTTGTGCAGCCCCAATGCAGTTTTTAATTAGTAATTGCTTTTTCCCTGTGAAGCTTTTGAACACATGTTAGAGCGGAGTAGCCATAGTGACCTTTATTTATAGGGCTGTTGTGTGTAACTGGGAGACATAAGCAGGGACTATTGTCAGCCTTACATGGTGTTCCCTTCTGGTGTCAATGCCTAGAACCTGAAACACAGTCAGAAGGGCGGGTCTAGTTGAAAGTGCTGCTGGGATGAATGAATAAGGGTAACCTTCTGACGTGGTCGTTGATGAGGTACACAATAATCTGCGGTGCTATGTATTCTACAGATGTCACACTCATTCTCCAGTCTCTCAGGTGTTGTAGAACTCTTTCTATATCTCGCACTGCGTTGTGCTCTGCAGGTGATGTCAGAGGGCGTGCAGTGAGGTAGTTAATTAGGCTTTCTGGGTAGGTGTAGTCTAACTCTGGAGCAGGCGAGTGTTCCTCTTCCTGCGAATGATTCCTTGTGTCGGGTGACTTACACTCCTGGGATTCTGTTTGCTCTACAGTGCTGATGGAGTGATATGTAGGTGTAGTTTATATGTCTGAGGATGTGCTGTCTGAATGGTGGGCTTCCTCTACAGACCCCTCCAAATAGTAGGATCCTTTTGGAGAATTCCCTCAATTTTCACACCCTGCTGGGGAGACAGGTGAATACGAAGGCGGTGAACACTGCAAGCTTTCAGCAGTCGAGGACCCCAGTGAGTTATTAGGCCAAACTAGATCTGGGCAGGTGGAATCTGGAAATACTGGACTCGCACTGGAGTATGTATTGCCAGTGCAATGTACCGGAAGTCCTGTCAAAGTCAGGAATCACTCCCTTGCCTCTTGAATTGTAGCCATATCTATTCACAGGATGTCCCAATCTGTTGACACTTCAAGGTCTTCTTCAAGGCTGAGGGACTTGTTGTAGGGGACACGTTCACACAGGAACTCCCTGCCACTTCATTGGGTGCAGGGAATCTAATGGTTGATGGATCCGTATTGTGCATTATTATGCCCCTGGGAAAGTCAGGGACTAGATATAGTCCAAAGCTGAAGTTTGGAATGCAGCCCTGAAGAAGACCTTCATTGAATAAACATTCCTGGCCCAATACGAAGGTCGAAATGCATTGGTGTATCTACAAGTGTGGCCAGGAATTAACATCAACTTTAAACATCACAAATGAATCCATGTACTATTGGTGGTGTGAGCTATGACATCATCCACAAACATTTAAAGTACTCCGACCACCAACATAAAGGGTCAAGCCATACTTGTTGGACTGTGCAGTAGAGGGTAAGAATATGTAATAACCCCACAAGCATTAATCGAAGGCTACTACACATGCTGTCTTCATGTTTTAAAATATGCGTCTATGTATTATTCCAGTGTAACATTTCAGTTCATGTTTGTTATTTAATTGGTTTAATTGTATTGTATGCACACATATTTGTGGTCAATGATGTTATGTGTACATTCTTGTCTCATTGAAATGTATGCTATTGTTTATATGGTCATCAATGAAAAATAATATTAGATGACAAACACAATCCCTTGTTTCCACTTAATCTCTTTGGGCACACAGTTAAATCTGTGGATGTGATATATTCAGTACACAGTGGAAATGTCTCTTTAGATAATTCACTAGCCATCATTTATTGATGCTCAGAGAAATAATGGTGAGACAATTTTTTCTGTGAAATTATTTAAGATTGGTGGTTTATAGGGTACTTTTCGAAATCTGTCAAATGGTATTTGGCAGATGGGTGCTCACTGTGGTCTCTGGAGAGTTGGCACCTGGGACACCAGATATATTGAGCCTCCTCTAGCTGTAGTTGCGAGAAAGTAGGACCAAGGAGAGATGTCAGGAAAATCTGGGCCCTAGCCTTCATGATCTTGCAAGATTGGAACTGAGGTCACTTCAATTTTTTTATGATTTAACAGGCATTCAACCTCCGTATTCAAAACATGACTGCACCAACAAGCTGTCAGAGACCTTGATTTGTATACTGGACACATTCTTTACTACCTTATATTTAGGTTCATGAGATTACTTCATTCTTCTCCTAGTCTGTCCTGGTGCATTTAGATACCCCTCTGGATTTATTAAATGAGGCCTTAAACCCTCACCCACAGAACTGGCATGCACTGCACTGAGCCTGCTGAGTGTGTGAAGTTCGAGTAATTTGCTTTCACATATTTAATTATGCATAATTACGCAAAATGCAAATCTATCATTTCACGCTATAGTTTAGTGCAAAATGCATATTCCATGTTCTGCTGTTCCCATGATTTTGGGTTACATTTTTAGCTCGAAGGACAACATTTGTGGTAAATGTTTAATGAGAATGGCACGTAATTTATGTATGTGACATGGTGGCGTAATTCTTGGAATATTGTGTAAACAGTGTTGCCTTTAAAGACCAGCTGCATCACATATAGTCCATCAGGCCCGATACCCTGACATACATGGCCATGAAACAATCCACCACAGGTGGACTGAACCACACCAGAAGCCAGTACATCACAAGACTGGAGATAAAGACAAGAACAAAGCAAATAACTGAAGGCAGGCCTTCTTCATCTATACTCCCATGGTCTTGAACAACACCCTTGTGAACTGCTCCAATCATCCTGCATCTCATTAGAAAGTTGAAGAAAAATTTCAAGGGGC